>NC_140739.1:612500-1212500 GCF_050655825.1 Lonchura striata
AGCTGAAAGCCGTCCCCCCCTTGTCCTGTTGCCACAGGCCCTGTGGAACACCCTGTCCCAATCTTTCTTGTGGCACCCTTGCAGTCCTGCAGAGCTGCAGTGAGGCCTCCCCAGGGTCTCCTCTTTCCAGGCTGAGCATCCCCAGCCCCACGTGGAAAGCAGGCAGTGTGATCTGGGGGAGTCCAGGCTGGAGTCAAATGGCATCAGGAACTGAGAGACGGAAGCTTTAGGCCCAGGATTGCCTCTCAATGTACAAAATTAATAAGAGTGGAGGGCAAGATGGTGGGACACTGCTTCTGCTCTAATTGGTGAATATAGTCTCTGTTTTTTTCTTTTTTTCTCTCATGCCGTTGCACTTTTGGCTGTTTGAAAGGAAGCTTGGCACAATATCCATTGTCTTTTCCATTTTTGAATCACCGAGCAGAGTCTGGTCAAGCTGATGTTGCAGAGCAAATCCTGCAAATGGACTGGTCATCCTGAGCCTGGAGAATGCAGTTAAACCCAGCCAAAAGTAATTTCTGGAAAGTCAAGCCTGGTGTACATTCTCTTGACTTTGGCTATGCCAACTTCACCTGAGTCTTATGAAAAAGCAAACAAAAGACTCAAACCAAAACAGACAAAACCTAGAAACAAACCAACCCATGCAAAACAATCAAACAAAGAGACTAAAAAAACCCCAAATAAAACCAAAGGGAATGAAGAGTTAGTATTAGTTTTGAGTTCATCACAGCAGGTAAATGGCTGCTTTCCACAGGATCACCATAAAAAGCCACAGATAACAGCTGCTCCAAAATACACCCAACAGGAGAACCATCAAAGTGATACATAGCAACTCTGGGGGCAGCTCCCCATGAAGGTGAGGGATGAGCACAGAGTGCTACAGCTCCAGCCTTCCCCACCCTGCAGGCTGCTCTTTGCTCCTGATGTAAGAGCCTTGCAGGACTGTGGCCCCTCTCGGTGCATTATAAATCATACCCACAGCTGTCACTTGAGCCACTGGCATGTCCAGAGCGAGATGCAGGCACAATCCTACTGCCCGCTGAGCCTCTCTGGGAGATCCTGAGCATCTTCCTGCCCAGAGCCACAAAAGAGCTCAGGCTCTGACTGAACTGGGTTTTCAGGGGAGGTTTCCATATCCCTGTGAGATGTGCTCATCCTTCATCAGGCTGTGCCCAGCCTGGATCAGGGCAGGTTGGATGCCACATGGGATCCCATCCTTTGCCCTGCCATGTGATCCTCCATGCAGTGGGGATAAAAAGCCCAGCACTGGGGAACCCCATGTGCTGCAGCAGTGATATTTTTGGGAGAAACACGGAGCTGTGCATGGCCAGCTTGAAGTCTGCAATGCTGTGAGCACCAGGCCTGCCATGCTGAGCCCAGGGCCACAACCAGTGCTCACCCGGGCTGGGACATTGAGTCCCAACATGGGATCCCATGGGACAGGGCACGCTGGGATTCGCCCCTGCAGCTCCCCAGTGTGTCCAGAGAGACAGCAAGGAGACAGTGACCTCTGTCAGCGGAACCCTCTGAGTGGGACAACCACTGCTGGGGTGGCTGTGCCAGCTCCCCCATGAACCTCCAGCCCTGGGAACCGGGAGCAAGTGGAAAACACAACTTGGCCAATACTGCCTGTGCCGGAAGCAAATGGAAAGAGAACTGGGGTGTGAAAACCCAAGGTTGTTTATTTACATAAGAACAGCAATGAAAACACAGAACACATTTACTTTTGTAAAAATATTTGTAATAACAACAATTTATAGAAGGTATATACCTAAGAACATATCTAACAACAATATTTGAAATGTATTTACAGAAGACAAAACGAAGCCCTAAAACCTATATGCCAAAAAGAAGAACAAACTCTAAAAACTATGTACAAAAGGGTGCCATTTCAGTCCAGGATCTCCATCAGTCCGGGAAGAAAAGCAGGTGCCATGGTCACTCCAGTCAGGCACAGAGGGCTCTACCGTGTGTCCCCAGGCTGGCACAGCGGGACTCTGCTGCCAGAGCTGAGGCTGGCTGGGTCTGGGGGCTGGGCCCCAGGCACTGCCATGGGGCTTGTGTGGCCCGCAGCAAGAACAGGACAGGCTGGGCATGGCCAGCAGAACCCAAGGCACTGGGTACCACGTTCCTGAGCAGGGACCAGCCAGCCCAATCCCGCCCCAGCCTGGCTGCAGGGAACCCACTGTGCCTGTGGGGACCACATGCCTGTCCTGCTGCTGGCATCGCTCTTCATCCCAGGACCATGGCCTCCTCTTCATCTTCCTCATCAATGTCCATCTCCTGGGTGTACTCTTCCATTTCCACGTCCATCTCCTCATCCTCATCAACCTCCATCTCTTCCTCTCCAGTCTGTTCTCCATCCACCTCCATCTCCTCCTCCGTATCCATTATGGTGCCCACCTCCATCTCTTCCTCTCCTCTCTTTTCTCCCTCCACTTCCATCTTCTCCTCTCTATCAGTCTGTCTGTCCACCTCCATCTTGTCTTCTCTACCTGCAACAGCCTGCAGAGGTAGCAAAACCTCAGAGTGGGGTCCCTGTCCCACCCCATCCCCCCAGAACTCCAGCCCACACCCGGGCAGCTGGGGGGATCCACCTCCATGGAATGGCACCGTACCTTCCTCAGGACAAATGTGAGCATCCTGCAGGGATGGATGACACAATCCAGGCCTTAGGCAGCTTTTGAGACTGATGAGATGAGGTCTCGGGGGCAGGAACAAGAAGGGTGACAGGAGCAGCAGGAGCAGCGTGCAGCGTGTGCTGAGCCCAGGGCCAACGGCTGTGTTGTGCTGCTTGCTGGCTGCTGGCAGTTCCAGATGGGACATGGATTGTGACATGACCACTGAGCTAGAGAGCCTTTGGTTCCATGCTTAGCAACGTTCCCCCAGACCATGGTGCTCAGAGCCCTGTTCCCAAGGATGGAGCATCCACAGCCTGGGCCAGTGCCTCAGCACCCTCAGTGGAAGAGAGCAGCTTCCTCAGATCCAACTTCAATCAGCCTCCTGCAGCTGAAAGCCGTCCCCCCCTTGTCCTGTTGCCACAGGCCCTGTGGAACACCCTGTCCCAATCTTTCTTGTGGCACCCTTGCAGTCCTGCAGAGCTGCAGTGAGGCCTCCCCAGGGTCTCCTCTTTCCAGGCTGAGCATCCCCAGCCCCACGTGGAAAGCAGGCAGTGTGATCTGGGGGAGTCCAGGCTGGAGTCAAATGGCATCAGGAACTGAGAGACGGAAGCTTTAGGCCCAGGATTGCCTCTCAATGTACAAAATTAATAAGAGTGGAGGGCAAGATGGTGGGACACTGCTTCTGCTCTAATTGGTGAATATAGTCTCTGTTTTTTTCTTTTTTTCTCTCATGCCGTTGCACTTTTGGCTGTTTGAAAGGAAGCTTGGCACAATATCCATTGTCTTTTCCATTTTTGAATCACGGAGCAGAGTCTGGTCAAGCTGATGTTGCAGAGCAAATCCTGCAAATGGACTGGTCATCCTGAGCCTGGAGAATGCAGTTAAACCCAGCCAAAAGTAATTTCTGGAAAGTCAAGCCTGGTGTACATTCTCTTGACTTTGGCTATGCCAACTTCACCTGAGTCTTATGAAAAAGCAAACAAAAGACTCAAACCAAAACAGACAAAACCTAGAAACAAACGAACCCATGCAAACCAATCAAACAAAGAGACTAAAAAATCCCCAAATAAAACCAAAGGGAATGAAGACTTAGTATTAGTTTTGAGTTCATCACAGCAGGTAAATGGCTGCTTTCCACAGGATCACCATAAAAAGCCACAGATAACAGCTGCTCCAAAATACACCCAACAGGAGAACCATCAAAGTGATACATAGCAACTCTGGGGGCAGCTCCCCATGAAGGTGAGGGATGAGCACACAGTGCTACAGCTCCAGCCTTCCCCACCCTGCAGGCTGCTCTTTGCTCCTGATGTAAGAGCCTTGCAGGACTGTGGCCCCTCTCGGTGCATTATAAATCATTCCCACAGCTCTCACTTGAGCCACTGGCATGTCCAGAGCGAGATCCAGGCACAATCCTACTGCCCGCTGAGCCTCTCTGGGAGATCCTGAGCATCTTCCTGCCCAGAGCCACAAAAGAGCTCAGGCTCTGCCTGAACTGGGTTTTCAGGGGAGGTTTCCATATCCCTGCGAGATGTGCTCATCCTTCATCAGGCTGTGCCCAGCCTGGATCAGGGCAGGTTGGAGGCCACATGGGATCCCATCCTTTGCCCTGCCATGTGATCCTCCATGCAGTGGGGATAAAAAGCCCAGCACTGGGGAACCCCAGGTGCTGCAGCAGTGATATTTTTGGGAGAAACACGGAGCTGTGCATGGCCAGCTTGAAGTCTGCACTGCTGTGAGCACCAGGCCTGCCATGCTGAGTCCAGGGCCACAACCAGTGCTCACCCGGGCTGGGACATTGAGTCCCAACATGGGATCCCATGGGACAGGGCAGGCTGGGATTCACCCCTGCAGCTCCCCAGTGTGTCCAGAGAGACAGCAAGGAGACAGTGACCTCTGTCAGCGGAACCCTCTGAGTGGGACGACCACTGCTGGGGTGGCTGTGCCAGCTCCCCCATGAACCTCCAGCCCTGGGAACCGGGAGCAAGTGGAAAACACAACTTGGCCAATACTGCCTGTGCCGGAAGCAAATGGAAAGAGAACTGGGGTGTGAAAACCCAAGGTTGTTTATTTACATAAGAACAGCAATGAAAACACAGAACACATTTACTTTTGTAAGAATATTTGTAATAACAACAATTTATAGAAGGTATATACCTAAGAACATATCTAACAACAATATTTGAAATGTATTTACAGAAGACAAAACGAAGCCCTAAAACCTATATGCCAAAAAGAAGAACAAACTCTAAAAACTATGTACAAAAAGGTGCCATTTCAGTCCAGGATCTCCATCAGTCCGGGAAGAAAAGCAGGTGCCATGGTCACTCCAGTCAGGCACAGAGGGCTCTTCCGTGTGTCCCCAGGCTGGCACACTGGGACTCTGCTGCCAGAGCTGAGGCTGGCTGGGTCTGGGGGCTGGGCCCCAGGCACTGCCATGGGGCTTGTGTGGCCCGCAGCAAGAACAGGACAGGCTGGGCATGGCCAGCAGAACCCAAGGCACTGGGTACCACGTTCCTGAGCAGGGACCAGCCAGCCCAATCCCGCCCCAGCCTGGCTGCAGGGAACCCACTGTGCCTGTGGGGACCACATGCCTGTCCTGCTGCTGGCATTGCTCTTCATCCCAGGACCATGGCCTCCTCTTCATCTTCCTCATCAATGTCCATCTCCTGGGTGTACTCTTCCATTTCCACGTCCATCTCCTCATCCTCATCAACCTCCATCTCTTCCTCTCCAGTCTGTTCTCCATCCACCTCCATCTCCTCCTCCGTATCCATTATGGTGCCCACCTCCATCTCTTCCTCTCCTCTCTTTTCTCCCTCCACTTCCATCTTCTCCTCTCTATCAGTCTGTCTGTCCACCTCCATCTTGTCTTCTCTACCTGCAACAGCCTGCAGAGGTAGCAAAACCTCAGAGTGGGGTCCCTGTCCCACCCCATCCCCCCAGAACTCCAGCCCACACCCGGGCAGCTGGGGGGATCCACCTCCATGGAATGGCACCGTACCTTCCTCAGGACAAATGTGAGCATCCTGCAGGGATGGATGACACAATCCAGGCCTTAGGCAGCTTTTGAGACTGATGAGATGAGGTCTCGGGGGCAGGAACAAGAAGGGTGACAGGAGCAGCAGGAGCAGCGTGCAGCGTGTGCTGAGCCCAGGGCCAACGGTCGTGTTGTGCTGCTTGCTGGCTGCTGGCAGTTCCAGATGGGACATGGATTGTGACATGACCACTGAGCTAGAGAGCCTTTGGTTCCATGCTTAGCAACGTTCCCCCAGACCATGGTGCTCAGAGCCCTGTTCCCAAGGATGGAGCATCCACAGCCTGGGCCAGTGCCTCAGCACCCTCAGTGGAAGAGAGCAGCTTCCTCAGATCCAACTTCAATCAGCCTCCTGCAGCTGAAAGCCGTCCCCCCCTTGTCCTGTTGCCACAGGCCCTGTGGAACACCCTGTCCCAATCTTTCTTGTGGCACCCTTGCAGTCCTGCAGAGCTGCAGTGAGGCCTCCCCAGGGTCTCCTCTTTCCAGGCTGAGCATCCCCAGCCCCACGTGGAAAGCAGGCAGTGTGATCAGGGGGAGTCCAGGCTGGAGTCAAATGGCATCAGGAACTGAGAGACGGAAGCTTTAGGCCCAGGATTGCCTCTCAATGTACAAAATTAATAAGAGTGGAGGGCAAGATGGTGGGACACTGCTTCTGCTCTAATTGGTGAATATAGTCTCTGTTTTTTTCTTTTTTTCTCTCATGCCGTTGCAGTTTTGGCTGTTTGAAAGGAAGCTTGGCACAATATCCATTGTCTTCTCCATTTGTGAATCACCGAGCAGAGTCTGGGCAAGCTGATGTTGCAGAGCAAATCCTGCAAATGGACTGGTCATCCTGAGCCTGGAGAATGCAGTTAAACCCAGCCAAAAGTAATTTCTGGAAAGTCAAGCCTGGTGTACATTCTCTTGACTTTGGCTATGCCAACTTCACCTGAGTCTTATGAAAAAGCAAACAAAAGACTCAAACCAAAACAGACAAAACCTAGAAACAAACGAACCCATGCAAACCAATCAAACAAAGAGACTAAAAAAACCCCAAATAAAACCAACGGGAATGAAGAGTTAGTATTAGTTTTGAGTTCATCACAGCAGGTAAATGGCTGCTTTCCACAGGATCACCATAAAAAGCCACAGATAACAGCTGCTCCAAAATACACCCAACAGGAGAACCATCAAAGTGATACATAGCAACTCTGGGGGCAGCTCCCCATGAAGGTGAGGGATGAGCACACAGTGCTACAGCTCCAGCCTTCCCCACCCTGCAGGCTGCTCTTTGCTCCTGATGTAAGAGCCTTGCAGGACTGTGGCCCCTCTCGGTGCATTATAAATCATTCCCACAGCTGTCACTTGAGCCACTGGCATGTCCAGAGCGAGATCCAGGCACAATCCTACTGCCCGCTGAGCCTCTCTGGGAGATCCTGAGCATCTTCCTGCCCAGAGCCACAAAAGAGCTCAGGCTCTGCCTGAACTGGGTGTTCAGGGGAGGTTTCCATATCCCTGCGAGATGTGCTCATCCTTCATCAGGCTGTGCCCAGCCTGGATCAGGGCAGGTTGGAGGCCACATGGGATCCCATCCTTTGCCCTGCCATGTGATCCTCCATGCAGTGGGGATAAAAAGCCCAGCACTGGGGAACCCCAGATGCTGCAGCAGTGATATTTTTGGGAGAAACACGGAGCTGTGCATGGCCAGCTTGAAGTCTGCACTGCTGTGAGCACCAGGCCTGCCATGCTGAGCCCAGGGCCACAACCAGTGCTCACCCGGGCTGGGACATTGAGTCCCAACATGGGATCCCATGGGACAGGGCAGGCTGGGATTCACCCCTGCAGCTCCCCAGTGTGTCCAGAGAGACAGCAAGGAGACAGTGACCTCTGTCAGCGGAACCCTCTGAGTGGGACGACCACTGCTGGGGTGGCTGTGCCAGCTCCCCCATGAACCTCCAGCCCTGGGAACCGGGAGCAAGTGGAAAACACAACTTGGCCAATACTGCCTGTGCCGGAAGGAAATGGAAAGAGAACTGGGGTGTGAAAACCCAAGGTTGTTTATTTACATAAGAACAGTAATGAAAACACAGAACACATTTACTTTTGTAAGAATATTTGTAATAACAACAATTTATAGAAGGTATATACCTAAGAACATATCTAACAACAATATTTGAAATGTATTTACAGAAGACAAAACGAAGCCCTAAAACCTATATGCCAAAAAGAAGAACAAACTCTAAAAACTATGTACAAAAAGGTGCCATTTCAGTCCAGGATCTCCATCAGTCCGGGAAGAAAAGCAGGTGCCATGGTCACTCCAGTCAGGCACAGAGGGCTCTTCCGTGTGTCCCCAGGCTGGCACACTGGGACTCTGCTGCCAGAGCTGAGGCTGGCTGGGTCTGGGGGCTGGGCCCCAGGCACTGCCATGGGGCTTGTGTGGCCCAAAGCAAGAACAGGACAGGCTGGGCATGGCCAGCAGAACCCAAGGCACTGGGTACCACGTTCCTGAGCAGGGACCAGCCAGCCCAATCCCGCCCCAGCCTGGCTGCAGGGAACCCACTGTGCCTGTGGGGACCACATGCCTGTCCTGCTGCTGGCATTGCTCTTCATCCCAGGACCATGGCCTCCTCTTCATCTTCCTCATCAATGTCCATCTCCTGGGTGTACTCTTCCATTTCCACGTCCATCTCCTCATCCTCATCAACCTCCATCTCTTCCTCTCCAGTCTGTTCTCCATCCACCTCCATCTCCTCCTCCGTATCCATTATGGTGCCCACCTCCATCTCTTCCTCTCCTCTCTTTTCTCCCTCCACTTCCATCTTCTCCTCTCTATCAGTCTGTCTGTCCACCTCCATCTTGTCTTCTCTACCTGCAACAGCCTGCAGAGGTAGCAAAACCTCAGAGTGGGGTCCCTGTCCCACCCCATCCCCCCAGAACTCCAGCCCACACCCGGGCAGCTGGGGGGATCCACCTCCATGGAATGGCACCGTACCTTCCTCAGGACAAATGTGAGCATCCTGCAGGGATGGATGACACAATCCAGGCCTTAGGCAGCTTTTGAGACTGATGAGATGAGGTCTCGGGGGCAGGAACAAGAAGGGTGACAGGAGCAGCAGGAGCAGCGTGCAGCGTGTGCTGAGCGCAGGGCCAACGGCTGTGTTGTGCTGCTTGCTGGCTGCTGGCAGTTCCAGATGGGACATGGATTGTGACATGACCACTGAGCTAGAGAGCCTTTGGTTCCATGCTTAGCAACGTTCCCCCAGACCATGGTGCTCAGAGCCCTGTTCCCAAGGATGGAGCATCCACAGCCTGGGCCAGTGCCTCAGCACCCTCAGTGGAAGAGAGCAGCTTCCTGAGATCCAACTTCAATCAGCCTCCTGCAGCTGAAAGCCGTCCCCCCCTTGTCCTGTTGCCACAGGCCCTGTGGAACACCCTGTCCCAATCTTTCTTGTGGCACCCTTGCAGTCCTGCAGAGCTGCAGTGAGGCCTCCCCAGGGTCTCCTCTTTCCAGGCTGAGCATCCCCAGCCCCACGTGGAAAGCAGGCAGTGTGATCTGGGGGAGTCCAGGCTGGAGTCAAATGGCATCAGGAACTGAGAGACGGAAGCTTTAGGCCCAGGATTGCCTCTCAATGTACAAAATTAATAAGAGTGGAGGGCAAGATGGTGGGACACTGCTTCTGCTCTAATTGGTGAATATAGTCTCTGTTTTTTTCTTTTTTTCTCTCATGCCGTTGCAGTTTTGGCTGTTTGAAAGGAAGCTTGGCACAATATCCATTGTCTTCTCCATTTGTGAATCACCGAGCAGAGTCTGGGCAAGCTGATGTTGCAGAGCAAATCCTGCAAATGGACTGGTCATCCTGAGCCTGGAGAATGCAGTTAAACCCAGCCAAAAGTAATTTCTGGAAAGTCAAGCCTGGTGTACATTCTCTTGACTTTGGCTATGCCAACTTCACCTGAGTCTTATGAAAAAGCAAACAAAAGACTCAAACCAAAACAGACAAAACCTAGAAACAAACGAACCCATGCAAACCAATCAAACAAAGAGACTAAAAAAACCCCAAATAAAACCAACGGGAATGAAGAGTTAGTATTAGTTTTGAGTTCATCACAGCAGGTAAATGGCTGCTTTCCACAGGATCACCATAAAAAGCCACAGATAACAGCTGCTCCAAAATACACCCAACAGGAGAACCATCAAAGTGATACATAGCAACTCTGGGGGCAGCTCCCCATGAAGGTGAGGGATGAGCACACAGTGCTACAGCTCCAGCCTTCCCCACCCTGCAGGCTGCTCTTTGCTCCTGATGTAAGAGCCTTGCAGGACTGTGGCCCCTCTCGGTGCATTATAAATCATTCCCACAGCTGTCACTTGAGCCACTGGCATGTCCAGAGCGAGATCCAGGCACAATCCTACTGCCCGCTGAGCCTCTCTGGGAGATCCTGAGCATCTTCCTGCCCAGAGCCACAAAAGAGCTCAGGCTCTGCCTGAACTGGGTGTTCAGGGGAGATTTCCATATCCCTGCGAGATGTGCTCATCCTTCATCAGGCTGTGCCCAGCCTGGATCAGGGCAGGTTGGAGGCCACATGGGATCCCATCCTTTGCCCTGCCATGTGATCCTCCATGCAGTGGGGATAAAAAGCCCAGCACTGGGGAACCCCAGATGCTGCAGCAGTGATATTTTTGGGAGAAACACGGAGCTGTGCATGGCCAGCTTGAAGTCTGCACTGCTGTGAGCACCAGGCCTGCCATGCTGAGCCCAGGGCCACAACCAGTGCTCACCCGGGCTGGGACATTGAGTCCCAACATGGGATCCCATGGGACAGGGCACGCTGGGATTCACCCCTGCAGCTCCCCAGTGTGTCCAGAGAGACAGCAAGGAGACAGTGACCTCTGTCAGCGGAACCCTCTGAGTGGGACGACCACTGCTGGGGTGGCTGTGCCAGCTCCCCCATGAACCTCCAGCCCTGGGAACCGGGAGCAAGTGGAAAACACAACTTGGCCAATACTGCCTGTGCCGGAAGCAAATGGAAAGAGAACTGGGGTGTGAAAACCCAAGGTTGTTTATTTACATAAGAACAGCAATGAAAACACAGAACACATTTACTTTTGTAAGAATATTTGTAATAACAACAATTTATAGAAGGTATATACCTAAGAACATATCTAACAACAATATTTGAAATGTATTTACAGAAGACAAAACGAAGCCCTAAAACCTATATGCCAAAAAGAAGAACAAACTCTAAAAACTATGTACAAAAAGGTGCCATTTCAGTCCAGGATCTCCATCAGTCCGGGAAGAAAAGCAGGTGCCATGGTCACTCCAGTCAGGCACAGAGGGCTCTTCCGTGTGTCCCCAGGCTGGCACACTGGGACTCTGCTGCCAGAGCTGAGGCTGGCTGGGTCTGGGGGCTGGGCCCCAGGCACTGCCATGGGGCTTGTGTGGCCCAAAGCAAGAACAGGACAGGCTGGGCATGGCCAGCAGAACCCAAGGCACTGGGTACCACGTTCCTGAGCAGGGACCAGCCAACCCAATCCCGCCCCAGCCTGGCTGCAGGGAACCCAGTGTGCCTGTGGGGACCACATGCCTGTCCTGCTGCTGGCATTGCTCTTCATCCCAGGACCATGGCCTCCTCTTCATCTTCCTCATCAATGTCCATCTCCTGGGTGTACTCTTCCATTTCCACGTCCATCTCCTCATCCTCATCAACCTCCATCTCCTCCTCTCCAGTCTGTTCTCCATCCACCTCCATCTCCTCCTCCGTATCCATTATGGTGCCCACCTCCATCTCTTCCTCTCCTCTCTTTTCTCCCTCCACTTCCATCTTCTCCTCTCTATCAGTCTGTCTGTCCACCTCCATCTTGTCTTCTCTACCTGCAACAGCCTGCAGAGGTAGCAAAACCTCAGAGTGGGGTCCCTGTCCCACCCCATCCCCCCAGAACTCCAGCCCACACCCGGGCAGCTGGGGGGATCCACCTCCATGGAATGGCACCGTACCTTCCTCAGGACAAATGTGAGCATCCTGCAGGGATGGATGACACAATCCAGGCCTTAGGCAGCTTTTGAGACTGATGAGATGAGGTCTCGGGGGCAGGAACAAGAAGGGTGACAGGAGCAGCAGGAGCAGCGTGCAGCGTGTGCTGAGCCCAGGGCCAACGGCTGTGTTGTGCTGCTTGCTGGCTGCTGGCAGTTCCAGATGGGACATGGATTGTGACATGACCACTGAGCTAGAGAGCCTTTGGTTCCATGCTTAGCAACGTTCCCCCAGACCATGGTGCTCAGAGCCCTGTTCCCAAGGATGGAGCATCCACAGCCTGGGCCAGTGCCTCAGCACCCTCAGTGGAAGAGAGCAGCTTCCTCAGATCCAACTTCAATCAGCCTCCTGCAGCTGAAAGCCGTCCCCCCCTTGTCCTGTTGCCACAGGCCCTGTGGAACACCCTGTCCCAATCTTTCTTGTGGCACCCTTGCAGTCCTGCAGAGCTGCAGTGAGGCCTCCCCAGGGTCTCCTCTTTCCAGGCTGAGCATCCCCAGCCCCACGTGGAAAGCAGGCAGTGTGATCTGGGGGAGTCCAGGCTGGAGTCAAATGGCATCAGGAACTGAGAGACGGAAGCTTTAGGCCCAGGATTGCCTCTCAATGTACAAAATTAATAAGAGTGGAGGGCAAGATGGTGGGACACTGCTTCTGCTCTAATTGGTGAATATAGTCTCTGTTTTTTTCTTTTTTTCTCTCATGCCGTTGCACTTTTGGCTGTTTGAAAGGAAGCTTGGCACAATATCCATTGTCTTCTCCATTTGTGAATCACCGAGCAGAGTCTGGGCAAGCTGATGTTGCAGAGCAAATCCTGCAAATGGACTGGTCATCCTGAGCCTGGAGAATGCAGTTAAACCCAGCCAAAAGTAATTTCTGGAAAGTCAAGCCTGGTGTACATTCTCTTGACTTTGGCTATGCCAACTTCACCTGAGTCTTATGAAAAAGCAAACAAAAGACTCAAACCAAAACAGACAAAACCTAGAAACAAACGAACCCATGCAAACCAATCAAACAAAGAGACTAAAAAAAGCCCAAATAAAACCAACGGGAATGAAGAGTTAGTATTAGTTTTGAGTTCATCACAGCAGGTAAATGGCTGCTTTCCACAGGATCACCATAAAAAGCCACAGATAACAGCTGCTCCAAAATACACCCAACAGGAGAACCATCAAAGTGATACATAGCAACTCTGGGGGCAGCTCCCCATGAAGGTGAGGGATGAGCACACAGTGCTACAGCTCCAGCCTTCCCCACCCTGCAGGCTGCTCTTTGCTCCTGATGTAAGAGCCTTGCAGGACTGTGGCCCCTCTCGGTGCATTATAAATCATTCCCACAGCTGTCACTTGAGCCACTGGCATGTCCAGAGCGAGATGCAGGCACAATCCTACTGCCCGCTGAGCCTCTCTGGGAGATCCTGAGCATCTTCCTGCCCAGAGCCACAAAAGAGCTCAGGCTCTGCCGGAACTGGGTGTTCAGGGGAGGTTTCCATATCCCTGCGAGATGTGCTCATCCTTCATCAGGCTGTGCCCAGCCTGGATCAGGGCAGGTTGGAGGCCACATGGGATCCCATCCTTTGCCCTGCCATGTGATCCTCCATGCAGTGGGGATAAAAAGCCCAGCACTGGGGAACCCCAGATGCTGCAGCAGTGATATTTTTGGGAGAAACACGGAGCTGTGCATGGCCAGCTTGAAGTCTGCACTGCTGTGAGCACCAGGCCTGCCATGCTGAGCCCAGGGCCACAACCAGTGCTCACCCGGGCTGGGACATTGAGTCCCAACATGGGATCCCATGGGACAGGGCAGGCTGGGATTCACCCCTGCAGCTCCCCAGTGTGTCCAGAGAGACAGCAAGGAGACAGTGACCTCTGTCAGCGGAACCCTCTGAGTGGGACGACCACTGCTGGGGTGGCTGTGCCAGCTCCCCCATGAACCTCCAGCCCTGGGAACCGGGAGCAAGTGGAAAACACAACTTGGCCAATACTGCCTGTGCCGGAAGCAAATGGAAAGAGAACTGGGGTGTGAAAACCCAAGGTTGTTTATTTACATAAGAACAGCAATGAAAACACAGAACACATTTACTTTTGTAAGAATATTTGTAATAACAACAATTTATAGAAGGTATATACCTAAGAACATATCTAACAACAATATTTGAAATGTATTTACAGAAGACAAAACGAAGCCCTAAAACCTATATGCCAAAAAGAAGAACAAACTCTAAAAACTATGTACAAAAAGGTGCCATTTCAGTCCAGGATCTCCATCAGTCCGGGAAGAAAAGCAGGTGCCATGGTCACTCCAGTCAGGCACAGAGGGCTCTACCGTGTGTCCCCAGGCTGGCACAGCGGGACTCTGCTGCCAGAGCTGAGGCTGGCTGGGTCTGGGGGCTGGGCCCCAGGCACTGCCATGGGGCTTGTGTGGCCCGCAGCAAGAACAGGACAGGCTGGGCATGGCCAGCAGAACCCAAGGCACTGGGTACCACGTTCCTGAGCAGGGACCAGCCAGCCCAATCCCGCCCCAGCCTGGCTGCAGGGAACCCACTGTGCCTGTGGGGACCACATGCCTGTCCTGCTGCTGGCATCGCTCTTCATCCCAGGACCATGGCCTCCTCTTCATCTTCCTCATCAATGTCCATCTCCTGGGTGTACTCTTCCATTTCCACGTCCATCTCCTCATCCTCATCAACCTCCATCTCCTCCTCTCCAGTCTGTTCTCCATCCACCTCCATCTCCTCCTCCGTATCCATTATGGTGCCCACCTCCATCTCTTCCTCTCCTCTCTTTTCTCCCTCCACTTCCATCTTCTCCTCTCTATCAGTCTGTCTGTCCACCTCCATCTTGTCTTCTCTACCTGCAACAGCCTGCAGAGGTAGCAAAACCTCAGAGTGGGGTCCCTGTCCCACCCCATCCCCCCAGAACTCCAGCCCACACCCGGGCAGCTGGGGGGATCCACCTCCATGGAATGGCACCGTACCTTCCTCAGGACAAATGTGAGCATCCTGCAGGGATGGATGACACAATCCAGGCCTTAGGCAGCTTTTGAGACTGATGAGATGAGGTCTCGGGGGCAGGAACAAGAAGGGTGACAGGAGCAGCAGGAGCAGCGTGCAGCGTGTGCTGAGCCCAGGGCCAACGGCTGTGTTGTGCTGCTTGCTGGCTGCTGGCAGTTCCAGATGGGACATGGATTGTGACATGACCACTGAGCTAGAGAGCCTTTGGTTCCATGCTTAGCAACGTTCCCCCAGACCATGGTGCTCAGAGCCCTGTTCCCAAGGATGGAGCATCCACAGCCTGGGCCAGTGCCTCAGCACCCTCAGTGGAAGAGAGCAGCTTCCTCAGATCCAACTTCAATCAGCCTCCTGCAGCTGAAAGCCGTTCCCCCCTTGTCCTGTTGCCACAGGCCCTGTGGAACACCCTGTCCCAATCTTTCTTGTGGCACCCTTGCAGTCCTGCAGAGCTGCAGTGAGGCCTCCCCAGGGTCTCCTCTTTCCAGGCTGAGCATCCCCAGCCCCACGTGGAAAGCAGGCAGTGTGATCTGGGGGAGTCCAGGCTGGAGTCAAATGGCATCAGGAACTGAGAGACGGAAGCTTTAGGCCCAGGTTTGCCTCTCAATGTACAAAATTAATAAGAGTGGAGGGCAAGATGGTGGGACACTGCTTCTGCTCTAATTGGTGAATATAGTCTCTGTTTTTTTCTTTTTTTCTCTCATGCCGTTGCACTTTTGGCTGTTTGAAAGGAAGCTTGGCACAATATCCATTGTCTTTTCCATTTTTGAATCACCGAGCAGAGTCTGGGCAAGCTGATGTTGCAGAGCAAATCCTGCAAATGGACTGGTCATCCTGAGCCTGGAGAATGCAGTTAAACCCAGCCAAAAGTAATTTCTGGAAAGTCAAGCCTGGTGTACATTCTCTTGACTTTGGCTATGCCAACTTCACCTGAGTCTTATGAAAAAGCAAACAAAAGACTCAAACCAAAACAGACAAAACCTAGAAACAAACGAACCATGCAAACCAATCAAACAAAGAGACTAAAAAAACCCCAAATAAAACCAAAGGGAATGAAGAGTTAGTATTAGTTTTGAGTTCATCACAGCAGGTAAATGGCTGCTTTCCACAGGATCACCATAAAAAGCCACAGATAACAGCTGCTCCAAAATACACCCAACAGGAGAACCATCAAAGTGATACATAGCAAGTCTGGGGGCAGCTCCCCATGAAGGTGAGGGATGAGCACAGAGTGCTACAGCTCCAGCCTTCCCCACCCTGCAGGCTGCTCTTTGCTCCTGATGTAAGAGCCTTGCAGGACTGTGGCCCCTCTCGGTGCATTATAAATCATTCCCACAGCTGTCACTTGAGCCACTGGCATGTCCAGAGCGAGATGCAGGCACAATCCTACTGCCCGCTGAGCCTCTCTGGGAGATCCTGAGCATCTTCCTGCCCAGAGCCACAAAAGAGCTCAGGCTCAGCCTGAACTGGGTTTTCAGGGGAGGTTTCCATATCCCTGCAAGATGTGCTCATCCTTCATCAGGCTGTGCCCAGCCTGGATCAGGGCAGGTTGGATGCCACATGGGATCCATCCTTTGCCCTGCCATGTGATCCTCCATGCAGTGGGGATAAAAAGCCCAGCACTGGGGAACCCCAGGTGCTGCAGCAGTGATATTTTTGGGAGAAACACGGAGCTGTGCATGGCCAGCTTGAAGTCTGCACTGCTGTGAGCACCAGGCCTGCCATGCTGAGCCCAGGGCCACAACCAGTGCTCACCCGGGCTGGGACATTGAGTCCCAACATGGGATCCCATGGGACAGGGCACGCTGAGATTCGCCCCTGCAGCTCCCCAGTGTGTCCAGAGAGACAGCAAGGAGACAGTGACCTCTGTCAGCGGAACCCTCTGAGTGGGACGACCACTGCTGGGGTGGCTGTGCCAGCTCCCCCATGAACCTCCAGCCCTGGGAACTGGGAGCAAGTGGAAGACACAACTTGGCCAATACTGCCTGTGCCGGAAGCAAATGGAAAGAGAACTGGGGTGTGAAAACCCAAGGTTGTTTATTTACATAAGAACAGCAATGAAAACACAGAACACATTTACTTTTGTAAAAATATTTGTAATAACAACAATTTATAGAAGGTATATACCTAAGAACATATCTAACAACAATATTTGAAATGTATTTACAGAAGACAAAACGAAGCCCTAAAACCTATATGCCAAAAACAAGAACAAACTCTAAAAACTATGTACAAAAGGGTGCCATTTCAGTCCAGGATCTCCATCAGTCCGGGAAGAAAAGCAGGTGCCATGGTCACTCCAGTCAGGCACAGAGGGCTCTACCGTGTGTCCCCAGGCTGGCACAGCGGGACTCTGCTGCCAGAGCTGAGGCTGGCTGGGTCTGGGGGCTGGGCCCCAGGCACTGCCATGGGGCTTGTGTGGCCCAAAGCAAGAACAGGACAGGCTGGGCATGGCCAGCAGAACCCAAGGCACTGGGTACCACGTTCCTGAGCAGGGACCAGCCAGCCCAATCCCGCCCCAGCCTGGCTGCAGGGAACCCACTGTGCCTGTGGGGACCACATGCCTGTCCTGCTGCTGGCATCGCTCTTCATCCCAGGACCATGGCCTCCTCTTCATCTTCCTCATCAATGTCCATCTCCTCGGTGTACTCTTCCATTTCCACGTCCATCTCCTCATCCTCATCAACCTCCATCTCTTCCTCTCCAGTCTGTTCTCCATCCACCTCCATCTCCTCCTCCGTATCCATTATGGTGTCCACCTCCATCTCTTCCTCTCCTCTCTTTTCTCCCTCCACTTCCATCTTCTCCTCTCTATCAGTCTGTCTGTCCACCTCCATCTTGTCTTCTCTACCTGCAACAGCCTGTAGAGGTAGCAAAACCTCAGAGTGGGATCCCTGTCCCACCCCATCCCCCCAGAACTCCAGCCCACACCCGGGCAGCTGGGGGGATCCACCTCCATGGAATGGCACCGTACCTTCCTCAGGACAAATGTGAGCATCCTGCAGGGATGGATGACACAATCCAGGCCTTAGGCAGCTTTTGAGACTGATGAGATGAGGTCTCGGGGGCAGGAACAAGAAGGGTGACAGGAGCAGCAGGAGCAGCGTGCAGCGTGTGCTGAGCCCAGGGCCAACGGCTGTGTTGTGCTGCTTGCTGGCTGCTGGCAGTTCCAGATGGGACATGGATTGTGACATGACCACTGAGCTAGAGAGCCTTTGGTTCCATGCTTAGCAACGTTCCCCCAGACCATGGTGCTCAGAGCCCTGTTCCCAAGGATGGAGCATCCACAGCCTGGGCCAGTGCCTCAGCACCCTCAGTGGAAGAGAGCAGCTTCCTCAGATCCAACTTCAATCAGCCTCCTGCAGCTGAAAGCCGTCCCCCCCTTGTCCTGTTGCCACAGGCCCTGTGGAACACCCTGTCCCAATCTTTCTTGTGGCACCCTTGCAGTCCTGCAGAGCTGCAGTGAGGCCTCCCCAGGGTCTCCTCTTTCCAGGCTGAGCATCCCCAGCCCCACGTGGAAAGCAGGCAGTGTGATCTGGGGGAGTCCAGGCTGGAGTCAAATGGCATCAGGAACTGAGAGACGGAAGCTTTAGGCCCAGGATTGCCTCTCAATGTACAAAATTAATAAGAGTGGAGGGCAAGATGGTGGGACACTGCTTCTGCTCTAATTGGTGAATATAGTCTCTGTTTTTTTCTTTTTTTCTCTCATGCCGTTGCAGTTTTGGCTGTTTGAAAGGAAGCTTGGCACAATATCCATTGTCTTTTCCATTTTTGAATCACCGAGCAGAGTCTGGGCAAGCTGATGTTGCAGAGCAAATCCTGCAAATGGACTGGTCATCCTGAGCCTGGAGAATGCAGTTAAACCCAGCCAAAAGTAATTTCTGGAAAGTCAAGCCTGGTGTACATTCTCTTGACTTTGGCTATGCCAACTTCACCTGAGTCTTATGAAAAAGCAAACAAAAGACTCAAACCAAAACAGACAAAACCTAGAAACAAACCAACCCATGCAAAACAATCAAACAAAGAGACTAAAAAAACCCCAAATAAAACCAAAGGGAATGAAGAGTTAGTATTAGTTTTGAGTTCATCACAGCAGGTAAATGGCTGCTTTCCACAGGATCACCATAAAAAGCCACAGATAACAGCTGCTCCAAAATACACCCAACAGGAGAACCATCAAAGTGATACATAGCAACTCTGGGGGCAGCTCCCCATGAAGGTGAGGGATGAGCACAGAGTGCTACAGCTCCAGCCTTCCCCACCCTGCAGGCTGCTCTTTGCTCCTGATGTAAGAGCCTTGCAGGACTGTGGCCCCTCTCGGTGCATTATAAATCATTCCCACAGCTGTCACTTGAGCCACTGGCATGTCCAGAGCGAGATGCAGGCACAATCCTACTGCCCGCTGAGCCTCTCTGGGAGATCCTGAGCATCTTCCTGCCCAGAGCCACAAAAGAGCTCAGGCTCGGCCTGAACTGGGTTTTCAGGGGAGGTTTCCATATCCCTGCAAGATGTGCTCATCCTTCATCAGGCTGTGCCCAGCCTGGATCAGGGCAGGTTGGATGCCACATGGGATCCCATCCTTTGCCCTGCCATGTGATCCTCCATGCAGTGGGGATAAAAAGCCCAGCACTGGGGAACCCCATGTGCTGCAGCAGTGATATTTTTGGGAGAAACACGGAGCTGTGCATGGCCAGCTTGAAGTCTGCAATGCTGTGAGCACCAGGCCTGCCATGCTGAGCCCAGGGCCACAACCAGTGCTCACCCGGGCTGGGACATTGAGTCCCAACATGGGATCCCATGGGACAGGGCACGCTGGGATTCGCCCCTGCAGCTCCCCAGTGTGTCCAGAGAGACAGCAAGGAGACAGTGACCTCTGTCAGCGGAACCCTCTGAGTGGGACGACCACTGCTGGGGTGGCTGTGCCAGCTCCCCCATGAACCTCCAGCCCTGGGAACCGGGAGCAAGTGGAAAACACAACTTGGCCAATACTGCCTGTGCCGGAAGCAAATGGAAAGAGAACTGGGGTGTGAAAACCCAAGGTTGTTTATTTACATAAGAACAGCAATGAAAACACAGAACACATTTACTTTTGTAAGAATATTTGTAATAACAACAATTTATAGAAGGTATATACCTAAGAACATATCTAACAACAATATTTGAAATGTATTTACAGAAGACAAAACGAAGCCCTAAAACCTATATGCCAAAAACAAGAACAAACTCTAAAAACTATGTACAAAAGGGTGCCATTTCAGTCCAGGATCTCCATCAGTCCGGGAAGAAAAGCAGGTGCCATGGTCACTCCAGTCAGGCACAGAGGGCTCTACCGTGTGTCCTCAGGCTGGCACAGCGGGACTCTGCTGCCAGAGCTGAGGCTGGCTGGGTCTGGGGGCTGGGCCCCAGGCACTGCCATGGGGCTTGTGTGGCCCAAAGCAAGAACAGGACAGGCTGGGCATGGCCAGCAGAACCCAAGGCACTGGGTACCACGTTCCTGAGCAGGGACCACCCAGCCCAATCCCGCCCCAGCCTGGCTGCAGGGAACCCACTGTGCCTGTGGGGACCACATGCCTGTCCTGCTGCTGGCATCGCTCTTCATCCCAGGACCATGGCCTCCTCTTCATCTTCCTCATCAATGTCCATCTCCTGGGTGTACTCTTCCATTTCCACGTCCATCTCCTCATCCTCATCAACCTCCATCTCTTCCTCTCCAGTCTGTTCTCCATCCACCTCCATCTCCTCCTCCGTATCCATTATGGTGCCCACCTCCATCTCTTCCTCTCCTCTCTTTTCTCCCTCCACTTCCATCTTCTCCTCTCTATCAGTCTGTCTGTCCACCTCCATCTTGTCTTCTCTACCTGCAACAGCCTGCAGAGGTAGCAAAACCTCAGAGTGGGGTCCCTGTCCCACCCCATCCCCCCAGAACTCCAGCCCACACCCGGGCAGCTGGGGGGATCCACCTCCATGGAATGGCACCGTACCTTCCTCAGGACAAATGTGAGCATCCTGCAGGGATGGATGACACAATCCAGGCCTTAGGCAGCTTTTGAGACTGATGAGATGAGGTCTCGGGGGCAGGAACAAGAAGGGTGACAGGAGCAGCAGGAGCAGCGTGCAGCGTGTGCTGAGCCCAGGGCCAACGGCTGTGTTGTGCTGCTTGCTGGCTGCTGGCAGTTCCAGATGGGACATGGATTGTGACATGACCACTGAGCTAGAGAGCCTTTGGTTCCATGCTTAGCAACGTTCCCCCAGACCATGGTGCTCAGAGCCCTGTTCCCAAGGATGGAGCATCCACAGCCTGGGCCAGTGCCTCAGCACCCTCAGTGGAAGAGAGCAGCTTCCTCAGATCCAACTTCAATCAGCCTCCTGCAGCTGAAAGCCGTCCCCCCCTTGTCCTGTTGCCACAGGCCCTGTGGAACACCCTGTCCCAATCTTTCTTGTGGCACCCTTGCAGTCCTGCAGAGCTGCAGTGAGGCCTCCCCAGGGTCTCCTCTTTCCAGGCTGAGCATCCCCAGCCCCACGTGGAAAGCAGGCAGTGTGATCTGGGGGAGTCCAGGCTGGAGTCAAATGGCATCAGGAACTGAGAGACGGAAGCTTTAGGCCCAGGATTGCCTCTCAATGTACAAAATTAATAAGAGTGGAGGGCAAGATGGTGGGACACTGCTTCTGCTCTAATTGGTGAATATAGTCTCTGTTTTTTTCTTTTTTTCTCTCATGCCGTTGCACTTTTGGCTGTTTGAAAGGAAGCTTGGCACAATATCCATTGTCTTTTCCATTTTTGAATCACCGAGCAGAGTCTGGTCAAGCTGATGTTGCAGAGCAAATCCTGCAAATGGACTGGTCATCCTGAGCCTGGAGAATGCAGTTAAACCCAGCCAAAAGTAATTTCTGGAAAGTCAAGCCTGGTGTACATTCTCTTGACTTTGGCTATGCCAACTTCACCTGAGTCTTATGAAAAAGCAAACAAAAGACTCAAACCAAAACAGACAAAACCTAGAAACAAACCAACCCATGCAAAACAATCAAACAAAGAGACTAAAAAAACCCCAAATAAAACCAAAGGGAATGAAGAGTTAGTATTAGTTTTGAGTTCATCACAGCAGGTAAATGGCTGCTTTCCACAGGATCACCATAAAAAGCCACAGATAACAGCTGCTCCAAAATACACCCAACAGGAGAACCATCAAAGTGATACATAGCAACTCTGGGGGCAGCTCCCCATGAAGGTGAGGGATGAGCACAGAGTGCTACAGCTCCAGCCTTCCCCACCCTGCAGGCTGCTCTTTGCTCCTGATGTAAGAGCCTTGCAGGACTGTGGCCCCTCTCGGTGCATTATAAATCATTCCCACAGCTGTCACTTGAGCCACTGGCATGTCCAGAGCGAGATGCAGGCACAATCCTACTGCCCGCTGAGCCTCTCTGGGAGATCCTGAGCATCTTCCTGCCCAGAGCCACAAAAGAGCTCAGGCTCTGACTGAACTGGGTTTTCAGGGGAGGTTTCCATATCCCTGCAAGATGTGCTCATCCTTCATCAGGCTGTGCCCAGCCTGGATCAGGGCAGGTTGGATGCCACATGGCATCCCATCCTTTGCCCTGCCATGTGATCCTCCATGCAGTGGGGATAAAAAGCCCAGCACTGGGGAACCCCATGTGCTGCAGCAGTGATATTTTTGGGAGAAACACGGAGCTGTGCATGGCCAGCTTGAAGTCTGCAATGCTGTGAGCACCAGGCCTGCCATGCTGAGCCCAGGGCCACAACCAGTGCTCACCCGGGCTGGGACATTGAGTCCCAACATGGGATCCCATGGGACAGGGCACGCTGGGATTCGCCCCTGCAGCTCCCCAGTGTGTCCAGAGAGACAGCAAGGAGACAGTGACCTCTGTCAGCGGAACCCTCTGAGTGGGACAACCACTGCTGGGGTGGCTGTGCCAGCTCCCCCATGAACCTCCAGCCCTGGGAACCGGGAGCAAGTGGAAAACACAACTTGGCCAATACTGCCTGTGCCGGAAGCAAATGGAAAGAGAACTGGGGTGTGAAAACCCAAGGTTGTTTATTTACATAAGAACAGCAATGAAAACACAGAACACATTTACTTTTGTAAGAATATTTGTAATAACAACAATTTATAGAAGGTATATACCTAAGAACATATCTAACAACAATATTTGAAATGTATTTACAGAAGACAAAACGAAGCCCTAAAACCTATATGCCAAAAACAAGAACAAACTCTAAAAACTATGTACAAAAGGGTGCCATTTCAGTCCAGGATCTCCATCAGTCCGGGAAGAAAAGCAGGTGCCATGGTCACTCCAGTCAGGCACAGAGGGCTCTACCGTGTGTCCCCAGGCTGGCACAGCGGGACTCTGCTGCCAGAGCTGAGGCTGGCTGGGTCTGGGGGCTGGGCCCCAGGCACTGCCATGGGGCTTGTGTGGCCCAAAGCAAGAACAGGACAGGCTGGGCATGGCCAGCAGAACCCAAGGCACTGGGTACCACGTTCCTGAGCAGGGACCAGCCAGCCCAATCCCGCCCCAGCCTGGCTGCAGGGAACCCACTGTGCCTGTGGGGACCACATGCCTGTCCTGCTGCTGGCATCGCTCTTCATCCCAGGACCATGGCCTCCTCTTCATCTTCCTCATCAATGTCCATCTCCTGGGTGTACTCTTCCATTTCCACGTCCATCTCCTCATCCTCATCAACCTCCATCTCTTCCTCTCCAGTCTGTTCTCCATCCACCTCCATCTCCTCCTCCGTATCCATTATGGTGCCCACCTCCATCTCTTCCTCTCCTCTCTTTTCTCCCTCCACTTCCATCTTCTCCTCTCTATCAGTCTGTCTGTCCACCTCCATCTTGTCTTCTCTACCTGCAACAGCCTGCAGAGGTAGCAAAACCTCAGAGTGGGGTCCCTGTCCCACCCCATCCCCCCAGAACTCCAGCCCACACCCGGGCAGCTGGGGGGATCCACCTCCATGGAATGGCACCGTACCTTCCTCAGGACAAATGTGAGCATCCTGCAGGGATGGATGACACAATCCAGGCCTTAGGCAGCTTTTGAGACTGATGAGATGAGGTCTCGGGGGCAGGAACAAGAAGGGTGACAGGAGCAGCAGGAGCAGCGTGCAGCGTGTGCTGAGCCCAGGGCCAACGGCTGTGTTGTGCTGCTTGCTGGCTGCTGGCAGTTCCAGATGGGACATGGATTGTGACATGACCACTGAGCTAGAGAGCCTTTGGTTCCATGCTTAGCAACGTTCCCCCAGACCATGGTGCTCAGAGCCCTGTTCCCAAGGATGGAGCATCCACAGCCTGGGCCAGTGCCTCAGCACCCTCAGTGGAAGAGAGCAGCTTCCTCAGATCCAACTTCAATCAGCCTCCTGCAGCTGAAAGCCGTCCCCCCCTTGTCCTGTTGCCACAGGCCCTGTGGAACACCCTGTCCCAATCTTTCTTGTGGCACCCTTGCAGTCCTGCAGAGCTGCAGTGAGGCCTCCCCAGGGTCTCCTCTTTCCAGGCTGAGCATCCCCAGCCCCACGTGGAAAGCAGGCAGTGTGATCTGGGGGAGTCCAGGCTGGAGTCAAATGGCATCAGGAACTGAGAGACGGAAGCTTTAGGCCCAGGATTGCCTCTCAATGTACAAAATTAATAAGAGTGGAGGGCAAGATGGTGGGACACTGCTTCTGCTCTAATTGGTGAATATAGTCTCTGTTTTTTTCTTTTTTTCTCTCATGCCGTTGCACTTTTGGCTGTTTGAAAGGAAGCTTGGCACAATATCCATTGTCTTTTCCATTTTTGAATCACCGAGCAGAGTCTGGTCAAGCTGATGTTGCAGAGCAAATCCTGCAAATGGACTGGTCATCCTGAGCCTGGAGAATGCAGTTAAACCCAGCCAAAAGTAATTTCTGGAAAGTCAAGCCTGGTGTACATTCTCTTGACTTTGGCTATGCCAACTTCACCTGAGTCTTATGAAAAAGCAAACAAAAGACTCAAACCAAAACAGACAAAACCTAGAAACAAACCAACCCATGCAAAACAATCAAACAAAGAGACTAAAAAAACCCCAAATAAAACCAAAGGGAATGAAGAGTTAGTATTAGTTTTGAGTTCATCACAGCAGGTAAATGGCTGCTTTCCACAGGATCACCATAAAAAGCCACAGATAACAGCTGCTCCAAAATACACCCAACAGGAGAACCATCAAAGTGATACATAGCAACTCTGGGGGCAGCTCCCCATGAAGGTGAGGGATGAGCACAGAGTGCTACAGCTCCAGCCTTCCCCACCCTGCAGGCTGCTCTTTGCTCCTGATGTAAGAGCCTTGCAGGACTGTGGCCCCTCTCGGTGCATTATAAATCATTCCCACAGCTGTCACTTGAGCCACTGGCATGTCCAGAGCGAGATGCAGGCACAATCCTACTGCCCGCTGAGCCTCTCTGGGAGATCCTGAGCATCTTCCTGCCCAGAGCCACAAAAGAGCTCAGGCTCGGCCTGAACTGGGTTTTCAGGGGAGGTTTCCATATCCCTGCAAGATGTGCTCATCCTTCATCAGGCTGTGCCCAGCCTGGATCAGGGCAGGTTGGATGCCACATGGGATCCCATCCTTTGCCCTGCCATGTGATCCTCCATGCAGTGGGGATAAAAAGCCCAGCACTGGGGAACCCCATGTGCTGCAGCAGTGATATTTTTGGGAGAAACACGGAGCTGTGCATGGCCAGCTTGAAGTCTGCAATGCTGTGAGCACCAGGCCTGCCATGCTGAGCCCAGGGCCACAACCAGTGCTCACCCGGGCTGGGACATTGAGTCCCAACATGGGATCCCATGGGACAGGGCACGCTGGGATTCGCCCCTGCAGCTCCCCAGTGTGTCCAGAGAGACAGCAAGGAGACAGTGACCTCTGTCAGCGGAACCCTCTGAGTGGGACAACCACTGCTGGGGTGGCTGTGCCAGCTCCCCCATGAACCTCCAGCCCTGGGAACCGGGAGCAAGTGGAAAACACAACTTGGCCAATACTGCCTGTGCCGGAAGCAAATGGAAAGAGAACTGGGGTGTGAAAACCCAAGGTTGTTTATTTACATAAGAACAGCAATGAAAACACAGAACACATTTACTTTTGTAAAAATATTTGTAATAACAACAATTTATAGAAGGTATATACCTAAGAACATATCTAACAACAATATTTGAAATGTATTTACAGAAGACAAAACGAAGCCCTAAAACCTATATGCCAAAAACAAGAACAAACTCTAAAAACTATGTACAAAAGGGTGCCATTTCAGTCCAGGATCTCCATCAGTCCGGGAAGAAAAGCAGGTGCCATGGTCACTCCAGTCAGGCACAGAGGGCTCTACCGTGTGTCCCCAGGCTGGCACAGCGGGACTCTGCTGCCAGAGCTGAGGCTGGCTGGGTCTGGGGGCTGGGCCCCAGGCACTGCCATGGGGCTTGTGTGGCCCAAAGCAAGAACAGGACAGGCTGGGCATGGCCAGCAGAACCCAAGGCACTGGGTACCACGTTCCTGAGCAGGGACCAGCCAGCCCAATCCCGCCCCAGCCTGGCTGCAGGGAACCCACTGTGCCTGTGGGGACCACATGCCTGTCGTGCTGCTGGCATCGCTCTTCATCCCAGGACCATGGCCTCCTCTTCATCTTCCTCATCAATGTCCATCTCCTGGGTGTACTCTTCCATTTCCACGTCCATCTCCTCATCCTCATCAACCTCCATCTCTTCCTCTCCAGTCTGTTCTCCATCCACCTCCATCTCCTCCTCCGTATCCATTATGGTGCCCACCTCCATCTCTTCCTCTCCTCTCTTTTCTCCCTCCACTTCCATCTTCTCCTCTCTATCAGTCTGTCTGTCCACCTCCATCTTGTCTTCTCTACCTGCAACAGCCTGCAGAGGTAGCAAAACCTCAGAGTGGGGTCCCTGTCCCACCCCATCCCCCCAGAACTCCAGCCCACACCCGGGCAGCTGGGGGGATCCACCTCCATGGAATGGCACCGTACCTTCCTCAGGACAAATGTGAGCATCCTGCAGGGATGGATGACACAATCCAGGCCTTAGGCAGCTTTTGAGACTGATGAGATGAGGTCTCGGGGGCAGGAACAAGAAGGGTGACAGGAGCAGCAGGAGCAGCGTGCAGCGTGTGCTGAGCCCAGGGCCAACGGCTGTGTTGTGCTGCTTGCTGGCTGCTGGCAGTTCCAGATGGGACATGGATTGTGACATGACCACTGAGCTAGAGAGCCTTTGGTTCCATGCTTAGCAACGTTCCCCCAGACCATGGTGCTCAGAGCCCTGTTCCCAAGGATGGAGCATCCACAGCCTGGGCCAGTGCCTCAGCACCCTCAGTGGAAGAGAGCAGCTTCCTCAGATCCAACTTCAATCAGCCTCCTGCAGCTGAAAGCCGTCCCCCCCTTGTCCTGTTGCCACAGGCCCTGTGGAACACCCTGTCCCAATCTTTCTTGTGGCACCCTTGCAGTCCTGCAGAGCTGCAGTGAGGCCTCCCCAGGGTCTCCTCTTTCCAGGCTGAGCATCCCCAGCCCCACGTGGAAAGCAGGCAGTGTGATCTGGGGGAGTCCAGGCTGGAGTCAAATGGCATCAGGAACTGAGAGACGGAAGCTTTAGGCCCAGGATTGCCTCTCAATGTACAAAATTAATAAGAGTGGAGGGCAAGATGGTGGGACACTGCTTCTGCTCTAATTGGTGAATATAGTCTCTGTTTTTTTCTTTTTTTCTCTCATGCCGTTGCACTTTTGGCTGTTTGAAAGGAAGCTTGGCACAATATCCATTGTCTTTTCCATTTTTGAATCACCGAGCAGAGTCTGGTCAAGCTGATGTTGCAGAGCAAATCCTGCAAATGGACTGGTCATCCTGAGCCTGGAGAATGCAGTTAAACCCAGCCAAAAGTAATTTCTGGAAAGTCAAGCCTGGTGTACATTCTCTTGACTTTGGCTATGCCAACTTCACCTGAGTCTTATGAAAAAGCAAACAAAAGACTCAAACCAAAACAGACAAAACCTAGAAACAAACCAACCCATGCAAAACAATCAAACAAAGAGACTAAAAAAACCCCAAATAAAACCAAAGGGAATGAAGAGTTAGTATTAGTTTTGAGTTCATCACAGCAGGTAAATGGCTGCTTTCCACAGGATCACCATAAAAAGCCACAGATAACAGCTGCTCCAAAATACACCCAACAGGAGAACCATCAAAGTGATACATAGCAACTCTGGGGGCAGCTCCCCATGAAGGTGAGGGATGAGCACAGAGTGCTACAGCTCCAGCCTTCCCCACCCTGCAGGCTGCTCTTTGCTCCTGATGTAAGAGCCTTGCAGGACTGTGGCCCCTCTCGGTGCATTATAAATCATTCCCACAGCTGTCACTTGAGCCACTGGCATGTCCAGAGCGAGATGCAGGCACAATCCTACTGCCCGCTGAGCCTCTCTGGGAGATCCTGAGCATCTTCCTGCCCAGAGCCACAAAAGAGCTCAGGCTCTGACTGAACTGGGTTTTCAGGGGAGGTTTCCATATCCCTGCAAGATGTGCTCATCCTTCATCAGGCTGTGCCCAGCCTGGATCAGGGCAGGTTGGATGCCACATGGCATCCCATCCTTTGCCCTGCCATGTGATCCTCCATGCAGTGGGGATAAAAAGCCCAGCACTGGGGAACCCCATGTGCTGCAGCAGTGATATTTTTGGGAGAAACACGGAGCTGTGCATGGCCAGCTTGAAGTCTGCAATGCTGTGAGCACCAGGCCTGCCATGCTGAGCCCAGGGCCACAACCAGTGCTCACCCGGGCTGGGACATTGAGTCCCAACATGGGATCCCATGGGACAGGGCACGCTGGGATTCGCCCCTGCAGCTCCCCAGTGTGTCCAGAGAGACAGCAAGGAGACAGTGACCTCTGTCAGCGGAACCCTCTGAGTGGGACAACCACTGCTGGGGTGGCTGTGCCAGCTCCCCCATGAACCTCCAGCCCTGGGAACCGGGAGCAAGTGGAAAACACAACTTGGCCAATACTGCCTGTGCCGGAAGCAAATGGAAAGAGAACTGGGGTGTGAAAACCCAAGGTTGTTTATTTACATAAGAACAGCAATGAAAACACAGAACACATTTACTTTTGTAAGAATATTTGTAATAACAACAATTTATAGAAGGTATATACCTAAGAACATATCTAACAACAATATTTGAAATGTATTTACAGAAGACAAAACGAAGCCCTAAAACCTATATGCCAAAAACAAGAACAAACTCTAAAAACTATGTACAAAAGGGTGCCATTTCAGTCCAGGATCTCCATCAGTCCGGGAAGAAAAGCAGGTGCCATGGTCACTCCAGTCAGGCACAGAGGGCTCTACCGTGTGTCCCCAGGCTGGCACAGCGGGACTCTGCTGCCAGAGCTGAGGCTGGCTGGGTCTGGGGGCTGGGCCCCAGGCACTGCCATGGGGCTTGTGTGGCCCAAAGCAAGAACAGGACAGGCTGGGCATGGCCAGCAGAACCCAAGGCACTGGGTACCACGTTCCTGAGCAGGGACCAGCCAGCCCAATCCCGCCCCAGCCTGGCTGCAGGGAACCCACTGTGCCTGTGGGGACCACATGCCTGTCCTGCTGCTGGCATCGCTCTTCATCCCAGGACCATGGCCTCCTCTTCATCTTCCTCATCAATGTCCATCTCCTGGGTGTACTCTTCCATTTCCACGTCCATCTCCTCATCCTCATCAACCTCCATCTCTTCCTCTCCAGTCTGTTCTCCATCCACCTCCATCTCCTCCTCCGTATCCATTATGGTGCCCACCTCCATCTCTTCCTCTCCTCTCTTTTCTCCCTCCACTTCCATCTTCTCCTCTCTATCAGTCTGTCTGTCCACCTCCATCTTGTCTTCTCTACCTGCAACAGCCTGCAGAGGTAGCAAAACCTCAGAGTGGGGTCCCTGTCCCACCCCATCCCCCCAGAACTCCAGCCCACACCCGGGCAGCTGGGGGGATCCACCTCCATGGAATGGCACCGTACCTTCCTCAGGACAAATGTGAGCATCCTGCAGGGATGGATGACACAATCCAGGCCTTAGGCAGCTTTTGAGACTGATGAGATGAGGTCTCGGGGGCAGGAACAAGAAGGGTGACAGGAGCAGCAGGAGCAGCGTGCAGCGTGTGCTGAGCCCAGGGCCAACGGCTGTGTTGTGCTGCTTGCTGGCTGCTGGCAGTTCCAGATGGGACATGGATTGTGACATGACCACTGAGCTAGAGAGCCTTTGGTTCCATGCTTAGCAACGTTCCCCCAGACCATGGTGCTCAGAGCCCTGTTCCCAAGGATGGAGCATCCACAGCCTGGGCCAGTGCCTCAGCACCCTCAGTGGAAGAGAGCAGCTTCCTCAGATCCAACTTCAATCAGCCTCCTGCAGCTGAAAGCCGTCCCCCCCTTGTCCTGTTGCCACAGGCCCTGTGGAACACCCTGTCCCAATCTTTCTTGTGGCACCCTTGCAGTCCTGCAGAGCTGCAGTGAGGCCTCCCCAGGGTCTCCTCTTTCCAGGCTGAGCATCCCCAGCCCCACGTGGAAAGCAGGCAGTGTGATCTGGGGGAGTCCAGGCTGGAGTCAAATGGCATCAGGAACTGAGAGACGGAAGCTTTAGGCCCAGGATTGCCTCTCAATGTACAAAATTAATAAGAGTGGAGGGCAAGATGGTGGGACACTGCTTCTGCTCTAATTGGTGAATATAGTCTCTGTTTTTTTCTTTTTTTCTCTCATGCCGTTGCACTTTTGGCTGTTTGAAAGGAAGCTTGGCACAATATCCATTGTCTTTTCCATTTTTGAATCACCGAGCAGAGTCTGGTCAAGCTGATGTTGCAGAGCAAATCCTGCAAATGGACTGGTCATCCTGAGCCTGGAGAATGCAGTTAAACCCAGCCAAAAGTAATTTCTGGAAAGTCAAGCCTGGTGTACATTCTCTTGACTTTGGCTATGCCAACTTCACCTGAGTCTTATGAAAAAGCAAACAAAAGACTCAAACCAAAACAGACAAAACCTAGAAACAAACCAACCCATGCAAAACAATCAAACAAAGAGACTAAAAAAACCCCAAATAAAACCAAAGGGAATGAAGAGTTAGTATTAGTTTTGAGTTCATCACAGCAGGTAAATGGCTGCTTTCCACAGGATCACCATAAAAAGCCACAGATAACAGCTGCTCCAAAATACACCCAACAGGAGAACCATCAAAGTGATACATAGCAACTCTGGGGGCAGCTCCCCATGAAGGTGAGGGATGAGCACAGAGTGCTACAGCTCCAGCCTTCCCCACCCTGCAGGCTGCTCTTTGCTCCTGATGTAAGAGCCTTGCAGGACTGTGGCCCCTCTCGGTGCATTATAAATCATTCCCACAGCTGTCACTTGAGCCACTGGCATGTCCAGAGCGAGATGCAGGCACAATCCTACTGCCCGCTGAGCCTCTCTGGGAGATCCTGAGCATCTTCCTGCCCAGAGCCACAAAAGAGCTCAGGCTCTGACTGAACTGGGTTTTCAGGGGAGGTTTCCATATCCCTGCAAGATGTGCTCATCCTTCATCAGGCTGTGCCCAGCCTGGATCAGGGCAGGTTGGATGCCACATGGCATCCCATCCTTTGCCCTGCCATGTGATCCTCCATGCAGTGGGGATAAAAAGCCCAGCACTGGGGAACCCCATGTGCTGCAGCAGTGATATTTTTGGGAGAAACACGGAGCTGTGCATGGCCAGCTTGAAGTCTGCAATGCTGTGAGCACCAGGCCTGCCATGCTGAGCCCAGGGCCACAACCAGTGCTCACCCGGGCTGGGACATTGAGTCCCAACATGGGATCCCATGGGACAGGGCACGCTGGGATTCGCCCCTGCAGCTCCCCAGTGTGTCCAGAGAGACAGCAAGGAGACAGTGACCTCTGTCAGCGGAACCCTCTGAGTGGGACAACCACTGCTGGGGTGGCTGTGCCAGCTCCCCCATGAACCTCCAGCCCTGGGAACCGGGAGCAAGTGGAAAACACAACTTGGCCAATACTGCCTGTGCCGGAAGCAAATGGAAAGAGAACTGGGGTGTGAAAACCCAAGGTTGTTTATTTACATAAGAACAGCAATGAAAACACAGAACACATTTACTTTTGTAAGAATATTTGTAATAACAACAATTTATAGAAGGTATATACCTAAGAACATATCTAACAACAATATTTGAAATGTATTTACAGAAGACAAAACGAAGCCCTAAAACCTATATGCCAAAAACAAGAACAAACTCTAAAAACTATGTACAAAAGGGTGCCATTTCAGTCCAGGATCTCCATCAGTCCGGGAAGAAAAGCAGGTGCCATGGTCACTCCAGTCAGGCACAGAGGGCTCTACCGTGTGTCCCCAGGCTGGCACAGCGGGACTCTGCTGCCAGAGCTGAGGCTGGCTGGGTCTGGGGGCTGGGCCCCAGGCACTGCCATGGGGCTTGTGTGGCCCAAAGCAAGAACAGGACAGGCTGGGCATGGCCAGCAGAACCCAAGGCACTGGGTACCACGTTCCTGAGCAGGGACCAGCCAGCCCAATCCCGCCCCAGCCTGGCTGCAGGGAACCCACTGTGCCTGTGGGGACCACATGCCTGTCCTGCTGCTGGCATCGCTCTTCATCCCAGGACCATGGCCTCCTCTTCATCTTCCTCATCAATGTCCATCTCCTGGGTGTACTCTTCCATTTCCACGTCCATCTCCTCATCCTCATCAACCTCCATCTCTTCCTCTCCAGTCTGTTCTCCATCCACCTCCATCTCCTCCTCCGTATCCATTATGGTGCCCACCTCCATCTCTTCCTCTCCTCTCTTTTCTCCCTCCACTTCCATCTTCTCCTCTCTATCAGTCTGTCTGTCCACCTCCATCTTGTCTTCTCTACCTGCAACAGCCTGCAGAGGTAGCAAAACCTCAGAGTGGGGTCCCTGTCCCACCCCATCCCCCCAGAACTCCAGCCCACACCCGGGCAGCTGGGGGGATCCACCTCCATGGAATGGCACCGTACCTTCCTCAGGACAAATGTGAGCATCCTGCAGGGATGGATGACACAATCCAGGCCTTAGGCAGCTTTTGAGACTGATGAGATGAGGTCTCGGGGGCAGGAACAAGAAGGGTGACAGGAGCAGCAGGAGCAGCGTGCAGCGTGTGCTGAGCCCAGGGCCAACGGCTGTGTTGTGCTGCTTGCTGGCTGCTGGCAGTTCCAGATGGGACATGGATTGTGACATGACCACTGAGCTAGAGAGCCTTTGGTTCCATGCTTAGCAACGTTCCCCCAGACCATGGTGCTCAGAGCCCTGTTCCCAAGGATGGAGCATCCACAGCCTGGGCCAGTGCCTCAGCACCCTCAGTGGAAGAGAGCAGCTTCCTCAGATCCAACTTCAATCAGCCTCCTGCAGCTGAAAGCCGTCCCCCCCTTGTCCTGTTGCCACAGGCCCTGTGGAACACCCTGTCCCAATCTTTCTTGTGGCACCCTTGCAGTCCTGCAGAGCTGCAGTGAGGCCTCCCCAGGGTCTCCTCTTTCCAGGCTGAGCATCCCCAGCCCCACGTGGAAAGCAGGCAGTGTGATCTGGGGGAGTCCAGGCTGGAGTCAAATGGCATCAGGAACTGAGAGACGGAAGCTTTAGGCCCAGGATTGCCTCTCAATGTACAAAATTAATAAGAGTGGAGGGCAAGATGGTGGGACACTGCTTCTGCTCTAATTGGTGAATATAGTCTCTGTTTTTTTCTTTTTTTCTCTCATGCCGTTGCACTTTTGGCTGTTTGAAAGGAAGCTTGGCACAATATCCATTGTCTTTTCCATTTTTGAATCACCGAGCAGAGTCTGGTCAAGCTGATGTTGCAGAGCAAATCCTGCAAATGGACTGGTCATCCTGAGCCTGGAGAATGCAGTTAAACCCAGCCAAAAGTAATTTCTGGAAAGTCAAGCCTGGTGTACATTCTCTTGACTTTGGCTATGCCAACTTCACCTGAGTCTTATGAAAAAGCAAACAAAAGACTCAAACCAAAACAGACAAAACCTAGAAACAAACCAACCCATGCAAAACAATCAAACAAAGAGACTAAAAAAACCCCAAATAAAACCAAAGGGAATGAAGAGTTAGTATTAGTTTTGAGTTCATCACAGCAGGTAAATGGCTGCTTTCCACAGGATCACCATAAAAAGCCACAGATAACAGCTGCTCCAAAATACACCCAACAGGAGAACCATCAAAGTGATACATAGCAACTCTGGGGGCAGCTCCCCATGAAGATGAGGGATGAGCACAGAGTGCTACAGCTCCAGCCTTCCCCACCCTGCAGGCTGCTCTTTGCTCCTGATGTAAGAGCCTTGCAGGACTGTGGCCCCTCTCGGTGCATTATAAATCATTCCCACAGCTGTCACTTGAGCCACTGGCATGTCCAGAGCGAGATGCAGGCACAATCCTACTGCCCGCTGAGCCTCTCTGGGAGATCCTGAGCATCTTCCTGCCCAGAGCCACAAAAGAGCTCAGGCTCTGACTGAACTGGGTTTTCAGGGGAGGTTTCCATATCCCTGCAAGATGTGCTCATCCTTCATCAGGCTGTGCCCAGCCTGGATCAGGGCAGGTTGGATGCCACATGGCATCCCATCCTTTGCCCTGCCATGTGATCCTCCATGCAGTGGGGATAAAAAGCCCAGCACTGGGGAACCCCATGTGCTGCAGCAGTGATATTTTTGGGAGAAACACGGAGCTGTGCATGGCCAGCTTGAAGTCTGCAATGCTGTGAGCACCAGGCCTGCCATGCTGAGCCCAGGGCCACAACCAGTGCTCACCCGGGCTGGGACATTGAGTCCCAACATGGGATCCCATGGGACAGGGCACGCTGGGATTCGCCCCTGCAGCTCCCCAGTGTGTCCAGAGAGACAGCAAGGAGACAGTGACCTCTGTCAGCGGAACCCTCTGAGTGGGACAACCACTGCTGGGGTGGCTGTGCCAGCTCCCCCATGAACCTCCAGCCCTGGGAACCGGGAGCAAGTGGAAAACACAACTTGGCCAATACTGCCTGTGCCGGAAGCAAATGGAAAGAGAACTGGGGTGTGAAAACCCAAGGTTGTTTATTTACATAAGAACAGCAATGAAAACACAGAACACATTTACTTTTGTAAGAATATTTGTAATAACAACAATTTATAGAAGGTATATACCTAAGAACATATCTAACAACAATATTTGAAATGTATTTACAGAAGACAAAACGAAGCCCTAAAACCTATATGCCAAAAACAAGAACAAACTCTAAAAACTATGTACAAAAGGGTGCCATTTCAGTCCAGGATCTCCATCAGTCCGGGAAGAAAAGCAGGTGCCATGGTCACTCCAGTCAGGCACAGAGGGCTCTACCGTGTGTCCCCAGGCTGGCACAGCGGGACTCTGCTGCCAGAGCTGAGGCTGGCTGGGTCTGGGGGCTGGGCCCCAGGCACTGCCATGGGGCTTGTGTGGCCCAAAGCAAGAACAGGACAGGCTGGGCATGGCCAGCAGAACCCAAGGCACTGGGTACCACGTTCCTGAGCAGGGACCAGCCAGCCCAATCCCGCCCCAGCCTGGCTGCAGGGAACCCACTGTGCCTGTGGGGACCACATGCCTGTCCTGCTGCTGGCATCGCTCTTCATCCCAGGACCATGGCCTCCTCTTCATCTTCCTCATCAATGTCCATCTCCTGGGTGTACTCTTCCATTTCCACGTCCATCTCCTCATCCTCATCAACCTCCATCTCTTCCTCTCCAGTCTGTTCTCCATCCACCTCCATCTCCTCCTCCGTATCCATTATGGTGCCCACCTCCATCTCTTCCTCTCCTCTCTTTTCTCCCTCCACTTCCATCTTCTCCTCTCTATCAGTCTGTCTGTCCACCTCCATCTTGTCTTCTCTACCTGCAACAGCCTGCAGAGGTAGCAAAACCTCAGAGTGGGGTCCCTGTCCCACCCCATCCCCCCAGAACTCCAGCCCACACCCGGGCAGCTGGGGGGATCCACCTCCATGGAATGGCACCGTACCTTCCTCAGGACAAATGTGAGCATCCTGCAGGGATGGATGACACAATCCAGGCCTTAGGCAGCTTTTGAGACTGATGAGATGAGGTCTCGGGGGCAGGAACAAGAAGGGTGACAGGAGCAGCAGGAGCAGCGTGCAGCGTGTGCTGAGCCCAGGGCCAACGGCTGTGTTGTGCTGCTTGCTGGCTGCTGGCAGTTCCAGATGGGACATGGATTGTGACATGACCACTGAGCTAGAGAGCCTTTGGTTCCATGCTTAGCAACGTTCCCCCAGACCATGGTGCTCAGAGCCCTGTTCCCAAGGATGGAGCATCCACAGCCTGGGCCAGTGCCTCAGCACCCTCAGTGGAAGAGAGCAGCTTCCTCAGATCCAACTTCAATCAGCCTCCTGCAGCTGAAAGCCGTCCCCCCCTTGTCCTGTTGCCACAGGCCCTGTGGAACACCCTGTCCCAATCTTTCTTGTGGCACCCTTGCAGTCCTGCAGAGCTGCAGTGAGGCCTCCCCAGGGTCTCCTCTTTCCAGGCTGAGCATCCCCAGCCCCACGTGGAAAGCAGGCAGTGTGATCTGGGGGAGTCCAGGCTGGAGTCAAATGGCATCAGGAACTGAGAGACGGAAGCTTTAGGCCCAGGATTGCCTCTCAATGTACAAAATTAATAAGAGTGGAGGGCAAGATGGTGGGACACTGCTTCTGCTCTAATTGGTGAATATAGTCTCTGTTTTTTTCTTTTTTTCTCTCATGCCGTTGCAGTTTTGGCTGTTTGAAAGGAAGCTTGGCACAATATCCATTGTCTTTTCCATTTTTGAATCACCGAGCAGAGTCTGGTCAAGCTGATGTTGCAGAGCAAATCCTGCAAATGGACTGGTCATCCTGAGCCTGGAGAATGCAGTTAAACCCAGCCAAAAGTAATTTCTGGAAAGTCAAGCCTGGTGTACATTCTCTTGACTTTGGCTATGCCAACTTCACCTGAGTCTTATGAAAAAGCAAACAAAAGACTCAAACCAAAACAGACAAAACCTAGAAACAAACCAACCCATGCAAAACAATCAAACAAAGAGACTAAAAAAACCCCAAATAAAACCAAAGGGAATGAAGAGTTAGTATTAGTTTTGAGTTCATCACAGCAGGTAAATGGCTGCTTTCCACAGGATCACCATAAAAAGCCACAGATAACAGCTGCTCCAAAATACACCCAACAGGAGAACCATCAAAGTGATACATAGCAACTCTGGGGGCAGCTCCCCATGAAGGTGAGGGATGAGCACAGAGTGCTACAGCTCCAGCCTTCCCCACCCTGCAGGCTGCTCTTTGCTCCTGATGTAAGAGCCTTGCAGGACTGTGGCCCCTCTCGGTGCATTATAAATCATTCCCACAGCTGTCACTTGAGCCACTGGCATGTCCAGAGCGAGATGCAGGCACAATCCTACTGCCCGCTGAGCCTCTCTGGGAGATCCTGAGCATCTTCCTGCCCAGAGCCACAAAAGAGCTCAGGCTCTGACTGAACTGGGTTTTCAGGGGAGGTTTCCATATCCCTGCAAGATGTGCTCATCCTTCATCAGGCTGTGCCCAGCCTGGATCAGGGCAGGTTGGATGCCACATGGCATCCCATCCTTTGCCCTGCCATGTGATCCTCCATGCAGTGGGGATAAAAAGCCCAGCACTGGGGAACCCCATGTGCTGCAGCAGTGATATTTTTGGGAGAAACACGGAGCTGTGCATGGCCAGCTTGAAGTCTGCAATGCTGTGAGCACCAGGCCTGCCATGCTGAGCCCAGGGCCACAACCAGTGCTCACCCGGGCTGGGACATTGAGTCCCAACATGGGATCCCATGGGACAGGGCACGCTGGGATTCGCCCCTGCAGCTCCCCAGTGTGTCCAGAGAGACAGCAAGGAGACAGTGACCTCTGTCAGCGGAACCCTCTGAGTGGGACAACCACTGCTGGGGTGGCTGTGCCAGCTCCCCCATGAACCTCCAGCCCTGGGAACCGGGAGCAAGTGGAAAACACAACTTGGCCAATACTGCCTGTGCCGGAAGCAAATGGAAAGAGAACTGGGGTGTGAAAACCCAAGGTTGTTTATTTACATAAGAACAGCAATGAAAACACAGAACACATTTACTTTTGTAAGAATATTTGTAATAACAACAATTTATAGAAGGTATATACCTAAGAACATATCTAACAACAATATTTGAAATGTATTTACAGAAGACAAAACGAAGCCCTAAAACCTATATGCCAAAAACAAGAACAAACTCTAAAAACTATGTACAAAAGGGTGCCATTTCAGTCCAGGATCTCCATCAGTCTGGGAAGAAAAGCAGGTGCCATTGTCACTCCAGTCAGGCACAGAGGGCTCTACCGTGTGTCCCCAGGCTGGCACAGCGGGACTCTGCTGCCAGAGCTGAGGCTGGCTGGGTCTGGGGGCTGGGCCCCAGGCACTGCCATGGGGCTTGTGTGGCCCAAAGCAAGAACAGGACAGGCTGGGCATGGCCAGCAGAACCCAAGGCACTGGGTACCACATTCCTGAGCAGGGACCAGCCAGCCCAATCCCGCCCCAGCCTGGCTGCAGGGAACCCACTGTGCCTGTGGGGACCACATGCCTGTCCTGCTGCTGGCATCGCTCTTCATCCCAGGACGATGGCCTCCTCTTCATCTTCCTCATCAATGTCCATCTCCTGGGTGTACTCTTCCATTTCCACGTCCATCTCCTCATCCTCATCAACCTCCATCTCTTCCTCTCCAGTCTGTTCTCCATCCACCTCCATCTCCTCCTCCGTATCCATTATGGTGCCCACCTCCATCTCTTCCTCTCCTCTCTTTTCTCCCTCCACTTCCATCTTCTCCTCTCTATCAGTCTGTCTGTCCACCTCCATCTTGTCTTCTCTACCTGCAACAGCCTGTAGAGGTAGCAAAACCTCGGAGTGGGGTCCCTGTCCCACCCCATCCCCCCAGAACTCCAGCCCACACCCGGGCAGCTGGGGGGATCCACCTCCATGGAATGGCACCGTACCTTCCTCAGGACAAATGTGAGCATCCTGCAGGGATGGATGACACAATCCAGGCCTTAGGCAGCTTTTGAGACTGATGAGATGAGGTCTCGGGGGCAGGAACAAGAAGGGTGACAGGAGCAGCAGGAGCAGCGTGCAGCGTGTGCTGAGCCCAGGGCCAACGGCTGTGTTGTGCTGCTTGCTGGCTGCTGGCAGTTCCAGATGGGACATGGATTGTGACATGACCACTGAGCTAGAGAGCCTTTGGTTCCATGCTTAGCAACGTTCCCCCAGACCATGGTGCTCAGAGCCCTGTTCCCAAGGATGGAGCATCCACAGCCTGGGCCAGTGCCTCAGCACCCTCAGTGGAAGAGAGCAGCTTCCTCAGATCCAACTTCAATCAGCCTCCTGCAGCTGAAAGCCGTCCCCCCCTTGTCCTGTTGCCACAGGCCCTGTGGAACACCCTGTCCCAATCTTTCTTGTGGCACCCTTGCAGTCCTGCAGAGCTGCAGTGAGGCCTCCCCAGGGTCTCCTCTTTCCAGGCTGAGCATCCCCAGCCCCACGTGGAAAGCAGGCAGTGTGATCTGGGGGAGTCCAGGCTGGAGTCAAATGGCATCAGGAACTGAGAGACAGAAGCTTTAGGCCCAGGATTGCCTCTCAATGTACAAAATTAATAAGAGTGGAGGGCAAGATGGTGGGACACTGCTTCTGCTCTAATTGGTGAATATAGTCTCTGTTTTTTTCTTTTTTTCTCTCATGCCGTTGCAGTTTTGGCTGTTTGAAAGGAAGCTTGGCACAATATCCATTGTCTTTTCCATTTTTGAATCACCGAGCAGAGTCTGGTCAAGCTGATGTTGCAGAGCAAATCCTGCAAATGGACTGGTCATCCTGAGCCTGGAGAATGCAGTTAAACCCAGCCAAAAGTAATTTCTGGAAAGTCAAGCCTGGTGTACATTCTCTTGACTTTGGCTATGCCAACTTCACCTGAGTCTTATGAAAAAGCAAACAAAAGACTCAAACCAAAACAGACAAAACCTAGAAACAAACCAACCCATGCAAAACAATCAAACAAAGAGACTAAAAAAACCCCAAATAAAACCAAAGGGAATGAAGAGTTAGTATTAGTTTTGAGTTCATCACAGCAGGTAAATGGCTGCTTTCCACAGGATCACCATAAAAAGCCACAGATAACAGCTGCTCCAAAATACACCCAACAGGAGAACCATCAAAGTGATACATAGCAACTCTGGGGGCAGCTCCCCATGAAGGTGAGGGATGAGCACAGAGTGCTACAGCTCCAGCCTTCCCCACCCTGCAGGCTGCTCTTTGCTCCTGATGTAAGAGCCTTGCAGGACTGTGGCCCCTCTCGGTGCATTATAAATCATTCCCACAGCTGTCACTTGAGCCACTGGCATGTCCAGAGCGAGATGCAGGCACAATCCTACTGCCCGCTGAGCCTCTCTGGGAGATCCTGAGCATCTTCCTGCCCAGAGCCACAAAAGAGCTCAGGCTCGGCCTGAACTGGGTTTTCAGGGGAGGTTTCCATATCCCTGCAAGATGTGCTCATCCTTCATCAGGCTGTGCCCAGCCTGGATCAGGGCAGGTTGGATGCCACATGGCATCCCATCCTTTGCCCTGCCATGTGATCCTCCATGCAGTGGGGATAAAAAGCCCAGCACTGGGGAACCCCATGTGCTGCAGCAGTGATATTTTTGGGAGAAACACGGAGCTGTGCATGGCCAGCTTGAAGTCTGCAATGCTGTGAGCACCAGGCCTGCCATGCTGAGCCCAGGGCCACAACCAGTGCTCACCCGGGCTGGGACATTGAGTCCCAACATGGGATCCCATGGGACAGGGCACGCTGGGATTCGCCCCTGCAGCTCCCCAGTGTGTCCAGAGAGACAGCAAGGAGACAGTGACCTCTGTCAGCGGAACCCTCTGAGTGGGACAACCACTGCTGGGGTGGCTGTGCCAGCTCCCCCATGAACCTCCAGCCCTGGGAACCGGGAGCAAGTGGAAAACACAACTTGGCCAATACTGCCTGTGCCGGAAGCAAATGGAAAGAGAACTGGGGTGTGAAAACCCAAGGTTGTTTATTTACATAAGAACAGCAATGAAAACACAGAACACATTTACTTTTGTAAGAATATTTGTAATAACAACAATTTATAGAAGGTATATACCTAAGAACATATCTAACAACAATATTTGAAATGTATTTACAGAAGACAAAACGAAGCCCTAAAACCTATATGCCAAAAACAAGAACAAACTCTAAAAACTATGTACAAAAGGGTGCCATTTCAGTCCAGGATCTCCATCAGTCCGGGAAGAAAAGCAGGTGCCATGGTCACTCCAGTCAGGCACAGAGGGCTCTACCGTGTGTCCCCAGGCTGGCACAGCGGGACTCTGCTGCCAGAGCTGAGGCTGGCTGGGTCTGGGAGCTGGGCCCCAGGCACTGCCATGGGGCTTGTGTGGCCCGCAGCAAGAACAGGACAGGCTGGGCATGGCCAGCAGAACCCAAGGCACTGGGTACCACGTGCCTGAGCAGGGACCAGCCAGCCCAATCCCGCCCCAGCCTGGCTGCAGGGAACCCACTGTGCCTGTGGGGACCACATGCCTGTCCTGCTGCTGGCATCGCTCTTCATCCCAGGACCATGGCCTCCTCTTCATCTTCCTCATCAATGTCCATCTCCTGGGTGTACTCTTCCATTTCCACGTCCATCTCCTCATCCTCATCAACCTCCATCTCTTCCTCTCCAGTCTGTTCTCCATCCACCTCCATCTCCTCCTCCGTATCCATTATGGTGCCCACCTCCATCTCTTCCTCTCCTCTCTTTTCTCCCTCCACTTCCATCTTCTCCTCTCTATCAGTCTGTCTGTCCACCTCCATCTTGTCTTCTCTACCTGCAACAGCCTGCAGAGGTAGCAAAACCTCAGAGTGGGGTCCCTGTCCCACCCCATCCCCCCAGAACTCCAGCCCACACCCGGGCAGCTGGGGGGATCCACCTCCATGGAATGGCACCGTACCTTCCTCAGGACAAATGTGAGCATCCTGCAGGGATGGATGACACAATCCAGGCCTTAGGCAGCTTTTGAGACTGATGAGATGAGGTCTCGGGGGCAGGAACAAGAAGGGTGACAGGAGCAGCAGGAGCAGCGTGCAGCGTGTGCTGAGCCCAGGGCCAACGGCTGTGTTGTGCTGCTTGCTGGCTGCTGGCAGTTCCAGATGGGACATGGATTGTGACATGACCACTGAGCTAGAGAGCCTTTGGTTCCATGCTTAGCAACGTTCCCCCAGACCATGGTGCTCAGAGCCCTGTTCCCAAGGATGGAGCATCCACAGCCTGGGCCAGTGCCTCAGCACCCTCAGTGGAAGAGAGCAGCTTCCTCAGATCCAACTTCAATCAGCCTCCTGCAGCTGAAAGCCGTCCCCCCCTTGTCCTGTTGCCACAGGCCCTGTGGAACACCCTGTCCCAATCTTTCTTGTGGCACCCTTGCAGTCCTGCAGAGCTGCAGTGAGGCCTCCCCAGGGTCTCCTCTTTCCAGGCTGAGCATCCCCAGCCCCACGTGGAAAGCAGGCACTGTGATCTGGGGGAGTCCAGGCTGGAGTCAAATGGCATCAGGAACTGAGAGACGGAAGCTTTAGGCCCAGGATTGCCTCTCAATGTACAAAATTAATAAGAGTGGAGGGCAAGATGGTGGGACACTGCTTCTGCTCTAATTGGTGAATATAGTCTCTGTTTTTTTCTTTTTTTCTCTCATGCCGTTGCACTTTTGGCTGTTTGAAAGGAAGCTTGGCACAATATCCATTGTCTTTTCCATTTTTGAATCACGGAGCAGAGTCTGGTCAAGCTGATGTTGCAGAGCAAATCCTGCAAATGGACTGGTCATCCTGAGCCTGGAGAATGCAGTTAAACCCAGCCAAAAGTAATTTCTGGAAAGTCAAGCCTGGTGTACATTCTCTTGACTTTGGCTATGCCAACTTCACCTGAGTCTTATGAAAAAGCAAACAAAAGACTCAAACCAAAACAGACAAAACCTAGAAACAAACGAACCATGCAAACCAATCAAACAAAGAGACTAAAAAAACCCCAAATAAAACCAAAGGGAATGAAGAGTTAGTATTAGTTTTGAGTTCATCACAGCAGGTAAATGGCTGCTTTCCACAGGATCACCATAAAAAGCCACAGATAACAGCTGCTCCAAAATACACCCAACAGGAGAACCATCAAAGTGATACATAGCAAGTCTGGGGGCAGCTCCCCATGAAGGTGAGGGATGAGCACACAGAGCTACAGCTCCAGCCTTCCCCACCCTGCAGGCTGCTCTTTGCTCCTGATGTAAGAGCCTTGCAGGACTGTGGCCCCTCTCGGTGCATTATAAATCATTCCCACAGCTGTCACTTGAGCCACTGGCATGTCCAGAGCGAGATCCAGGCACAATCCTACTGCCCGCTGAGCCTCTCTGGGAGATCCTGAGCATCTTCCTGCCCAGAGCCACAAAAGAGCTCAGGCTCTGCCTGAACTGGGTGTTCAGGGGAGGTTTCCATATCCCTGCGAGATGTGCTCATCCTTCATCAGGCTGTGCCCAGCCTGGATCAGGGCAGGTTGGAGGCCACATGGGATCCCATCCTTTGCCCTGCCATGTGATCCTCCATGCAGTGGGGATAAAAAGCCCAGCACTGGGGAACCCCAGGTGCTGCAGCAGTGATATTTTTGGGAGAAACACGGAGCTGTGCATGGCCAGCTTGAAGTCTGCACTGCTGTGAGCACCAGGCCTGCCATGCTGAGCCCAGGGCCACAACCAGTGCTCACCCGGGCTGGGACATTGAGTCCCAACATGGGATCCCATGGGACAGGGCACGCTGGGATTCGCCCCTGCAGCTCCCCAGTGTGTCCAGAGAGACAGCAAGGAGACAGTGACCTCTGTCAGCGGAACCCTCTGAGTGGGACGACCACTGCTGGGGTGGCTGTGCCAGCTCCCCCATGAACCTCCAGCCCTGGGAACCGGGAGCAAGTGGAAAACACAACTTGGCCAATACTGCCTGTGCCGGAAGCAAATGGAAAGAGAACTGGGGTGTGAAAACCCAAGGTTGTTTATTTACATAAGAACAGCAATGAAAACACAGAACACATTTACTTTTGTAAGAATATTTGTAATAACAACAATTTATAGAAGGTATATACCTAAGAACATATCTAACAACAATATTTGAAATGTATTTACAGAAGACAAAACAAAGCCCTAAAACCTATATGCCAAAAAGAAGAACAAACTCTAAAAACTATGTACAAAAAGGTGCCATTTCAGTCCAGGATCTCCATCAGTCCGGGAAGAAAAGCAGGTGCCATGGTCACTCCAGTCAGGCACAGAGGGCTCTTCCGTGTGTCCCCAGGCTGGCACACTGGGACTCTGCTGCCAGAGCTGAGGCTGGCTGGGTCTGGGGGCTGGGCCCCAGGCACTGCCATGGGGCTTGTGTGGCCCGCAGCAAGAACAGGACAGGCTGGGCATGGCCAGCAGAACCCAAGGCACTGGGTACCACGTTCCTGAGCAGGGACCAGCCAGCCCAATCCCGCCCCAGCCTGGCTGCAGGGAACCCACTGTGCCTGTGGGGACCACATGCCTGTCCTGCTGCTGGCATTGCTCTTCATCCCAGGACCATGGCCTCCTCTTCATCTTCCTCATCAATGTCCATCTCCTGGGTGTACTCTTCCATTTCCACGTCCATCTCCTCATCCTCATCAACCTCCATCTCCTCCTCTCCAGTCTGTTCTCCATCCACCTCCATCTCCTCCTCCGTATCCATTATGGTGCCCACCTCCATCTCTTCCTCTCCTCTCTTTTCTCCCTCCACTTCCATCTTCTCCTCTCTATCAGTCTGTCTGTCCACCTCCATCTTGTCTTCTCTACCTGCAACAGCCTGCAGAGGTAGCAAAACCTCAGAGTGGGGTCCCTGTCCCACCCCATCCCCCCAGAACTCCAGCCCACACCCGGGCAGCTGGGGGGATCCACCTCCATGGAATGGCACCGTACCTTCCTCAGGACAAATGTGAGCATCCTGCAGGGATGGATGACACAATCCAGGCCTTAGGCAGCTTTTGAGACTGATGAGATGAGGTCTCGGGGGCAGGAACAAGAAGGGTGACAGGAGCAGCAGGAGCAGCGTGCAGCGTGTGCTGAGCCCAGGGCCAACGGCTGTGTTGTGCTGCTTGCTGGCTGCTGGCAGTTCCAGATGGGACATGGATTGTGACATGACCACTGAGCTAGAGAGCCTTTGGTTCCATGCTTAGCAACGTTCCCCCAGACCATGGTGCTCAGAGCCCTGTTCCCAAGGATGGAGCATCCACAGCCTGGGCCAGTGCCTCAGCACCCTCAGTGGAAGAGAGCAGCTTCCTCAGATCCAACTTCAATCAGCCTCCTGCAGCTGAAAGCCGTCCCCCCCTTGTCCTGTTGCCACAGGCCCTGTGGAACACCCTGTCCCAATCTTTCTTGTGGCACCCTTGCAGTCCTGCAGAGCTGCAGTGAGGCCTCCCCAGGGTCTCCTCTTTCCAGGCTGAGCATCCCCAGCCCCACGTGGAAAGCAGGCAGTGTGATCTGGGGGAGTCCAGGCTGGAGTCAAATGGCATCAGGAACTGAGAGACGGAAGCTTTAGGCCCAGGATTGCCTCTCAATGTACAAAATTAATAAGAGTGGAGGGCAAGATGGTGGGACACTGCTTCTGCTCTAATTGGTGAATATAGTCTCTGTTTTTTTCTTTTTTTCTCTCATGCCGTTGCACTTTTGGCTGTTTGAAAGGAAGCTTGGCACAATATCCATTGTCTTTTCCATTTTTGAATCACCGAGCAGAGTCTGGTCAAGCTGATGTTGCAGAGCAAATCCTGCAAATGGACTGGTCATCCTGAGCCTGGAGAATGCAGTTAAACCCAGCCAAAAGTAATTTCTGGAAAGTCAAGCCTGGTGTACATTCTCTTGACTTTGGCTATGCCAACTTCACCTGAGTCTTATGAAAAAGCAAACAAAAGACTCAAACCAAAACAGACAAAACCTAGAAACAAACGAACCCATGCAAACCAATCAAACAAAGAGACTAAAAAAACCCCAAATAAAACCAAAGGGAATGAAGAGTTAGTATTAGTTTTGAGTTCATCACAGCAGGTAAATGGCTGCTTTCCACAGGATCACCATAAAAAGCCACAGATAACAGCTGCTCCAAAATACACCCAACAGGAGAACCATCAAAGTGATACATAGCAACTCTGGGGGCAGCTCCCCATGAAGGTGAGGGATGAGCACAGAGTGCTACAGCTCCAGCCTTCCCCACCCTGCAGGCTGCTCTTTGCTCCTGATGTAAGAGCCTTGCAGGACTGTGGCCCCTCTCGGTGCATTATAAATCATTCCCACAGCTGTCACTTGAGCCACTGGCATGTCCAGAGCGAGATGCAGGCACAATCCTACTGCCCGCTGAGCCTCTCTGGGAGATCCTGAGCATCTTCCTGCCCAGAGCCACAAAAGAGCTCAGGCTCTGCCTGAACTGGGTGTTCAGGGGAGGTTTCCATATCCCTGCGAGATGTGCTCATCCTTCATCAGGCTGTGCCCAGCCTGGATCAGGGCAGGTTGGAGGCCACATGGGATCCCATCCTTTGCCCTGCCATGTGATCCTCCATGCAGTGGGGATAAAAAGCCCAGCACTGGGGAACCCCAGGTGCTGCAGCAGTGATATTTTTGGGAGAAACACGGAGCTGTGCATGGCCAGCTTGAAGTCTGCACTGCTGTGAGCACCAGGCCTGCCATGCTGAGCCCAGGGCCACAACCAGTGCTCACCCGGGCTGGGACATTGAGTCCCAACATGGGATCCCATGGGACAGGGCACGCTGGGATTCGCCCCTGCAGCTCCCCAGTGTGTCCAGAGAGACAGCAAGGAGACAGTGACCTCTGTCAGCGGAACCCTCTGAGTGGGACGACCACTGCTGGGGTGGCTGTGCCAGCTCCCCCATGAACCTCCAGCCCTGGGAACCGGGAGCAAGTGGAAAACACAACTTGGCCAATACTGCCTGTGCCGGAAGCAAATGGAAAGAGAACTGGGGTGTGAAAACCCAAGGTTGTTTATTTACATAAGAACAGCAATGAAAACACAGAACACATTTACTTTTGTAAGAATATTTGTAATAACAACAATTTATAGAAGGTATATACCTAAGAACATATCTAACAACAATATTTGAAATGTATTTACAGAAGACAAAACAAAGCCCTAAAACCTATATGCCAAAAAGAAGAACAAACTCTAAAAACTATGTACAAAAAGGTGCCATTTCAGTCCAGGATCTCCATCAGTCCGGGAAGAAAAGCAGGTGCCATGGTCACTCCAGTCAGGCACAGAGGGCTCTTCCGTGTGTCCCCAGGCTGGCACACTGGGACTCTGCTGCCAGAGCTGAGGCTGGCTGGGTCTGGGGGCTGGGCCCCAGGCACTGCCATGGGGCTTGTGTGGCCCAAAGCAAGAACAGGACAGGCTGGGCATGGCCAGCAGAACCCAAGGCACTGGGTACCACGTTCCTGAGCAGGGACCAGCCAGCCCAATCCCGCCCCAGCCTGGCTGCAGGGAACCCACTGTGCCTGTGGGGACCACATGCCTGTCCTGCTGCTGGCATTGCTCTTCATCCCAGGACCATGGCCTCCTCTTCATCTTCCTCATCAATGTCCATCTCCTGGGTGTACTCTTCCATTTCCACGTCCATCTCCTCATCCTCATCAACCTCCATCTCCTCCTCTCCAGTCTGTTCTCCATCCACCTCCATCTCCTCCTCCGTATCCATTATGGTGCCCACCTCCATCTCTTCCTCTCCTCTCTTTTCTCCCTCCACTTCCATCTTCTCCTCTCTATCAGTCTGTCTGTCCACCTCCATCTTGTCTTCTCTACCTGCAACAGCCTGCAGAGGTAGCAAAACCTCAGAGTGGGGTCCCTGTCCCACCCCATCCCCCCAGAACTCCAGCCCACACCCGGGCAGCTGGGGGGATCCACCTCCATGGAATGGCACCGTACCTTCCTCAGGACAAATGTGAGCATCCTGCAGGGATGGATGACACAATCCAGGCCTTAGGCAGCTTTTGAGACTGATGAGATGAGGTCTCGGGGGCAGGAACAAGAAGGGTGACAGGAGCAGCAGGAGCAGCGTGCAGCGTGTGCTGAGCCCAGGGCCAACGGCTGTGTTGTGCTGCTTGCTGGCTGCTGGCAGTTCCAGATGGGACATGGATTGTGACATGACCACTGAGCTAGAGAGCCTTTGGTTCCATGCTTAGCAACGTTCCCCCAGACCATGGTGCTCAGAGCCCTGTTCCCAAGGATGGAGCATCCACAGCCTGGGCCAGTGCCTCAGCACCCTCAGTGGAAGAGAGCAGCTTCCTCAGATCCAACTTCAATCAGCCTCCTGCAGCTGAAAGCCGTCCCCCCCTTGTCCTGTTGCCACAGGCCCTGTGGAACACCCTGTCCCAATCTTTCTTGTGGCACCCTTGCAGTCCTGCAGAGCTGCAGTGAGGCCTCCCCAGGGTCTCCTCTTTCCAGGCTGAGCATCCCCAGCCCCACGTGGAAAGCAGGCAGTGTGATCTGGGGGAGTCCAGGCTGGAGTCAAATGGCATCAGGAACTGAGAGACGGAAGCTTTAGGCCCAGGATTGCCTCTCAATGTACAAAATTAATAAGAGTGGAGGGCAAGATGGTGGGACACTGCTTCTGCTCTAATTGGTGAATATAGTCTCTGTTTTTTTCTTTTTTTCTCTCATGCCGTTGCACTTTTGGCTGTTTGAAAGGAAGCTTGGCACAATATCCATTGTCTTTTCCATTTTTGAATCACGGAGCAGAGTCTGGTCAAGCTGATGTTGCAGAGCAAATCCTGCAAATGGACTGGTCATCCTGAGCCTGGAGAATGCAGTTAAACCCAGCCAAAAGTAATTTCTGGAAAGTCAAGCCTGGTGTACATTCTCTTGACTTTGGCTATGCCAACTTCACCTGAGTCTTATGAAAAAGCAAACAAAAGACTCAAACCAAAACAGACAAAACCTAGAAACAAACCAACCCATGCAAACCAATCAAACAAAGAGACTAAAAAAACCCCAAATAAAACCAAAGGGAATGAAGAGTTAGTATTAGTTTTGAGTTCATCACAGCAGGTAAATGGCTGCTTTCCACAGGATCACCATAAAAAGCCACAGATAACAGCTGCTCCAAAATACACCCAACAGGAGAACCATCAAAGTGATACATAGCAACTCTGGGGGCAGCTCCCCATGAAGGTGAGGGATGAGCACACAGAGCTACAGCTCCAGCCTTCCCCACCCTGCAGGCTGCTCTTTGCTCCTGATGTAAGAGCCTTGCAGGACTGTGGCCCCTCTCGGTGCATTATAAATCATTCCCACAGCTGTCACTTGAGCCACTGGCATGTCCAGAGCGAGATGCAGGCACAATCCTACTGCCCGCTGAGCCTCTCTGGGAGATCCTGAGCATCTTCCTGCCCAGAGCCACAAAAGAGCTCAGGCTCTGCCTGAACTGGGTGTTCAGGGGAGGTTTCCATATCCCTGCGAGATGTGCTCATCCTTCATCAGGCTGTGCCCAGCCTGGATCAGGGCAGGTTGGAGGCCACATGGGATCCCATCCTTTGCCCTGCCATGTGATCCTCCATGCAGTGGGGATAAAAAGCCCAGCACTGGGGAACCCCAGGTGCTGCAGCAGTGATATTTTTGGGAGAAACACGGAGCTGTGCATGGCCAGCTTGAAGTCTGCACTGCTGTGAGCACCAGGCCTGCCATGCTGAGCCCAGGGCCACAACCAGTGCTCACCCGGGCTGGGACATTGAGTCCCAACATGGGATCCCATGGGACAGGGCACGCTGGGATTCGCCCCTGCAGCTCCCCAGTGTGTCCAGAGAGACAGCAAGGAGACAGTGACCTCTGTCAGCGGAACCCTCTGAGTGGGACGACCACTGCTGGGGTGGCTGTGCCAGCTCCCCCATGAACCTCCAGCCCTGGGAACCGGGAGCAAGTGGAAAACACAACTTGGCCAATACTGCCTGTGCCGGAAGCAAATGGAAAGAGAACTGGGGTGTGAAAACCCAAGGTTGTTTATTTACATAAGAACAGCAATGAAAACACAGAACACATTTACTTTTGTAAGAATATTTGTAATAACAACAATTTATAGAAGGTATATACCTAAGAACATATCTAACAACAATATTTGAAATGTATTTACAGAAGACAAAACGAAGCCCTAAAACCTATATGCCAAAAAGAAGAACAAACTCTAAAAACTATGTACAAAAAGGTGCCATTTCAGTCCAGGATCTCCATCAGTCCGGGAAGAAAAGCAGGTGCCATGGTCACTCCAGTCAGGCACAGAGGGCTCTTCCGTGTGTCCCCAGGCTGGCACACTGGGACTCTGCTGCCAGAGCTGAGGCTGGCTGGGTCTGGGGGCTGGGCCCCAGGCACTGCCATGGGGCTTGTGTGGCCCAAAGCAAGAACAGGACAGGCTGGGCATGGCCAGCAGAACCCAAGGCACTGGGTACCACGTGCCTGAGCAGGGACCAGCCAGCCCAATCCCGCCCCAGCCTGGCTGCAGGGAACCCACTGTGCCTGTGGGGACCACATGCCTGTCCTGCTGCTGGCATTGCTCTTCATCCCAGGACCATGGCCTCCTCTTCATCTTCCTCATCAATGTCCATCTCCTGGGTGTACTCTTCCATTTCCACGTCCATCTCCTCATCCTCATCAACCTCCATCTCTTCCTCTCCAGTCTGTTCTCCATCCACCTCCATCTCCTCCTCCGTATCCATTATGGTGCCCACCTCCATCTCTTCCTCTCCTCTCTTTTCTCCCTCCACTTCCATCTTCTCCTCTCTATCAGTCTGTCTGTCCACCTCCATCTTGTCTTCTCTACCTGCAACAGCCTGTAGAGGTAGCAAAACCTCAGAGTGGGGTCCCTGTCCCACCCCATCCCCCCAGAACTCCAGCCCACACCCGGGCAGCTGGGGGGATCCACCTCCATGGAATGGCACCGTACCTTCCTCAGGACAAATGTGAGCATCCTGCAGGGATGGATGACACAATCCAGGCCTTAGGCAGCTTTTGAGACTGATGAGATGAGGTCTCGGGGGCAGGAACAAGAAGGGTGACAGGAGCAGCAGGAGCAGCGTGCAGCGTGTGCTGAGCCCAGGGCCAACGGCTGTGTTGTGCTGCTTGCTGGCTGCTGGCAGTTCCAGATGGGACATGGATTGTGACATGACCACTGAGCTAGAGAGCCTTTGGTTCCATGCTTAGCAACGTTCCCCCAGACCATGGTGCTCAGAGCCCTGTTCCCAAGGATGGAGCATCCACAGCCTGGGCCAGTGCCTCAGCACCCTCAGTGGAAGAGAGCAGCTTCCTCAGATCCAACTTCAATCAGCCTCCTGCAGCTGAAAGCCGTCCCCCCCTTGTCCTGTTGCCACAGGCCCTGTGGAACACCCTGTCCCAATCTTTCTTGTGGCACCCTTGCAGTCCTGCAGAGCTGCAGTGAGGCCTCCCCAGGGTCTCCTCTTTCCAGGCTGAGCATCCCCAGCCCCACGTGGAAAGCAGGCAGTGTGATCTGGGGGAGTCCAGGCTGGAGTCAAATGGCATCAGGAACTGAGAGACGGAAGCTTTAGGCCCAGGATTGCCTCTCAATGTACAAAATTAATAAGAGTGGAGGGCAAGATGGTGGGACACTGCTTCTGCTCTAATTGGTGAATATAGTCTCTGTTTTTTTCTTTTTTTCTCTCATGCCGTTGCACTTTTGGCTGTTTGAAAGGAAGCTTGGCACAATATCCATTGTCTTTTCCATTTTTGAATCACGGAGCAGAGTCTGGTCAAGCTGATGTTGCAGAGCAAATCCTGCAAATGGACTGGTCATCCTGAGCCTGGAGAATGCAGTTAAACCCAGCCAAAAGTAATTTCTGGAAAGTCAAGCCTGGTGTACATTCTCTTGACTTTGGCTATGCCAACTTCACCTGAGTCTTATGAAAAAGCAAACAAAAGACTCAAACCAAAACAGACAAAACCTAGAAACAAACGAACCATGCAAACCAATCAAACAAAGAGACTAAAAAAACCCCAAATAAAACCAAAGGGAATGAAGAGTTAGTATTAGTTTTGAGTTCATCACAGCAGGTAAATGGCTGCTTTCCACAGGATCACCATAAAAAGCCACAGATAACAGCTGCTCCAAAATACACCCAACAGGAGAACCATCAAAGTGATACATAGCAAGTCTGGGGGCAGCTCCCCATGAAGGTGAGGGATGAGCACACAGAGCTACAGCTCCAGCCTTCCCCACCCTGCAGGCTGCTCTTTGCTCCTGATGTAAGAGCCTTGCAGGACTGTGGCCCCTCTCGGTGCATTATAAATCATTCCCACAGCTGTCACTTGAGCCACTGGCATGTCCAGAGCGAGATGCAGGCACAATCCTACTGCCCGCTGAGCCTCTCTGGGAGATCCTGAGCATCTTCCTGCCCAGAGCCACAAAAGAGCTCAGGCTCTGCCTGAATTGGGTGTTCAGGGGAGGTTTCCATATCCCTGCGAGATGTGCTCATCCTTCATCAGGCTGTGCCCAGCCTGGATCAGGGCAGGTTGGAGGCCACATGGGATCCCATCCTTTGCCCTGCCATGTGATCCTCCATGCAGTGGGGATAAAAAGCCCAGCACTGGGGAACCCCAGGTGCTGCAGCAGTGATATTTTTGGGAGAAACACGGAGCTGTGCATGGCCAGCTTGAAGTCTGCACTGCTGTGAGCACCAGGCCTGCCATGCTGAGCCCAGGGCCACAACCAGTGCTCACCCGGGCTGGGACATTGAGTCCCAACATGGGATCCCATGGGACAGGGCACGCTGGGATTCGCCCCTGCAGCTCCCCAGTGTGTCCAGAGAGACAGCAAGGAGACAGTGACCTCTGTCAGCGGAACCCTCTGAGTGGGACGACCACTGCTGGGGTGGCTGTGCCAGCTCCCCCATGAACCTCCAGCCCTGGGAACCGGGAGCAAGTGGAAAACACAACTTGGCCAATACTGCCTGTGCCGGAAGCAAATGGAAAGAGAACTGGGGTGTGAAAACCCAAGGTTGTTTATTTACATAAGAACAGCAATGAAAACACAGAACACATTTACTTTTGTAAGAATATTTGTAATAACAACAATTTATAGAAGGTATATACCTAAGAACATATCTAACAACAATATTTGAAATGTATTTACAGAAGACAAAACAAAGCCCTAAAACCTATATGCCAAAAAGAAGAACAAACTCTAAAAACTATGTACAAAAAGGTGCCATTTCAGTCCAGGATCTCCATCAGTCCGGGAAGAAAAGCAGGTGCCATGGTCACTCCAGTCAGGCACAGAGGGCTCTTCCGTGTGTCCCCAGGCTGGCACACTGGGACTCTGCTGCCAGAGCTGAGGCTGGCTGGGTCTGGGGGCTGGGCCCCAGGCACTGCCATGGGGCTTGTGTGGCCCAAAGCAAGAACAGGACAGGCTGGGCATGGCCAGCAGAACCCAAGGCACTGGGTACCACGTTCCTGAGCAGGGACCAGCCAGCCCAATCCCGCCCCAGCCTGGCTGCAGGGAACCCACTGTGCCTGTGGGGACCACATGCCTGTCCTGCTGCTGGCATTGCTCTTCATCCCAGGACCATGGCCTCCTCTTCATCTTCCTCATCAATGTCCATCTCCTGGGTGTACTCTTCCATTTCCACGTCCATCTCCTCATCCTCATCAACCTCCATCTCTTCCTCTCCAGTCTGTTCTCCATCCACCTCCATCTCCTCCTCCGTATCCATTATGGTGCCCACCTCCATCTCTTCCTCTCCTCTCTTTTCTCCCTCCACTTCCATCTTCTCCTCTCTATCAGTCTGTCTGTCCACCTCCATCTTGTCTTCTCTACCTGCAACAGCCTGTAGAGGTAGCAAAACCTCAGAGTGGGGTCCCTGTCCCACCCCATCCCCCCAGAACTCCAGCCCACACCCGGGCAGCTGGGGGGATCCACCTCCATGGAATGGCACCGTACCTTCCTCAGGACAAATGTGAGCATCCTGCAGGGATGGATGACACAATCCAGGCCTTAGGCAGCTTTTGAGACTGATGAGATGAGGTCTCGGGGGCAGGAACAAGAAGGGTGACAGGAGCAGCAGGAGCAGCGTGCAGCGTGTGCTGAGCGCAGGGCCAACGGCTGTGTTGTGCTGCTTGCTGGCTGCTGGCAGTTCCAGATGGGACATGGATTGTGACATGACCACTGAGCTAGAGAGCCTTTGGTTCCATGCTTAGCAACGTTCCCCCAGACCATGGTGCTCAGAGCCCTGTTCCCAAGGATGGAGCATCCACAGCCTGGGCCAGTGCCTCAGCACCCTCAGTGGAAGAGAGCAGCTTCCTCAGATCCAACTTCAATCAGCCTCCTGCAGCTGAAAGCCGTCCCCCCCTTGTCCTGTTGCCACAGGCCCTGTGGAACACCCTGTCCCAATCTTTCTTGTGGCACCCTTGCAGTCCTGCAGAGCTGCAGTGAGGCCTCCCCAGGGTCTCCTCTTTCCAGGCTGAGCATCCCCAGCCCCACGTGGAAAGCAGGCACTGTGATCTGGGGGAGTCCAGGCTGGAGTCAAATGGCATCAGGAACTGAGAGACGGAAGCTTTAGGCCCAGGATTGCCTCTCAATGTACAAAATTAATAAGAGTGGAGGGCAAGATGGTGGGACACTGCTTCTGCTCTAATTGGTGAATATAGTCTCTGTTTTTTTCTTTTTTTCTCTCATGCCGTTGCACTTTTGGCTGTTTGAAAGGAAGCTTGGCACAATATCCATTGTCTTTTCCATTTTTGAATCACGGAGCAGAGTCTGGTCAAGCTGATGTTGCAGAGCAAATCCTGCAAATGGACTGGTCATCCTGAGCCTGGAGAATGCAGTTAAACCCAGCCAAAAGTAATTTCTGGAAAGTCAAGCCTGGTGTACATTCTCTTGACTTTGGCTATGCCAACTTCACCTGAGTCTTATGAAAAAGCAAACAAAAGACTCAAACCAAAACAGACAAAACCTAGAAACAAACGAACCATGCAAACCAATCAAACAAAGAGACTAAAAAAACCCCAAATAAAACCAAAGGGAATGAAGAGTTAGTATTAGTTTTGAGTTCATCACAGCAGGTAAATGGCTGCTTTCCACAGGATCACCATAAAAAGCCACAGATAACAGCTGCTCCAAAATACACCCAACAGGAGAACCATCAAAGTGATACATAGCAAGTCTGGGGGCAGCTCCCCATGAAGGTGAGGGATGAGCACACAGAGCTACAGCTCCAGCCTTCCCCACCCTGCAGGCTGCTCTTTGCTCCTGATGTAAGAGCCTTGCAGGACTGTGGCCCCTCTCGGTGCATTATAAATCATTCCCACAGCTGTCACTTGAGCCACTGGCATGTCCAGAGCGAGATCCAGGCACAATCCTACTGCCCGCTGAGCCTCTCTGGGAGATCCTGAGCATCTTCCTGCCCAGAGCCACAAAAGAGCTCAGGCTCTGCCTGAACTGGGTGTTCAGGGGAGGTTTCCATATCCCTGCGAGATGTGCTCATCCTTCATCAGGCTGTGCCCAGCCTGGATCAGGGCAGGTTGGAGGCCACATGGGATCCCATCCTTTGCCCTGCCATGTGATCCTCCATGCAGTGGGGATAAAAAGCCCAGCACTGGGGAACCCCAGGTGCTGCAGCAGTGATATTTTTGGGAGAAACACGGAGCTGTGCATGGCCAGCTTGAAGTCTGCACTGCTGTGAGCACCAGGCCTGCCATGCTGAGCCCAGGGCCACAACCAGTGCTCACCCGGGCTGGGACATTGAGTCCCAACATGGGATCCCATGGGACAGGGCACGCTGGGATTCGCCCCTGCAGCTCCCCAGTGTGTCCAGAGAGACAGCAAGGAGACAGTGACCTCTGTCAGCGGAACCCTCTGAGTGGGACGACCACTGCTGGGGTGGCTGTGCCAGCTCCCCCATGAACCTCCAGCCCTGGGAACCGGGAGCAAGTGGAAAACACAACTTGGCCAATACTGCCTGTGCCGGAAGCAAATGGAAAGAGAACTGGGGTGTGAAAACCCAAGGTTGTTTATTTACATAAGAACAGCAATGAAAACACAGAACACATTTACTTTTGTAAGAATATTTGTAATAACAACAATTTATAGAAGGTATATACCTAAGAACATATCTAACAACAATATTTGAAATGTATTTACAGAAGACAAAACAAAGCCCTAAAACCTATATGCCAAAAAGAAGAACAAACTCTAAAAACTATGTACAAAAAGGTGCCATTTCAGTCCAGGATCTCCATCAGTCCGGGAAGAAAAGCAGGTGCCATGGTCACTCCAGTCAGGCACAGAGGGCTCTTCCGTGTGTCCCCAGGCTGGCACACTGGGACTCTGCTGCCAGAGCTGAGGCTGGCTGGGTCTGGGGGCTGGGCCCCAGGCACTGCCATGGGGCTTGTGTGGCCCAAAGCAAGAACAGGACAGGCTGGGCATGGCCAGCAGAACCCAAGGCACTGGGTACCACGTGCCTGAGCAGGGACCAGCCAGCCCAATCCCGCCCCAGCCTGGCTGCAGGGAACCCACTGTGCCTGTGGGGACCACATGCCTGTCCTGCTGCTGGCATTGCTCTTCATCCCAGGACCATGGCCTCCTCTTCATCTTCCTCATCAATGTCCATCTCCTGGGTGTACTCTTCCATTTCCACGTCCATCTCCTCATCCTCATCAACCTCCATCTCCTCCTCTCCAGTCTGTTCTCCATCCACCTCCATCTCCTCCTCCGTATCCATTATGGTGCCCACCTCCATCTCTTCCTCTCCTCTCTTTTCTCCCTCCACTTCCATCTTCTCCTCTCTATCAGTCTGTCTGTCCACCTCCATCTTGTCTTCTCTACCTGCAACAGCCTGCAGAGGTAGCAAAACCTCAGAGTGGGGTCCCTGTCCCACCCCATCCCCCCAGAACTCCAGCCCACACCCGGGCAGCTGGGGGGATCCACCTCCATGGAATGGCACCGTACCTTCCTCAGGACAAATGTGAGCATCCTGCAGGGATGGATGACACAATCCAGGCCTTAGGCAGCTTTTGAGACTGATGAGATGAGGTCTCGGGGGCAGGAACAAGAAGGGTGACAGGAGCAGCAGGAGCAGCGTGCAGCGTGTGCTGAGCCCAGGGCCAACGGCTGTGTTGTGCTGCTTGCTGGCTGCTGGCAGTTCCAGATGGGACATGGATTGTGACATGACCACTGAGCTAGAGAGCCTTTGGTTCCATGCTTAGCAACGTTCCCCCAGACCATGGTGCTCAGAGCCCTGTTCCCAAGGATGGAGCATCCACAGCCTGGGCCAGTGCCTCAGCACCCTCAGTGGAAGAGAGCAGCTTCCTCAGATCCAACTTCAATCAGCCTCCTGCAGCTGAAAGCCGTCCCCCCCTTGTCCTGTTGCCACAGGCCCTGTGGAACACCCTGTCCCAATCTTTCTTGTGGCACCCTTGCAGTCCTGCAGAGCTGCAGTGAGGCCTCCCCAGGGTCTCCTCTTTCCAGGCTGAGCATCCCCAGCCCCACGTGGAAAGCAGGCAGTGTGATCTGGGGGAGTCCAGGCTGGAGTCAAATGGCATCAGGAACTGAGAGACGGAAGCTTTAGGCCCAGGATTGCCTCTCAATGTACAAAATTAATAAGAGTGGAGGGCAAGATGGTGGGACACTGCTTCTGCTCTAATTGGTGAATATAGTCTCTGTTTTTTTCTTTTTTTCTCTCATGCCGTTGCAGTTTTGGCTGTTTGAAAGGAAGCTTGGCACAATATCCATTGTCTTTTCCATTTTTGAATCACGGAGCAGAGTCTGGTCAAGCTGATGTTGCAGAGCAAATCCTGCAAATGGACTGGTCATCCTGAGCCTGGAGAATGCAGTTAAACCCAGCCAAAAGTAATTTCTGGAAAGTCAAGCCTGGTGTACATTCTCTTGACTTTGGCTATGCCAACTTCACCTGAGTCTTATGAAAAAGCAAACAAAAGACTCAAACCAAAACAGACAAAACCTAGAAACAAACCAACCCATGCAAAACAATCAAACAAAGAGACTAAAAAAACCCCAAATAAAACCAAAGGGAATGAAGAGTTAGTATTAGTTTTGAGTTCATCACAGCAGGTAAATGGCTGCTTTCCACAGGATCACCATAAAAAGCCACAGATAACAGCTGCTCCAAAATACACCCAACAGGAGAACCATCAAAGTGATACATAGCAACTCTGGGGGCAGCTCCCCATGAAGGTGAGGGATGAGCACACAGAGCTACAGCTCCAGCCTTCCCCACCCTGCAGGCTGCTCTTTGCTCCTGATGTAAGAGCCTTGCAGGACTGTGGCCCCTCTCGGTGCATTATAAATCATTCCCACAGCTGTCACTTGAGCCACTGGCATGTCCAGAGCGAGATCCAGGCACAATCCTACTGCCCGCTGAGCCTCTCTGGGAGATCCTGAGCATCTTCCTGCCCAGAGCCACAAAAGAGCTCAGGCTCTGCCTGAACTGGGTGTTCAGGGGAGGTTTCCATATCCCTGCGAGATGTGCTCATCCTTCATCAGGCTGTGCCCAGCCTGGATCAGGGCAGGTTGGAGGCCACATGGGATCCCATCCTTTGCCCTGCCATGTGATCCTCCATGCAGTGGGGATAAAAAGCCCAGCACTGGGGAACCCCAGGTGCTGCAGCAGTGATATTTTTGGGAGAAACACGGAGCTGTGCATGGCCAGCTTGAAGTCTGCACTGCTGTGAGCACCAGGCCTGCCATGCTGAGCCCAGGGCCACAACCAGTGCTCACCCGGGCTGGGACATTGAGTCCCAACATGGGATCCCATGGGACAGGGCACGCTGGGATTCGCCCCTGCAGCTCCCCAGTGTGTCCAGAGAGACAGCAAGGAGACAGTGACCTCTGTCAGCGGAACCCTCTGAGTGGGACGACCACTGCTGGGGTGGCTGTGCCAGCTCCCCCATGAACCTCCAGCCCTGGGAACCGGGAGCAAGTGGAAAACACAACTTGGCCAATACTGCCTGTGCCGGAAGCAAATGGAAAGAGAACTGGGGTGTGAAAACCCAAGGTTGTTTATTTACATAAGAACAGCAATGAAAACACAGAACACATTTACTTTTGTAAGAATATTTGTAATAACAACAATTTATAGAAGGTATATACCTAAGAACATATCTAACAACAATATTTGAAATGTATTTACAGAAGACAAAACGAAGCCCTAAAACCTATATGCCAAAAAGAAGAACAAACTCTAAAAACTATGTACAAAAAGGTGCCATTTCAGTCCAGGATCTCCATCAGTCCGGGAAGAAAAGCAGGTGCCATGGTCACTCCAGTCAGGCACAGAGGGCTCTTCCGTGTGTCCCCAGGCTGGCACACTGGGACTCTGCTGCCAGAGCTGAGGCTGGCTGGGTCTGGGGGCTGGGCCCCAGGCACTGCCATGGGGCTTGTGTGGCCCAAAGCAAGAACAGGACAGGCTGGGCATGGCCAGCAGAACCCAAGGCACTGGGTACCACGTGCCTGAGCAGGGACCAGCCAGCCCAATCCCGCCCCAGCCTGGCTGCAGGGAACCCACTGTGCCTGTGGGGACCACATGCCTGTCCTGCTGCTGGCATTGCTCTTCATCCCAGGACCATGGCCTCCTCTTCATCTTCCTCATCAATGTCCATCTCCTGGGTGTACTCTTCCATTTCCACGTCCATCTCCTCATCCTCATCAACCTCCATCTCCTCCTCTCCAGTCTGTTCTCCATCCACCTCCATCTCCTCCTCCGTATCCATTATGGTGCCCACCTCCATCTCTTCCTCTCCTCTCTTTTCTCCCTCCACTTCCATCTTCTCCTCTCTATCAGTCTGTCTGTCCACCTCCATCTTGTCTTCTCTACCTGCAACAGCCTGCAGAGGTAGCAAAACCTCAGAGTGGGGTCCCTGTCCCACCCCATCCCCCCAGAACTCCAGCCCACACCCGGGCAGCTGGGGGGATCCACCTCCATGGAATGGCACCGTACCTTCCTCAGGACAAATGTGAGCATCCTGCAGGGATGGATGACACAATCCAGGCCTTAGGCAGCTTTTGAGACTGATGAGATGAGGTCTCGGGGGCAGGAACAAGAAGGGTGACAGGAGCAGCAGGAGCAGCGTGCAGCGTGTGCTGAGCCCAGGGCCAACGGCTGTGTTGTGCTGCTTGCTGGCTGCTGGCAGTTCCAGATGGGACATGGATTGTGACATGACCACTGAGCTAGAGAGCCTTTGGTTCCATGCTTAGCAACGTTCCCCCAGACCATGGTGCTCAGAGCCCTGTTCCCAAGGATGGAGCATCCACAGCCTGGGCCAGTGCCTCAGCACCCTCAGTGGAAGAGAGCAGCTTCCTCAGATCCAACTTCAATCAGCCTCCTGCAGCTGAAAGCCGTCCCCCCCTTGTCCTGTTGCCACAGGCCCTGTGGAACACCCTGTCCCAATCTTTCTTGTGGCACCCTTGCAGTCCTGCAGAGCTGCAGTGAGGCCTCCCCAGGGTCTCCTCTTTCCAGGCTGAGCATCCCCAGCCCCACGTGGAAAGCAGGCAGTGTGATCAGGGGGAGTCCAGGCTGGAGTCAAATGGCATCAGGAACTGAGAGACGGAAGCTTTAGGCCCAGGATTGCCTCTCAATGTACAAAATTAATAAGAGTGGAGGGCAAGATGGTGGGACACTGCTTCTGCTCTAATTGGTGAATATAGTCTCTGTTTTTTTTCTTTTTTTCTCTCATGCCGTTGCAGTTTTGGCTGTTTGAAAGGAAGCTTGGCACAATATCCATTGTCTTCTCCATTTGTGAATCACCGAGCAGAGTCTGGGCAAGCTGATGTTGCAGAGCAAATCCTGCAAATGGACTGGTCATCCTGAGCCTGGAGAATGCAGTTAAACCCAGCCAAAAGTAATTTCTGGAAAGTCAAGCCTGGTGTACATTCTCTTGACTTTGGCTATGCCAACTTCACCTGAGTCTTATGAAAAAGCAAACAAAAGACTCAAACCAAAACAGACAAAACCTAGAGACAAACGAACCCATGCAAACCAATCAAACAAAGAGACTAAAAAAAGCCCAAATAAAACCAACGGGAATGAAGAGTTAGTATTAGTTTTGAGTTCATCACAGCAGGTAAATGGCTGCTTTCCACAGGATCACCATAAAAAGCCACAGATAACAGCTGCTCCAAAATACACCCAACAGGAGAACCATCAAAGTGATACATAGCAACTCTGGGGGCAGCTCCCCATGAAGGTGAGGGATGAGCACACAGTGCTACAGCTCCAGCCTTCCCCACCCTGCAGGCTGCTCTTTGCTCCTGATGTAAGAGCCTTGCAGGACTGTGGCCCCTCTCGGTGCATTATAAATCATTCCCACAGCTGTCACTTGAGCCACTGGCATGTCCAGAGCGAGATGCAGGCACAATCCTACTGCCCGCTGAGCCTCTCTGGGAGATCCTGAGCATCTTCCTGCCCAGAGCCACAAAAGAGCTCAGGCTCTGCCTGAATTGGGTGTTCAGGGGAGGTTTCCATATCCCTGCGAGATGTGCTCATCCTTCATCAGGCTGTGCCCAGCCTGGATCAGGGCAGGTTGGAGGCCACATGGGATCCCATCCTTTGCCCTGCCATGTGATCCTCCATGCAGTGGGGATAAAAAGCCCAGCACTGGGGAACCCCAGGTGCTGCAGCAGTGATATTTTTGGGAGAAACACGGAGCTGTGCATGGCCAGCTTGAAGTCTGCACTGCTGTGAGCACCAGGCCTGCCATGCTGAGCCCAGGGCCACAACCAGTGCTCACCCGGGCTGGGACATTGAGTCCCAACATGGGATCCCATGGGACAGGGCAGGCTGGGATTCGCCCCTGCAGCTCCCCAGTGTGTCCAGAGAGACAGCAAGGAGACAGTGACCTCTGTCAGCGGAACCCTCTGAGTGGGACGACCACTGCTGGGGTGGCTGTGCCAGCTCCCCCATGAACCTCCAGCCCTGGGAACCGGGAGCAAGTGGAAAACACAACTTGGCCAATACTGCCTGTGCCGGAAGCAAATGGAAAGAGAACTGGGGTGTGAAAACCCAAGGTTGTTTATTTACATAAGAACAGCAATGAAAACACAGAACACATTTACTTTTGTAAGAATATTTGTAATAACAACAATTTATAGAAGGTATATACCTAAGAACATATCTAACAACAATATTTGAAATGTATTTACAGAAGACAAAACGAAGCCCTAAAACCTATATGCCAAAAAGAAGAACAAACTCTAAAAACTATGTACAAAAAGGTGCCATTTCAGTCCAGGATCTCCATCAGTCCGGGAAGAAAAGCAGGTGCCATGGTCACTCCAGTCAGGCACAGAGGGCTCTTCCGTGTGTCCCCAGGCTGGCACACTGGGACTCTGCTGCCAGAGCTGAGGCTGGCTGGGTCTGGGGGCTGGGCCCCAGGCACTGCCATGGGGCTTGTGTGGCCCAAAGCAAGAACAGGACAGGCTGGGCATGGCCAGCAGAACCCAAGGCACTGGGTACCACGTTCCTGAGCAGGGACCAGCCAGCCCAATCCCGCCCCAGCCTGGCTGCAGGGAACCCACTGTGCCTGTGGGGACCACATGCCTGTCGTGCTGCTGGCATTGCTCTTCATCCCAGGACCATGGCCTCCTCTTCATCTTCCTCATCAATGTCCATCTCCTGGGTGTACTCTTCCATTTCCACGTCCATCTCCTCATCCTCATCAACCTCCATCTCCTCCTCTCCAGTCTGTTCTCCATCCACCTCCATCTCCTCCTCCGTATCCATTATGGTGCCCACCTCCATCTCTTCCTCTCCTCTCTTTTCTCCCTCCACTTCCATCTTCTCCTCTCTATCAGTCTGTCTGTCCACCTCCATCTTGTCTTCTCTACCTGCAACAGCCTGCAGAGGTAGCAAAACCTCAGAGTGGGGTCCCTGTCCCACCCCATCCCCCCAGAACTCCAGCCCACACCCGGGCAGCTGGGGGGATCCACCTCCATGGAATGGCACCGTACCTTCCTCAGGACAAATGTGAGCATCCTGCAGGGATGGATGACACAATCCAGGCCTTAGGCAGCTTTTGAGACTGATGAGATGAGGTCTCGGGGGCAGGAACAAGAAGGGTGACAGGAGCAGCAGGAGCAGCGTGCAGCGTGTGCTGAGCCCAGGGCCAACGGCTGTGTTGTGCTGCTTGCTGGCTGCTGGCAGTTCCAGATGGGACATGGATTGTGACATGACCACTGAGCTAGAGAGCCTTTGGTTCCATGCTTAGCAACGTTCCCCCAGACCATGGTGCTCAGAGCCCTGTTCCCAAGGATGGAGCATCCACAGCCTGGGCCAGTGCCTCAGCACCCTCAGTGGAAGAGAGCAGCTTCCTCAGATCCAACTTCAATCAGCCTCCTGCAGCTGAAAGCCGTCCCCCCCTTGTCCTGTTGCCACAGGCCCTGTGGAACACCCTGTCCCAATCTTTCTTGTGGCACCCTTGCAGTCCTGCAGAGCTGCAGTGAGGCCTCCCCAGGGTCTCCTCTTTCCAGGCTGAGCATCCCCAGCCCCACGTGGAAAGCAGGCAGTGTGATCAGGGGGAGTCCAGGCTGGAGTCAAATGGCATCAGGAACTGAGAGACGGAAGCTTTAGGCCCAGGATTGCCTCTCAATGTACAAAATTAATAAGAGTGGAGGGCAAGATGGTGGGACAGTGCTTCTGCTCTAATTGGTGAATATAGTCTCTGTTTTTTTCTTTTTTTCTCTCATGCCGTTGCAGTTTTGGCTGTTTGAAAGGAAGCTTGGCACAATATCCATTGTCTTCTCCATTTGTGAATCACCGAGCAGAGTCTGGGCAAGCTGATGTTGCAGAGCAAATCCTGCAAATGGACTGGTCATCCTGAGCCTGGAGAATGCAGTTAAACCCAGCCAAAAGTAATTTCTGGAAAGTCAAGCCTGGTGTACATTCTCTTGACTTTGGCTATGCCAACTTCACCTGAGTCTTATGAAAAAGCAAACAAAAGACTCAAACCAAAACAGACAAAACCTAGAAACAAACGAACCCATGCAAACCAATCAAACAAAGAGACTAAAAAAACCCCAAATAAAACCAAAGGGAATGAAGAGTTAGTATTAGTTTTGAGTTCATCACAGCAGGTAAATGGCTGCTTTCCACAGGATCACCATAAAAAGCCACAGATAACAGCTGCTCCAAAATACACCCAACAGGAGAACCATCAAAGTGATACATAGCAAGTCTGGGGGCAGCTCCCCATGAAGGTGAGGGATGAGCACACAGTGCTAGAGCTCCAGCCTTCCCCACCCTGCAGGCTGCTCTTTGCTCCTGATGTAAGAGCCTTGCAGGACTGTGGCCCCTCTCGGTGCATTATAAATCATTCCCACAGCTGTCACTTGAGCCACTGGCATCTCCAGAGCGAGATGCAGGCACAATCCTACTGCCCGCTGAGCCTCTCTGGGAGATCCTGAGCATCTTCCTGCCCAGAGCCACAAAAGAGCTCAGGCTCTGCCTGAACTGGGTTTTCAGGGGAGGTTTCCATATCCCTGCGAGATGTGCTCATCCTTCATCAGGCTGTGCCCAGCCTGGATCAGGGCAGGTTGGAGGCCACATGGGATCCCATCCTTTGCCCTGCCATGTGATCCTCCATGCAGTGGGGATAAAAAGCCCAGCACTGGGGAACCCCAGGTGCTGCAGCAGTGATATTTTTGGGAGAAACACGGAGCTGTGCATGGCCAGCTTGAAGTCTGCACTGCTGTGAGCACCAGGCCTGCCATGCTGAGCCCAGGGCCACAACCAGTGCTCACCCGGGCTGGGACATTGAGTCCCAACATGGGATCCCATGGGACAGGGCACGCTGGGATTCGCCCCTGCAGCTCCCCAGTGTGTCCAGAGAGACAGCAAGGAGACAGTGACCTCTGTCAGCGGAACCCTCTGAGTGGGACGACCACTGCTGGGGTGGCTGTGCCAGCTCCCCCATGAACCTCCAGCCCTGGGAACCGGGAGCAAGTGGAAAACACAACTTGGCCAATACTGCCTGTGCCGGAAGCAAATGGAAAGAGAACTGGGGTGTGAAAACCCAAGGTTGTTTATTTACATAAGAACAGCAATGAAAACACAGAACACATTTACTTTTGTAAGAATATTTGTAATAACAACAATTTATAGAAGGTATATACCTAAGAACATATCTAACAACAATATTTGAAATGTATTTACAGAAGACAAAACGAAGCCCTAAAACCTATATGCCAAAAAGAAGAACAAACTCTAAAAACTATGTACAAAAAGGTGCCATTTCAGTCCAGGATCTCCATAAGTCCGGGAAGAAAAGCAGGTGCCATGGTCACTCCAGTCAGGCACAGAGGGCTCTTCCGTGTGTCCCCAGGCTGGCACACTGGGACTCTGCTGCCAGAGCTGAGGCTGGCTGGGTCTGGGGGCTGGGCCCCAGGCACTGCCATGGGGCTTGTGTGGCCCAAAGCAAGAACAGGACAGGCTGGGCATGGCCAGCAGAACCCAAGGCACTGGGTACCACGTTCCTGAGCAGGGACCAGCCAGCCCAATCCCGCCCCAGCCTGGCTGCAGGGAACCCACTGTGCCTGTGGGGACCACATGCCTGTCCTGCTGCTGGCATTGCTCTTCATCCCAGGACCATGGCCTCCTCTTCATCTTCCTCATCAATGTCCATCTCCTGGGCGTACTCTTCCATTTCCACGTCCATCTCCTCATCCTCATCAACCTCCATCTCTTCCTCTCCAGTCTGTTCTCCATCCACCTCCATCTCCTCCTCCGTATCCATTATGGTGCCCACCTCCATCTCTTCCTCTCCTCTCTTTTCTCCGTCCACTTCCATCTTCTCCTCTCTATCAGTCTGTCTGTCCACCTCCATCTTGTCTTCTCTTCCTGCAACAGCCTGCAGAGGTAGCAAAACCTCAGAGTGGGGTCCCTGTCCCACCCCATCCCCCCAGAACTCCAGCCCACACCCGGGCAGCTGGGGGGATCCACCTCCATGGAATGGCACCGTACCTTCCTCAGGACAAATGTGAGCATCCTGCAGGGATGGATGACACAATCCAGGCCTTAGGCAGCTTTTGAGACTGATGAGATGAGGTCTCGGGGGCAGGAACAAGAAGGGTGACAGGAGCAGCAGGAGCAGCGTGCAGCGTGTGCTGAGCCCAGGGCCAACGGCTGTGTTGTGCTGCTTGCTGGCTGCTGGCAGTTCCAGATGGGACATGGATTGTGACATGACCACTGAGCTAGAGAGCCTTTGGTTCCATGCTTAGCAACGTTCCCCCAGACCATGGTGCTCAGAGCCCTGTTCCCAAGGATGGAGCATCCACAGCCTGGGCCAGTGCCTCAGCACCCTCAGTGGAAGAGAGCAGCTTCCTCAGATCCAACTTCAATCAGCCTCCTGCAGCTGAAAGCCGTCCCCCCCTTGTCCTGTTGCCACAGGCCCTGTGGAACACCCTGTGCCAATCTTTCTTGTGGCACCCTTGCAGTCCTGCAGAGCTGCAGTGAGGCCTCCCCAGGGTCTCCTCTTTCCAGGCTGAGCATCCCCAGCCCCACGTGGAAAGCAGGCAGTGTGATCAGGGGGAGTCCAGGCTGGAGTCAAATGGCATCAGGAACTGAGAGACGGAAGCTTTAGGCCCAGGATTGCCTCTCAATGTACAAAATTAATAAGAGTGGAGGGCAAGATGGTGGGACACTGCTTCTGCTCTAATTGGTGAATATAGTCTCTGTTTTTTTCTTTTTTTCTCTCATGCCGTTGCAGTTTTGGCTGTTTGAAAGGAAGCTTGGCACAATATCCATTGTCTTCTCCATTTGTGAATCACCGAGCAGAGTCTGGGCAAGCTGATGTTGCAGAGCAAATCCTGCAAATGGACTGGTCATCCTGAGCCTGGAGAATGCAGTTAAACCCAGCCAAAAGTAATTTCTGGAAAGTCAAGCCTGGTGTACATTCTCTTGACTTTGGCTATGCCAACTTCACCTGAGTCTTATGAAAAAGCAAACAAAAGACTCAAACCAAAACAGACAAAACCTAGAAACAAACGAACCCATGCAAACCAATCAAACAAAGAGACTAAAAAAACCCCAAATAAAACCAAAGGGAATGAAGAGTTAGTATTAGTTTTGAGTTCATCACAGCAGGTAAATGGCTGCTTTCCACAGGATCACCATAAAAAGCCACAGATAACAGCTGCTCCAAAATACACCCAACAGGAGAACCATCAAAGTGATACATAGCAACTCTGGGGGCAGCTCCCCATGAAGGTGAGGGATGAGCACACAGTGCTAGAGCTCCAGCCTTCCCCACCCTGCAGGCTGCTCTTTGCTCCTGATGTAAGAGCCTTGCAGGACTGTGGCCCCTCTCGGTGCATTATAAATCATTCCCACAGCTGTCACTTGAGCCACTGGCATGTCCAGAGCGAGATGCAGGCACAATCCTACTGCCCGCTGAGCCTCTCTGGGAGATCCTGAGCATCTTCCTGCCCAGAGCCACAAAAGAGCTCAGGCTCGGCCTGAACTGGGTTTTCAGGGGAGGTTTCCATATCCCTGCGAGATGTGCTCATCCTTCATCAGGCTGTGCCCAGCCTGGATCAGGGCAGGTTGGAGGCCACATGGGATCCCATCCTTTGCCCTGCCATGTGATCCTCCATGCAGTGGGGATAAAAAGCCCAGCACTGGGGAACCCCAGGTGCTGCAGCAGTGATATTTTTGGGAGAAACACGGAGCTGTGCATGGCCAGCTTGAAGTCTGCACTGCTGTGAGCACCAGGCCTGCCATGCTGAGTCCAGGGCCACAACCAGTGCTCACCCGGGCTGGGACATTGAGTCCCAACATGGGATCCCATGGGACAGGGCACGCTGGGATTCGCCCCTGCAGCTCCCCAGTGTGTCCAGAGAGACAGCAAGGAGACAGTGACCTCTGTCAGCGGAACCCTCTGAGTGGGACGACCACTGCTGGGGTGGCTGTGCCAGCTCCCCCATGAACCTCCAGCCCTGGGAACCGGGAGCAAGTGGAAAACACAACTTGGCCAATACTGCCTGTGCCGGAAGCAAATGGAAAGAGAACTGGGGTGTGAAAACCCAAGGTTGTTTATTTACATAAGAACAGCAATGAAAACACAGAACACATTTACTTTTGTAAGAATATTTGTAATAACAACAATTTATAGAAGGTATATACCTAAGAACATATCTAACAACAATATTTGAAATGTATTTACAGAAGACAAAACGAAGCCCTAAAACCTATATGCCAAAAAGAAGAACAAACTCTAAAAACTATGTACAAAAAGGTGCCATTTCAGTCCAGGATCTCCATAAGTCCGGGAAGAAAAGCAGGTGCCATGGTCACTCCAGTCAGGCACAGAGGGCTCTTCCGTGTGTCCCCAGGCTGGCACACTGGGACTCTGCTGCCAGAGCTGAGGCTGGCTGGGTCTGGGGGCTGGGCCCCAGGCACTGCCATGGGGCTTGTGTGGCCCAAAGCAAGAACAGGACAGGCTGGGCATGGCCAGCAGAACCCAAGGCACTGGGTACCACGTGCCTGAGCAGGGACCAGCCAGCCCAATCCCGCCCCAGCCTGGCTGCAGGGAACCCACTGTGCCTGTGGGGACCACATGCCTGTCCTGCTGCTGGCATCGCTCTTCATCCCAGGACCATGGCCTCCTCTTCATCTTCCTCATCAATGTCCATCTCCTGGGTGTACTCTTCCATTTCCACGTCCATCTCCTCATCCTCATCAACCTCCATCTCTTCCTCTCCAGTCTGTTCTCCATCCACCTCCATCTCCTCCTCCGTATCCATTATGGTGCCCACCTCCATCTCTTCCTCTCCTCTCTTTTCTCCCTCCACTTCCATCTTCTCCTCTCTATCAGTCTGTCTGTCCACCTCCATCTTGTCTTCTCTACCTGCAACAGCCTGCAGAGGTAGCAAAACCTCAGAGTGGGGTCCCTGTCCCACCCCATCCCCCCAGAACTCCAGCCCACACCCGGGCAGCTGGGGGGATCCACCTCCATGGAATGGCACCGTACCTTCCTCAGGACAAATGTGAGCATCCTGCAGGGATGGATGACACAATCCAGGCCTTAGGCAGCTTTTGAGACTGATGAGATGAGGTCTCGGGGGCAGGAACAAGAAGGGTGACAGGAGCAGCAGGAGCAGCGTGCAGCGTGTGCTGAGCCCAGGGCCAACGGCTGTGTTGTGCTGCTTGCTGGCTGCTGGCAGTTCCAGATGGGACATGGATTGTGACATGACCACTGAGCAAGAGAGCCTTTGGTTCCATGCTTAGCAACGTTCCCCCAGACCATGGTGCTCAGAGCCCTGTTCCCAAGGATGGAGCATCCACAGCCTGGGCCAGTGCCTCAGCACCCTCAGTGGAAGAGAGCAGCTTCCTCAGATCCAACTTCAATCAGCCTCCTGCAGCTGAAAGCCGTCCCCCCCTTGTCCTGTTGCCACAGGCCCTGTGGAACACCCTGTCCCAATCTTTCTTGTGGCACCCTTGCAGTCCTGCAGAGCTGCAGTGAGGCCTCCCCAGAGTCTCCTCTTTCCAGGCTGAGCATCCCCAGCCCCACGTGGAAAGCAGGCAGTGTGATCAGGGGGAGACCAGGCTGGAGTCAAATGGCATCAGGAACTGAGAGACGGAAGCTTTAGGCCCAGGATTGCCTCTCAATGTACAAAATTAATAAGAGTGGAGGGCAAGATGGTGGGACACTTCTTCTGCTCTAATTGGTGAATATAGTCTCTGTTTTTTTCTTTTTTTCTCTCATGCCGTTGCAGTTTTGGCTGTTTGAAAGGAAGCTTGGCACAATATCCATTGTCTTCTCCATTTGTGAATCACCGAGCAGAGTCTGGGCAAGCTGATGTTGCAGAGCAAATCCTGCAAATGGACTGGTCATCCTGAGCCTGGAGAATGCAGTTAAACCCAGCCAAAAGTAATTTCTGGAAAGTCAAGCCTGGTGTACATTCTCTTGACTTTGGCTATGCCAACTTCACCTGAGTCTTATGAAAAAGCAAACAAAAGACTCAAACCAAAACAGACAAAACCTAGAAACAAACGAACCCATGCAAACCAATCAAACAAAGAGACTAAAAAAACCCCAAATAAAACCAAAGGGAATGAAGAGTTAGTATTAGTTTTGAGTTCATCACAGCAGGTAAATGGCTGCTTTCCACAGGATCACCATAAAAAGCCACAGATAACAGCTGCTCCAAAATACACCCAACAGGAGAACCATCAAAGTGATACATAGCAACTCTGGGGGCAGCTCCCCATGAAGGTGAGGGATGAGCACACAGTGCTAGAGCTCCAGCCTTCCCCACCCTGCAGGCTGCTCTTTGCTCCTGATGTAAGAGCCTTGCAGGACTGTGGCCCCTCTCGGTGCATTATAAATCATTCCCACAGCTGTCACTTGAGCCACTGGCATGTCCAGAGCGAGATGCAGGCACAATCCTACTGCCCGCTGAGCCTCTCTGGGAGATCCTGAGCATCTTCCTGCCCAGAGCCACAAAAGAGCTCAGGCTCTGCCTGAACTGGGTTTTCAGGGGAGGTTTCCATATCCCTGCGAGATGTGCTCATCCTTCATCAGGCTGTGCCCAGCCTGGATCAGGGCAGGTTGGAGGCCACATGGGATCCCATCCTTTGCCCTGCCATGTGATGCTCCATGCAGTGGGGATAAAAAGCCCAGCACTGGGGAACCCCAGGTGCTGCAGCAGTGATATTTTTGGGAGAAACACGGAGCTGTGCATGGCCAGCTTGAAGTCTGCACTGCTGTGAGCACCAGGCCTGCCATGCTGAGTCCAGGGCCACAACCAGTGCTCACCCGGGCTGGGACATTGAGTCCCAACATGGGATCCCATGGGACAGGGCACGCTGGGATTCGCCCCTGCAGCTCCCCAGTGTGTCCAGAGAGACAGCAAGGAGACAGTGACCTCTGTCAGCGGAACCCTCTGAGTGGGACGACCACTGCTGGGGTGGCTGTGCCAGCTCCCCCATGAACCTCCAGCCCTGGGAACCGGGAGCAAGTGGAAAACACAACTTGGCCAATACTGCCTGTGCCGGAAGCAAATGGAAAGAGAACTGGGGTGTGAAAACCCAAGGTTGTTTATTTACATAAGAACAGCAATGAAAACACAGAACACATTTACTTTTGTAAGAATATTTGTAATAACAACAATTTATAGAAGGTATATACCTAAGAACATATCTAACAACAATATTTGAAATGTATTTACAGAAGACAAAACGAAGCCCTAAAACCTATATGCCAAAAAGAAGAACAAACTCTAAGAACTATGTACAAAAAGGTGCCATTTCAGTCCAGGATCTCCATAAGTCCGGGAAGAAAAGCAGGTGCCATGGTCACTCCAGTCAGGCACAGAGGGCTCTTCCGTGTGTCCCCAGGCTGGCACACTGGGACTCTGCTGCCAGAGCTGAGGCTGGCTGGGTCTGGGGGCTGGGCCCCAGGCACTGCCATGGGGCTTGTGTGGCCCAAAGCAAGAACAGGACAGGCTGGGCATGGCCAGCAGAACCCAAGGCACTGGGTACCACGTGCCTGAGCAGGGACCAGCCAGCCCAATCCCGCCCCAGCCTGGCTGCAGGGAACCCACTGTGCCTGTGGGGACCACATGCCTGTCCTGCTGCTGGCATTGCTCTTCATCCCAGGACCATGGCCTCCTCTTCATCTTCCTCATCAATGTCCATCTCCTGGGTGTACTCTTCCATTTCCACGTCCATCTCCTCATCCTCATCAACCTCCATCTCTTCCTCTCCAGTCTGTTCTCCATCCACCTCCATCTCCTCCTCCGTATCCATTATGGTGCCCAACTCCATCTCTTCCTCTCCTCTCTTTTCTCCCTCCACTTCCATCTTCTCCTCTCTATCAGTCTGTCTGTCCACCTCCATCTTGTCTTCTCTACCTGCAACAGCCTGCAGAGGTAGCAAAACCTCAGAGTGGGGTCCCTGTCCCACCCCATCCCCCCAGAACTCCAGCCCACACCCGGGCAGCTGGGGGGATCCACCTCCATGGAATGGCACCGTACCTTCCTCAGGACAAATGTGAGCATCCTGCAGGGATGGATGACACAATCCAGGCCTTAGGCAGCTTTTGAGACTGATGAGATGAGGTCTCGGGGGCAGGAACAAGAAGGGTGACAGGAGCAGCAGGAGTAGCGTGCAGCGTGTGCTGAGCCCAGGGCCAACGGCTGTGTTGTGCTGCTTGCTGGCTGCTGGCAGTTCCAGATGGGACATGGATTGTGACATGACCACTGAGCTAGAGAGCCTTTGGTTCCATGCTTAGCAACGTTCCCCCAGACCATGGTGCTCAGAGCCCTGTTCCCAAGGATGGAGCATCCACAGCCTGGGCCAGTGCCTCAGCACCCTCAGTGGAAGAGAGCAGCTTCCTCAGATCCAACTTCAATCAGCCTCCTGCAGCTGAAAGCCGTCCCCCCCTTGTCCTGTTGCCACAGGCCCTGTGGAACACCCTGTCCCAATCTTTCTTGTGGCACCCTTGCAGTCCTGCAGAGCTGCAGTGAGGCCTCCCCAGGGTCTCCTCTTTCCAGGCTGAGCATCCCCAGCCCCACGTGGAAAGCAGGCAGTGTGATCTGGGGGAGTCCAGGCTGGAGTCAAATGGCATCAGGAACTGAGAGACGGAAGCTTTAGGCCCAGGATTGCCTCTCAATGTACAAAATTAATAAGAGTGGAGGGCAAGATGGTGGGACACTGCTTCTGCTCTAATTGGTGAATATAGTCTCTGTTTTTTTCTTTTTTTCTCTCATGCCGTTGCACTTTTGGCTGTTTGAAAGGAAGCTTGGCACAATATCCATTGTCTTCTCCATTTGTGAATCACCGAGCCGAGTCTGGGCAAGCTGATGTTGCAGAGCAAATCCTGCAAATGGACTGGTCATCCTGAGCCTGGAGAATGCAGTTAAACCCAGCCAAAAGTAATTTCTGGAAAGTCAAGCCTGGTGTACATTCTCTTGACTTTGGCTATGCCAACTTCACCTGAGTCTTATGAAAAAGCAAACAAAAGACTCAAACCAAAACAGACAAAACCTAGAAACAAACCAACCCATGCAAAACAATCAAACAAAGAGACTAAAAAAACCCCAAATAAAACCAAAGGGAATGAAGAGTTAGTATTAGTTTTGAGTTCATCACAGCAGGTAAATGGCTGCTTTCCACAGGATCACCATAAAAAGCCACAGATAACAGCTGCTCCAAAATACACCCAACAGGAGAACCATCAAAGTGATACATAGCAACTCTGGGGGCAGCTCCCCATGAAGGTGAGGGATGAGCACACAGTGCTACAGCTCCAGCCTTCCCCACCCTGCAGGCTGCTCTTTGCTCCTGATGTAAGAGCCTTGCAGGACTGTGGCCCCTCTCGGTGCATTATAAATCATTCCCACAGCTGTCACTTGAGCCACTGGCATGTCCAGAGCGAGATGCAGGCACAATCCTACTGCCCGCTGAGCCTCTCTGGGAGATCCTGAGCATCTTCCTGCCCAGAGCCACAAAAGAGCTCAGGCTCTGCCTGAACTGGGTTTTCAGGGGAGGTTTCCATATCCCTGCGAGATGTGCTCATCCTTCATCAGGCTGTGCCCAGCCTGGATCAGGGCAGGTTGGAGGCCACATGGGATCCCATCCTTTGCCCTGCCATGTGATCCTCCATGCAGTGGGGATAAAAAGCCCAGCACTGGGGAACCCCAGGTGCTGCAGCAGTGATATTTTTGGGAGAAACACGGAGCTGTGCATGGCCAGCTTGAAGTCTGCACTGCTGTGAGCACCAGGCCTGCCATGCTGAGCCCAGGGCCACAACCAGTGCTCACCCGGGCTGGGACATTGAGTCCCAACATGGGAGCCCATGGGACAGGGCAGGCTGGGATTCGCCCCTGCAGCTCCCCAGTGTGTCCAGAGAGACAGCAAGGAGACAGTGACCTCTGTCAGCGGAACCCTCTGAGTGGGACGACCACTGCTGGGGTGGCTGTGCCAGCTCCCCCATGAACCTCCAGCCCTGGGAACCGGGAGCAAGTGGAAAACACAACTTGGCCAATACTGCCTGTGCCGGAAGCAAATGGAAAGAGAACTGGGGTGTGAAAACCCAAGGTTGTTTATTTACATAAGAACAGCAATGAAAACACAGAACACATTTACTTTTGTAAGAATATTTGTAATAACAACAATTTATAGAAGGTATATACCTAAGAACATATCTAACAAAAATATTTGAAATGTATTTACAGAAGACAAAACGAAGCCCTAAAACCTATATGCCAAAAAGAAGAACAAACTCTAAAAACTATGTACAAAAAGGTGCCATTTCAGTCCAGGATCTCCATAAGTCCGGGAAGAAAAGCAGGTGCCATGGTCACTCCAGTCAGGCACAGAGGGCTCTTCCGTGTGTCCCCAGGCTGGCACACTGGGACTCTGCTGCCAGAGCTGAGGCTGGCTGGGTCTGGGGGCTGGGCCCCAGGCACTGCCATGGGGCTTGTGTGGCCCAAAGCAAGAACAGGACAGGCTGGGCATGGCCAGCAGAACCCAAGGCACTGGGTACCACGTGCCTGAGCAGGGACCAGCCAGCCCAATCCCGCCCCAGCCTGGCTGCAGGGAACCCACTGTGCCTGTGGGGACCACATGCCTGTCCTGCTGCTGGCATTGCTCTTCATCCCAGGACCATGGCCTCCTCTTCATCTTCCTCATCAATGTCCATCTCCTGGGTGTACTCTTCCATTTCCACGTCCATCTCCTCATCCTCATCAACCTCCATCTCTTCCTCTCCAGTCTGTTCTCCATCCACCTCCATCTCCTCCTCCGTATCCATTATGGTGCCCACCTCCATCTCTTCCTCTCCTCTCTTTTCTCCCTCCACTTCCATCTTCTCCTCTCTATCAGTCTGTCTGTCCACCTCCATCTTGTCTTCTCTACCTGCAACAGCCTGCAGAGGTAGCAAAACCTCAGAGTGGGGTCCCTGTCCCACCCCATCCCCCCAGAACTCCAGCCCACACCCGGGCAGCTGGGGGGATCCACCTCCATGGAATGGCACCGTACCTTCTTCAGGACAAATGTGAGCATCCTGCAGGGATGGATGACACAATCCAGGCCTTAGGCAGCTTTTGAGACTGATGAGATGAGGTCTCGGGGGCAGGAACAAGAAGGGTGACAGGAGCAGCAGGAGCAGCGTGCAGCGTGTGCTGAGCGCAGGGCCAACGGCTGTGTTGTGCTGCTTGCTGGCTGCTGGCAGTTCCAGATGGGACATGGATTGTGACATGACCACTGAGCTAGAGAGCCTTTGGTTCCATGCTTAGCAACGTTCCCCCAGACCATGGTGCTCAGAGCCCTGTTCCCAAGGATGGAGCATCCACAGCCTGGGCCAGTGCCTCAGCACCCTCAGTGGAAGAGAGCAGCTTCCTCAGATCCAACTTCAATCAGCCTCCTGCAGCTGAAAGCCGTCCCCCCCTTGTCCTGTTGCCACAGGCCCTGTGGAACACCCTGTCCCAATCTTTCTTGTGGCACCCTTGCAGTCCTGCAGAGCTGCAGTGAGGCCTCCCCAGAGTCTCCTCTTTCCAGGCTGAGCATCCCCAGCCCCACGTGGAAAGCAGGCAGTGTGATCAGGGGGAGTCCAGGCTGGAGTCAAATGGCATCAGGAACTGAGAGACGGAAGCTTTAGGCCCAGGATTGCCTCTCAATGTACAAAATTAATAAGAGTGGAGGGCAAGATGGTGGGACACTGCTTCTGCTCTAATTGGTGAATATAGTCTCTGTTTTTTTCTTTTTTTCTCTCATGCCGTTGCACTTTTGGCTGTTTGAAAGGAAGCTTGGCACAATATCCATTGTCTTCTCCATTTGTGAATCACCGAGCAGAGTCTGGGCAAGCTGATGTTGCAGAGCAAATCCTGCAAATGGACTGGTCATCCTGAGCCTGGAGAATGCAGTTAAACCCAGCCAAAAGTAATTTCTGGAAAGTCAAGCCTGGTGTACATTTTCTTGACTTTGGCTATGCCAACTTCACCTGAGTCTTATGAAAAAGCAAACAAAAGACTCAAACCAAAACAGACAAAACCTAGAAACAAACGAACCCATGCAAACCAATCAAACAAAGAGACTAAAAAAACCCCAAATAAAACCAAAGGGAATGAAGAGTTAGTATTAGTTTTGAGTTCATCACAGCAGGTAAATGGCTGCTTTCCACAGGATCACCATAAAAAGCCACAGATAACAGCTGCTCCAAAATACACCCAACAGGAGAACCATCAAAGTGATACATAGCAAGTCTGGGGGCAGCTCCCCATGAAGGTGAGGGATGAGCACACAGTGCTACAGCTCCAGCCTTCCCCACCCTGCAGGCTGCTCTTTGCTCCTGATGTAAGAGCCTTGCAGGACTGTGGCCCCTCTCGGTGCATTATAAATCATTCCCACAGCTGTCACTTGAGCCACTGGCATGTCCAGAGCGAGATCCAGGCACAATCCTACTGCCCGCTGAGCCTCTCTGGGAGATCCTGAGCATCTTCCTGCCCAGAGCCACAAAAGAGCTCAGGCTCGGCCTGAACTGGGTGTTCAGGGGAGGTTTCCATATCCCTGCGAGATGTGCTCATCCTTCATCAGGCTGTGCCCAGCCTGGATCAGGGCAGGTTGGAGGCCACATGGGATCCCATCCTTTGCCCTGCCATGTGATCCTCCATGCAGTGGGGATAAAAAGCCCAGCACTGGGGAACCCCAGGTGCTGCAGCAGTGATATTTTTGGGAGAAACACGGAGCTGTGCATGGCCAGCTTGAAGTCTGCACTGCTGTGAGCACCAGGCCTGCCATGCTGAGCCCAGGGCCACAACCAGTGCTCACCCGGGCTGGGACATTGAGTCCCAACATGGGATCCCATGGGACAGGGCAGGCTGGGATTCGCCCCTGCAGCTCCCCAGTGTGTCCAGAGAGACAGCAAGGAGACAGTGACCTCTGTCAGCGGAACCCTCTGAGTGGGACGACCACTGCTGGGGTGGCTGTGCCAGCTCCCCCATGAACCTCCAGCCCTGGGAACCGGGAGCAAGTGGAAAACACAACTTGGCCAATACTGCCTGTGCCGGAAGCAAATGGAAAGAGAACTGGGGTGTGAAAACCCAAGGTTGTTTATTTACATAAGAACAGCAATGAAAACACAGAACACATTTACTTTTGTAAGAATATTTGTAATAACAACAATTTATAGAAGGTATATACCTAAGAACATATCTAACAACAATATTTGAAATGTATTTACAGAAGACAAAACGAAGCCCTAAAACCTATATGCCAAAAAGAAGAACAAACTCTAAAAACTATGTACAAAAAGGTGCCATTTCAGTCCAGGATCTCCATAAGTCCGGGAAGAAAAGCAGGTGCCATGGTCACTCCAGTCAGGCACAGAGGGCTCTTCCGTGTGTCCCCAGGCTGGCACACTGGGACTCTGCTGCCAGAGCTGAGGCTGGCTGGGTCTGGGGGCTGGGCCCCAGGCACTGCCATGGGGCTTGTGTGGCCCAAAGCAAGAACAGGACAGGCTGGGCATGGCCAGCAGAACCCAAGGCACTGGGTACCACGTGCCTGAGCAGGGACCAGCCAGCCCAATCCCGCCCCAGCCTGGCTGCAGGGAACCCACTGTGCCTGTGGGGACCACATGCCTGTCCTGCTGCTGGCATTGCTCTTCATCCCAGGACCATGGCCTCCTCTTCATCTTCCTCATCAATGTCCATCTCCTGGGTGTACTCTTCCATTTCCACGTCCATCTCCTCATCCTCATCAACCTCCATCTCTTCCTCTCCAGTCTGTTCTCCATCCACCTCCATCTCCTCCTCCGTATCCATTATGGTGCCCACCTCCATCTCTTCCTCTCCTCTCTTTTCTCCCTCCACTTCCATCTTCTCCTCTCTATCAGTCTGTCTGTCCACCTCCATCTTGTCTTCTCTACCTGCAACAGCCTGCAGAGGTAGCAAAACCTCAGAGTGGGGTCCCTGTCCCACCCCATCCCCCCAGAACTCCAGCCCACACCCGGGCAGCTGGGGGGATCCACCTCCATGGAATGGCACCGTACCTTCCTCAGGACAAATGTGAGCATCCTGCAGGGATGGATGACACAATCCAGGCCTTAGGCAGCTTTTGAGACTGATGAGATGAGGTCTCGGGGGCAGGAACAAGAAGGGTGACAGGAGCAGCAGGAGCAGCGTGCAGCGTGTGCTGAGCCCAGGGCCAACGGCTGTGTTGTGCTGCTTGCTGGCTGCTGGCAGTTCCAGATGGGACATGGATTGTGACATGACCACTGAGCAAGAGAGCCTTTGGTTCCATGCTTAGCAACGTTCCCCCAGACCATGGTGCTCAGAGCCCTGTTCCCAAGGATGGAGCATCCACAGCCTGGGCCAGTGCCTCAGCACCCTCAGTGGAAGAGAGCAGCTTCCTCAGATCCAACTTCAATCAGCCTCCTGCAGCTGAAAGCCATCCCCCCCTTGTCCTGTTGCCACAGGCCCTGTGGAACACCCTGTGCCAATCTTTCTTGTGGCACCCTTGCAGTCCTGCAGAGCTGCAGTGAGGCCTCCCCAGAGTCTCCTCTTTCCAGGCTGAGCATCCCCAGCCCCACGTGGAAAGCAGGCAGTGTGATCAGGGGGAGTCCAGGCTGGAGTCAAATGGCATCAGGAACTGAGAGACGGAAGCTTTAGGCCCAGGATTGCCTCTCAATGTACAAAATTAATAAGAGTGGAGGGCAAGATGGTGGGACACTGCTTCTGCTCTAATTGGTGAATATAGTCTCTGTTTTTTTCTTTTTTTCTCTCATGCCGTTGCAGTTTTGGCTGTTTGAAAGGAAGCTTGGCACAATATCCATTGTCTTCTCCATTTGTGAATCACCGAGCAGAGTCTGGGCAAGCTGATGTTGCAGAGCAAATCCTGCAAATGGACTGGTCATCCTGAGCCTGGAGAATGCAGTTAAACCCAGCCAAAAGTAATTTCTGGAAAGTCAAGCCTGGTGTACATTCTCTTGACTTTGGCTATGCCAACTTCACCTGAGTCTTATGAAAAAGCAAACAAAAGACTCAAACCAAAACAGACAAAACCTAGAAACAAACCAACCCATGCAAACCAATCAAACAAAGAGACTAAAAAAACCCCAAATAAAACCAAAGGGAATGAAGAGTTAGTATTAGTTTTGAGTTCATCACAGCAGGTAAATGGCTGCTTTCCACAGGATCACCATAAAAAGCCACAGATAACAGCTGCTCCAAAATACACCCAACAGGAGAACCATCAAAGTGATACATAGCAAGTCTGGGGGCAGCTCCCCATGAAGGTGAGGGATGAGCACACAGTGCTACAGCTCCAGCCTTCCCCACCCTGCAGGCTGCTCTTTGCTCCTGATGTAAGAGCCTTGCAGGACTGTGGCCCCTCTCGGTGCATTATAAATCATTCCCACAGCTGTCACTTGAGCCACTGGCATGTCCAGAGCGAGATCCAGGCACAATCCTACTGCCCGCTGAGCCTCTCTGGGAGATCCTGAGCATCTTCCTGCCCAGAGCCACAAAAGAGCTCAGGCTCGGCCTGAACTGGGTGTTCAGGGGAGGTTTCCATATCCCTGCGAGATGTGCTCATCCTTCATCAGGCTGTGCCCAGCCTGGATCAGGGCAGGTTGGAGGCCACATGGGATCCCATCCTTTGCCCTGCCATGTGATCCTCCATGCAGTGGGGATAAAAAGCCCAGCACTGGGGAACCCCAGGTGCTGCAGCAGTGATATTTTTGGGAGAAACACGGAGCTGTGCATGGCCAGCTTGAAGTCTGCACTGCTGTGAGCACCAGGCCTGCCATGCTGAGCCCAGGGCCACAACCAGTGCTCACCCGGGCTGGGACATTGAGTCCCAACATGGGATCCCATGGGACAGGGCAGGCTGGGATTCGCCCCTGCAGCTCCCCAGTGTGTCCAGAGAGACAGCAAGGAGACAGTGACCTCTGTCAGCGGAACCCTCTGAGTGGGACGACCACTGCTGGGGTGGCTGTGCCAGCTCCCCCATGAACCTCCAGCCCTGGGAACCGGGAGCAAGTGGAAAACACAACTTGGCCAATACTGCCTGTGCCGGAAGCAAATGGAAAGAGAACTGGGGTGTGAAAACCCAAGGTTGTTTATTTACATAAGAACAGCAATGAAAACACAGAACACATTTACTTTTGTAAGAATATTTGTAATAACAACAATTTATAGAAGGTATATACCTAAGAACATATCTAACAACAATATTTGAAATGTATTTACAGAAGACAAAACGAAGCCCTAAAACCTATATGCCAAAAAGAAGAACAAACTCTAAAAACTATGTACAAAAAGGTGCCATTTCAGTCCAGGATCTCCATAAGTCCGGGAAGAAAAGCAGGTGCCATGGTCACTCCAGTCAGGCACAGAGGGCTCTTCCGTGTGTCCCCAGGCTGGCACACTGGGACTCTGCTGCCAGAGCTGAGGCTGGCTGGGTCTGGGGGCTGGGCCCCAGGCACTGCCATGGGGCTTGTGTGGCCCAAAGCAAGAACAGGACAGGCTGGGCATGGCCAGCAGAACCCAAGGCACTGGGTACCACGTGCCTGAGCAGGGACCAGCCAGCCCAATCCCGCCCCAGCCTGGCTGCAGGGAACCCACTGTGCCTGTGGGGACCACATGCCTGTCCTGCTGCTGGCATTGCTCTTCATCCCAGGACCATGGCCTCCTCTTCATCTTCCTCATCAATGTCCATCTCCTGGGTGTACTCTTCCATTTCCACGTCCATCTCCTCATCCTCATCAACCTCCATCTCTTCCTCTCCAGTCTGTTCTCCATCCACCTCCATCTCCTCCTCCGTATCCATTATGGTGCCCACCTCCATCTCTTCCTCTCCTCTCTTTTCTCCCTCCACTTCCATCTTCTCCTCTCTATCAGTCTGTCTGTCCACCTCCATCTTGTCTTCTCTACCTGCAACAGCCTGCAGAGGTAGCAAAACCTCAGAGTGGGGTCCCTGTCCCACCCCATCCCCCCAGAACTCCAGCCCACACCCGGGCAGCTGGGGGGATCCACCTCCATGGAATGGCACCGTACCTTCCTCAGGACAAATGTGAGCATCCTGCAGGGATGGATGACACAATCCAGGCCTTAGGCAGCTTTTGAGACTGATGAGATGAGGTCTCGGGGGCAGGAACAAGAAGGGTGACAGGAGCAGCAGGAGCAGCGTGCAGCGTGTGCTGAGCCCAGGGCCAACGGCTGTGTTGTGCTGCTTGCTGGCTGCTGGCAGTTCCAGATGGGACATGGATTGTGACATGACCACTGAGCAAGAGAGCCTTTGGTTCCATGCTTAGCAACGTTCCCCCAGACCATGGTGCTCAGAGCCCTGTTCCCAAGGATGGAGCATCCACAGCCTGGGCCAGTGCCTCAGCACCCTCAGTGGAAGAGAGCAGCTTCCTCAGATCCAACTTCAATCAGCCTCCTGCAGCTGAAAGCCATCCCCCCCTTGTCCTGTTGCCACAGGCCCTGTGGAACACCCTGTGCCAATCTTTCTTGTGGCACCCTTGCAGTCCTGCAGAGCTGCAGTGAGGCCTCCCCAGAGTCTCCTCTTTCCAGGCTGAGCATCCCCAGCCCCACGTGGAAAGCAGGCAGTGTGATCAGGGGGAGTCCAGGCTGGAGTCAAATGGCATCAGGAACTGAGAGACGGAAGCTTTAGGCCCAGGATTGCCTCTCAATGTACAAAATTAATAAGAGTGGAGGGCAAGATGGTGGGACACTGCTTCTGCTCTAATTGGTGAATATAGTCTCTGTTTTTTTCTTTTTTTCTCTCATGCCGTTGCAGTTTTGGCTGTTTGAAAGGAAGCTTGGCACAATATCCATTGTCTTCTCCATTTGTGAATCACCGAGCAGAGTCTGGGCAAGCTGATGTTGCAGAGCAAATCCTGCAAATGGACTGGTCATCCTGAGCCTGGAGAATGCAGTTAAACCCAGCCAAAAGTAATTTCTGGAAAGTCAAGCCTGGTGTACATTCTCTTGACTTTGGCTATGCCAACTTCACCTGAGTCTTATGAAAAAGCAAACAAAAGACTCAAACCAAAACAGACAAAACCTAGAAACAAACCAACCCATGCAAACCAATCAAACAAAGAGACTAAAAAAACCCCAAATAAAACCAAAGGGAATGAAGAGTTAGTATTAGTTTTGAGTTCATCACAGCAGGTAAATGGCTGCTTTCCACAGGATCACCATAAAAAGCCACAGATAACAGCTGCTCCAAAATACACCCAACAGGAGAACCATCAAAGTGATACATAGCAACTCTGGGGGCAGCTCCCCATGAAGGTGAGGGATGAGCACACAGTGCTACAGCTCCAGCCTTCCCCACCCTGCAGGCTGCTCTTTGCTCCTGATGTAAGAGCCTTGCAGGACTGTGGCCCCTCTCGGTGCATTATAAATCATTCCCACAGCTGTCACTTGAGCCACTGGCATGTCCAGAGCGAGATGCAGGCACAATCCTACTGCCCGCTGAGCCTCTCTGGGAGATCCTGAGCATCTTCCTGCCCAGAGCCACAAAAGAGCTCAGGCTCTGCCTGAACTGGGTGTTCAGGGGAGGTTTCCATATCCCTGCGAGATGTGCTCATCCTTCATCAGGCTGTGCCCAGCCTGGATCAGGGCAGGTTGGAGGCCACATGGGATCCCATCCTTTGCCCTGCCATGTGATCCTCCATGCAGTGGGGATAAAAAGCCCAGCACTGGGGAACCCCATGTGCTGCAGCAGTGATATTTTTGGGAGAAACACGGAGCTGTGCATGGCCAGCTTGAAGTCTGCACTGCTGTGAGCACCAGGCCTGCCATGCTGAGCCCAGGGCCACAACCAGTGCTCACCCGGGCTGGGACATTGAGTCCCAACATGGGATCCCATGGGACAGGGCACGCTGGGATTCGCCCCTGCAGCTCCCCAGTGTGTCCAGAGAGACAGCAAGGAGACAGTGACCTCTGTCAGCGGAACCCTCTGAGTGGGACGACCACTGCTGGGGTGGCTGTGCCAGCTCCCCCATGAACCTCCAGCCCTGGGAACCGGGAGGAAGTGGAAAACACAACTTGGCCAATACTGCCTGTGCCGGAAGCAAATGGAAAGAGAACTGGGGTGTGAAAACCCAAGGTTGTTTATTTACATAAGAACAGCAATGAAAACACAGAACACATTTACTTTTGTAAGAATATTTGTAATAACAACAATTTATAGAATGTATATACCTAAGAACATATCTAACAACAATATTTGAAATGTATTTACAGAAGACAAAACGAAGCCCTAAAACCTATATGCCAAAAAGAAGAACAAACTCTAAAAACTATGTACAAAAGGGTGCCATTTCAGTCCAGGATCTCCATCAGTCCGGGAAGAAAAGCAGGTGCCATGGTCACTCCAGTCAGGCACAGAGGGCTCTTCCGTGTGTCCCCAGGCTGGCACACTGGGACTCTGCTGCCAGAGCTGAGGCTGGCTGGGTCTGGGGGCTGGGCCCCAGGCACTGCCATGGGGCTTGTGTGGCCCAAAGCAAGAACAGGACAGGCTGGGCATGGCCAGCAGAACCCAAGGCACTGGGTACCACGTTCCTGAGCAGGGACCAGCCAGCCCAATCTCGCCCCAGCCTGGCTGCAGGGAACCCACTGTGCCTGTGGGGACCACATGCCTGTCCTGCTGCTGGCATTGCTCTTCATCCCAGGACCATGGCCTCCTCTTCATCTTCCTCATCAATGTCCATCTCCTCGGTGTACTCTTCCATTTCCACGTCCATCTCCTCATCCTCATCAACCTCCATCTCCTCCTCTCCAGTCTGTTCTCCATCCACCACCATCTCCTCCTCCGTATCCATTATGGTGCCCACCTCCATCTCTTCCTCTCCTCTCTTTTCTCCCTCCACTTCCATCTTCTCCTCTCTATCAGTCTGTCTGTCCACCTCCATCTTGTCTTCTCTTCCTGCAACAGCCTGCAGAGGTAGCAAAACCTCAGAGTGGGGTCCCTGTCCCACCCCATCCCCCCAGAACTCCAGCCCACACCCGGGCAGCTGGGGGGATTCACCTCCATGGAATGGCACCGTACCTTCCTCAGGACAAATGTGAGCATCCTGCAGGGATGGATGACACAATCCAGGCCTTAGGCAGCTTTTGAGACTGATGAGATGAGGTCTCGGGGGCAGGAACAAGAAGGGTGACAGGAGCAGCAGGAGCAGCGTGCAGCGTGTGCTGAGCCCAGGGCCAACGGCTGTGTTGTGCTGCTTGCTGGCTGCTGGCAGTTCCAGATGGGACATGGATTGTGACATGACCACTGAGCTAGAGAGCCTTTGGTTCCATGCTTAGCAACGTTCCCCCAGACCATGGTGCTCAGAGCCCTGTTCCCAAGGATGGAGCATCCACAGCCTGGGCCAGTGCCTCAGCACCCTCAGTGGAAGAGAGCAGCTTCCTCAGATCCAACTTCAATCAGCCTCCTGCAGCTGAAAGCCGTCCCCCCCTTGTCCTGTTGCCACAGGCCCTGTGGAACACCCTGTCCCAATCTTTCTTGTGGCACCCTTGCAGTCCTGCAGAGCTGCAGTGAGGCCTCCCCAGGGTCTCCTCTTTCCAGGCTGAGCATCCCCAGCCCCACGTGGAAAGCAGGCAGTGTGATCTGGGGGAGTCCAGGCTGGAGTCAAATGGCATCAGGAACTGAGAGACGGAAGCTTTAGGCCCAGGATTGCCTCTCAATGTACAAAATTAATAAGAGTGGAGGGCAAGATGGTGGGACACTGCTTCTGCTCTAATTGGTGAATATAGTCTCTGTTTTTTTCTTTTTTTCTCTCATGCCGTTGCAGTTTTGGCTGTTTGAAAGGAAGCTTGGCACAATATCCATTGTCTTCTCCATTTGTGAATCACCGAGCAGAGTCTGGTCAAGCTGATGTTGCAGAGCAAATCCTGCAAATGGACTGGTCATCCTGAGCCTGGAGAATGCAGTTAAACCCAGCCAAAAGTAATTTCTGGAAAGGCAAGCCTGGTGTCCATTCTCTTGACTTTGGCTATGCCAACTTCACCTGAGTCTTATGAAAAAGCAAACAAAAGACTCAAACCAAAACAGACAAAACCTAGAAACAAACGAACCCATGCAAACCAATCAAACAAAGAGACTAAAAAAACCCCAAATAAAACCAAAGGGAATGAAGAGTTAGTATTAGTTTTGAGTTCATCACAGCAGGTAAATGGCTGCTTTCCACAGGATCACCATAAAAAGCCACAGATAACAGCTGCTCCAAAATACACCCAACAGGAGAACCATCAAAGTGATACATAGCAAGTCTGGGGGCAGCTCCCCATTAAGGTGAGGGATGAGCACAGAGTGGTAGAGCTCCAGCCTTCCCCACCCTGCAGGCTGCTCTTTGCTCCTGATGTAAGAGCCTTGCAGGACTGTGGCCCCTCTCGGTGCATTATAAATCATTCCCACAGCTCTCACTTGAGCCACTGGCATGTCCAGAGCGAGATGCAGGCACAATCCTACTGCCCGCTGAGCCTCTCTGGGAGATCCTGAGCATCTTCCTGCCCAGAGCCACAAAAGAGCTCAGGCTCTGCCTGAACTGGGTGTTCAGGGGAGGTTTCCATATCCCTGCGAGATGTGCTCATCCTTCATCAGGCTGTGCCCAGCCTGGATCAGGGCAGGTTGGAGGCCACATGGGATCCCATCCTTTGCCCTGCCATGTGATGCTCCATGCAGTGGGGATAAAAAGCCCAGCACTGGGGAACCCCATGTGCTGCAGCAGTGATATTTTTGGGAGAAACACGGAGCTGTGCATGGCCAGCTTGAAGTCTGCACTGCTGTGAGCACCAGGCCTGCCATGCTGAGCCCAGGGCCACAACCAGTGCTCACCCGGGCTGGGACATTGAGTCCCAACATGGGATCCCATGGGACAGGGCACGCTGGGATTCGCCCCTGCAGCTCCCCAGTGTGTCCAGAGAGACAGCAAGGAGACAGTGACCTCTGTCAGCGGAACCCTCTGAGTGGGACGACCACTGCTGGGGTGGCTGTGCCAGCTCCCCCATGAACCTCCAGCCCTGGGAACCGGGAGCAAGTGGAAAACACAACTTGGCCAATACTGCCTGTGCCGGAAGCAAATGGAAAGAGAACTGGGGTGTGAAAACCCAAGGTTGTTTATTTACATAAGAACAGCAATGAAAACACAGAACACATTTGCTTTTGTAAGAATATTTGTAATAACAACAATTTATAGAATGTATATACCTAAGAACATATCTAACAACAATATTTGAAATGTATTTACAGAAGACAAAACGAAGCCCTAAAACCTATATGCCAAAAAGAAGAACAAACTCTAAAAACTATGTACAAAAGGGTGCCATTTCAGTCCAGGATCTCCACCAGTCCGGGAAGAAAAGCAGGTGCCATGGTCACTCCAGTCAGGCACAGAGGGCTCTTCCGTGTGTCCCCAGGCTGGCACACTGGGACTCTGCTGCCAGAGCTGAGGCTGGCTGGGTCTGGGGGCTGGGCCCCAGGCACTGCCATGGGGCTTGTGTGGCCCAAAGCAAGCACAGGACAGGCTGGGCATGGCCAGCAGAACCCAAGGCACTGGGTACCACGTGCCTGAGCAGGGACCAGCCAGCCCAATCCCGCCCCAGCCTGGCTGCAGGGAACCCACTGTGCCTGTGGGGACCACATGCCTGTCCTGCTGCTGGCATCGCTCTTCATCCCAGGACCATGGCCTCCTCTTCATCTTCCTCATCAATGTCCATCTCCTGGGTGTACTCTTCCATTTCCACGTCCATCTCCTCATCCTCATCAACCTCCATCTCTTCCTCTCCTGTCTGTTCTCCATCCACCTCCATCTCCTCCTCCGTATCCATTATGGTGTCCACCTCCATCTCTTCCTCTCCTCTCTTTTCTCCCTCCACTTCCATCTTCTCCTCTCTATCAGTCTGTCTGTCCACCTCCATCTTGTCTTCTCTACCTGCAACAGCCTGCAGAGGTAGCAAAACCTCAGAGTGGGGTCCCTGTCCCACCCCATCCCCCCAGAACTCCAGCCCACACCCGGGCAGCTGGGGGGATCCACCTCCATGGAATGGCACCGTACCTTCCTCAGGACAAATGTGAGCATCCTGCAGGGATGGATGACACAATCCAGGCCTTAGGCAGCTTTTGAGACTGATGAGATGAGGTCTCGGGGGCAGGAACAAGAAGGGTGACAGGAGCAGCAGGAGCAGCGTGCAGCGTGTGCTGAGCGCAGGGCCAACGGCTGTGTTGTGCTGCTTGCTGGCTGCTGGCAGTTCCAGATGGGACATGGATTGTGACATGACCACTGAGCTAGAGAGCCTTTGGTTCCATGCTTAGCAACGTTCCCCCAGACCATGGTGCTCAGAGCCCTGTTCCCAAGGATGGAGCATCCACAGCCTGGGCCAGTGCCTCAGCACCCTCAGTGGAAGAGAGCAGCTTCCTCAGATCCAACTTCAATCAGCCTCCTGCAGCTGAAAGCCGTCCCCCCCTTGTCCTGTTGCCACAGGCCCTGTGGAACACCCTGTCCCAATCTTTCTTGTGGCACCCTTGCAGTCCTGCAGAGCTGCAGTGAGGCCTCCCCAGGGTCTCCTCTTTCCAGGCTGAGCATCCCCAGCCCCACGTGGAAAGCAGGCAGTGTGATCAGGGGGAGTCCAGGCTGGAGTCAAATGGCATCAGGAACTGAGAGACGGAAGCTTTAGGCCCAGGATTGCCTCTCAATGTACAAAATTAATAAGAGTGGAAGGCAAGATGGTGGGACACTGCTTCTGCTCTAATTGGTGAGTATAGTCTCTGTTTTTTTCTTTTTTTCTCTCATGCCGTTGCAGTTTTGGCTGTTTGAAAGGAAGCTTGGCACAATATCCATTGTCTTCTCCATTTGTGAATCACCGAGCAGAGTCTGGGCAAGCTGATGTTGCAGAGCAAATCCTGCAAATGGACTGGTCATCCTGAGCCTGGAGAATGCAGTTAAACCCAGCCAAAAGTAATTTCTGGAAAGGCAAGCCTGGTGTCCATTCTCTTGACTTTGGCTATGCCAACTTCACCTGAGTCTTATGAAAAAGCAAACAAAAGACTCAAACCAAAACAGACAAAACCTAGAAACAAACGAACCCATGCAAACCAATCAAACAAAGAGACTAAAAAAACCCCAAATAAAACCAAAGGGAATGAAGAGTTAGTATTAGTTTTGAGTTCATCACAGCAGGTAAATGGCTGCTTTCCACAGGATCACCATAAAAAGCCACAGATAACAGCTGCTCCAAAATACACCCAACAGGAGAACCATCAAAGTGATACATAGCAACTCTGGGGGCAGCTCCCCATGAAGGTGAGGGATGAGCACAGAGTGGTACAGCTCCAGCCTTCCCCACCCTGCAGGCTGCTCTTTGCTCCTGATGTAAGAGCCTTGCAGGACTGTGGCCCCTCTCGGTGCATTATAAATCATTCCCACAGCTCTCACTTGAGCCACTGGCATGTCCAGAGCGAGATGCAGGCACAATCCTACTGCCCGCTGAGCCTCTCTGGGAGATCCTGAGCATCTTCCTGCCCAGAGACACAAAAGAGCTCAGGCTCTGCCTGAACTGGGTGTTCAGGGGAGGTTTCCATATCCCTGCGAGATGTGCTCATCCTTCATCAGGCTGTGCCCAGCCTGGATCAGGGCAGGTTGGAGGCCACATGGGATCCCATCCTTTGCCCTGCCATGTGATCCTCCATGCAGTGGGGATAAAAAGCCCAGCACTGGGGAACCCCAGGTGCTGCAGCAGTGATATTTTTGGGAGAAACACGGAGCTGTGCATGGCCAGCTTGAAGTCTGCACTGCTGTGAGCACCAGGCCTGCCATGCTGAGCCCAGGGCCACAACCAGTGCTCACCCGGGCTGGGACATTGAGTCCCAACATGGGATCCCATGGGACAGGGCAGGCTGGGATTCGCCCCTGCAGCTCCCCAGTGTGTCCAGAGAGACAGCAAGGAGACAGTGACCTCTGTCAGCGGAACCCTCTGAGTGGGACGACCACTGCTGGGGTGGCTGTGCCAGCTCCCCCATGAACCTCCAGCCCTGGGAACCTGGAGGAAGTGGAAAACACAACTTGGCCAATACTGCCTGTGCCGGAAGCAAATGGAAAGAGAACTGGGGTGTGAAAACCCAAGGTTGTTTATTTACATAAGTACAGCAATGAAAACACAGAACACATTTACTTTTGTAAGAATATTTGTAATAACAACAATTTATAGAATGTATATACCTAAGAACATATCTAACAACAATATTTGAAATGTATTTACAGAAGACAAAACGAAGCCCTAAAACCTATATGCCAAAAAGAAGAACAAACTCTAAAAACTATGTACAAAAGGGTGCCATTTCAGTCCAGGATCTCCATCAGTCCGGGAAGAAAAGCAGGTGCCATGGTCACTCCAGTCAGGCACAGAGGGCTCTTCCGTGTGTCCCCAGGCTGGCACACTGGGACTCTGCTGCCAGAGCTGAGGCTGGCTGGGTCTGGGGGCTGGGCCCCAGGCACTGCCATGGGGCTTGTGTGGCCCAAAGCAAGAACAGGACAGGCTGGGCATGGCCAGCAGAACCCAAGGCACTGGGTACCACGTTCCTGAGCAGGGACCAGCCAGCCCAATCTCGCCCCAGCCTGGCTGCAGGGAACCCACTGTGCCTGTGGGGACCACATGCCTGTCCTGCTGCTGGCATTGCTCTTCATCCCAGGACCATGGCCTCCTCTTCATCTTCCTCATCAATGTCCATCTCCTCGGTGTACTCTTCCATTTCCACGTCCATCTCCTCATCCTCATCAACCTCCATCTCCTCCTCTCCAGTCTGTTCTCCATCCACCACCATCTCCTCCTCCGTATCCATTATGGTGCCCACCTCCATCTCTTCCTCTCCTCTCTTTTCTCCCTCCACTTCCATCTTCTCCTCTCTATCAGTCTGTCTGTCCACCTCCATCTTGTCTTCTCTTCCTGCAACAGCCTGCAGAGGTAGCAAAACCTCAGAGTGGGGTCCCTGTCCCACCCCATCCCCCCAGAACTCCAGCCCACACCCGGGCAGCTGGGGGGATTCACCTCCATGGAATGGCACCGTACCTTCCTCAGGACAAATGTGAGCATCCTGCAGGGATGGATGACACAATCCAGGCCTTAGGCAGCTTTTGAGACTGATGAGATGAGGTCTCGGGGGCAGGAACAAGAAGGGTGACAGGAGCAGCAGGAGCAGCGTGCAGCGTGTGCTGAGCCCAGGGCCAACGGCTGTGTTGTGCTGCTTGCTGGCTGCTGGCAGTTCCAGATGGGACATGGATTGTGACATGACCACTGAGCTAGAGAGCCTTTGGTTCCATGCTTAGCAACGTTCCCCCAGACCATGGTGCTCAGAGCCCTGTTCCCAAGGATGGAGCATCCACAGCCTGGGCCAGTGCCTCAGCACCCTCAGTGGAAGAGAGCAGCTTCCTCAGATCCAACTTCAATCAGCCTCCTGCAGCTGAAAGCCGTCCCCCCCTTGTCCTGTTGCCACAGGCCCTGTGGAACACCCTGTCCCAATCTTTCTTGTGGCACCCTTGCAGTCCTGCAGAGCTGCAGTGAGGCCTCCCCAGGGTCTCCTCTTTCCAGGCTGAGCATCCCCAGCCCCACGTGGAAAGCAGGCAGTGTGATCAGGGGGAGTCCAGGCTGGAGTCAAATGGCATCAGGAACTGAGAGACGGAAGCTTTAGGCCCAGGATTGCCTCTCAATGTACAAAATTAATAAGAGTGGAGGGCAAGATGGTGGGACACTGCTTCTGCTCTAATTGGTGAATATAGTCTCTGTTTTTTTCTTTTTTTCTCTCATGCCGTTGCAGTTTTGGCTGTTTGAAAGGAAGCTTGGCACAATATCCATTGTCTTCTCCATTTGTGAATCACCGAGCAGAGTCTGGGCAAGCTGATGTTGCAGAGCAAATCCTGCAAATGGACTGGTCATCCTGAGCTTGGAGAATGCAGTTAAACCCAGCCAAAAGTAATTTCTGGAAAGTCAAGCCTGGTGTACATTCTCTTGACTTTGGCTATGCCAACTTCACCTGAGTCTTATGAAAAAGCAAACAAAAGACTCAAACCAAAACAGACAAAACCTAGAAACAAACGAACCCATGCAAACCAATCAAACAAAGAGACTAAAAAAACCCCAAATAAAACCAAAGGGAATGAAGAGTTAGTATTAGTTTTGAGTTCATCACAGCAGGTAAATGGCTGCTTTCCACAGGATCACCATAAAAAGCCACAGATAACAGCTGCTCCAAAATACACCCAACAGGAGAACCATCAAAGTGATACATAGCAACTCTGGGGGCAGCTCCCCATGAAGGTGAGGGATGAGCACAGAGTGGTAGAGCTCCAGCCTTCCCCACCCTGCAGGCTGCTCTTTGCTCCTGATGTAAGAGCCTTGCAGGACTGTGGCCCCTCTCGGTGCATTATAAATCATTCCCACAGCTGTCACTTGAGCCACTGGCATGTCCAGAGCGAGATGCAGGCACAATCCTACTGCCCGCTGAGCCTCTCTGGGAGATCCTGAGCATCTTCCTGCCCAGAGCCACAAAAGAGCTCAGGCTCTGCCTGAACTGGGTGTTCAGGGGAGGTTTCCATATCCCTGCGAGATGTGCTCATCCTTCATCAGGCTGTGCCCAGCCTGGATCAGGGCAGGTTGGAGGCCACATGGGATCCCATCCTTTGCCCTGCCATGTGATCCTCCATGCAGTGGGGATAAAAAGCCCAGCACTGGGGAACCCCAGGTGCTGCAGCAGTGATATTTTTGGGAGAAACACGGAGCTGTGCATGGCCAGCTTGAAGTCTGCACTGCTGTGAGCACCAGGCCTGCCATGCTGAGCCCAGGGCCACAACCAGTGCTCACCCGGGCTGGGACATTGAGTCCCAACATGGGATCCCATGGGACAGGGCAGGCTGGGATTCGCCCCTGCAGCTCCCCAGTGTGTCCAGAGAGACAGCAAGGAGACAGTGACCTCTGTCAGCGGAACCCTCTGAGTGGGACGACCACTGCTGGGGTGGCTGTGCCAGCTCCCCCATGAACCTCCAGCCCTGGGAACCTGGAGGAAGTGGAAAACACAACTTGGCCAATACTGCCTGTGCCGGAAGCAAATGGAAAGAGAACTGGGGTGTGAAAACCCAAGGTTGTTTATTTACATAAGTACAGCAATGAAAACACAGAACACATTTACTTTTGTAAGAATATTTGTAATAACAACAATTTATAGAATGTATATACCTAAGAACATATCTAACAACAATATTTGAAATGTATTTACAGAAGACAAAACGAAGCCCTAAAACCTATATGCCAAAAAGAAGAACAAACTCTAAAAACTATGTACAAAAGGGTGCCATTTCAGTCCAGGATCTCCATCAGTCCGGGAAGAAAAGCAGGTGCCATGGTCACTCCAGTCAGGCACAGAGGGCTCTTCCGTGTGTCCCCAGGCTGGCACACTGGGACTCTGCTGCCAGAGCTGAGGCTGGCTGGGTCTGGGGGCTGGGCCCCAGGCACTGCCATGGGGCTTGTGTGGCCCAAAGCAAGAACAGGACAGGCTGGGCATGGCCAGCAGAACCCAAGGCACTGGGTACCACGTTCCTGAGCAGGGACCAGCCAGCCCAATCTCGCCCCAGCCTGGCTGCAGGGAACCCACTGTGCCTGTGGGGACCACATGCCTGTCCTGCTGCTGGCATTGCTCTTCATCCCAGGACCATGGCCTCCTCTTCATCTTCCTCATCAATGTCCATCTCCTCGGTGTACTCTTCCATTTCCACGTCCATCTCCTCATCCTCATCAACCTCCATCTCCTCCTCTCCAGTCTGTTCTCCATCCACCACCATCTCCTCCTCCGTATCCATTATGGTGCCCACCTCCATCTCTTCCTCTCCTCTCTTTTCTCCGTCCACTTCCATCTTCTCCTCTCTATCAGTCTGTCTGTCCACCTCCATCTTGTCTTCTCTTCCTGCAACAGCCTGCAGAGGTAGCAAAACCTCAGAGTGGGGTCCCTGTCCCACCCCATCCCCCCAGAACTCCAGCCCACACCCGGGCAGCTGGGGGGATTCACCTCCATGGAATGGCACCGTACCTTCCTCAGGACAAATGTGAGCATCCTGCAGGGATGGATGACACAATCCAGGCCTTAGGCAGCTTTTGAGACTGATGAGATGAGGTCTCGGGGGCAGGAACAAGAAGGGTGACAGGAGCAGCAGGAGCAGCGTGCAGCGTGTGCTGAGCCCAGGGCCAACGGCTGTGTTGTGCTGCTTGCTGGCTGCTGGCAGTTCCAGATGGGACATGGATTGTGACATGACCACTGAGCTAGAGAGCCTTTGGTTCCATGCTTAGCAACGTTCCCCCAGACCATGGTGCTCAGAGCCCTGTTCCCAAGGATGGAGCATCCACAGCCTGGGCCAGTGCCTCAGCACCCTCAGTGGAAGAGAGCAGCTTCCTCAGATCCAACTTCAATCAGCCTCCTGCAGCTGAAAGCCGTCCCCCCCTTGTCCTGTTGCCACAGGCCCTGTGGAACACCCTGTCCCAATCTTTCTTGTGGCACCCTTGCAGTCCTGCAGAGCTGCAGTGAGGCCTCCCCAGGGTCTCCTCTTTCCAGGCTGAGCATCCCCAGCCCCACGTGGAAAGCAGGCAGTGTGATCAGGGGGAGTCCAGGCTGGAGTCAAATGGCATCAGGAACTGAGAGACGGAAGCTTTAGGCCCAGGATTGCCTCTCAATGTACAAAATTAATAAGAGTGGAGGGCAAGATGGTGGGACACTGCTTCTGCTCTAATTGGTGAATATAGTCTCTGTTTTTTTCTTTTTTTCTCTCATGCCGTTGCAGTTTTGGCTGTTTGAAAGGAAGCTTGGCACAATATCCATTGTCTTCTCCATTTGTGAATCACCGAGCAGAGTCTGGGCAAGCTGATGTTGCAGAGCAAATCCTGCAAATGGACTGGTCATCCTGAGCTTGGAGAATGCAGTTAAACCCAGCCAAAAGTAATTTCTGGAAAGTCAAGCCTGGTGTACATTCTCTTGACTTTGGCTATGCCAACTTCACCTGAGTCTTATGAAAAAGCAAACAAAAGACTCAAACCAAAACAGACAAAACCTAGAAACAAACGAACCCATGCAAACCAATCAAACAAAGAGACTAAAAAAACCCCAAATAAAACCAAAGGGAATGAAGAGTTAGTATTAGTTTTGAGTTCATCACAGCAGGTAAATGGCTGCTTTCCACAGGATCACCATAAAAAGCCACAGATAACAGCTGCTCCAAAATACACCCAACAGGAGAACCATCAAAGTGATACATAGCAACTCTGGGGGCAGTTCCCCATTAAGGTGAGGGATGAGCACAGAGTGGTAGAGCTCCAGCCTTCCCCACCCTGCAGGCTGCTCTTTGCTCCTGATGTAAGAGCCTTGCAGGACTGTGGCCCCTCTCGGGGCATTATAAATCATTCCCACAGCTGTCACTTGAGCCACTGGCATGTCCAGAGCGAGATCCAGGCACAATCCTACTGCCCGCTGAGCCTCTCTGGGAGATCCTGAGCATCTTCCTGCCCAGAGCCACAAAAGAGCTCAGGCTCTGCCTGAACTGGGTGTTCAGGGGAGGTTTCCATATCCCTGCGAGATGTGCTCATCCTTCATCAGGCTGTGCCCAGCCTGGATCAGGGCAGGTTGGAGGCCACATGGGATCCCATCCTTTGCCCTGCCATGTGATCCTCCATGCAGTGGGGATAAAAAGCCCAGCACTGGGGAACCCCAGGTGCTGCAGCAGTGATATTTTTGGGAGAAACACGGAGCTGTGCATGGCCAGCTTGAAGTCTGCACTGCTGTGAGCACCAGGCCTGCCATGCTGAGTCCAGGGCCACAACCAGTGCTCACCCGGGCTGGGACATTGAGTCCCAACATGGGATCCCATGGGACAGGGCAGGCTGGGATTCGCCCCTGCAGCTCCCCAGTGTGTCCAGAGAGACAGCAAGGAGACAGTGACCTCTGTCAGCGGAACCCTCTGAGTGGGACAACCACTGCTGGGGTGGCTGTGCCAGCTCCCCCATGAACCTCCAGCCCTGGGAACCGGGAGCAAGTGGAAAACACAACTTGGCCAATACTGCCTGTGCCGGAAGCAAATGGAAAGAGAACTGGGGTGTGAAAACCCAAGGTTGTTTATTTACATAAGAACAGCAATGAAAACACAGAACACATTTACTTTTGTAAGAATATTTGTAATAACAACAATTTATAGAAGGTATATACCTAAGAACATATCTAACAACAATATTTGAAATGTATTTACAGAAGACAAAACGAAGCCCTAAAACCTATATGCCAAAAACAAGAACAAACTCTAAAAACTATGTACAAAAAGGTGCCATTTCAGTCCAGGATCTCCATCAGTCCGGGAAGAAAAGCAGGTGCCATGGTCACTCCAGTCAGGCACAGAGGGCTCTTCCGTGTGTCCCCAGGCTGGCACACTGGGACTCTGCTGCCAGAGCTGAGGCTGGCTGGGTCTGGGGGCTGGGCCCCAGGCACTGCCATGGGGCTTGTGTGGCCCAAAGCAAGAACAGGACAGGCTGGGCATGGCCAGCAGAACCCAAGGCACTGGGTACCACGTTCCTGAGCAGGGACCAGCCAGCCCAATCCCGCCCCAGCCTGGCTGCAGGGAACCCACTGTGCCTGTGGGGACCACATGCCTGTCCTGCTGCTGGCATTGCTCTTCATCCCAGGACCATGGCCTCCTCTTCATCTTCCTCATCAATGTCCATCTCCTGGGTGTACTCTTCCATTTCCACGTCCATCTCCTCATCCTCATCAACCTCCATCTCTTCCTCTCCAGTCTGTTCTCCATCCACCTCCATCTCCTCCTCCGTATCCATTATGGTGCCCACCTCCATCTCTTCCTCTCCTCTCTTTTCTCCCTCCACTTCCATCTTCTCCTCTCTATCAGTCTGTCTGTCCACCTCCATCTTGTCTTCTCTACCTGCAACAGCCTGCAGAGGTAGCAAAACCTCAGAGTGGAGTCCCTGTCCCACCCCATCCCCCCAGAACTCCAGCCCACACCCGGGCAGCTGGGGGGATTCACCTCCATGGAATGGCACCGTACCTTCCTCTGGGCAAATGTGAGCATCCTGCAGGGATGGATGACACAATCCAGGCCTTAGGCAGCTTTTGAGACTGATGAGATGAGGTCTCGGGGGCAGGAACAAGAAGGGTGACAGGAGCAGCAGGAGCAGCGTGCAGCGTGTGCTGAGCCCAGGGCCAACGGCTGTGTTGTGCTGCTTGCTGGCTGCTGGCAGTTCCAGATGGGACATGGATTGTGACATGACCACTGAGCTAGAGAGCCTTTGGTTCCATGCTTAGCAACGTTCCCCCAGACCATGGTGCTCAGAGCCCTGTTCCCAAGGATGGAGCATCCACAGCCTGGGCCAGTGCCTCAGCACCCTCAGTGGAAGAGAGCAGCTTCCTCAGATCCAACTTCAATCAGCCTCCTGCAGCTGAAAGCCGTCCCCCCCTTGTCCTGTTGCCACAGGCCCTGTGGAACACCCTGTCCCAATCTTTCTTGTGGCACCCTTGCAGTCCTGCAGAGCTGCAGTGAGGCCTCCCCAGGGTCTCCTCTTTCCAGGCTGAGCATCCCCAGCCCCACGTGGAAAGCAGGCAGTGTGATCAGGGGGAGTCCAGGCTGGAGTCAAATGGCATCAGGAACTGAGAGACGGAAGCTTTAGGCCCAGGATTGCCTCTCAATGTACAAAATTAATAAGAGTGGAAGGCAAGATGGTGGGACACTGCTTCTGCTCTAATTGGTGAGTATAGTCTCTGTTTTTTTCTTTTTTTCTCTCATGCCGTTGCAGTTTTGGCTGTTTGAAAGGAAGCTTGGCACAATATCCATTGTCTTCTCCATTTGTGAATCACCGAGCAGAGTCTGGGCAAGCTGATGTTGCAGAGCAAATCCTGCAAATGGACTGGTCATCCTGAGCCTGGAGAATGCAGTTAAACCCAGCCAAAAGTAATTTCTGGAAAGGCAAGCCTGGTGTCCATTCTCTTGACTTTGGCTATGCCAACTTCACCTGAGTCTTATGAAAAAGCAAACAAAAGACTCAAACCAAAACAGACAAAACCTAGAAACAAACGAACCCATGCAAACCAATCAAACAAAGAGACTAAAAAAACCCCAAATAAAACCAAAGGGAATGAAGAGTTAGTATTAGTTTTGAGTTCATCACAGCAGGTAAATGGCTGCTTTCCACAGGATCACCATAAAAAGCCACAGATAACAGCTGCTCCAAAATACACCCAACAGGAGAACCATCAAAGTGATACATAGCAACTCTGGGGGCAGCTCCCCATGAAGGTGAGGGATGAGCACAGAGTGGTACAGCTCCAGCCTTCCCCACCCTGCAGGCTGCTCTTTGCTCCTGATGTAAGAGCCTTGCAGGACTGTGGCCCCTCTCGGTGCATTATAAATCATTCCCACAGCTCTCACTTGAGCCACTGGCATGTCCAGAGCGAGATGCAGGCACAATCCTACTGCCCGCTGAGCCTCTCTGGGAGATCCTGAGCATCTTCCTGCCCAGAGCCACAAAAGAGCTCAGGCTCTGCCTGAACTGGGTGTTCAGGGGAGGTTTCCATATCCCTGCGAGATGTGCTCATCCTTCATCAGGCTGTGCCCAGCCTGGATCAGGGCAGGTTGGAGGCCACATGGGATCCCATCCTTTGCCCTGCCATGTGATCCTCCATGCAGTGGGGATAAAAAGCCCAGCACTGGGGAACCCCAGGTGCTGCAGCAGTGATATTTTTGGGAGAAACACGGAGCTGTGCATGGCCAGCTTGAAGTCTGCACTGCTGTGAGCACCAGGCCTGCCATGCTGAGCCCAGGGCCACAACCAGTGCTCACCCGGGCTGGGACATTGAGTCCCAACATGGGATCCCATGGGACAGGGCAGGCTGGGATTCGCCCCTGCAGCTCCCCAGTGTGTCCAGAGAGACAGCAAGGAGACAGTGACCTCTGTCAGCGGAACCCTCTGAGTGGGACGACCACTGCTGGGGTGGCTGTGCCAGCTCCCCCATGAACCTCCAGCCCTGGGAACCTGGAGGAAGTGGAAAACACAACTTGGCCAATACTGCCTGTGCCGGAAGCAAATGGAAAGAGAACTGGGGTGTGAAAACCCAAGGTTGTTTATTTACATAAGTACAGCAATGAAAACACAGAACACATTTACTTTTGTAAGAATATTTGTAATAACAACAATTTATAGAATGTATATACCTAAGAACATATCTAACAACAATATTTGAAATGTATTTACAGAAGACAAAACGAAGCCCTAAAACCTATATGCCAAAAAGAAGAACAAACTCTAAAAACTATGTACAAAAGGGTGCCATTTCAGTCCAGGATCTCCATCAGTCCGGGAAGAAAAGCAGGTGCCATGGTCACTCCAGTCAGGCACAGAGGGCTCTTCCGTGTGTCCCCAGGCTGGCACACTGGGACTCTGCTGCCAGAGCTGAGGCTGGCTGGGTCTGGGGGCTGGGCCCCAGGCACTGCCATGGGGCTTGTGTGGCCCAAAGCAAGAACAGGACAGGCTGGGCATGGCCAGCAGAACCCAAGGCACTGGGTACCACGTTCCTGAGCAGGGACCAGCCAGCCCAATCTCGCCCCAGCCTGGCTGCAGGGAACCCACTGTGCCTGTGGGGACCACATGCCTGTCCTGCTGCTGGCATTGCTCTTCATCCCAGGACCATGGCCTCCTCTTCATCTTCCTCATCAATGTCCATCTCCTCGGTGTACTCTTCCATTTCCACGTCCATCTCCTCATCCTCATCAACCTCCATCTCCTCCTCTCCAGTCTGTTCTCCATCCACCACCATCTCCTCCTCCGTATCCATTATGGTGCCCACCTCCATCTCTTCCTCTCCTCTCTTTTCTCCCTCCACTTCCATCTTCTCCTCTCTATCAGTCTGTCTGTCCACCTCCATCTTGTCTTCTCTTCCTGCAACAGCCTGCAGAGGTAGCAAAACCTCAGAGTGGGGTCCCTGTCCCACCCCATCCCCCCAGAACTCCAGCCCACACCCGGGCAGCTGGGGGGATTCACCTCCATGGAATGGCACCGTACCTTCCTCAGGACAAATGTGAGCATCCTGCAGGGATGGATGACACAATCCAGGCCTTAGGCAGCTTTTGAGACTGATGAGATGAGGTCTCGGGGGCAGGAACAAGAAGGGTGACAGGAGCAGCAGGAGCAGCGTGCAGCGTGTGCTGAGCCCAGGGCCAACGGCTGTGTTGTGCTGCTTGCTGGCTGCTGGCAGTTCCAGATGGGACATGGATTGTGACATGACCACTGAGCTAGAGAGCCTTTGGTTCCATGCTTAGCAACGTTCCCCCAGACCATGGTGCTCAGAGCCCTGTTCCCAAGGATGGAGCATCCACAGCCTGGGCCAGTGCCTCAGCACCCTCAGTGGAAGAGAGCAGCTTCCTCAGATCCAACTTCAATCAGCCTCCTGCAGCTGAAAGCCGTCCCCCCCTTGTCCTGTTGCCACAGGCCCTGTGGAACACCCTGTCCCAATCTTTCTTGTGGCACCCTTGCAGTCCTGCAGAGCTGCAGTGAGGCCTCCCCAGGGTCTCCTCTTTCCAGGCTGAGCATCCCCAGCCCCACGTGGAAAGCAGGCAGTGTGATCTGGGGGAGTCCAGGCTGGAGTCAAATGGCATCAGGAACTGAGAGACGGAAGCTTTAGGCCCAGGATTGCCTCTCAATGTACAAAATTAATAAGAGTGGAGGGCAAGATGGTGGGACACTGCTTCTGCTCTAATTGGTGAATATAGTCTCTGTTTTTTTCTTTTTTTCTCTCATGCCGTTGCAGTTTTGGCTGTTTGAAAGGAAGCTTGGCACAATATCCATTGTCTTCTCCATTTGTGAATCACCGAGCAGAGTCTGGGCAAGCTGATGTTGCAGAGCAAATCCTGCAAATGGACTGGTCATCCTGAGCTTGGAGAATGCAGTTAAACCCAGCCAAAAGTAATTTCTGGAAAGTCAAGCCTGGTGTACATTCTCTTGACTTTGGCTATGCCAACTTCACCTGAGTCTTATGAAAAAGCAAACAAAAGACTCAAACCAAAACAGACAAAACCTAGAAACAAACGAACCCATGCAAACCAATCAAACAAAGAGACTAAAAAAACCCCAAATAAAACCAAAGGGAATGAAGAGTTAGTATTAGTTTTGAGTTCATCACAGCAGGTAAATGGCTGCTTTCCACAGGATCACCATAAAAAGCCACAGATAACAGCTGCTCCAAAATACACCCAACAGGAGAACCATCAAAGTGATACATAGCAACTCTGGGGGCAGTTCCCCATTAAGGTGAGGGATGAGCACAGAGTGGTAGAGCTCCAGCCTTCCCCACCCTGCAGGCTGCTCTTTGCTCCTGATGTAAGAGCCTTGCAGGACTGTGGCCCCTCTCGGGGCATTATAAATCATTCCCACAGCTGTCACTTGAGCCACTGGCATGTCCAGAGCGAGATCCAGGCACAATCCTACTGCCCGCTGAGCCTCTCTGGGAGATCCTGAGCATCTTCCTGCCCAGAGCCACAAAAGAGCTCAGGCTCTGCCTGAACTGGGTGTTCAGGGGAGGTTTCCATATCCCTGCGAGATGTGCTCATCCTTCATCAGGCTGTGCCCAGCCTGGATCAGGGCAGGTTGGAGGCCACATGGGATCCCATCCTTTGCCCTGCCATGTGATCCTCCATGCAGTGGGGATAAAAAGCCCAGCACTGGGGAACCCCAGGTGCTGCAGCAGTGATATTTTTGGGAGAAACACGGAGCTGTGCATGGCCAGCTTGAAGTCTGCACTGCTGTGAGCACCAGGCCTGCCATGCTGAGTCCAGGGCCACAACCAGTGCTCACCCGGGCTGGGACATTGAGTCCCAACATGGGATCCCATGGGACAGGGCAGGCTGGGATTCGCCCCTGCAGCTCCCCAGTGTGTCCAGAGAGACAGCAAGGAGACAGTGACCTCTGTCAGCGGAACCCTCTGAGTGGGACAACCACTGCTGGGGTGGCTGTGCCAGCTCCCCCATGAACCTCCAGCCCTGGGAACCGGGAGCAAGTGGAAAACACAACTTGGCCAATACTGCCTGTGCCGGAAGCAAATGGAAAGAGAACTGGGGTGTGAAAACCCAAGGTTGTTTATTTACATAAGAACAGCAATGAAAACACAGAACACATTTACTTTTGTAAGAATATTTGTAATAACAACAATTTATAGAAGGTATATACCTAAGAACATATCTAACAACAATATTTGAAATGTATTTACAGAAGACAAAACGAAGCCCTAAAACCTATATGCCAAAAACAAGAACAAACTCTAAAAACTATGTACAAAAAGGTGCCATTTCAGTCCAGGATCTCCATCAGTCCGGGAAGAAAAGCAGGTGCCATGGTCACTCCAGTCAGGCACAGAGGGCTCTTCCGTGTGTCCCCAGGCTGGCACACTGGGACTCTGCTGCCAGAGCTGAGGCTGGCTGGGTCTGGGGGCTGGGCCCCAGGCACTGCCATGGGGCTTGTGTGGCCCAAAGCAAGAACAGGACAGGCTGGGCATGGCCAGCAGAACCCAAGGCACTGGGTACCACGTTCCTGAGCAGGGACCAGCCAGCCCAATCCCGCCCCAGCCTGGCTGCAGGGAACCCACTGTGCCTGTGGGGACCACATGCCTGTCCTGCTGCTGGCATTGCTCTTCATCCCAGGACCATGGCCTCCTCTTCATCTTCCTCATCAATGTCCATCTCCTGGGTGTACTCTTCCATTTCCACGTCCATCTCCTCATCCTCATCAACCTCCATCTCTTCCTCTCCAGTCTGTTCTCCATCCACCTCCATCTCCTCCTCCGTATCCATTATGGTGCCCACCTCCATCTCTTCCTCTCCTCTCTTTTCTCCCTCCACTTCCATCTTCTCCTCTCTATCAGTCTGTCTGTCCACCTCCATCTTGTCTTCTCTACCTGCAACAGCCTGCAGAGGTAGCAAAACCTCAGAGTGGGGTCCCTGTCCCACCCCATCCCCCCAGAACTCCAGCCCACACCCGGGCAGCTGGGGGGATTCACCTCCATGGAATGGCACCGTACCTTCCTCTGGGCAAATGTGAGCATCCTGCAGGGATGGATGACACAATCCAGGCCTTAGGCAGCTTTTGAGACTGATGAGATGAGGTCTCGGGGGCAGGAACAAGAAGGGTGACAGGAGCAGCAGGAGCAGCGTGCAGCGTGTGCTGAGCGCAGGGCCAACGGCTGTGTTGTGCTGCTTGCTGGCTGCTGGCAGTTCCAGATGGGACATGGATTGTGACATGACCACTGAGCTAGAGAGCCTTTGGTTCCATGCTTAGCAACGTTCCCCCAGACCATGGTGCTCAGAGCCCTGTTCCCAAGGATGGAGCATCCACAGCCTGGGCCAGTGCCTCAGCACCCTCAGTGGAAGAGAGCAGCTTCCTCAGATCCAACTTCAATCAGCCTCCTGCAGCTGAAAGCCGTCCCCCCCTTGTCCTGTTGCCACAGGCCCTGTGGAACACCCTGTCCCAATCTTTCTTGTGGCACCCTTGCAGTCCTGCAGAGCTGCAGTGAGGCCTCCCCAGGGTCTCCTCTTTCCAGGCTGAGCATCCCCAGCCCCACGTGGAAAGCAGGCAGTGTGATCAGGGGGAGTCCAGGCTGGAGTCAAATGGCATCAGGAACTGAGAGACGGAAGCTTTAGGCCCAGGATTGCCTCTCAATGTACAAAATTAATAAGAGTGGAGGGCAAGATGGTGGGACACTGCTTCTGCTCTAATTGGTGAATATAGTCTCTGTTTTTTTCTTTTTTTCTCTCATGCCGTTGCAGTTTTGGCTGTTTGAAAGGAAGCTTGGCACAATATCCATTGTCTTCTCCATTTGTGAATCACCGAGCAGAGTCTGGGCAAGCTGATGTTGCAGAGCAAATCCTGCAAATGGACTGGTCATCCTGAGCTTGGAGAATGCAGTTAAACCCAGCCAAAAGTAATTTCTGGAAAGTCAAGCCTGGTGTACATTCTCTTGACTTTGGCTATGCCAACTTCACCTGAGTCTTATGAAAAAGCAAACAAAAGACTCAAACCAAAACAGACAAAACCTAGAAACAAACGAACCCATGCAAACCAATCAAACAAAGAGACTAAAAAAACCCCAAATAAAACCAAAGGGAATGAAGAGTTAGTATTAGTTTTGAGTTCATCACAGCAGGTAAATGGCTGCTTTCCACAGGATCACCATAAAAAGCCACAGATAACAGCTGCTCCAAAATACACCCAACAGGAGAACCATCAAAGTGATACATAGCAAGTCTGGGGGCAGTTCCCCATTAAGGTGAGGGATGAGCACAGAGTGGTAGAGCTCCAGCCTTCCCCACCCTGCAGGCTGCTCTTTGCTCCTGATGTAAGAGCCTTGCAGGACTGTGGCCCCTCTCGGGGCATTATAAATCATTCCCACAGCTGTCACTTGAGCCACTGGCATGTCCAGAGCGAGATGCAGGCACAATCCTACTGCCCGCTGAGCCTCTCTGGGAGATCCTGAGCATCTTCCTGCCCAGAGCCACAAAAGAGCTCAGGCTCTGCCTGAACTGGGTGTTCAGGGGAGGTTTCCATATCCCTGCGAGATGTGCTCATCCTTCATCAGGCTGTGCCCAGCCTGGATCAGGGCAGGTTGGAGGCCACATGGGATCCCATCCTTTGCCCTGCCATGTGATCCTCCATGCAGTGGGGATAAAAAGCCCAGCACTGGGGAACCCCAGGTGCTGCAGCAGTGATATTTTTGGGAGAAACACGGAGCTGTGCATGGCCAGCTTGAAGTCTGCACTGCTGTGAGCACCAGGCCTGCCATGCTGAGCCCAGGGCCACAACCAGTGCTCACCCGGGCTGGGACATTGAGTCCCAACATGGGATCCCATGGGACAGGGCAGGCTGGGATTCGCCCCTGCAGCTCCCCAGTGTGTCCAGAGAGACAGCAAGGAGACAGTGACCTCTGTCAGCGGAACCCTCTGAGTGGGACGACCACTGCTGGGGTGGCTGTGCCAGCTCCCCCATGAACCTCCAGCCCTGGGAACCGGGAGCAAGTGGAAAACACAACTTGGCCAATACTGCCTGTGCCGGAAGCAAATGGAAAGAGAACTGGGGTGTGAAAACCCAAGGTTGTTTATTTACATAAGAACAGCAATGAAAACACAGAACACATTTACTTTTGTAAGAATATTTGTAATAACAACAATTTATAGAATGTATATACCTAAGAACATATCTAACAACAATATTTGAAATGTATTTACAGAAGACAAAACGAAGCCCTAAAACCTATATGCCAAAAACAAGAACAAACTCTAAAAACTATGTACAAAAAGGTGCCATTTCAGTCCAGGATCTCCATCAGTCCGGGAAGAAAAGCAGGTGCCATGGTCACTCCAGTCAGGCACAGAGGGCTCTTCCGTGTGTCCCCAGGCTGGCACACTGGGACTCTGCTGCCAGAGCTGAGGCTGGCTGGGTCTGGGGGCTGGGCCCCAGGCACTGCCATGGGGCTTGTGTGGCCCAAAGCAAGAACAGGACAGGCTGGGCATGGCCAGCAGAACCCAAGGCACTGGGTACCACGTTCCTGAGCAGGGACCAGCCAGCCCAATCTCGCCCCAGCCTGGCTGCAGGGAACCCACTGTGCCTGTGGGGACCACATGCCTGTCCTGCTGCTGGCATTGCTCTTCATCCCAGGACCATGGCCTCCTCTTCATCTTCCTCATCAATGTCCATCTCCTCGGTGTACTCTTCCATTTCCACGTCCATCTCCTCATCCTCATCAACCTCCATCTCCTCCTCTCCAGTCTGTTCTCCATCCACCACCATCTCCTCCTCCGTATCCATTATGGTGCCCACCTCCATCTCTTCCTCTCCTCTCTTTTCTCCGTCCACTTCCATCTTCTCCTCTCTATCAGTCTGTCTGTCCACCTCCATCTTGTCTTCTCTTCCTGCAACAGCCTGCAGAGGTAGCAAAACCTCAGAGTGGGGTCCCTGTCCCACCCCATCCCCCCAGAACTCCAGCCCACACCCGGGCAGCTGGGGGGATTCACCTCCATGGAATGGCACCGTACCTTCCTCAGGACAAATGTGAGCATCCTGCAGGGATGGATGACACAATCCAGGCCTTAGGCAGCTTTTGAGACTGATGAGATGAGGTCTCGGGGGCAGGAACAAGAAGGGTGACAGGAGCAGCAGGAGCAGCGTGCAGCGTGTGCTGAGCCCAGGGCCAACGGCTGTGTTGTGCTGCTTGCTGGCTGCTGGCAGTTCCAGATGGGACATGGATTGTGACATGACCACTGAGCTAGAGAGCCTTTGGTTCCATGCTTAGCAACGTTCCCCCAGACCATGGTGCTCAGAGCCCTGTTCCCAAGGATGGAGCATCCACAGCCTGGGCCAGTGCCTCAGCACCCTCAGTGGAAGAGAGCAGCTTCCTCAGATCCAACTTCAATCAGCCTCCTGCAGCTGAAAGCCGTCCCCCCCTTGTCCTGTTGCCACAGGCCCTGTGGAACACCCTGTCCCAATCTTTCTTGTGGCACCCTTGCAGTCCTGCAGAGCTGCAGTGAGGCCTCCCCAGGGTCTCCTCTTTCCAGGCTGAGCATCCCCAGCCCCACGTGGAAAGCAGGCAGTGTGATCAGGGGGAGTCCAGGCTGGAGTCAAATGGCATCAGGAACTGAGAGACGGAAGCTTTAGGCCCAGGATTGCCTCTCAATGTACAAAATTAATAAGAGTGGAGGGCAAGATGGTGGGACACTGCTTCTGCTCTAATTGGTGAATATAGTCTCTGTTTTTTTCTTTTTTTCTCTCATGCCGTTGCAGTTTTGGCTGTTTGAAAGGAAGCTTGGCACAATATCCATTGTCTTCTCCATTTGTGAATCACCGAGCAGAGTCTGGGCAAGCTGATGTTGCAGAGCAAATCCTGCAAATGGACTGGTCATCCTGAGCTTGGAGAATGCAGTTAAACCCAGCCAAAAGTAATTTCTGGAAAGTCAAGCCTGGTGTACATTCTCTTGACTTTGGCTATGCCAACTTCACCTGAGTCTTATGAAAAAGCAAACAAAAGACTCAAACCAAAACAGACAAAACCTAGAAACAAACGAACCCATGCAAACCAATCAAACAAAGAGACTAAAAAAACCCCAAATAAAACCAAAGGGAATGAAGAGTTAGTATTAGTTTTGAGTTCATCACAGCAGGTAAATGGCTGCTTTCCACAGGATCACCATAAAAAGCCACAGATAACAGCTGCTCCAAAATACACCCAACAGGAGAACCATCAAAGTGATACATAGCAAGTCTGGGGGCAGTTCCCCATTAAGGTGAGGGATGAGCACAGAGTGGTAGAGCTCCAGCCTTCCCCACCCTGCAGGCTGCTCTTTGCTCCTGATGTAAGAGCCTTGCAGGACTGTGGCCCCTCTCGGGGCATTATAAATCATTCCCACAGCTGTCACTTGAGCCACTGGCATGTCCAGAGCGAGATGCAGGCACAATCCTACTGCCCGCTGAGCCTCTCTGGGAGATCCTGAGCATCTTCCTGCCCAGAGCCACAAAAGAGCTCAGGCTCTGCCTGAACTGGGTGTTCAGGGGAGGTTTCCATATCCCTGCGAGATGTGCTCATCCTTCATCAGGCTGTGCCCAGCCTGGATCAGGGCAGGTTGGAGGCCACATGGGATCCCATCCTTTGCCCTGCCATGTGATCCTCCATGCAGTGGGGATAAAAAGCCCAGCACTGGGGAACCCCAGGTGCTGCAGCAGTGATATTTTTGGGAGAAACACGGAGCTGTGCATGGCCAGCTTGAAGTCTGCACTGCTGTGAGCACCAGGCCTGCCATGCTGAGCCCAGGGCCACAACCAGTGCTCACCCGGGCTGGGACATTGAGTCCCAACATGGGATCCCATGGGACAGGGCAGGCTGGGATTCGCCCCTGCAGCTCCCCAGTGTGTCCAGAGAGACAGCAAGGAGACAGTGACCTCTGTCAGCGGAACCCTCTGAGTGGGACGACCACTGCTGGGGTGGCTGTGCCAGCTCCCCCATGAACCTCCAGCCCTGGGAACCGGGAGCAAGTGGAAAACACAACTTGGCCAATACTGCCTGTGCCGGAAGCAAATGGAAAGAGAACTGGGGTGTGAAAACCCAAGGTTGTTTATTTACATAAGAACAGCAATGAAAACACAGAACACATTTACTTTTGTAAGAATATTTGTAATAACAACAATTTATAGAATGTATATACCTAAGAACATATCTAACAACAATATTTGAAATGTATTTACAGAAGACAAAACGAAGCCCTAAAACCTATATGCCAAAAACAAGAACAAACTCTAAAAACTATGTACAAAAAGGTGCCATTTCAGTCCAGGATCTCCATCAGTCCGGGAAGAAAAGCAGGTGCCATGGTCACTCCAGTCAGGCACAGAGGGCTCTTCCGTGTGTCCCCAGGCTGGCACACTGGGACTCTGCTGCCAGAGCTGAGGCTGGCTGGGTCTGGGGGCTGGGCCCCAGGCACTGCCATGGGGCTTGTGTGGCCCAAAGCAAGAACAGGACAGGCTGGGCATGGCCAGCAGAACCCAAGGCACTGGGTACCACGTTCCTGAGCAGGGACCAGCCAGCCCAATCTCGCCCCAGCCTGGCTGCAGGGAACCCACTGTGCCTGTGGGGACCACATGCCTGTCCTGCTGCTGGCATTGCTCTTCATCCCAGGACCATGGCCTCCTCTTCATCTTCCTCATCAATGTCCATCTCCTCGGTGTACTCTTCCATTTCCACGTCCATCTCCTCATCCTCATCAACCTCCATCTCCTCCTCTCCAGTCTGTTCTCCATCCACCACCATCTCCTCCTCCGTATCCATTATGGTGCCCACCTCCATCTCTTCCTCTCCTCTCTTTTCTCCGTCCACTTCCATCTTCTCCTCTCTATCAGTCTGTCTGTCCACCTCCATCTTGTCTTCTCTTCCTGCAACAGCCTGCAGAGGTAGCAAAACCTCAGAGTGGGGTCCCTGTCCCACCCCATCCCCCCAGAACTCCAGCCCACACCCGGGCAGCTGGGGGGATTCACCTCCATGGAATGGCACCGTACCTTCCTCAGGACAAATGTGAGCATCCTGCAGGGATGGATGACACAATCCAGGCCTTAGGCAGCTTTTGAGACTGATGAGATGAGGTCTCGGGGGCAGGAACAAGAAGGGTGACAGGAGCAGCAGGAGCAGCGTGCAGCGTGTGCTGAGCCCAGGGCCAACGGCTGTGTTGTGCTGCTTGCTGGCTGCTGGCAGTTCCAGATGGGACATGGATTGTGACATGACCACTGAGCTAGAGAGCCTTTGGTTCCATGCTTAGCAACGTTCCCCCAGACCATGGTGCTCAGAGCCCTGTTCCCAAGGATGGAGCATCCACAGCCTGGGCCAGTGCCTCAGCACCCTCAGTGGAAGAGAGCAGCTTCCTCAGATCCAACTTCAATCAGCCTCCTGCAGCTGAAAGCCGTCCCCCCCTTGTCCTGTTGCCACAGGCCCTGTGGAACACCCTGTCCCAATCTTTCTTGTGGCACCCTTGCAGTCCTGCAGAGCTGCAGTGAGGCCTCCCCAGGGTCTCCTCTTTCCAGGCTGAGCATCCCCAGCCCCACGTGGAAAGCAGGCAGTGTGATCAGGGGGAGTCCAGGCTGGAGTCAAATGGCATCAGGAACTGAGAGACGGAAGCTTTAGGCCCAGGATTGCCTCTCAATGTACAAAATTAATAAGAGTGGAGGGCAAGATGGTGGGACACTGCTTCTGCTCTAATTGGTGAATATAGTCTCTGTTTTTTTCTTTTTTTCTCTCATGCCGTTGCAGTTTTGGCTGTTTGAAAGGAAGCTTGGCACAATATCCATTGTCTTCTCCATTTGTGAATCACCGAGCAGAGTCTGGGCAAGCTGATGTTGCAGAGCAAATCCTGCAAATGGACTGGTCATCCTGAGCTTGGAGAATGCAGTTAAACCCAGCCAAAAGTAATTTCTGGAAAGTCAAGCCTGGTGTACATTCTCTTGACTTTGGCTATGCCAACTTCACCTGAGTCTTATGAAAAAGCAAACAAAAGACTCAAACCAAAACAGACAAAACCTAGAAACAAACGAACCCATGCAAACCAATCAAACAAAGAGACTAAAAAAACCCCAAATAAAACCAAAGGGAATGAAGAGTTAGTATTAGTTTTGAGTTCATCACAGCAGGTAAATGGCTGCTTTCCACAGGATCACCATAAAAAGCCACAGATAACAGCTGCTCCAAAATACACCCAACAGGAGAACCATCAAAGTGATACATAGCAACTCTGGGGGCAGTTCCCCATTAAGGTGAGGGATGAGCACAGAGTGGTAGAGCTCCAGCCTTCCCCACCCTGCAGGCTGCTCTTTGCTCCTGATGTAAGAGCCTTGCAGGACTGTGGCCCCTCTCGGGGCATTATAAATCATTCCCACAGCTGTCACTTGAGCCACTGGCATGTCCAGAGCGAGATGCAGGCACAATCCTACTGCCCGCTGAGCCTCTCTGGGAGATCCTGAGCATCTTCCTGCCCAGAGCCACAAAAGAGCTCAGGCTCTGCCTGAACTGGGTGTTCAGGGGAGGTTTCCATATCCCTGCGAGATGTGCTCATCCTTCATCAGGCTGTGCCCAGCCTGGATCAGGGCAGGTTGGAGGCCACATGGGATCCCATCCTTTGCCCTGCCATGTGATCCTCCATGCAGTGGGGATAAAAAGCCCAGCACTGGGGAACCCCAGGTGCTGCAGCAGTGATATTTTTGGGAGAAACACGGAGCTGTGCATGGCCAGCTTGAAGTCTGCACTGCTGTGAGCACCAGGCCTGCCATGCTGAGCCCAGGGCCACAACCAGTGCTCACCCGGGCTGGGACATTGAGTCCCAACATGGGATCCCATGGGACAGGGCAGGCTGGGATTCGCCCCTGCAGCTCCCCAGTGTGTCCAGAGAGACAGCAAGGAGACAGTGACCTCTGTCAGCGGAACCCTCTGAGTGGGACGACCACTGCTGGGGTGGCTGTGCCAGCTCCCCCATGAACCTCCAGCCCTGGGAACCGGGAGCAAGTGGAAAACACAACTTGGCCAATACTGCCTGTGCCGGAAGCAAATGGAAAGAGAACTGGGGTGTGAAAACCCAAGGTTGTTTATTTACATAAGAACAGCAATGAAAACACAGAACACATTTACTTTTGTAAGAATATTTGTAATAACAACAATTTATAGAATGTATATACCTAAGAACATATCTAACAACAATATTTGAAATGTATTTACAGAAGACAAAACGAAGCCCTAAAACCTATATGCCAAAAACAAGAACAAACTCTAAAAACTATGTACAAAAAGGTGCCATTTCAGTCCAGGATCTCCATCAGTCCGGGAAGAAAAGCAGGTGCCGTGGTCACTCCAGTCAGGCACAGAGGGCTCTTCCGTGTGTCCCCAGGCTGGCACACTGGGACTCTGCTGCCAGAGCTGAGGCTGGCTGGGTCTGGGGGCTGGGCCCCAGGCACTGCCATGGGGCTTGTGTGGCCCAAAGCAAGCACAGGACAGGCTGGGCATGGCCAGCAGAACCCAAGGCACTGGGTACCATGTTCCTGAGCAGGGACCAGCCAGCCCAATCTCGCCCCAGCCTGGCTGCAGGGAACCCACTGTGCCTGTGGGGACCACATGCCTGTCGTGCTGCTGGCATTGCTCTTCATCCCAGGACCATGGCCTCCTCTTCATCTTCCTCATCAATGTCCATCTCCTCGGTGTACTCTTCCATTTCCACGTCCATCTCCTCATCCTCATCAACCTCCATCTCCTCCTCTCCAGTCTGTTCTCCATCCACCACCATCTCCTCCTCCGTATCCATTATGGTGCCCACCTCCATCTCTTCCTCTCCTCTCTTTTCTCCGTCCACTTCCATCTTCTCCTCTCTATCAGTCTGTCTGTCCACCTCCATCTTGTCTTCTCTTCCTGCAACAGCCTGCAGAGGTAGCAAAACCTCAGAGTGGGGTCCCTGTCCCACCCCATCCCCCCAGAACTCCAGCCCACACCCGGGCAGCTGGGGGGATTCACCTCCATGGAATGGCACCGTACCTTCCTCAGGACAAATGTGAGCATCCTGCAGGGATGGATGACACAATCCAGGCCTTAGGCAGCTTTTGAGACTGATGAGATGAGGTCTCGGGGGCAGGAACAAGAAGGGTGACAGGAGCAGCAGGAGCAGCGTGCAGCGTGTGCTGAGCCCAGGGCCAACGGCTGTGTTGTGCTGCTTGCTGGCTGCTGGCAGTTCCAGATGGGACATGGATTGTGACATGACCACTGAGCTAGAGAGCCTTTGGTTCCATGCTTAGCAACGTTCCCCCAGACCATGGTGCTCAGAGCCCTGTTCCCAAGGATGGAGCATCCACAGCCTGGGCCAGTGCCTCAGCACCCTCAGTGGAAGAGAGCAGCTTCCTCAGATCCAACTTCAATCAGCCTCCTGCAGCTGAAAGCCGTCCCCCCCTTGTCCTGTTGCCACAGGCCCTGTGGAACACCCTGTCCCAATCTTTCTTGTGGCACCCTTGCAGTCCTGCAGAGCTGCAGTGAGGCGTCCCGAGAGTCTCCTCTTTCCAGGCTGAGCATCCCCAGCCCCACGTGGAAAGCAGGCAGTGTGATCTGGGGGAGTCCAGGCTGGAGTCAAATGGCATCAGGAACTGAGAGACGGAAGCTTTAGGCCCAGGATTGCCTCTCAATGTACAAAATTAATAAGAGTGGAGGGCAAGATGGTGGGACACTGCTTCTGCTCTAATTGGTGAATATAGTCTCTGTTTTTTTCTTTTTTTCTCTCATGCCGTTGCAGTTTTGGCTGTTTGAAAGGAAGCTTGGCACAATATCCATTGTCTTCTCCATTTGTGAATCACCGAGCAGAGTCTGGGCAAGCTGATGTTGCAGAGCAAATCCTGCAAATGGACTGGTCATCCTGAGCCTGGAGAATGCAGTTAAACCCAGCCAAAAGTAATTTCTGGATAGTCAAGCCTGGTGTACATTCTCTTGACTTTGGCTATGCCAACTTCACCTGAGTCTTATGAAAAAGCAAACAAAAGACTCAAACCAAAACAGACAAAACCTAGAAACAAACGAACCCATGCAAACCAATCAAACAAAGAGACTAAAAAAACCCCAAATAAAACCAACGGGAATGAAGAGTTAGTATTAGTTTTGAGTTCATCACAGCAGGTAAATGGCTGCTTTCCACAGGATCACCATAAAAAGCCACAGATAACAGCTGCTCCAAAATACACCCAACAGGAGAACCATCAAAGTGATACATAGCAAGTCTGGGGGCAGCTCCCCATGAAGGTGAGGGATGAGCACACAGTGCTACAGCTCCAGCCTTCCCCACCCTGCAGGCTGCTCTTTGCTCCTGATGTAAGAGCCTTGCAGGACTGTGGCCCCTCTCGGTGCATTATAAATCATTCCCACAGCTGTCACTTGAGCCACTGGCATGTCCAGAGCGAGATGCAGGCACAATCCTACTGCCCGCTGAGCCTCTCTGGGAGATCCTGAGCATCTTCCTGCCCAGAGCCACAAAAGAGCTCAGGCTCTGCCTGAACTGGGTTTTCAGGGGAGGTTTCCATATCCCTGCGAGATGTGCTCATCCTTCATCAGGCTGTGCCCAGCCTGGATCAGGGCAGGTTGGAGGCCACATGGGATCCCATCCTTTGCCCTGCCATGTGATCCTCCATGCAGTGGGGATAAAAAGCCCAGCACTGGGGAACCCCAGGTGCTGCAGCAGTGATATTTTTGGGAGAAACACGGAGCTGTGCATGGCCAGCTTGAAGTCTGCACTGCTGTGAGCACCAGGCCTGCCATGCTGAGTCCAGGGCCACAACCAGTGCTCACCCGGGCTGGGACATTGAGTCCCAACATGGGATCCCATGGGACAGGGCAGGCTGGGATTCGCCCCTGCAGCTCCCCAGTGTGTCCAGAGAGACAGCAAGGAGACAGTGACCTCTGTCAGCGGAACCCTCTGAGTGGGACAACCACTGCTGGGGTGGCTGTGCCAGCTCCCCCATGAACCTCCAGCCCTGGGAACCGGGAGCAAGTGGAAAACACAACTTGGCCAATACTGCCTGTGCCGGAAGCAAATGGAAAGAGAACTGGGGTGTGAAAACCCAAGGTTGTTTATTTACATAAGAACAGCAATGAAAACACAGAACACATTTACTTTTGTAAGAATATTTGTAATAACAACAATTTATAGAAGGTATATACCTAAGAACATATCTAACAACAATATTTGAAATGTATTTACAGAAGACAAAACGAAGCCCTAAAACCTATATGCCAAAAACAAGAACAAACTCTAAAAACTATGTACAAAAAGGTGCCATTTCAGTCCAGGATCTCCATCAGTCCGGGAAGAAAAGCAGGTGCCATGGTCACTCCAGTCAGGCACAGAGGGCTCTTCCGTGTGTCCCCAGGCTGGCACACTGGGACTCTGCTGCCAGAGCTGAGGCTGGCTGGGTCTGGGGGCTGGGCCCCAGGCACTGCCATGGGGCTTGTGTGGCCCAAAGCAAGAACAGGACAGGCTGGGCATGGCCAGCAGAACCCAAGGCACTGGGTACCACGTTCCTGAGCAGGGACCAGCCAGCCCAATCCCGCCCCAGCCTGGCTGCAGGGAACCCACTGTGCCTGTGGGGACCACATGCCTGTCCTGCTGCTGGCATTGCTCTTCATCCCAGGACCATGGCCTCCTCTTCATCTTCCTCATCAATGTCCATCTCCTGGGTGTACTCTTCCATTTCCACGTCCATCTCCTCATCCTCATCAACCTCCATCTCTTCCTCTCCAGTCTGTTCTCCATCCACCTCCATCTCCTCCTCCGTATCCATTATGGTGCCCACCTCCATCTCTTCCTCTCCTCTCTTTTCTCCCTCCACTTCCATCTTCTCCTCTCTATCAGTCTGTCTGTCCACCTCCATCTTGTCTTCTCTACCTGCAACAGCCTGCAGAGGTAGCAAAACCTCAGAGTGGGGTCCCTGTCCCACCCCATCCCCCCAGAACTCCAGCCCACACCCGGGCAGCTGGGGGGATTCACCTCCATGGAATGGCACCGTACCTTCCTCTGGGCAAATGTGAGCATCCTGCAGGGATGGATGACACAATCCAGGCCTTAGGCAGCTTTTGAGACTGATGAGATGAGGTCTCGGGGGCAGGAACAAGAAGGGTGACAGGAGCAGCAGGAGCAGCGTGCAGCGTGTGCTGAGCGCAGGGCCAACGGCTGTGTTGTGCTGCTTGCTGGCTGCTGGCAGTTCCAGATGGGACATGGATTGTGACATGACCACTGAGCTAGAGAGCCTTTGGTTCCATGCTTAGCAACGTTCCCCCAGACCATGGTGCTCAGAGCCCTGTTCCCAAGGATGGAGCATCCACAGCCTGGGCCAGTGCCTCAGCACCCTCAGTGGAAGAGAGCAGCTTCCTCAGATCCAACTTCAATCAGCCTCCTGCAGCTGAAAGCCGTCCCCCCCTTGTCCTGTTGCCACAGGCCCTGTGGAACACCCTGTCCCAATCTTTCTTGTGGCACCCTTGCAGTCCTGCAGAGCTGCAGTGAGGCCTCCCCAGGGTCTCCTCTTTCCAGGCTGAGCATCCCCAGCCCCACGTGGAAAGCAGGCAGTGTGATCAGGGGGAGTCCAGGCTGGAGTCAAATGGCATCAGGAACTGAGAGACGGAAGCTTTAGGCCCAGGATTGCCTCTCAATGTACAAAATTAATAAGAGTGGAGGGCAAGATGGTGGGACACTGCTTCTGCTCTAATTGGTGAATATAGTCTCTGTTTTTTTCTTTTTTTCTCTCATGCCGTTGCAGTTTTGGCTGTTTGAAAGGAAGCTTGGCACAATATCCATTGTCTTCTCCATTTGTGAATCACCGAGCAGAGTCTGGGCAAGCTGATGTTGCAGAGCAAATCCTGCAAATGGACTGGTCATCCTGAGCTTGGAGAATGCAGTTAAACCCAGCCAAAAGTAATTTCTGGAAAGTCAAGCCTGGTGTACATTCTCTTGACTTTGGCTATGCCAACTTCACCTGAGTCTTATGAAAAAGCAAACAAAAGACTCAAACCAAAACAGACAAAACCTAGAAACAAACGAACCCATGCAAACCAATCAAACAAAGAGACTAAAAAAACCCCAAATAAAACCAAAGGGAATGAAGAGTTAGTATTAGTTTTGAGTTCATCACAGCAGGTAAATGGCTGCTTTCCACAGGATCACCATAAAAAGCCACAGATAACAGCTGCTCCAAAATACACCCAACAGGAGAACCATCAAAGTGATACATAGCAAGTCTGGGGGCAGTTCCCCATTAAGGTGAGGGATGAGCACAGAGTGGTAGAGCTCCAGCCTTCCCCACCCTGCAGGCTGCTCTTTGCTCCTGATGTAAGAGCCTTGCAGGACTGTGGCCCCTCTCGGGGCATTATAAATCATTCCCACAGCTGTCACTTGAGCCACTGGCATGTCCAGAGCGAGATGCAGGCACAATCCTACTGCCCGCTGAGCCTCTCTGGGAGATCCTGAGCATCTTCCTGCCCAGAGCCACAAAAGAGCTCAGGCTCTGCCTGAACTGGGTGTTCAGGGGAGGTTTCCATATCCCTGCGAGATGTGCTCATCCTTCATCAGGCTGTGCCCAGCCTGGATCAGGGCAGGTTGGAGGCCACATGGGATCCCATCCTTTGCCCTGCCATGTGATCCTCCATGCAGTGGGGATAAAAAGCCCAGCACTGGGGAACCCCAGGTGCTGCAGCAGTGATATTTTTGGGAGAAACACGGAGCTGTGCATGGCCAGCTTGAAGTCTGCACTGCTGTGAGCACCAGGCCTGCCATGCTGAGCCCAGGGCCACAACCAGTGCTCACCCGGGCTGGGACATTGAGTCCCAACATGGGATCCCATGGGACAGGGCAGGCTGGGATTCGCCCCTGCAGCTCCCCAGTGTGTCCAGAGAGACAGCAAGGAGACAGTGACCTCTGTCAGCGGAACCCTCTGAGTGGGACGACCACTGCTGGGGTGGCTGTGCCAGCTCCCCCATGAACCTCCAGCCCTGGGAACCGGGAGCAAGTGGAAAACACAACTTGGCCAATACTGCCTGTGCCGGAAGCAAATGGAAAGAGAACTGGGGTGTGAAAACCCAAGGTTGTTTATTTACATAAGAACAGCAATGAAAACACAGAACACATTTACTTTTGTAAGAATATTTGTAATAACAACAATTTATAGAATGTATATACCTAAGAACATATCTAACAACAATATTTGAAATGTATTTACAGAAGACAAAACGAAGCCCTAAAACCTATATGCCAAAAACAAGAACAAACTCTAAAAACTATGTACAAAAAGGTGCCATTTCAGTCCAGGATCTCCATCAGTCCGGGAAGAAAAGCAGGTGCCATGGTCACTCCAGTCAGGCACAGAGGGCTCTTCCGTGTGTCCCCAGGCTGGCACACTGGGACTCTGCTGCCAGAGCTGAGGCTGGCTGGGTCTGGGGGCTGGGCCCCAGGCACTGCCATGGGGCTTGTGTGGCCCAAAGCAAGAACAGGACAGGCTGGGCATGGCCAGCAGAACCCAAGGCACTGGGTACCATGTTCCTGAGCAGGGACCACCCAGCCCAATCCCGCCCCAGCCTGGCTGCAGGGAACCCACTGTGCCTGTGGGGACCACATGCCTGTCGTGCTGCTGGCATTGCTCTTCATCCCAGGACCATGGCCTCCTCTTCATCTTCCTCATCAATGTCCATCTCCTCGGTGTACTCTTCCATTTCCACGTCCATCTCCTCATCCTCATCAACCTCCATCTCCTCCTCTCCAGTCTGTTCTCCATCCACCACCATCTCCTCCTCCGTATCCATTATGGTGCCCACCTCCATCTCTTCCTCTCCTCTCTTTTCTCCGTCCACTTCCATCTTCTCCTCTCTATCAGTCTGTCTGTCCACCTCCATCTTGTCTTCTCTTCCTGCAACAGCCTGCAGAGGTAGCAAAACCTCAGAGTGGGGTCCCTGTCCCACCCCATCCCCCCAGAACTCCAGCCCACACCCGGGCAGCTGGGGGGATTCACCTCCATGGAATGGCACCGTACCTTCCTCAGGACAAATGTGAGCATCCTGCAGGGATGGATGACACAATCCAGGCCTTAGGCAGCTTTTGGGACTGATGAGATGAGGTCTCGGGGGCAGGAACAAGAAGGGTGACAGGAGCAGCAGGAGCAGCGTGCAGCGTGTGCTGAGCGCAGGGCCAACGGCTGTGTTGTGCTGCTTGCTGGCTGCTGGCAGTTCCAGATGGGACATGGATTGTGACATGACCACTGAGCTAGAGAGCCTTTGGTTCCATGCTTAGCAACGTTCCCCCAGACCATGGTGCTCAGAGCCCTGTTCCCAAGGATGGAGCATCCACAGCCTGGGCCAGTGCCTCAGCACCCTCAGTGGAAGAGAGCAGCTTCCTCAGATCCAACTTCAATCAGCCTCCTGCAGCTGAAAGCCGTCCCCCCCCTTGTCCTGTTGCCACAGGCCCTGTGGAACACCCTGTCCCAATCTTTCTTGTGGCACCCTTGCAGTCCTGCAGAGCTGCAGTGAGGCCTCCCCAGGGTCTCCTCTTTCCAGGCTGAGCATCCCCAGCCCCACGTGGAAAGCAGGCAGTGTGATCTGGGGGAGTCCAGGCTGGAGTCAAATGGCATCAGGAACTGAGAGACGGAAGCTTTAGGCCCAGGATTGCCTCTCAATGAACAAAATTAATAAGAGTGGAGGGCAAGATGGTGGGACACTGCTTCTGCTCTAATTGGTGAATATAGTCTCTGTTTTTTTCTTTTTTTCTCTCATGCCGTTGCAGTTTTGGCTGTTTGAAAGGAAGCTTGGCACAATATCCATTGTCTTCTCCATTTGTGAATCACCGAGCAGAGTCTGGGCAAGCTGATGTTGCAGAGCAAATCCTGCAAATGGACTGGTCATCCTGAGCCTGGAGAATGCAGTTAAACCCAGCCAAAAGTAATTTCTGGATAGTCAAGCCTGGTGTACATTCTCTTGACTTTGGCTATGCCAACTTCACCTGAGTCTTATGAAAAAGCAAACAAAAGACTCAAACCAAAACAGACAAAACCTAGAAACAAACGAACCCATGCAAACCAATCAAACAAAGAGACTAAAAAAACCCCAAATAAAACCAAAGGGAATGAAGAGTTAGTATTAGTTTTGAGTTCATCACAGCAGGTAAATGGCTGCTTTCCACAGGATCACCATAAAAAGCCACAGATAACAGCTGCTCCAAAATACACCCAACAGGAGAACCATCAAAGTGATACATAGCAAGTCTGGGGGCAGCTCCCCATGAAGGTGAGGGATGAGCACACAGTGCTACAGCTCCAGCCTTCCCCACCCTGCAGGCTGCTCTTTGCTCCTGATGTAAGAGCCTTGCAGGACTGTGGCCCCTCTCGGTGCATTATAAATCATTCCCACAGCTGTCACTTGAGCCACTGGCATGTCCAGAGCGAGATGCAGGCACAATCCTACTGCCCGCTGAGCCTCTCTGGGAGATCCTGAGCATCTTCCTGCCCAGAGCCACAAAAGAGCTCAGGCTCTGCCGGAACTGGGTGTTCAGGGGAGGTTTCCATATCCCTGCGAGATGTGCTCATCCTTCATCAGGCTGTGCCCAGCCTGGATCAGGGCAGGTTGGAGGCCACATGGGATCCCATCCTTTGCCCTGCCATGTGATCCTCCATGCAGTGGGGATAAAAAGCCCAGCACTGGGGAACCCCAGGTGCTGCAGCAGTGATATTTTTGGGAGAAACACGGAGCTGTGCATGGCCAGCTTGAAGTCTGCACTGCTGTGAGCACCAGGCCTGCCATGCTGAGCCCAGGGCCACAACCAGTGCTCACCCGGGCTGGGACATTGAGTCCCAACATGGGATCCCATGGGACAGGGCACGCTGGGATTCGCCCCTGCAGCTCCCCAGTGTGTCCAGAGAGACAGCAAGGAGACAGTGACCTCTGTCAGCGGAACCCTCTGAGTGGGACGACCACTGCTGGGGTGGCTGTGCCAGCTCCCCCATGAACCTCCAGCCCTGGGAACCGGGAGCAAGTGGAAAACACAACTTGGCCAATACTGCCTGTGCCGGAAGCAAATGGAAAGAGAACTGGGGTGTGAAAACCCAAGGTTGTTTATTTACATAAGAACAGCAATGAAAACACAGAACACATTTACTTTTGTAAGAATATTTGTAATAACAACAATTTATAGAAGGTATATACCTAAGAACATATCTAACAACAATATTTGAAATGTATTTACAGAAGACAAAACGAAGCCCTAAAACCTATATGCCAAAAACAAGAACAAACTCTAAAAACTATGTACAAAAAGGTGCCATTTCAGTCCAGGATCTCCATCAGTCTGGGAAGAAAAGCAGGTGCCATGGTCACTCCAGTCAGGCACAGAGGGCTCTTCCGTGTGTCCCCAGGCTGGCACACTGGGACTCTGCTGCCAGAGCTGAGGCTGGCTGGGTCTGGGGGCTGGGCCCCAGGCACTGCCATGGGGCTTGTGTGGCCCAAAGCAAGAACAGGACAGGCTGGGCATGGCCAGCAGAACCCAAGGCACTGGGTACCACGTGCCTGAGCAGGGACCAGCCAGCCCAATCCCGCCCCAGCCTGGCTGCAGGGAACCCACTGTGCCTGTGGGGACCACATGCCTGTCCTGCTGCTGGCATTGCTCTTCATCCCAGGACCATGGCCTCCTCTTCATCTTCCTCATCAATGTCCATCTCCTGGGTGTACTCTTCCATTTCCACGTCCATCTCCTCATCCTCATCAAACTCCATCTCTTCCTCTCCAGTCTGTTCTCCATCCACCTCCATCTCCTCCTCCGTATCCATTATGGTGCCCACCTCCATCTCTTCCTCTCCTCTCTTTTCTCCCTCCACTTCCATCTTCTCCTCTCTATCAGTCTGTCTGTCCACCTCCATCTTGTCTTCTCTACCTGCAACAGCCTGCAGAGGTAGCAAAACCTCAGAGTGGGGTCCCTGTCCCACCCCATCCCCCCAGAACTCCAGCCCACACCCGGGCAGCTGGGGGGATCCACCTCCATGGAATGGCACCGTACCTTCCTCAGGACAAATGTGAGCATCCTGCAGGGATGGATGACACAATCCAGGCCTTAGGCAGCTTTTGGGACTGATGAGATGAGGTCTCGGGGGCAGGAACAAGAAGGGTGACAGGAGCAGCAGGAGCAGCGTGCAGCGTGTGCTGAGCCCAGGGCCAACGGCTGTGTTGTGCTGCTTGCTGGCTGCTGGCAGTTCCAGATGGGACATGGATTGTGACATGACCACTGAGCTAGAGAGCCTTTGGTTCCATGCTTAGCAACGTTCCCCCAGACCATGGTGCTCAGAGCCCTGTTCCCAAGGATGGAGCATCCACAGCCTGGGCCAGTGCCTCAGCACCCTCAGTGGAAGAGAGCAGCTTCCTCAGATCCAACTTCAATCAGCCTCCTGCAGCTGAAAGCCGTCCCCCCCTTGTCCTGTTGCCACAGGCCCTGTGGAACACCCTGTCCCAATCTTTCTTGTGGCACCCTTGCAGTCCTGCAGAGCTGCAGTGAGGCCTCCCCAGGGTCTCCTCTTTCCAGGCTGAGCATCCCCAGCCCCACGTGGAAAGCAGGCAGTGTGATCTGGGGGAGTCCAGGCTGGAGTCAAATGGCATCAGGAACTGAGAGACGGAAGCTTTAGGCCCAGGATTGCCTCTCAATGAACAAAATTAATAAGAGTGGAGGGCAAGATGGTGGGACACTGCTTCTGCTCTAATTGGTGAATATAGTCTCTGTTTTTTTCTTTTTTTCTCTCATGCCGTTGCAGTTTTGGCTGTTTGAAAGGAAGCTTGGCACAATATCCATTGTCTTCTCCATTTGTGAATCACCGAGCAGAGTCTGGGCAAGCTGATGTTGCAGAGCAAATCCTGCAAATGGACTGGTCATCCTGAGCCTGGAGAATGCAGTTAAACCCAGCCAAAAGTAATTTCTGGATAGTCAAGCCTGGTGTACATTCTCTTGACTTTGGCTATGCCAACTTCACCTGAGTCTTATGAAAAAGCAAACAAAAGACTCAAACCAAAACAGACAAAACCTAGAAACAAACGAACCCATGCAAACCAATCAAACAAAGAGACTAAAAGAACCCCAAATAAAACCAACGGGAATGAAGAGTTAGTATTAGTTTTGAGTTCATCACAGCAGGTAAATGGCTGCTTTCCACAGGATCACCATAAAAAGCCACAGATAACAGCTGCTCCAAAATACACCCAACAGGAGAACCATCAAAGTGATACATAGCAACTCTGGGGGCAGCTCCCCATGAAGGTGAGGGATGAGCACACAGTGCTAGAGCTCCAGCCTTCCCCACCCTGCAGGCTGCTCTTTGCTCCTGATGTAAGAGCCTTGCAGGACTGTGGCCCCTCTCGGTGCATTATAAATCATTCCCACAGCTGTCACTTGAGCCACTGGCATGTCCAGAGCGAGATGCAGGCACAATCCTACTGCCCGCTGAGCCTCTCTGGGAGATCCTGAGCATCTTCCTGCCCAGAGCCACAAAAGAGCTCAGGCTCTGCCTGAACTGGGTTTTCAGGGGAGGTTTCCATATCCCTGCGAGATGTGCTCATCCTTCATCAGGCTGTGCCCAGCCTGGATCAGGGCAGGTTGGAGGCCACATGGGATCCCATCCTTTGCCCTGCCATGTGATCCTCCATGCAGTGGGGATAAAAAGCCCAGCACTGGGGAACCCCAGGTGCTGCAGCAGTGATATTTTTGGGAGAAACACGGAGCTGTGCATGGCCAGCTTGAAGTCTGCACTGCTGTGAGCACCAGGCCTGCCATGCTGAGCCCAGGGCCACAACCAGTGCTCACCCGGGCTGGGACATTGAGTCCCAACATGGGATCCCATGGGACAGGGCAGGCTGGGATTCGCCCCTGCAGCTCCCCAGTGTGTCCAGAGAGACAGCAAGGAGACAGTGACCTCTGTCAGCGGAACCCTCTGAGTGGGACGACCACTGCTGGGGTGGCTGTGCCAGCTCCCCCATGAACCTCCAGCCCTGGGAACCGGGAGCAAGTGGAAAACACAACTTGGCCAATACTGCCTGTGCCGGAAGCAAATGGAAAGAGAACTGGGGTGTGAAAACCCAAGGTTGTTTATTTACATAAGAACAGCAATGAAAACACAGAACACATTTACTTTTGTAAGAATATTTGTAATAACAACAATTTATAGAAGGTATATACCTAAGAACATATCTAACAACAATATTTGAAATGTATTTACAGAAGACAAAACGAAGCCCTAAAACCTATATGCCAAAAAGAAGAACAAACTCTAAAAACTATGTACAAAAAGGTGCCATTTCAGTCCAGGATCTCCATAAGTCCGGGAAGAAAAGCAGGTGCCATGGTCACTCCAGTCAGGCACAGAGGGCTCTTCCGTGTGTCCCCAGGCTGGCACACTGGGACTCTGCTGCCAGAGCTGAGGCTGGCTGGGTCTGGGGGCTTGGCCCCAGGCACTGCCATGGGGCTTGTGTGGCCCAAAGCAAGAACAGGACAGGCTGGGCATGGCCAGCAGAACCCAAGGCACTGGGTACCACGTTCCTGAGCAGGGACCACCCAGCCCAATCCCGCCCCAGCCTGGCTGCAGGGAACCCACTGTGCCTGTGGGGACCACATGCCTGTCGTGCTGCTGGCATTGCTCTTCATCCCAGGACCATGGCCTCCTCTTCATCTTCCTCATCAATGTCCATCTCCTCGGTGTACTCTTCCATTTCCACGTCCATCTCCTCATCCTCATCAACCTCCATCTCCTCCTCTCCAGTCTGTTCTCCATCCACCTCCATCTCCTCCTCCGTATCCATTATGGTGCCCACCTCCATCTCTTCCTCTCCTCTCTTTTCTCCCTCCACTTCCATCTTCTCCTCTCTATCAGTCTGTCTGTCCACCTCCATCTTGTCTTCTCTACCTGCAACAGCCTGCAGAGGTAGCAAAACCTCAGAGTGGGGTCCCTGTCCCACCCCATCCCCCCAGAACTCCAGCCCACACCCGGGCAGCTGGGGGGATCCACCTCCATGGAATGGCACCGTACCTTCCTCAGGACAAATGTGAGCATCCTGCAGGGATGGATGACACAATCCAGGCCTTAGGCAGCTTTTGAGACTGATGAGATGAGGTCTCGGCGGCAGGAACAAGAAGGGTGACAGGAGCAGCAGGAGCAGCGTGCAGCGTGTGCTGAGCCCAGGGCCAACGGCTGTGTTGTGCTGCTTGCTGGCTGCTGGCAGTTCCAGATGGGACATGGATTGTGACATGACCACTGAGCTAGAGAGCCTTTGGTTCCATGCTTAGCAACGTTCCCCCAGACCATGGTGCTCAGAGCCCTGTTCCCAAGGATGGAGCATCCACAGCCTGGGCCAGTGCCTCAGCACCCTCAGTGGAAGAGAGCAGCTTCCTCAGATCCAACTTCAATCAGCCTCCTGCAGCTGAAAGCCGTCCCCCCCTTGTCCTGTTGCCACAGGCCCTGTGGAACACCCTGTCCCAATCTTTCTTGTGGCACCCTTGCAGTCCTGCAGAGCTGCAGTGAGGCGTCCCGAGAGTCTCCTCTTTCCAGGCTGAGCATCCCCAGCCCCACGTGGAAAGCAGGCAGTGTGATCTGGGGGAGTCCAGGCTGGAGTCAAATGGCATCAGGAACTGAGAGACGGAAGCTTTAGGCCCAGGATTGCCTCTCAATGTACAAAATTAATAAGAGTGGAGGGCAAGATGGTGGGACACTGCTTCTGCTCTAATTGGTGAATATAGTCTCTGTTTTTTTCTTTTTTTCTCTCATGCCGTTGCAGTTTTGGCTGTTTGAAAGGAAGCTTGGCACAATATCCATTGTCTTCTCCATTTGTGAATCACCAAGCAGAGTCTGGGCAAGCTGATGTTGCAGAGCAAATCCTGCAAATGGACTGGTCATCCTGAGCTTGGAGAATGCAGTTAAATCCAGCCAAAAGTAATTTCTGGAAAGTCAAGCCTGGTGTACATTCTCTTGACTTTGGCTATGCCAACTTCACCTGAGTCTTATGAAAAAGCAAACAAAAGACTCAAACCAAAACAGACAAAACCTAGAAACAAACGAACCCATGCAAAACAATCAAACAAAGAGACTAAAAAAACCCCAAATAAAACCAAAGGGAATGAAGAGTTAGTATTAGTTTTGAGTTCATCACAGCAGGTAAATGGCTGCTTTCCACAGGATCACCATAAAAAGCCACAGATAACAGCTGCTCCAAAATACACCCAACAGGAGAACCATCAAAGTGATACATAGCAACTCTGGGGGCAGCTCCCCATTAAGGTGAGGGATGAGCACAGAGTGGTAGAGCTCCAGCCTTCCCCACCCTGCAGGCTGCTCTTTGCTCCTGATGTAAGAGCCTTGCAGGACTGTGGCCCCTCTCGGGGCATTATAAATCATTCCCACAGCTGTCACTTGAGCCACTGGCATGTCCAGAGCGAGATGCAGGCACAATCCTACTGCCCGCTGAGCCTCTCTGGGAGATCCTGAGCATCTTCCTGCCCAGAGCCACAAAAGAGCTCAGGCTCTGCCTGAACTGGGTTTTCAGGGGAGGTTTCCATATCCCTGCGAGATGTGCTCATCCTTCATCAGGCTGTGCCCAGCCTGGATCAGGGCAGGTTGGAGGCCACATGGGATCCATCCTTTGCCCTGCCATGTGATCCTCCATGCAGTGGGGATAAAAAGCCCAGCACTGGGGAACCCCAGGTGCTGCAGCAGTGATATTTTTGGGAGAAACACGGAGCTGTGCATGGCCAGCTTGAAGTCTGCACTGCTGTGAGCACCAGGCCTGCCATGCTGAGTCCAGGGCCACAACCAGTGCTCACCCGGGCTGGGACATTGAGTCCCAACATGGGATCCCATGGGACAGGGCAGGCTGGGATTCGCCCCTGCAGCTCCCCAGTGTGTCCAGAGAGACAGCAAGGAGACAGTGACCTCTGTCAGCGGAACCCTCTGAGTGGGACAACCACTGCTGGGGTGGCTGTGCCAGCTCCCCCATGAACCTCCAGCCCTGGGAACCGGGAGCAAGTGGAAAACACAACTTGGCCAATACTGCCTGTGCCGGAAGCAAATGGAAAGAGAACTGGGGTGTGAAAACCCAAGGTTGTTTATTTACATAAGAACAGCAATGAAAACACAGAACACATTTACTTTTGTAAGAATATTTGTAATAACAACAATTTATAGAAGGTATATACCTAAGAACATATCTAACAACAATATTTGAAATGTATTTACAGAAGACAAAACGAAGCCCTAAAACCTATATGCCAAAAACAAGAACAAACTCTAAAAACTATGTACAAAAAGGTGCCATTTCAGTCCAGGATCTCCATCAGTCCGGGAAGAAAAGCAGGTGCCATGGTCACTCCAGTCAGGCACAGAGAGCTCTTCCGTGTGTCCCCAGGCTGGCACACTGGGACTCTGCTGCCAGAGCTGAGGCTGGCTGGGTCTGGGGGCTGGGCCCCAGGCACTGCCATGGGGCTTGTGTGGCCCAAAGCAAGAACAGGACAGGCTGGGCATGGCCAGCAGAACCCAAGGCACTGGGTACCACGTTCCTGAGCAGGGACCAGCCAACCCAATCCTGCCCCAGCCTGGCTGCAGGGAACCCACTGTGCCTGTGGGGACCACATGCCTGTCCTGCTGCTGGCATTGCTCTTCATCCCAGGACCATGGCCTCCTCTTCATCTTCCTCATCAATGTCCATCTCCTGGGTGTACTCTTCCATTTCCACGTCCATCTCCTCATCCTCATCAACCTCCATCTCTTCCTCTCCAGTCTGTTCTCCATCCACCTCCATCTCCTCCTCCGTATCCATTATGGTGTCCACCTCCATCTCTTCCTCTCCTCTCTTTTCTCCCTCCACTTCCATCTTCTCCTCTCTATCAGTCTGTCTGTCCACCTCCATCTTGTCTTCTCTACCTGCAACAGCCTGTAGAGGTAGCAAAACCTCAGAGTGGGATCCCTGTCCCACCCCATCCCCCCAGAACTCCAGCCCACACCCGGGCAGCTGGGGGGATCCACCTCCATGGAATGGCACCGTACCTTCCTCAGGACAAATGTGAGCATCCTGCAGGGATGGATGACACAATCCAGGCCTTAGGCAGCTTTTGAGACTGATGAGATGAGGTCTCGGGGGCAGGAACAAGAAGGGTGACAGGAGCAGCAGGAGCAGCGTGCAGCGTGTGCTGAGCCCAGGGCCAACGGCTGTGTTGTGCTGCTTGCTGGCTGCTGGCAGTTCCAGATGGGACATGGATTGTGACATGACCACTGAGCTAGAGAGCCTTTGGTTCCATGCTTAGCAACGTTCCCCCAGACCATGGTGCTCAGAGCCCTGTTCCCAAGGATGGAGCATCCACAGCCTGGGCCAGTGCCTCAGCACCCTCAGTGGAAGAGAGCAGCTTCCTCAGATCCAACTTCAATCAGCCTCCTGCAGCTGAAAGCCGTCCCCCCCTTGTCCTGTTGCCACAGGCCCTGTGGAACACCCTGTCCCAATCTTTCTTGTGGCACCCTTGCAGTCCTGCAGAGCTGCAGTGAGGCCTCCCCAGGGTCTCCTCTTTCCAGGCTGAGCATCCCCAGCCCCACGTGGAAAGCAGGCAGTGTGATCAGGGGGAGTCCAGGCTGGAGTCAAATGGCATCAGGAACTGAGAGACGGAAGCTTTAGGCCCAGGATTGCCTCTCAATGTACAAAATTAATAAGAGTGGAGGGCAAGATGGTGGGACACTGCTTCTGCTCTAATTGGTGAATATAGTCTCTGTTTTTTTCTTTTTTTCTCTCATGCCGTTGCAGTTTTGGCTGTTTGAAAGGAAGCTTGGCACAATATCCATTGTCTTCTCCATTTGTGAATCACCGAGCAGAGCCTGGGCAAGCTGATGTTGCAGAGCAAATCCTGCAAATGGACTGGTCATCCTGAGCTTGGAGAATGCAGTTAAACCCAGCCAAAAGTAATTTCTGGAAAGTCAAGCCTGGTGTACATTCTCTTGACTTTGGCTATGCCAACTTCACCTGTGTCTTATGAAAAAGCAAACAAAAGACTCAAACCAAAACAGACAAAACCTAGAAACAAACGAACCCATGCAAAACAATCAAACAAAGAGACTAAAAAAACCCCAAATAAAACCAAAGGGAATGAAGAGTTAGTATTAGTTTTGAGTTCATCACAGCAGGTAAATGGCTGCTTTCCACAGGATCACCATAAAAAGCCACAGATAACAGCTGCTCCAAAATACACCCAACAGGAGAACCATCAAAGTGATACATAGCAACTCTGGGGGCAGCTCCCCATTAAGGTGAGGGATGAGCACAGAGTGGTAGAGCTCCAGCCTTCCCCACCCTGCAGGCTGCTCTTTGCTCCTGATGTAAGAGCCTTGCAGGACTGTGGCCCCTCTCGGGGCATTATAAATCATTCCCACAGCTGTCACTTGAGCCACTGGCATGTCCAGAGCGAGATCCAGGCACAATGCTACTGCCCGCTGAGCCTCTCTGGGAGATCCTGAGCATCTTCCTGCCCAGAGCCACAAAAGAGCTCAGGCTCTGCCTGAACTGGGTTTTCAGGGGAGGTTTCCATATCCCTGCGAGATGTGCTCATCCTTCATCAGGCTGTGCCCAGCCTGGATCAGGGCAGGTTGGAGGCCACATGGGATCCCATCCTTTGCCCTGCCATGTGATCCTCCATGCAGTGGGGATAAAAAGCCCAGCACTGGGGAACCCCAGGTGCTGCAGCAGTGATATTTTTGGGAGAAACACGGAGCTGTGCATGGCCAGCTTGAAGTCTGCACTGCTGTGAGCACCAGGCCTGCCATGCTGAGTCCAGGGCCACAACCAGTGCTCACCCGGGCTGGGACATTGAGTCCCAACATGGGATCCCATGGGACAGGGCAGGCTGGGATTCGCCCCTGCAGCTCCCCAGTGTGTCCAGAGAGACAGCAAGGAGACAGTGACCTCTGTCAGCGGAACCCTCTGAGTGGGACGACCACTGCTGGGGTGGCTGTGCCAGCTCCCCCATGAACCTCCAGCCCTGGGAACCGGGAGCAAGTGGAAAACACAACTTGGCCAATACTGCCTGTGCCGGAAGCAAATGGAAAGAGAACTGGGGTGTGAAAACCCAAGGTTGTTTATTTACATAAGAACAGCAATGAAAACACAGAACACATTTACTTTTGTAAGAATATTTGTAATAACAACAATTTATAGAAGGTATATACCTAAGAACATATCTAACAACAATATTTGAAATGTATTTACAGAAGACAAAACGAAGCCCTAAAACCTATATGCCAAAAACAAGAACAAACTCTAAAAACTATGTACAAAAAGGTGCCATTTCAGTCCAGGATCTCCATCAGTCCGGGAAGAAAAGCAGGTGCCATGGTCACTCCAGTCAGGCACAGAGGGCTCTTCCGTGTGTCCCCAGGCTGGCACACTGGGACTCTGCTGCCAGAGCTGAGGCTGGCTGGGTCTGGGGGCTGGGCCCCAGGCACTGCCATGGGGCTTGTGTGGCCCAAAGCAAGAACAGGACAGTCTGGGCATGGCCAGCAGAACCCAAGGCACTGGGTACCACGTTCCTGAGCAGGGACCACCCAGCCCAATCCCGCCCCAGCCTGGCTGCAGGGAACCCACTGTGCCTGTGGGGACCACATGCCTGTCCTGCTGCTGGCATTGCTCTTCATCCCAGGACCATGGCCTCCTCTTCATCTTCCTCATCAATGTCCATCTCCTCGGTGTACTCTTCCATTTCCACGTCCATCTCCTCATCCTCATCAACCTCCATCTCCTCCTCTCCAGTCTGTTCTCCATCCACCTCCATCTCCTCCTCCGTATCCATTATGGTGCCCACCTCCATCTCTTCCTCTCCTCTCTTTTCTCCCTCCACTTCCATCTTCTCCTCTCTATCAGTCTGTCTGTCCACCTCCATCTTGTCTTCTCTACCTGCAACAGCCTGCAGAGGTAGCAAAACCTCAGAGTGGGGTCCCTGTCCCACCCCATCCCCCCAGAACTCCAGCCCACACCCGGGCAGCTGGGGGGATCCACCTCCATGGAATGGCACCGTACCTTCCTCAGGACAAATGTGAGCATCCTGCAGGGATGGATGACACAATCCAGGCCTTAGGCAGCTTTTGAGACTGATGAGATGAGGTCTCGGGGGCAGGAACAAGAAGGGTGACAGGAGCAGCAGGAGCAGCGTGCAGCGTGTGCTGAGCCCAGGGCCAACGGCTGTGTTGTGCTGCTTGCTGGCTGCTGGCAGTTCCAGATGGGACATGGATTGTGACATGACCACTGAGCTAGAGAGCCTTTGGTTCCATGCTTAGCAACGTTCCCCCAGACCATGGTGCTCAGAGCCCTGTTCCCAAGGATGGAGCATCCACAGCCTGGGCCAGTGCCTCAGCACCCTCAGTGGAAGAGAGCAGCTTCCTCAGATCCAACTTCAATCAGCCTCCTGCAGCTGAAAGCCGTCCCCCCCCTTGTCCTGTTGCCACAGGCCCTGTGGAACACCCTGTCCCAATCTTTCTTGTGGCACCCTTGCAGTCCTGCAGAGCTGCAGTGAGGCCTCCCCAGGGTCTCCTCTTTCCAGGCTGAGCATCCCCAGCCCCACGTGGAAAGCAGGCAGTGTGATCTGGGGGAGTCCAGGCTGGAGTCAAATGGCATCAGGAACTGAGAGACGGAAGCTTTAGGCCCAGGTTTGCCTCTCAATGTACAAAATTGAAAGGAGTGGAGGGCAAGATGGTGGGACACTGCTTCTGCTCTAATTGGTGAATATAGTCTCTGTTTTTTTCTTTTTTTCTCTCATGCCGTTGCACTTTTGGCTGTTTGAAAGGAAGCTTGGCACAATATCCATTGTCTTCTCCATTTGTGAATCACCGAGCAGAGTCTGGGCAAGCTGATGTTGCAGAGCAAATCCTGCAAATGGACTGGTCATCCTGAGCTTGGAGAATGCAGTTAAACCCAGCCAAAAGTAATTTCTGGATAGTCAAGCCTGGTGTACATTCTCTTGACTTTGGCTATGCCAACTTCACCTGAGTCTTATGAAAAAGCAAACAAAAGACTCAAACCAAAACAGACAAAACCTAGAAACAAACGAACCCATGCAAACCAATCAAACAAAGAGACTAAAAAATCCCCAAATAAAACCAAAGGGAATGAAGACTTAGTATTAGTTTTGAGTTCATCACAGCAGGTAAATGGCTGCTTTCCACAGGATCACCATAAAAAGCCACAGATAACAGCTGCTCCAAAATACACCCAACAGGAGAACCATCAAAGTGATACATAGCAAGTCTGGGGGCAGCTCCCCATGAAGGTGAGGGATGAGCACACAGTGCTACAGCTCCAGCCTTCCCCACCCTGCAGGCTGCTCTTTGCTCCTGATGTAAGAGCCTTGCAGGACTGTGGCCCCTCTCGGTGCATTATAAATCATTCCCACAGCTCTCACTTGAGCCACTGGCATGTCCAGAGCGAGATGCAGGCACAATCCTACTGCCCGCTGAGCCTCTCTGGGAGATCCTGAGCATCTTCCTGCCCAGAGCCACAAAAGAGCTCAGGCTCTGCCTGAACTGGGTTTTCAGGGGAGGTTTCCATATCCCTGCGAGATGTGCTCATCCTTCATCAGGCTGTGCCCAGCCTGGATCAGGGCAGGTTGGAGGCCACATGGGATCCCATCCTTTGCCCTGCCATGTGATCCTCCATGCAGTGGGGATAAAAAGCCCAGCACTGGGGAACCCCAGGTGCTGCAGCAGTGATATTTTTGGGAGAAACACGGAGCTGTGCATGGCCAGCTTGAAGTCTGCACTGCTGTGAGCACCAGGCCTGCCATGCTGAGCCCAGGGCCACAACCAGTGCTCACCCGGGCTGGGACATTGAGTCCCAACATGGGATCCCATGGGACAGGGCAGGCTGGGATTCGCCCCTGCAGCTCCCCAGTGTGTCCAGAGAGACAGCAAGGAGACAGTGACCTCTGTCAGCGGAACCCTCTGAGTGGGACAACCACTGCTGGGGTGGCTGTGCCAGCTCCCCCATGAACCTCCAGCCCTGGGAACCGGGAGCAAGTGGAAAACACAACTTGGCCAATACTGCCTGTGCCGGAAGGAAATGGAAAGAGAACTGGGGTGTGAAAACCCAAGGTTGTTTATTTACATAAGAACAGCAATGAAAACACAGAACACATTTACTTTTGTAAGAATATTTGTAATAACAACAATTTATAGAAGGTATATACCTAAGAACATATCTAACAACAATATTTGAAATGTATTTACAGAAGACAAAACGAAGCCCTAAAACCTATATGCCAAAAACAAGAACAAACTCTAAAAACTATGTACAAAAAGGTGCCATTTCAGTCCAGGATCTCCATCAGTCCGGGAAGAAAAGCAGGTGCCATGGTCACTCCAGTCAGGCACAGAGGGCTCTTCCGTGTGTCCCCAGGCTGGCACACTGGGACTCTGCTGCCAGAGCTGAGGCTGGCTGGGTCTGGGGGCTGGGCCCCAGGCACTGCCATGGGGCTTGTGTGGCCCAAAGCAAGCACAGGACAGGCTGGGCATGGCCAGCAGAACCCAAGGCACTGGGTACCACGTTCCTGAGCAGGGACCAGCCAGCCCAATCCCGCCCCAGCCTGGCTGCAGGGAACCCACTGTGCCTGTGGGGACCACATGCCTGTCCTGCTGCTGGCATTGCTCTTCATCCCAGGACCATGGCCTCCTCTTCATCTTCCTCATCAATGTCCATCTCCTGGGTGTACTCTTCCATTTCCACGTCCATCTCCTCATCCTCATCAACCTCCATCTCTTCCTCTCCAGTCTGTTCTCCATCCACCTCCATCTCCTCCTCCGTATCCATTATGGTGCCCACCTCCATCTCTTCCTCTCCTCTCTTTTCTCCCTCCACTTCCATCTTCTCCTCTCTATCAGTCTGTCTGTCCACCTCCATCTTGTCTTCTCTACCTGCAACAGCCTGCAGAGGTAGCAAAACCTCAGAGTGGGGTCCCTGTCCCACCCCATCCCCCCAGAACTCCAGCCCACACCCGGGCAGCTGGGGGGATCCACCTCCATGGAATGGCACCGTACCTTCCTCAGGACAAATGTGAGCATCCTGCAGGGATGGATGACACAATCCAGGCCTTAGGCAGCTTTTGAGACTGATGAGATGAGGTCTCGGGGGCAGGAACAAGAAGGGTGACAGGAGCAGCAGGAGCAGCGTGCAGCGTGTGCTGAGCGCAGGGCCAACGGCTGTGTTGTGCTGCTTGCTGGCTGCTGGCAGTTCCAGATGGGACATGGATTGTGACATGACCACTGAGCTAGAGAGCCTTTGGTTCCATGCTTAGCAACGTTCCCCCAGACCATGGTGCTCAGAGCCCTGTTCCCAAGGATGGAGCATCCACAGCCTGGGCCAGTGCCTCAGCACCCTCAGTGGAAGAGAGCAGCTTCCTCAGATCCAACTTCAATCAGCCTCCTGCAGCTGAAAGCCGTCCCCCCCTTGTCCTGTTGCCACAGGCCCTGTGGAACACCCTGTCCCAATCTTTCTTGTGGCACCCTTGCAGTCCTGCAGAGCTGCAGTGAGGCCTCCCCAGGGTCTCCTCTTTCCAGGCTGAGCATCCCCAGCCCCACGTGGAAAGCAGGCAGTGTGATCTGGGGGAGTCCAGGCTGGAGTCAAATGGCATCAGGAACTGAGAGACGGAAGCTTTAGGCCCAGGTTTGCCTCTCAATGTACAAAATTGAAAGGAGTGGAGGGCAAGATGGTGGGACACTGCTTCTGCTCTAATTGGTGAATATAGTCTCTGTTTTTTTCTTTTTTTCTCTCATGCCGTTGCACTTTTGGCTGTTTGAAAGGAAGCTTGGCACAATATCCATTGTCTTTTCCATTTTTGAATCACCGAGCAGAGTCTGGGCAAGCTGATGTTGCAGAGCAAATCCTGCAAATGGACTGGTCATCCTGAGCCTGGAGAATGCAGTTAAACCCAGCCAAAAGTAATTTCTGGAAAGTCAAGCCTGGTGTACATTCTCTTGACTTTGGCTATGCCAACTTCACCTGAGTCTTATGAAAAAGCAAACAAAAGACTCAAACCAAAACAGACAAAACCTAGAAACAAACGAACCCATGCAAACCAATCAAACAAAGAGACTAAAAAAACCCCAAATAAAACCAAAGGGAATGAAGAGTTAGTATTAGTTTTGAGTTCATCACAGCAGGTAAATGGCTGCTTTCCACAGGATCACCATAAAAAGCCACAGATAACAGCTGCTCCAAAATACACCCAACAGGAGAACCATCAAAGTGATACATAGCAACTCTGGGGGCAGCTCCCCATGAAGGTGAGGGATGAGCACACAGTGCTACAGCTCCAGCCTTCCCCACCCTGCAGGCTGCTCTTTGCTCCTGATGTAAGAGCCTTGCAGGACTGTGGCCCCTCTCGGTGCATTATAAATCATTCCCACAGCTGTCACTTGAGCCACTGGCATGTCCAGAGCGAGATGCAGGCACAATCCTACTGCCCGCTGAGCCTCTCTGGGAGATCCTGAGCATCTTCCTGCCCAGAGCCACAAAAGAGCTCAGGCTCGGCCTGAACTGGGTTTTCAGGGGAGGTTTCCATATCCCTGCGAGATGTGCTCATCCTTCATCAGGCTGTGCCCAGCCTGGATCAGGGCAGGTTGGATGCCACATGGGCTCCATCCTTTGCCCTGCCATGTGATCCTCCATGCAGTGGGGATAAAAAGCCCAGCACTGGGGAACCCCAGGTGCTGCAGCAGTGATATTTTTGGGAGAAACACGGAGCTGTGCATGGCCAGCTTGAAGTCTGCACTGCTGTGAGCACCAGGCCTGCCATGCTGAGCCCAGGGCCACAACCAGTGCTCACCCGGGCTGGGACATTGAGTCCCAACATGGGATCCCATGGGACAGGGCACGCTGGGATTCGCCCCTGCAGCTCTCCAGTGTGTCCAGAGAGACAGCAAGGAGACAGTGACCTCTGTCAGCGGAACCCTCTGAGTGGGACAACCACTGCTGGGGTGGCTATGCCAGCTCCCCCATGAACCTCCAGCCCTGGGAACCGGGAGCAAGTGGAAAACACAACTTGGCCAATACTGCCTGTGCCGGAAGCAAATGGAAAGAGAACTGGGGTGTGAAAACCCAAGGTTGTTTATTTACATAAGAACAGCAATGAAAACACAGAACACATTTACTTTTGTAAGAATATTTGTAATAACAACAATTTATAGAAGGTATATACCTAAGAACATATCTAACAACAATATTTGAAATGTATTTACAGAAGACAAAACGAAGCCCTAAAACCTATATGCCAAAAACAAGAACAAACTCTAAAAACTATGTACAAAAGGGTGCCATTTCAGTCCAGGATCTCCATCAGTCTGGGAAGAAAAGCAGGTGCCATGGTCACTCCAGTCAGGCACAGAGGGCTCTACCGTGTGTCCCCAGGCTGGCACAGCGGGACTCTGCTGCCAGAGCTGAGGCTGGCTGGGTCTGGGGGCTGGGCCCCAGGCACTGCCATGGGGCTTGTGTGGCCCGCAGCAAGAACAGGACAGGCTGGGCATGGCCAGCAGAACCCAAGGCACTGGGTACCACGTTCCTGAGCAGGGACCAGCCAGCCCAATCCCGCCCCAGCCTGGCTGCAGGGAACCCACTGTGCCTGTGGGGACCACATGCCTGTCCTGCTGCTGGCATCGCTCTTCATCCCAGGACCATGGCCTCCTCTTCATCTTCCTCATCAATGTCCATCTCCTGGGTGTACTCTTCCATTTCCACGTCCATCTCCTCATCCTCATCAACCTCCATCTCCTCCTCTCCAGTCTGTTCTCCATCCACCTCCATCTCCTCCTCCGTATCCATTATGGTGCCCACCTCCATCTCTTCCTCTCCTCTCTTTTCTCCCTCCACTTCCATCTTCTCCTCTCTATCAGTCTGTCTGTCCACCTCCATCTTGTCTTCTCTACCTGCAACAGCCTGCAGAGGTAGCAAAACCTCAGAGTGGGGTCCCTGTCCCACCCCATCCCCCCAGAACTCCAGCCCACACCCGGGCAGCTGGGGGGATCCACCTCCATGGAATGGCACCGTACCTTCCTCAGGACAAATGTGAGCATCCTGCAGGGATGGATGACACAATCCAGGCCTTAGGCAGCTTTTGAGACTGATGAGATGAGGTCTCGGCGGCAGGAACAAGAAGGGTGACAGGAGCAGCAGGAGCAGCGTGCAGCGTGTGCTGAGCCCAGGGCCAACGGCTGTGTTGTGCTGCTTGCTGGCTGCTGGCAGTTCCAGATGGGACATGGATTGTGACATGACCACTGAGCTAGAGAGCCTTTGGTTCCATGCTTAGCAACGTTCCCCCAGACCATGGTGCTCAGAGCCCTGTTCCCAAGGATGGAGCATCCACAGCCTGGGCCAGTGCCTCAGCACCCTCAGTGGAAGAGAGCAGCTTCCTCAGATCCAACTTCAATCAGCCTCCTGCAGCTGAAAGCCGTCCCCCCCTTGTCCTGTTGCCACAGGCCCTGTGGAACACCCTGTCCCAATCTTTCTTGTGGCACCCTTGCAGTCCTGCAGAGCTGCAGTGAGGCCTCCCCAGGGTCTCCTCTTTCCAGGCTGAGCATCCCCAGCCCCACGTGGAAAGCAGGCAGTGTGATCTGGGGGAGTCCAGGCTGGAGTCAAATGGCATCAGGAACTGAGAGACGGAAGCTTTAGGCCCAGGTTTGCCTCTCAATGTACAAAATTGAAAGGAGTGGAGGGCAAGATGGTGGGACACTGCTTCTGCTCTAATTGGTGAATATAGTCTCTGTTTTTTTCTTTTTTTCTCTCATGCCGTTGCACTTTTGGCTGTTTGAAAGGAAGCTTGGCACAATATCCATTGTCTTTTCCATTTTTGAATCACCGAGCAGAGTCTGGGCAAGCTGATGTTGCAGAGCAAATCCTGCAAATGGACTGGTCATCCTGAGCCTGGAGAATGCAGTTAAACCCAGCCAAAAGTAATTTCTGGAAAGTCAAGCCTGGTGTACATTCTCTTGACTTTGGCTATGCCAACTTCACCTGAGTCTTATGAAAAAGCAAACAAAAGACTCAAACCAAAACAGACAAAACCTAGAAACAAACGAACCATGCAAACCAATCAAACAAAGAGACTAAAAAAACCCCAAATAAAACCAAAGGGAATGAAGAGTTAGTATTAGTTTTGAGTTCATCACAGCAGGTAAATGGCTGCTTTCCACAGGATCACCATAAAAAGCCACAGATAACAGCTGCTCCAAAATACACCCAACAGGAGAACCATCAAAGTGATACATAGCAACTCTGGGGGCAGCTCCCCATGAAGGTGAGGGATGAGCACAGAGTGCTACAGCTCCAGCCTTCCCCACCCTGCAGGCTGCTCTTTGCTCCTGATGTAAGAGCCTTGCAGGACTGTGGCCCCTCTCGGTGCATTATAAATCATTCCCACAGCTGTCACTTGAGCCACTGGCATGTCCAGAGCGAGATGCAGGCACAATCCTACTGCCCGCTGAGCCTCTCTGGGAGATCCTGAGCATCTTCCTGCCCAGAGCCACAAAAGAGCTCAGGCTCAGCCTGAACTGGGTTTTCAGGGGAGGTTTCCATATCCCTGCAAGATGTGCTCATCCTTCATCAGGCTGTGCCCAGCCTGGATCAGGGCAGGTTGGATGCCACATGGGCTCCATCCTTTGCCCTGCCATGTGATCCTCCATGCAGTGGGGATAAAAAGCCCAGCACTGGGGAACCCCAGGTGCTGCAGCAGTGATATTTTTGGGAGAAACACGGAGCTGTGCATGGCCAGCTTGAAGTCTGCACTGCTGTGAGCACCAGGCCTGCCATGCTGAGCCCAGGGCCACAACCAGTGCTCACCCGGGCTGGGACATTGAGTCCCAACATGGGATCCAATGGGACAGGGCAGGCTGGGATTCGCCCCTGCAGCTCTCCAGTGTGTCCAGAGAGACAGCAAGGAGACAGTGACCTCTGTCAGCGGAACCCTCTGAGTGGGACAACCACTGCTGGGGTGGCTATGCCAGCTCCCCCATGAACCTCCAGCCCTGGGAACCGGGAGCAAGTGGAAAACACAACTTGGCCAATACTGCCTGTGCCGGAAGGAAATGGAAAGAGAACTGGGGTGTGAAAACCCAAGGTTGTTTATTTACATAAGAACAGCAATGAAAACACAGAACACGTTTACTTTTGTAAAAATATTTGTAATAACAACAATTTATAGAAGGTATATACCTAAGAACATATCTAACAACAATATTTGAAATGTATTTACAGAAGACAAAACGAAGCCCTAAAACCAATATGCCAAAAACAAGAACAAACTCTAAAAACTATGTACAAAAGGGTGCCATTTCAGTCCAGGATCTCCATCAGTCCGGGAAGAAAAGCAGGTGCCATGGTCACTCCAGTCAGGCACAGAGGGCTCTACCGTGTGTCCCCAGGCTGGCACAGCGGGACTCTGCTGCCAGAGCTGAGGCTGGCTGGGTCTGGGGGCTGGGCCCCAGGCACTGCCATGGGGCTTGTGTGGCCCGCAGCAAGAACAGGACAGGCTGGGCATGGCCAGCAGAACCCAAGGCACTGGGTACCACGTTCCTGAGCAGGGACCAGCCAGCCCAATCCCGCCCCAGCCTGGCTGCAGGGAACCCACTGTGCCTGTGGGGACCACATGCCTGTCCTGCTGCTGGCATCGCTCTTCATCCCAGGACCATGGCCTCCTCTTCATCTTCCTCATCAATGTCCATCTCCTGGGTGTACTCTTCCATTTCCACGTCCATCTCCTCATCCTCATCAACCTCCATCTCTTCCTCTCCAGTCTGTTCTCCATCCACCTCCATCTCCTCCTCCGTATCCATTATGGTGTCCACCTCCATCTCTTCCTCTCCTCTCTTTTCTCCCTCCACTTCCATCTTCTCCTCTCTATCAGTCTGTCTGTCCACCTCCATCTTGTCTTCTCTACCTGCAACAGCCTGTAGAGGTAGCAAAACCTCAGAGTGGGATCCCTGTCCCACCCCATCCCCCCAGAACTCCAGCCCACACCCGGGCAGCTGGGGGGATCCACCTCCATGGAATGGCACCGTACCTTCCTCAGGACAAATGTGAGCATCCTGCAGGGATGGATGACACAATCCAGGCCTTAGGCAGCTTTTGAGACTGATGAGATGAGGTCTCGGCGGCAGGAACAAGAAGGGTGACAGGAGCAGCAGGAGCAGCGTGCAGCGTGTGCTGAGCCCAGGGCCAACGGCTGTGTTGTGCTGCTTGCTGGCTGCTGGCAGTTCCAGATGGGACATGGATTGTGACATGACCACTGAGCTAGAGAGCCTTTGGTTCCATGCTTAGCAACGTTCCCCCAGACCATGGTGCTCAGAGCCCTGTTCCCAAGGATGGAGCATCCACAGCCTGGGCCAGTGCCTCAGCACCCTCAGTGGAAGAGAGCAGCTTCCTCAGATCCAACTTCAATCAGCCTCCTGCAGCTGAAAGCCGTCCCCCCCTTGTCCTGTTGCCACAGGCCCTGTGGAACACCCTGTCCCAATCTTTCTTGTGGCACCCTTGCAGTCCTGCAGAGCTGCAGTGAGGCCTCCCCAGGGTCTCCTCTTTCCAGGCTGAGCATCCCCAGCCCCACGTGGAAAGCAGGCAGTGTGATCTGGGGGAGTCCAGGCTGGAGTCAAATGGCATCAGGAACTGAGAGACGGAAGCTTTAGGCCCAGGTTTGCCTCTCAATGTACAAAATTGAAAGGAGTGGAGGGCAAGATGGTGGGACACTGCTTCTGCTCTAATTGGTGAATATAGTCTCTGTTTTTTTCTTTTTTTCTCTCATGCCGTTGCAGTTTTGGCTGTTTGAAAGGAAGCTTGGCACAATATCCATTGTCTTTTCCATTTTTGAATCACCGAGCAGAGTCTGGGCAAGCTGATGTTGCAGAGCAAATCCTGCAAATGGACTGGTCATCCTGAGCCTGGAGAATGCAGTTAAACCCAGCCAAAAGTAATTTCTGGAAAGTCAAGCCTGGTGTACATTCTCTTGACTTTGGCTATGCCAACTTCACCTGAGTCTTATGAAAAAGCAAACAAAAGACTCAAACCAAAACAGACAAAACCTAGAAACAAACGAACCATGCAAACCAATCAAACAAAGAGACTAAAAAAACCCCAAATAAAACCAAAGGGAATGAAGAGTTAGTATTAGTTTTGAGTTCATCACAGCAGGTAAATGGCTGCTTTCCACAGGATCACCATAAAAAGCCACAGATAACAGCTGCTCCAAAATACACCCAACAGGAGAACCATCAAAGTGATACATAGCAAGTCTGGGGGCAGCTCCCCATGAAGGTGAGGGATGAGCACAGAGTGCTACAGCTCCAGCCTTCCCCACCCTGCAGGCTGCTCTTTGCTCCTGATGTAAGAGCCTTGCAGGACTGTGGCCCCTCTCGGTGCATTATAAATCATTCCCACAGCTGTCACTTGAGCCACTGGCATGTCCAGAGCGAGATGCAGGCACAATCCTACTGCCCGCTGAGCCTCTCTGGGAGATCCTGAGCATCTTCCTGCCCAGAGCCACAAAAGAGCTCAGGCTCTGCCTGAACTGGGTTTTCAGGGGAGGTTTCCATATCCCTGCGAGATGTGCTCATCCTTCATCAGGCTGTGCCCAGCCTGGATCAGGGCAGGTTGGATGCCACATGGGATCCATCCTTTGCCCTGCCATGTGATCCTCCATGCAGTGGGGATAAAAAGCCCAGCACTGGGGAACCCCAGGTGCTGCAGCAGTGATAGTTTTGGGAGAAACACGGAGCTGTGCATGGCCAGCTTGAAGTCTGCACTGCTGTGAGCACCAGGCCTGCCATGCTGAGCCCAGGGCCACAACCAGTGCTCACCCGGGCTGGGACATTGAGTCCCAACATGGGATCCAATGGGACAGGGCAGGCTGGGATTCGCCCCTGCAGCTCTCCAGTGTGTCCAGAGAGACAGCAAGGAGACAGTGACCTCTGTCAGCGGAACCCTCTGAGTGGGACAACCACTGCTGGGGTGGCTATGCCAGCTCCCCCATGAACCTCCAGCCCTGGGAACCGGGAGCAAGTGGAAAACACAACTTGGCCAATACTGCCTGTGCCGGAAGGAAATGGAAAGAGAACTGGGGTGTGAAAACCCAAGGTTGTTTATTTACATAAGAACAGCAATGAAAACACAGAACACGTTTACTTTTGTAAAAATATTTGTAATAACAACAATTTATAGAAGGTATATACCTAAGAACATATCTAACAACAATATTTGAAATGTATTTACAGAAGACAAAACGAAGCCCTAAAACCTATATGCCAAAAACAAGAACAAACTCTAAAAACTATGTACAAAAGGGTGCCATTTCAGTCCAGGATCTCCATCAGTCCGGGAAGAAAAGCAGGTGCCATGGTCACTCCAGTCAGGCACAGAGGGCTCTACCGTGTGTCCCCAGGCTGGCACAGCGGGACTCTGCTGCCAGAGCTGAGGCTGGCTGGGTCTGGGGGCTGGGCCCCAGGCACTGCCATGGGGCTTGTGTGGCCCAAAGCAAGAACAGGACAGGCTGGGCATGGCCAGCAGAACCCAAGGCACTGGGTACCACGTTCCTGAGCAGGGACCAGCCAGCCCAATCCCGCCCCAGCCTGGCTGCAGGGAACCCACTGTGCCTGTGGGGACCACATGCCTGTCCTGCTGCTGGCATCGCTCTTCATCCCAGGACCATGGCCTCCTCTTCATCTTCCTCATCAATGTCCATCTCCTGGGTGTACTCTTCCATTTCCACGTCCATCTCCTCATCCTCATCAACCTCCATCTCTTCCTCTCCAGTCTGTTCTCCATCCACCTCCATCTCCTCCTCCGTATCCATTATGGTGTCCACCTCCATCTCTTCCTCTCCTCTCTTTTCTCCCTCCACTTCCATCTTCTCCTCTCTATCAGTCTGTCTGTCCACCTCCATCTTGTCTTCTCTACCTGCAACAGCCTGTAGAGGTAGCAAAACCTCAGAGTGGGATCCCTGTCCCACCCCATCCCCCCAGAACTCCAGCCCACACCCGGGCAGCTGGGGGGATCCACCTCCATGGAATGGCACCGTACCTTCCTCAGGACAAATGTGAGCATCCTGCAGGGATGGATGACACAATCCAGGCCTTAGGCAGCTTTTGAGACTGATGAGATGAGGTCTCGGGGGCAGGAACAAGAAGGGTGACAGGAGCAGCAGGAGCAGCGTGCAGCGTGTGCTGAGCCCAGGGCCAACGGCTGTGTTGTGCTGCTTGCTGGCTGCTGGCAGTTCCAGATGGGACATGGATTGTGACATGACCACTGAGCTAGAGAGCCTTTGGTTCCATGCTTAGCAACGTTCCCCCAGACCATGGTGCTCAGAGCCCTGTTCCCAAGGATGGAGCATCCACAGCCTGGGCCAGTGCCTCAGCACCCTCAGTGGAAGAGAGCAGCTTCCTCAGATCCAACTTCAATCAGCCTCCTGCAGCTGAAAGCCGTCCCCCCCTTGTCCTGTTGCCACAGGCCCTGTGGAACACCCTGTCCCAATCTTTCTTGTGGCACCCTTGCAGTCCTGCAGAGCTGCAGTGAGGCCTCCCCAGGGTCTCCTCTTTCCAGGCTGAGCATCCCCAGCCCCACGTGGAAAGCAGGCAGTGTGATCTGGGGGAGTCCAGGCTGGAGTCAAATGGCATCAGGAACTGAGAGACGGAAGCTTTAGGCCCAGGATTGCCTCTCAATGTACAAAATTAATAAGAGTGGAGGGCAAGATGGTGGGACACTGCTTCTGCTCTAATTGGTGAATATAGTCTCTGTTTTTTTCTTTTTTTCTCTCATGCCGTTGCAGTTTTGGCTGTTTGAAAGGAAGCTTGGCACAATATCCATTGTCTTTTCCATTTTTGAATCACCGAGCAGAGTCTGGTCAAGCTGATGTTGCAGAGCAAATCCTGCAAATGGACTGGTCATCCTGAGCCTGGAGAATGCAGTTAAACCCAGCCAAAAGTAATTTCTGGAAAGTCAAGCCTGGTGTACATTCTCTTGACTTTGGCTATGCCAACTTCACCTGAGTCTTATGAAAAAGCAAACAAAAGACTCAAACCAAAACAGACAAAACCTAGAAACAAACCAACCCATGCAAAACAATCAAACAAAGAGACTAAAAAAACCCCAAATAAAACCAAAGGGAATGAAGAGTTAGTATTAGTTTTGAGTTCATCACAGCAGGTAAATGGCTGCTTTCCACAGGATCACCATAAAAAGCCACAGATAACAGCTGCTCCAAAATACACCCAACAGGAGAACCATCAAAGTGATACATAGCAACTCTGGGGGCAGCTCCCCATGAAGGTGAGGGATGAGCACAGAGTGCTACAGCTCCAGCCTTCCCCACCCTGCAGGCTGCTCTTTGCTCCTGATGTAAGAGCCTTGCAGGACTGTGGCCCCTCTCGGTGCATTATAAATCATTCCCACAGCTGTCACTTGAGCCACTGGCATGTCCAGAGCGAGATGCAGGCACAATCCTACTGCCCGCTGAGCCTCTCTGGGAGATCCTGAGCATCTTCCTGCCCAGAGCCACAAAAGAGCTCAGGCTCTGACTGAACTGGGTTTTCAGGGGAGGTTTCCATATCCCTGCAAGATGTGCTCATCCTTCATCAGGCTGTGCCCAGCCTGGATCAGGGCAGGTTGGATGCCACATGGCATCCCATCCTTTGCCCTGCCATGTGATCCTCCATGCAGTGGGGATAAAAAGCCCAGCACTGGGGAACCCCATGTGCTGCAGCAGTGATATTTTTGGGAGAAACACGGAGCTGTGCATGGCCAGCTTGAAGTCTGCACTGCTGTGAGCACCAGGCCTGCCATGCTGAGCCCAGGGCCACAACCAGTGCTCACCCGGGCTGGGACATTGAGTCCCAACATGGGATCCCATGGGACAGGGCACGCTGGGATTCGCCCCTGCAGCTCCCCAGTGTGTCCAGAGAGACAGCAAGGAGACAGTGACCTCTGTCAGCGGAACCCTCTGAGTGGGACGACCACTGCTGGGGTGGCTGTGCCAGCTCCCCCATGAACCTCCAGCCCTGGGAACCGGGAGCAAGTGGAAAACACAACTTGGCCAATACTGCCTGTGCCGGAAGCAAATGGAAAGAGAACTGGGGTGTGAAAACCCAAGGTTGTTTATTTACATAAGAACAGCAATGAAAACACAGAACACATTTACTTTTGTAAAAATATTTGTAATAACAACAATTTATAGAAGGTATATACCTAAGAACATATCTAACAACAATATTTGAAATGTATTTACAGAAGACAAAACGAAGCCCTAAAACCTATATGCCAAAAACAAGAACAAACTCTAAAAACTATGTACAAAAGGGTGCCATTTCAGTCCAGGATCTCCATCAGTCTGGGAAGAAAAGCAGGTGCCATGGTCACTCCAGTCAGGCACAGAGGGCTCTACCGTGTGTCCCCAGGCTGGCACAGCGGGACTCTGCTGCCAGAGCTGAGGCTGGCTGGGTCTGGGGGCTGGGCCCCAGGCACTGCCATGGGGCTTGTGTGGCCCGCAGCAAGAACAGGACAGGCTGGGCATGGCCAGCAGAACCCAAGGCACTGGGTACCACGTTCCTGAGCAGGGACCAGCCAGCCCAATCCCGCCCCAGCCTGGCTGCAGGGAACCCACTGTGCCTGTGGGGACCACATGCCTGTCCTGCTGCTGGCATCGCTCTTCATCCCAGGACCATGGCCTCCTCTTCATCTTCCTCATCAATGTCCATCTCCTGGGTGTACTCTTCCATTTCCACGTCCATCTCCTCATCCTCATCAACCTCCATCTCTTCCTCTCCAGTCTGTTCTCCATCCACCTCCATCTCCTCCTCCGTATCCATTATGGTGCCCACCTCCATCTCTTCCTCTCCTCTCTTTTCTCCCTCCACTTCCATCTTCTCCTCTCTATCAGTCTGTCTGTCCACCTCCATCTTGTCTTCTCTACCTGCAACAGCCTGCAGAGGTAGCAAAACCTCAGAGTGGGGTCCCTGTCCCACCCCATCCCCCCAGAACTCCAGCCCACACCCGGGCAGCTGGGGGGATCCACCTCCATGGAATGGCACCGTACCTTCCTCAGGACAAATGTGAGCATCCTGCAGGGATGGATGACACAATCCAGGCCTTAGGCAGCTTTTGAGACTGATGAGATGAGGTCTCGGGGGCAGGAACAAGAAGGGTGACAGGAGCAGCAGGAGCAGCGTGCAGCGTGTGCTGAGCCCAGGGCCAACGGCTGTGTTGTGCTGCTTGCTGGCTGCTGGCAGTTCCAGATGGGACATGGATTGTGACATGACCACTGAGCTAGAGAGCCTTTGGTTCCATGCTTAGCAACGTTCCCCCAGACCATGGTGCTCAGAGCCCTGTTCCCAAGGATGGAGCATCCACAGCCTGGGCCAGTGCCTCAGCACCCTCAGTGGAAGAGAGCAGCTTCCTCAGATCCAACTTCAATCAGCCTCCTGCAGCTGAAAGCCGTCCCCCCCTTGTCCTGTTGCCACAGGCCCTGTGGAACACCCTGTCCCAATCTTTCTTGTGGCACCCTTGCAGTCCTGCAGAGCTGCAGTGAGGCCTCCCCAGGGTCTCCTCTTTCCAGGCTGAGCATCCCCAGCCCCACGTGGAAAGCAGGCAGTGTGATCTGGGGGAGTCCAGGCTGGAGTCAAATGGCATCAGGAACTGAGAGACGGAAGCTTTAGGCCCAGGATTGCCTCTCAATGTACAAAATTAATAAGAGTGGAGGGCAAGATGGTGGGACACTGCTTCTGCTCTAATTGGTGAATATAGTCTCTGTTTTTTTCTTTTTTTCTCTCATGCCGTTGCACTTTTGGCTGTTTGAAAGGAAGCTTGGCACAATATCCATTGTCTTTTCCATTTTTGAATCACCGAGCAGAGTCTGGTCAAGCTGATGTTGCAGAGCAAATCCTGCAAATGGACTGGTCATCCTGAGCCTGGAGAATGCAGTTAAACCCAGCCAAAAGTAATTTCTGGAAAGTCAAGCCTGGTGTACATTCTCTTGACTTTGGCTATGCCAACTTCACCTGAGTCTTATGAAAAAGCAAACAAAAGACTCAAACCAAAACAGACAAAACCTAGAAACAAACCAACCCATGCAAAACAATCAAACAAAGAGACTAAAAAAACCCCAAATAAAACCAACGGGAATGAAGAGTTAGTATTAGTTTTGAGTTCATCACAGCAGGTAAATGGCTGCTTTCCACAGGATCACCATAAAAAGCCACAGATAACAGCTGCTCCAAAATACACCCAACAGGAGAACCATCAAAGTGATACATAGCAAGTCTGGGGGCAGCTCCCCATGAAGGTGAGGGATGAGCACAGAGTGCTACAGCTCCAGCCTTCCCCACCCTGCAGGCTGCTCTTTGCTCCTGATGTAAGAGCCTTGCAGGACTGTGGCCCCTCTCGGTGCATTCTAAATCATTCCCACAGCTGTCACTTGAGCCACTGGCATGTCCAGAGCGAGATGCAGGCACAATCCTACTGCCCGCTGAGCCTCTCTGGGAGATCCTGAGCATCTTCCTGCCCAGAGCCACAAAAGAGCTCAGGCTCTGACTGAACTGGGTTTTCAGGGGAGGTTTCCATATCCCTGCAAGATGTGCTCATCCTTCATCAGGCTGTGCCCAGCCTGGATCAGGGCAGGTTGGATGCCACATGGGATCCCATCCTTTGCCCTGCCATGTGATCCTCCATGCAGTGGGGATAAAAAGCCCAGCACTGGGGAACCCCATGTGCTGCAGCAGTGATATTTTTGGGAGAAACACGGAGCTGTGCATGGCCAGCTTGAAGTCTGCAATGCTGTGAGCACCAGGCCTGCCATGCTGAGCCCAGGGCCACAACCAGTGCTCACCCGGGCTGGGACATTGAGTCCCAACATGGGATCCCATGGGACAGGGCACGCTGGGATTCGCCCCTGCAGCTCCCCAGTGTGTCCAGAGAGACAGCAAGGAGACAGTGACCTCTGTCAGCGGAACCCTCTGAGTGGGACAACCACTGCTGGGGTGGCTGTGCCAGCTCCCCCATGAACCTCCAGCCCTGGGAACCGGGAGCAAGTGGAAAACACAACTTGGCCAATACTGCCTGTGCCGGAAGCAAATGGAAAGAGAACTGGGGTGTGAAAACCCAAGGTTGTTTATTTACATAAGAACAGCAATGAAAACACAGAACACATTTACTTTTGTAAAAATATTTGTAATAACAACAATTTATAGAAGGTATATACCTAAGAACATATCTAACAACAATATTTGAAATGTATTTACAGAAGACAAAACGAAGCCCTAAAACCTATATGCCAAAAACAAGAACAAACTCTAAAAACTATGTACAAAAGGGTGCCATTTCAGTCCAGGATCTCCATCAGTCCGGGAAGAAAAGCAGGTGCCATGGTCACTCCAGTCAGGCACAGAGGGCTCTACCGTGTGTCCCCAGGCTGGCACAGCGGGACTCTGCTGCCAGAGCTGAGGCTGGCTGGGTCTGGGGGCTGGGCCCCAGGCACTGCCATGGGGCTTGTGTGGCCCAAAGCAAGAACAGGACAGGCTGGGCATGGCCAGCAGAACCCAAGGCACTGGGTACCACGTTCCTGAGCAGGGACCAGCCAGCCCAATCCCGCCCCAGCCTGGCTGCAGGGAACCCACTGTGCCTGTGGGGACCACATGCCTGTCCTGCTGCTGGCATCGCTCTTCATCCCAGGACCATGGCCTCCTCTTCATCTTCCTCATCAATGTCCATCTCCTGGGTGTACTCTTCCATTTCCACGTCCATCTCCTCATCCTCATCAACCTCCATCTCTTCCTCTCCAGTCTGTTCTCCATCCACCTCCATCTCCTCCTCCGTATCCATTATGGTGCCCACCTCCATCTCTTCCTCTCCTCTCTTTTCTCCCTCCACTTCCATCTTCTCCTCTCTATCAGTCTGTCTGTCCACCTCCATCTTGTCTTCTCTACCTGCAACAGCCTGTAGAGGTAGCAAAACCTCAGAGTGGGGTCCCTGTCCCACCCCATCCCCCCAGAACTCCAGCCCACACCCGGGCAGCTGGGGGGATCCACCTCCATGGAATGGCACCGTACCTTCCTCAGGACAAATGTGAGCATCCTGCAGGGATGGATGACACAATCCAGGCCTTAGGCAGCTTTTGAGACTGATGAGATGAGGTCTCGGGGGCAGGAACAAGAAGGGTGACAGGAGCAGCAGGAGCAGCGTGCAGCGTGTGCTGAGCCCAGGGCCAACGGCTGTGTTGTGCTGCTTGCTGGCTGCTGGCAGTTCCAGATGGGACATGGATTGTGACATGACCACTGAGCTAGAGAGCCTTTGGTTCCATGCTTAGCAACGTTCCCCCAGACCATGGTGCTCAGAGCCCTGTTCCCAAGGATGGAGCATCCACAGCCTGGGCCAGTGCCTCAGCACCCTCAGTGGAAGAGAGCAGCTTCCTCAGATCCAACTTCAATCACCTCCTGCAGCTGAAAGCCGTCCCCCCCTTGTCCTGTTGCCACAGGCCCTGTGGAACACCCTGTCCCAATCTTTCTTGTGGCACCCTTGCAGTCCTGCAGAGCTGCAGTGAGGCCTCCCCAGGGTCTCCTCTTTCCAGGCTGAGCATCCCCAGCCCCACGTGGAAAGCAGGCAGTGTGATCTGGGGGAGTCCAGGCTGGAGTCAAATGGCATCAGGAACTGAGAGACGGAAGCTTTAGGCCCAGGATTGCCTCTCAATGTACAAAATTAATAAGAGTGGAGGGCAAGATGGTGGGGGACTGCTTCTGCTCTAATTGGTGAATATAGTCTCTGTTTTTTTCTTTTTTTCTCTCATGCCGTTGCACTTTTGGCTGTTTGAAAGGAAGCTTGGCACAATATCCATTGTCTTTTCCATTTTTGAATCACCGAGCAGAGTCTGGTCAAGCTGATGTTGCAGAGCAAATCCTGCAAATGGACTGGTCATCCTGAGCCTGGAGAATGCAGTTAAACCCAGCCAAAAGTAATTTCTGGAAAGTCAAGCCTGGTGTACATTCTCTTGACTTTGGCTATGCCAACTTCACCTGAGTCTTATGAAAAAGCAAACAAAAGACTCAAACCAAAACAGACAAAACCTAGAAACAAACCAACCCATGCAAAACAATCAAACAAAGAGACTAAAAAAACCCCAAATAAAACCAAAGGGAATGAAGAGTTAGTATTAGTTTTGAGTTCATCACAGCAGGTAAATGGCTGCTTTCCACAGGATCACCATAAAAAGCCACAGATAACAGCTGCTCCAAAATACACCCAACAGGAGAACCATCAAAGTGATACATAGCAACTCTGGGGGCAGCTCCCCATGAAGGTGAGGGATGAGCACAGAGTGCTACAGCTCCAGCCTTCCCCACCCTGCAGGCTGCTCTTTGCTCCTGATGTAAGAGCCTTGCAGGACTGTGGCCCCTCTCGGTGCATTATAAATCATTCCCACAGCTCTCACTTGAGCCACTGGCATGTCCAGAGCGAGATGCAGGCACAATCCTACTGCCCGCTGAGCCTCTCTGGGAGATCCTGAGCATCTTCCTGCCCAGAGCCACAAAAGAGCTCAGGCTCTGACTGAACTGGGTTTTCAGGGGAGGTTTCCATATCCCTGCAAGATGTGCTCATCCTTCATCAGGCTGTGCCCAGCCTGGATCAGGGCAGGTTGGATGCCACATGGCATCCCATCCTTTGCCCTGCCATGTGATCCTCCATGCAGTGGGGATAAAAAGCCCAGCACTGGGGAACCCCATGTGCTGCAGCAGTGATATTTTTGGGAGAAACACGGAGCTGTGCATGGCCAGCTTGAAGTCTGCAATGCTGTGAGCACCAGGCCTGCCATGCTGAGCCCAGGGCCACAACCAGTGCTCACCCGGGCTGGGACATTGAGTCCCAACATGGGATCCCATGGGACAGGGCACGCTGGGATTCGCCCCTGCAGCTCCCCAGTGTGTCCAGAAAGACAGCAAGGAGACAGTGACCTCTGTCAGCGGAACCCTCTGAGTGGGACGACCACTGCTGGGGTGGCTGTGCCAGCTCCCCCATGAACCTCCAGCCCTGGGAACCGGGAGCAAGTGGAAAACACAACTTGGCCAATACTGCCTGTGCCGGAAGCAAATGGAAAGAGAACTGGGGTGTGAAAACCCAAGGTTGTTTATTTACATAAGAACAGCAATGAAAACACAGAACACATTTACTTTTGTAAAAATATTTGTAATAACAACAATTTATAGAAGGTATATACCTAAGAACATATCTAACAACAATATTTGAAATGTATTTACAGAAGACAAAACGAAGCCCTAAAACCTATATGCCAAAAAGAAGAACAAACTCTAAAAACTATGTACAAAAGGGTGCCATTTCAGTCCAGGATCTCCATCAGTCCGGGAAGAAAAGCAGGTGCCATGGTCACTCCAGTCAGGCACAGAGGGCTCTACCGTGTGTCCCCAGGCTGGCACAGCGGGACTCTGCTGCCAGAGCTGAGGCTGGCTGGGTCTGGGGGCTGGGCCCCAGGCACTGCCATGGGGCTTGTGTGGCCCAAAGCAAGAACAGGACAGGCTGGGCATGGCCAGCAGAACCCAAGGCACTGGGTACCACGTTCCTGAGCAGGGACCAGCCAGCCCAATCCCGCCCCAGCCTGGCTGCAGGGAACCCACTGTGCCTGTGGGGACCACATGCCTGTCCTGCTGCTGGCATCGCTCTTCATCCCAGGACCATGGCCTCCTCTTCATCTTCCTCATCAATGTCCATCTCCTGGGTGTACTCTTCCATTTCCACGTCCATCTCCTCATCCTCATCAACCTCCATCTCTTCCTCTCCAGTCTGTTCTCCATCCACCTCCATCTCCTCCTCCGTATCCATTATGGTGCCCACCTCCATCTCTTCCTCTCCTCTCTTTTCTCCCTCCACTTCCATCTTCTCCTCTCTATCAGTCTGTCTGTCCACCTCCATCTTGTCTTCTCTACCTGCAACAGCCTGCAGAGGTAGCAAAACCTCAGAGTGGGGTCCCTGTCCCACCCCATCCCCCCAGAACTCCAGCCCACACCTGGGCAGCTGGGGGGATCCACCTCCATGGAATGGCACCGTACCTTCCTCAGGACAAATGTGAGCATCCTGCAGGGATGGATGACACAATCCAGGCCTTAGGCAGCTTTTGAGACTGATGAGATGAGGTCTCGGGGGCAGGAACAAGAAGGGTGACAGGAGCAGCAGGAGCAGCGTGCAGCGTGTGCTGAGCCCAGGGCCAACGGCTGTGTTGTGCTGCTTGCTGGCTGCTGGCAGTTCCAGATGGGACATGGATTGTGACATGACCACTGAGCTAGAGAGCCTTTGGTTCCATGCTTAGCAACGTTCCCCCAGACCATGGTGCTCAGAGCCCTGTTCCCAAGGATGGAGCATCCACAGCCTGGGCCAGTGCCTCAGCACCCTCAGTGGAAGAGAGCAGCTTCCTCAGATCCAACTTCAATCAGCCTCCTGCAGCTGAAAGCCGTCCCCCCCTTGTCCTGTTGCCACAGGCCCTGTGGAACACCCTGTCCCAATCTTTCTTGTGGCACCCTTGCAGTCCTGCAGAGCTGCAGTGAGGCCTCCCCAGGGTCTCCTCTTTCCAGGCTGAGCATCCCCAGCCCCACGTGGAAAGCAGGCAGTGTGATCTGGGGGAGTCCAGGCTGGAGTCAAATGGCATCAGGAACTGAGAGACGGAAGCTTTAGGCCCAGGATTGCCTCTCAATGTACAAAATTAATAAGAGTGGAGGGCAAGATGGTGGGACACTGCTTCTGCTCTAATTGGTGAATATAGTCTCTGTTTTTTTCTTTTTTTCTCTCATGCCGTTGCACTTTTGGCTGTTTGAAAGGAAGCTTGGCACAATATCCATTGTCTTTTCCATTTTTGAATCACCGAGCAGAGTCTGGTCAAGCTGATGTTGCAGAGCAAATCCTGCAAATGGACTGGTCATCCTGAGCTTGGAGAATGCAGTTAAACCCAGCCAAAAGTAATTTCTGGAAAGTCAAGCCTGGTGTACATTCTCTTGACTTTGGCTATGCCAACTTCACCTGAGTCTTATGAAAAAGCAAACAAAAGACTCAAACCAAAACAGACAAAACCTAGAAACAAACGAACCCATGCAAACCAATCAAACAAAGAGACTAAAAAAACCCCAAATAAAACCAAAGGGAATGAAGAGTTAGTATTAGTTTTGAGTTCATCACAGCAGGTAAATGGCTGCTTTCCACAGGATCACCATAAAAAGCCACAGATAACAGCTGCTCCAAAATACACCCAACAGGAGAACCATCAAAGTGATACATAGCAAGTCTGGGGGCAGCTCCCCATGAAGGTGAGGGATGAGCACACAGAGCTACAGCTCCAGCCTTCCCCACCCTGCAGGCTGCTCTTTGCTCCTGATGTAAGAGCCTTGCAGGACTGTGGCCCCTCTCGGTGCATTATAAATCATTCCCACAGCTGTCACTTGAGCCACTGGCATGTCCAGAGCGAGATGCAGGCACAATCCTACTGCCCGCTGAGCCTCTCTGGGAGATCCTGAGCATCTTCCTGCCCAGAGCCACAAAAGAGCTCAGGCTCTGCCTGAACTGGGTGTTCAGGGGAGGTTTCCATATCCCTGCGAGATGTGCTCATCCTTCATCAGGCTGTGCCCAGCCTGGATCAGGGCAGGTTGGAGGCCACATGGGATCCCATCCTTTGCCCTGCCATGTGATCCTCCATGCAGTGGGGATAAAAAGCCCAGCACTGGGGAACCCCAGGTGCTGCAGCAGTGATATTTTTGGGAGAAACACGGAGCTGTGCATGGCCAGCTTGAAGTCTGCACTGCTGTGAGCACCAGGCCTGCCATGCTGAGCCCAGGGCCACAACCAGTGCTCACCCGGGCTGGGACATTGAGTCCCAACATGGGATCCCATGGGACAGGGCAGGCTGGGATTCGCCCCTGCAGCTCCCCAGTGTGTCCAGAGAGACAGCAAGGAGACAGTGACCTCTGTCAGCGGAACCCTCTGAGTGGGACAACCACTGCTGGGGTGGCTGTGCCAGCTCCCCCATGAACCTCCAGCCCTGGGAACCGGGAGCAAGTGGAAAACACAACTTGGCCAATACTGCCTGTGCCGGAAGCAAATGGAAAGAGAACTGGGGTGTGAAAACCCAAGGTTGTTTATTTACATAAGAACAGCAATGAAAACACAGAACACATTTACTTTTGTAAAAATATTTGTAATAACAACAATTTATAGAAGGTATATACCTAAGAACATATCTAACAACAATATTTGAAATGTATTTACAGAAGACAAAACGAAGCCCTAAAACCTATATGCCAAAAAGAAGAACAAACTCTAAAAACTATGTACAAAAGGGTGCCATTTCAGTCCAGGATCTCCATCAGTCCGGGAAGAAAAGCAGGTGCCATGGTCACTCCAGTCAGGCACAGAGGGCTCTACCGTGTGTCCCCAGGCTGGCACAGCGGGACTCTGCTGCCAGAGCTGAGGCTGGCTGGGTCTGGGGGCTGGGCCCCAGGCACTGCCATGGGGCTTGTGTGGCCCAAAGCAAGAACAGGACAGGCTGGGCATGGCCAGCAGAACCCAAGGCACTGGGTACCACGTTCCTGAGCAGGGACCAGCCAGCCCAATCCCGCCCCAGCCTGGCTGCAGGGAACCCACTGTGCCTGTGGGGACCACATGCCTGTCCTGCTGCTGGCATCGCTCTTCATCCCAGGACCATGGCCTCCTCTTCATCTTCCTCATCAATGTCCATCTCCTGGGTGTACTCTTCCATTTCCACGTCCATCTCCTCATCCTCATCAACCTCCATCTCTTCCTCTCCAGTCTGTTCTCCATCCACCTCCATCTCCTCCTCCGTATCCATTATGGTGCCCACCTCCATCTCTTCCTCTCCTCTCTTTTCTCCCTCCACTTCCATCTTCTCCTCTCTATCAGTCTGTCTGTCCACCTCCATCTTGTCTTCTCTACCTGCAACAGCCTGTAGAGGTAGCAAAACCTCAGAGTGGGGTCCCTGTCCCACCCCATCCCCCCAGAACTCCAGCCCACACCCGGGCAGCTGGGGGGATCCACCTCCATGGAATGGCACCGTACCTTCCTCAGGACAAATGTGAGCATCCTGCAGGGATGGATGACACAATCCAGGCCTTAGGCAGCTTTTGAGACTGATGAGATGAGGTCTCGGGGGCAGGAACAAGAAGGGTGACAGGAGCAGCAGGAGCAGCGTGCAGCGTGTGCTGAGCCCAGGGCCAACGGCTGTGTTGTGCTGCTTGCTGGCTGCTGGCAGTTCCAGATGGGACATGGATTGTGACATGACCACTGAGCTAGAGAGCCTTTGGTTCCATGCTTAGCAACGTTCCCCCAGACCATGGTGCTCAGAGCCCTGTTCCCAAGGATGGAGCATCCACAGCCTGGGCCAGTGCCTCAGCACCCTCAGTGGAAGAGAGCAGCTTCCTCAGATCCAACTTCAATCAGCCTCCTGCAGCTGAAAGCCGTCCCCCCCTTGTCCTGTTGCCACAGGCCCTGTGGAACACCCTGTCCCAATCTTTCTTGTGGCACCCTTGCAGTCCTGCAGAGCTGCAGTGAGGCCTCCCCAGGGTCTCCTCTTTCCAGGCTGAGCATCCCCAGCCCCACGTGGAAAGCAGGCAGTGTGATCTGGGGGAGTCCAGGCTGGAGTCAAATGGCATCAGGAACTGAGAGACGGAAGCTTTAGGCCCAGGATTGCCTCTCAATGTACAAAATTAATAAGAGTGGAGGGCAAGATGGTGGGACACTGCTTCTGCTCTAATTGGTGAATATAGTCTCTGTTTTTTTCTTTTTTTCTCTCATGCCGTTGCACTTTTGGCTGTTTGAAAGGAAGCTTGGCACAATATCCATTGTCTTTTCCATTTTTGAATCACCGAGCAGAGTCTGGTCAAGCTGATGTTGCAGAGCAAATCCTGCAAATGGACTGGTCATCCTGAGCCTGGAGAATGCAGTTAAACCCAGCCAAAAGTAATTTCTGGAAAGTCAAGCCTGGTGTACATTCTCTTGACTTTGGCTATGCCAACTTCACCTGAGTCTTATGAAAAAGCAAACAAAAGACTCAAACCAAAACAGACAAAACCTAGAAACAAACCAACCCATGCAAAACAATCAAACAAAGAGACTAAAAAAACCCCAAATGAAACCAAAGGGAATGAAGAGTTAGTATTAGTTTTGAGTTCATCACAGCAGGTAAATGGCTGCTTTCCACAGGATCACCATAAAAAGCCACAGATAACAGCTGCTCCAAAATACACCCAACAGGAGAACCATCAAAGTGATACATAGCAACTCTGGGGGCAGCTCCCCATTAAGGTGAGGGATGAGCACACAGTGCTACAGCTCCAGCCTTCCCCACCCTGCAGGCTGCTCTTTGCTCCTGATGTAAGAGCCTTGCAGGACTGTGGCCCCTCTCGGTGCATTCTAAATCATTCCCACAGCTGTCACTTGAGCCACTGGCATGTCCAGAGCGAGATGCAGGCACAATCCTACTGCCCGCTGAGCCTCTCTGGGAGATCCTGAGCATCTTCCTGCCCAGAGCCACAAAAGAGCTCAGGCTCTGACTGAACTGGGTTTTCAGGGGAGGTTTCCATATCCCTGCAAGATGTGCTCATCCTTCATCAGGCTGTGCCCAGCCTGGATCAGGGCAGGTTGGATGCCACATGGGATCCCATCCTTTGCCCTGCCATGTGATCCTCCATGCAGTGGGGATAAAAAGCCCAGCACTGGGGAACCCCATGTGCTGCAGCAGTGATATTTTTGGGAGAAACACGGAGCTGTGCATGGCCAGCTTGAAGTCTGCAATGCTGTGAGCACCAGGCCTGCCATGCTGAGCCCAGGGCCACAACCAGTGCTCACCCGGGCTGGGACATTGAGTCCCAACATGGGATCCCATGGGACAGGGCACGCTGGGATTCGCCCCTGCAGCTCCCCAGTGTGTCCAGAGAGACAGCAAGGAGACAGTGACCTCTGTCAGCGGAACCCTCTGAGTGGGACAACCACTGCTGGGGTGGCTGTGCCAGCTCCCCCATGAACCTCCAGCCCTGGGAACCGGGAGCAAGTGGAAAACACAACTTGGCCAATACTGCCTGTGCCGGAAGCAAATGGAAAGAGAACTGGGGTGTGAAAACCCAAGGTTGTTTATTTACATAAGAACAGCAATGAAAACACAGAACACATTTACTTTTGTAAGAATATTTGTAATAACAACAATTTATAGAAGGTATATACCTAAGAACATATCTAACAACAATATTTGAAATGTATTTACAGAAGACAAAACGAAGCCCTAAAACCTATATGCCAAAAAGAAGAACAAACTCTAAAAACTATGTACAAAAAGGTGCCATTTCAGTCCAGGATCTCCATCAGTCCGGGAAGAAAAGCAGGTGCCATGGTCACTCCAGTCAGGCACAGAGGGCTCTTCCGTGTGTCCCCAGGCTGGCACACTGGGACTCTGCTGCCAGAGCTGAGGCTGGCTGGGTCTGGGGGCTGGGCCCCAGGCACTGCCATGGGGCTTGTGTGGCCCAAAGCAAGAACAGGACAGGCTGGGCATGGCCAGCAGAACCCAAGGCACTGGGTACCACGTGCCTGAGCAGGGACCAGCCAGCCCAATCCCGCCCCAGCCTGGCTGCAGGGAACCCACTGTGCCTGTGGGGACCACATGCCTGTCCTGCTGCTGGCATTGCTCTTCATCCCAGGACCATGGCCTCCTCTTCATCTTCCTCATCAATGTCCATCTCCTCGGTGTACTCTTCCATTTCCACGTCCATCTCCTCATCCTCATCAACCTCCATCTCTTCCTCTCCTGTCTGTTCTCCATCCACCTCCATCTCCTCCTCCGTATCCATTATGGTGCCCACCTCCATCTCTTCCTCTCCTCTCTTTTCTCCCTCCACTTCCATCTTCTCCTCTCTATCAGTCTGTCTGTCCACCTCCATCTTGTCTTCTCTACCTGCAACAGCCTGCAGAGGTAGCAAAACCTCAGAGTGGGGTCCCTGTCCCACCCCATCCCCCCAGAACTCCAGCCCACACCCGGGCAGCTGGGGGGATCCACCTCCATGGAATGGCACCGTACCTTCCTCAGGACAAATGTGAGCATCCTGCAGGGATGGATGACACAATCCAGGCCTTAGGCAGCTTTTGAGACTGATGAGATGAGGTCTCGGCGGCAGGAACAAGAAGGGTGACAGGAGCAGCAGGAGCAGCGTGCAGCGTGTGCTGAGCCCAGGGCCAACGGCTGTGTTGTGCTGCTTGCTGGCTGCTGGCAGTTCCAGATGGGACATGGATTGTGACATGACCACTGAGCTAGAGAGCCTTTGGTTCCATGCTTAGCAACGTTCCCCCAGACCATGGTGCTCAGAGCCCTGTTCCCAAGGATGGAGCATCCACAGCCTGGGCCAGTGCCTCAGCACCCTCAGTGGAAGAGAGCAGCTTCCTCAGATCCAACTTCAATCAGCCTCCTGCAGCTGAAAGCCGTCCCCCCCTTGTCCTGTTGCCACAGGCCCTGTGGAACACCCTGTCCCAATCTTTCTTGTGGCACCCTTGCAGTCCTGCAGAGCTGCAGTGAGGCCTCCCCAGGGTCTCCTCTTTCCAGGCTGAGCATCCCCAGCCCCACGTGGAAAGCAGGCAGTGTGATCAGGGGGAGTCCAGGCTGGAGTCAAATGGCATCAGGAACTGAGAGACGGAAGCTTTAGGCCCAGGATTGCCTCTCAATGTACAAAATTAATAAGAGTGGAGGGCAAGATGGTGGGACACTGCTTCTGCTCTAATTGGTGAATATAGTCTCTGTTTTTTTCTTTTTTTCTCTCATGCCGTTGCAGTTTTGGCTGTTTGAAAGGAAGCTTGGCACAATATCCATTGTCTTCTCCATTTGTGAATCACCGAGCAGAGTCTGGTCAAGCTGATGTTGCAGAGCAAATCCTGCAAATGGACTGGTCATCCTGAGCCTGGAGAATGCAGTTAAACCCAGCCAAAAGTAATTTCTGGAAAGTCAAGCCTGGTGTACATTCTCTTGACTTTGGCTATGCCAACTTCACCTGAGTCTTATGAAAAAGCAAACAAAAGACTCAAACCAAAACAGACAAAACCTAGAGACAAACGAACCCATGCAAACCAATCAAACAAAGAGACTAAAAAAACCCCAAATAAAACCAAAGGGAATGAAGAGTTAGTATTAGTTTTGAGTTCATCACAGCAGGTAAATGGCTGCTTTCCACAGGATCACCATAAAAAGCCACAGATAACAGCTGCTCCAAAATACACCCAACAGGAGAACCATCAAAGTGATACATAGCAACTCTGGGGGCAGCTCCCCATGAAGGTGAGGGATGAGCACACAGTGCTACAGCTCCAGCCTTCCCCACCCTGCAGGCTGCTCTTTGCTCCTGATGTAAGAGCCTTGCAGGACTGTGGCCCCTCTCGGTGCATTCTAAATCATTCCCACAGCTGTCACTTGAGCCACTGGCATGTCCAGAGCGAGATGCAGGCACAATCCTACTGCCCGCTGAGCCTCTCTGGGAGATCCTGAGCATCTTCCTGCCCAGAGCCACAAAAGAGCTCAGGCTCTGCCTGAATTGGGTGTTCAGGGGAGGTTTCCATATCCCTGCGAGATGTGCTCATCCTTCATCAGGCTGTGCCCAGCCTGGATCAGGGCAGGTTGGAGGCCACATGGGATCCCATCCTTTGCCCTGCCATGTGATCCTCCATGCAGTGGGGATAAAAAGCCCAGCACTGGGGAACCCCAGGTGCTGCAGCAGTGATATTTTTGGGAGAAACACGGAGCTGTGCATGGCCAGCTTGAAGTCTGCACTGCTGTGAGCACCAGGCCTGCCATGCTGAGCCCAGGGCCACAACCAGTGCTCACCCGGGCTGGGACATTGAGTCCCAACATGGGATCCCATGGGACAGGGCACGCTGGGATTCGCCCCTGCAGCTCCCCAGTGTGTCCAGAGAGACAGCAAGGAGACAGTGACCTCTGTCAGCGGAACCCTCTGAGTGGGACGACCACTGCTGGGGTGGCTGTGCCAGCTCCCCCATGAACCTCCAGCCCTGGGAACCGGGAGCAAGTGGAAAACACAACTTGGCCAATACTGCCTGTGCCGGAAGCAAATGGAAAGAGAACTGGGGTGTGAAAACCCAAGGTTGTTTATTTACATAAGAACAGCAATGAAAACACAGAACACATTTACTTTTGTAAGAATATTTGTAATAACAACAATTTATAGAAGGTATATACCTAAGAACATATCTAACAACAATATTTGAAATGTATTTACAGAAGACAAAACGAAGCCCTAAAACCTATATGCCAAAAACAAGAACAAACTCTAAAAACTATGTACAAAAAGGTGCCATTTCAGTCCAGGATCTCCATAAGTCCGGGAAGAAAAGCAGGTGCCATGGTCACTCTAGTCAGGCACAGAGGGCTCTTCCGTGTGTCCCCAGGCTGGCACACTGGGACTCTGCTGCCAGAGCTGAGGCTGGCTGGGTCTGGGGGCTGGGCCCCAGGCACTGCCATGGGGCTTGTGTGGCCCAAAGCAAGAACAGGACAGGCTGGGCATGGCCAGCAGAACCCAAGGCACTGGGTACCACGTTCCTGAGCAGGGACCAGCCAGCCCAATCCCGCCCCAGCCTGGCTGCAGGGAACCCACTGTGCCTGTGGGGACCACATGCCTGTCGTGCTGCTGGCATTGCTCTTCATCCCAGGACCATGGCCTCCTCTTCATCTTCCTCATCAATGTCCATCTCCTGGGTGTACTCTTCCATTTCCACGTCCATCTCCTCATCCTCATCAACCTCCATCTCCTCCTCTCCAGTCTGTTCTCCATCCACCTCCATCTCCTCCTCCGTATCCATTATGGTGCCCACCTCCATCTCTTCCTCTCCTCTCTTTTCTCCCTCCACTTCCATCTTCTCCTCTCTATCAGTCTGTCTGTCCACCTCCATCTTGTCTTCTCTACCTGCAACAGCCTGCAGAGGTAGCAAAACCTCAGAGTGGGGTCCCTGTCCCACCCCATCCCCCCAGAACTCCAGCCCACACCCGGGCAGCTGGGGGGATCCACCTCCATGGAATGGCACCGTACCTTCCTCAGGACAAATGTGAGCATCCTGCAGGGATGGATGACACAATCCAGGCCTTAGGCAGCTTTTGAGACTGATGAGATGAGGTCTCGGGGGCAGGAACAAGAAGGCTGACAGGAGCAGCAGGAGCAGCGTGCAGCGTGTGCTGAGCGCAGGGCCAACGGCTGTGTTGTGCTGCTTGCTGGCTGCTGGCAGTTCCAGATGGGACATGGATTGTGACATGACCACTGAGCTAGAGAGCCTTTGGTTCCATGCTTAGCAACGTTCCCCCAGACCATGGTGCTCAGAGCCCTGTTCCCAAGGATGGAGCATCCACAGCCTGGGCCAGTGCCTCAGCACCCTCAGTGGAAGAGAGCAGCTTCCTCAGATCCAACTTCAATCAGCCTCCTGCAGCTGAAAGCCGTCCCCCCCTTGTCCTGTTGCCACAGGCCCTGTGGAACACCCTGTCCCAATCTTTCTTGTGGCACCCTTGCAGTCCTGCAGAGCTGCAGTGAGGCCTCCCCAGGGTCTCCTCTTTCCAGGCTGAGCATCCCCAGCCCCACGTGGAAAGCAGGCAGTGTGATCAGGGGGAGACCAGGCTGGAGTCAAATGGCATCAGGAACTGAGAGACGGAAGCTTTAGGCCCAGGATTGCCTCTCAATGTACAAAATTAATAAGAGTGGAGGGCAAGATGGTGGGACACTGCTTCTGCTCTAATTGGTGAATATAGTCTCTGTTTTTTTCTTTTTTTCTCTCATGCCGTTGCAGTTTTGGCTGTTTGAAAGGAAGCTTGGCACAATATCCATTGTCTTCTCCATTTGTGAATCACCGAGCAGAGTCTGGGCAAGCTGATGTTGCAGAGCAAATCCTGCAAATGGACTGGTCATCCTGAGCCTGGAGAATGCAGTTAAACCCAGCCAAAAGTAATTTCTGGAAAGTCAAGCCTGGTGTACATTCTCTTGACTTTGGCTATGCCAACTTCACCTGAGTCTTATGAAAAAGCAAACAAAAGACTCAAACCAAAACAGACAAAACCTAGAAACAAACCAACCCATGCAAACCAATCAAACAAAGAGACTAAAAAAACCCCAAATAAAACCAACGGGAATGAAGAGTTAGTATTAGTTTTGAGTTCATCACAGCAGGTAAATGGCTGCTTTCCACAGGATCACCATAAAAAGCCACAGATAACAGCTGCTCCAAAATACACCCAACAGGAGAGCCATCAAAGTGATACATAGCAACTCTGGGGGCAGCTCCCCATGAAGGTGAGGGATGAGCACACAGTGCTACAGCTCCAGCCTTCCCCACCCTGCAGGCTGCTCTTTGCTCCTGATGTAAGAGCCTTGCAGGACTGTGGCCCCTCTCGGTGCATTATAAATCATTCCCACAGCTGTCACTTGAGCCACTGGCATGTCCAGAGCGAGATGCAGGCACAATCCTACTGCCCGCTGAGCCTCTCTGGGAGATCCTGAGCATCTTCCTGCCCAGAGCCACAAAAGAGCTCAGGCTCTGCCTGAACTGGGTGTTCAGGGGAGGTTTCCATATCCCTGCGAGATGTGCTCATCCTTCATCAGGCTGTGCCCAGCCTGGATCAGGGCAGGTTGGAGGCCACATGGGATCCCATCCTTTGCCCTGCCATGTGATCCTCCATGCAGTGGGGATAAAAAGCCCAGCACTGGGGAACCCCAGGTGCTGCAGCAGTGATATTTTTGGGAGAAACACGGAGCTGTGCATGGCCAGCTTGAAGTCTGCACTGCTGTGAGCACCAGGCCTGCCATGCTGAGCCCAGGGCCACAACCAGTGCTCACCCGGGCTGGGACATTGAGTCCCAACATGGGATCCCATGGGACAGGGCACGCTGGGATTCGCCCCTGCAGCTCCCCAGTGTGTCCAGAGAGACAGCAAGGAGACAGTGACCTCTGTCAGCGGAACCCTCTGAGTGGGACGACCACTGCTGGGGTGGCTGTGCCAGCTCCCCCATGAACCTCCAGCCCTGGGAACCGGGAGCAAGTGGAAAACACAACTTGGCCAATACTGCCTGTGCCGGAAGCAAATGGAAAGAGAACTGGGGTGTGAAAACCCAAGGTTGTTTATTTACATAAGAACAGCAATGAAAACACAGAACACATTTACTTTTGTAAGAATATTTGTAATAACAACAATTTATAGAAGGTATATACCTAAGAACATATCTAACAACAATATTTGAAATGTATTTACAGAAGACAAAACGAAGCCCTAAAACCTATATGCCAAAAAGAAGAACAAACTCTAAAAACTATGTACAAAAAGGTGCCATTTCAGTCCAGGATCTCCATCAGTCCGGGAAGAAAAGCAGGTGCCATGGTCACTCCAGTCAGGCACAGAGGGCTCTTCCGTGTGTCCCCAGGCTGGCACACTGGGACTCTGCTGCTAGAGCTGAGGCTGGCTGGGTCTGGGGGCTGGGACCCAGGCACTGCCATGGGGCTTGTGTGGCCCAAAGCAAGAACAGGACAGGCTGGGCATGGCCAGCAGAACCCAAGGCACTGGGTACCACGTTCCTGAGCAGGGACCAGCCAGCCCAATCCCGCCCCAGCCTGGCTGCAGGGAACCCACTGTGCCTGTGGGGACCACATGCCTGTCGTGCTGCTGGCATTGCTCTTCATCCCAGGACCATGGCCTCCTCTTCATCTTCCTCATCAATGTCCATCTCCTGGGTGTACTCTTCCATTTCCACGTCCATCTCCTCATCCTCATCAACCTCCATCTCTTCCTCTCCAGTCTGTTCTCCATCCACCTCCATCTCCTCCTCCGTATCCATTATGGTGCCCACCTCCATCTCTTCCTCTCCTCTCTTTTCTCCCTCCACTTCCATCTTCTCCTCTCTATCAGTCTGTCTGTCCACCTCCATCTTGTCTTCTCTACCTGCAACAGCCTGCAGAGGTAGCAAAACCTCAGAGTGGGGTCCCTGTCCCACCCCATCCCCCCAGAACTCCAGCCCACACCCGGGCAGCTGGGGGGATCCACCTCCATGGAATGGCACCGTACCTTCCTCAGGACAAATGTGAGCATCCTGCAGGGATGGATGACACAATCCAGGCCTTAGGCAGCTTTTGAGACTGATGAGATGAGGTCTCGGGGGCAGGAACAAGAAGGGTGACAGGAGCAGCAGGAGCAGCGTGCAGCGTGTGCTGAGCCCAGGGCCAACGGCTGTGTTGTGCTGCTTGCTGGCTGCTGGCAGTTCCAGATGGGACATGGATTGTGACATGACCACTGAGCTAGAGAGCCTTTGGTTCCATGCTTAGCAACGTTCCCCCAGACCATGGTGCTCAGAGCCCTGTTCCCAAGGATGGAGCATCCACAGCCTGGGCCAGTGCCTCAGCACCCTCAGTGGAAGAGAGCAGCTTCCTCAGATCCAACTTCAATCAGCCTCCTGCAGCTGAAAGCCGTCCCCCCCTTGTCCTGTTGCCACAGGCCCTGTGGAACACCCTGTCCCAATCTTTCTTGTGGCACCCTTGCAGTCCTGCAGAGCTGCAGTGAGGCCTCCCCAGGGTCTCCTCTTTCCAGGCTGAGCATCCCCAGCCCCACGTGGAAAGCAGGCAGTGTGATCAGGGGGAGACCAGGCTGGAGTCAAATGGCATCAGGAACTGAGAGACGGAAGCTTTAGGCCCAGGATTGCCTCTCAATGTACAAAATTAATAAGAGTGGAGGGCAAGATGGTGGGACACTGCTTCTGCTCTAATTGGTGAATATAGTCTCTGTTTTTTTCTTTTTTTCTCTCATGCCGTTGCAGTTTTGGCTGTTTGAAAGGAAGCTTGGCACAATATCCATTGTCTTCTCCATTTGTGAATCACCGAGCAGAGTCTGGGCAAGCTGATGTTGCAGAGCAAATCCTGCAAATGGACTGGTCATCCTGAGCCTGGAGAATGCAGTTAAACCCAGCCAAAAGTAATTTCTGGAAAGTCAAGCCTGGTGTACATTCTCTTGACTTTGGCTATGCCAACTTCACCTGAGTCTTATGAAAAAGCAAACAAAAGACTCAAACCAAAACAGACAAAACCTAGAAACAAACGAACCCATGCAAACCAATCAAACAAAGAGACTAAAAAAAGCCCAAATAAAACCAACGGGAATGAAGAGTTAGTATTAGTTTTGAGTTCATCACAGCAGGTAAATGGCTGCTTTCCACAGGATCACCATAAAAAGCCACAGATAACAGCTGCTCCAAAATACACCCAACAGGAGAACCATCAAAGTGATACATAGCAACTCTGGGGGCAGCTCCCCATGAAGGTGAGGGATGAGCACACAGTGCTACAGCTCCAGCCTTCCCCACCCTGCAGGCTGCTCTTTGCTCCTGATGTAAGAGCCTTGCAGGACTGTGGCCCCTCTCGGTGCATTATAAATCATTCCCACAGCTGTCACTTGAGCCACTGGCATGTCCAGAGCGAGATGCAGGCACAATCCTACTGCCCGCTGAGCCTCTCTGGGAGATCCTGAGCATCTTCCTGCCCAGAGCCACAAAAGAGCTCAGGCTCTGCCTGAACTGGGTGTTCAGGGGAGGTTTCCATATCCCTGCGAGATGTGCTCATCCTTCATCAGGCTGTGCCCAGCCTGGATCAGGGCAGGTTGGAGGCCACATGGGATCCCATCCTTTGCCCTGCCATGTGATCCTCCATGCAGTGGGGATAAAAAGCCCAGCACTGGGGAACCCCAGGTGCTGCAGCAGTGATATTTTTGGGAGAAACACGGAGCTGTGCATGGCCAGCTTGAAGTCTGCACTGCTGTGAGCACCAGGCCTGCCATGCTGAGCCCAGGGCCACAACCAGTGCTCACCCGGGCTGGGACATTGAGTCCCAACATGGGATCCCATGGGACAGGGCACGCTGGGATTCGCCCCTGCAGCTCCCCAGTGTGTCCAGAGAGACAGCAAGGAGACAGTGACCTCTGTCAGCAGAACCCTCTGAGTGGGACGACCACTGCTGGGGTGGCTGTGCCAGCTCCCCCATGAACCTCCAGCCCTGGGAACCGGGAGCAAGTGGAAAACACAACTTGGCCAATACTGCCTGTGCCGGAAGCAAATGGAAAGAGAACTGGGGTGTGAAAACCCAAGGTTGTTTATTTACATAAGAACAGCAATGAAAACACAGAACACATTTACTTTTGTAAGAATATTTGTAATAACAACAATTTATAGAAGGTATACACCTAAGAACATATCTAACAACAATATTTGAAATGTATTTACAGAAGACAAAACGAAGCCCTAAAACCTATATGCCAAAAAGAAGAACAAACTCTAAAAACTATGTACAAAAAGGTGCCATTTCAGTCCAGGATCTCCATCAGTCCGGGAAGAAAAGCAGGTGCCATGGTCACTCCAGTCAGGCACAGAGGGCTCTTCCGTGTGTCCCCAGGCTGGCACACTGGGACTCTGCTGCCAGAGCTGAGGCTGGCTGGGTCTGGGGGCTGGGCCCCAGGCACTGCCATGGGGCTTGTGTGGCCCGCAGCAAGAACAGGACAGGCTGGGCATGGCCAGCAGAACCCAAGGCACTGGGTACCACGTTCCTGAGCAGGGACCAGCCAGCCCAATCCCGCCCCAGCCTGGCTGCAGGGAACCCACTGTGCCTGTGGGGACCACATGCCTGTCGTGCTGCTGGCATTGCTCTTCATCCCAGGACCATGGCCTCCTCTTCATCTTCCTCATCAATGTCCATCTCCTGGGTGTACTCTTCCATTTCCACGTCCATCTCCTCATCCTCATCAACCTCCATCTCTTCCTCTCCAGTCTGTTCTCCATCCACCTCCATCTCCTCCTCCGTATCCATTATGGTGCCCACCTCCATCTCTTCCTCTCCTCTCTTTTCTCCCTCCACTTCCATCTTCTCCTCTCTATCAGTCTGTCTGTCCACCTCCATCTTGTCTTCTCTACCTGCAACAGCCTGCAGAGGTAGCAAAACCTCAGAGTGGGGTCCCTGTCCCACCCCATCCCCCCAGAACTCCAGCCCACACCCGGGCAGCTGGGGGGATCCACCTCCATGGAATGGCACCGTACCTTCCTCAGGACAAATGTGAGCATCCTGCAGGGATGGATGACACAATCCAGGCCTTAGGCAGCTTTTGAGACTGATGAGATGAGGTCTCGGGGGCAGGAACAAGAAGGGTGACAGGAGCAGCAGGAGCAGCGTGCAGCGTGTGCTGAGCGCAGGGCCAACGGCTGTGTTGTGCTGCTTGCTGGCTGCTGGCAGTTCCAGATGGGACATGGATTGTGACATGACCACTGAGCTAGAGAGCCTTTGGTTCCATGCTTAGCAACGTTCCCCCAGACCATGGTGCTCAGAGCCCTGTTCCCAAGGATGGAGCATCCACAGCCTGGGCCAGTGCCTCAGCACCCTCAGTGGAAGAGAGCAGCTTCCTCAGATCCAACTTCAATCAGCCTCCTGCAGCTGAAAGCCGTCCCCCCCTTGTCCTGTTGCCACAGGCCCTGTGGAACACCCTGTCCCAATCTTTCTTGTGGCACCCTTGCAGTCCTGCAGAGCTGCAGTGAGGCCTCCCCAGGGTCTCCTCTTTCCAGGCTGAGCATCCCCAGCCCCACGTGGAAAGCAGGCAGTGTGATCAGGGGGAGACCAGGCTGGAGTCAAATGGCATCAGGAACTGAGAGACGGAAGCTTTAGGCCCAGGATTGCCTCTCAATGTACAAAATTAATAAGAGTGGAGGGCAAGATGGTGGGACACTGCTTCTGCTCTAATTGGTGAATATAGTCTCTGTTTTTTTCTTTTTTTCTCTCATGCCGTTGCAGTTTTGGCTGTTTGAAAGGAAGCTTGGCACAATATCCATTGTCTTCTCCATTTGTGAATCACCGAGCAGAGTCTGGGCAAGCTGATGTTGCAGAGCAAATCCTGCAAATGGACTGGTCATCCTGAGCCTGGAGAATGCAGTTAAACCCAGCCAAAAGTAATTTCTGGAAAGTCAAGCCTGGTGTACATTCTCTTGACTTTGGCTATGCCAACTTCACCTGAGTCTTATGAAAAAGCAAACAAAAGACTCAAACCAAAACAGACAAAACCTAGAAACAAACCAACCCATGCAAACCAATCAAACAAAGAGACTAAAAAAACCCCAAATAAAACCAACGGGAATGAAGAGTTAGTATTAGTTTTGAGTTCATCACAGCAGGTAAATGGCTGCTTTCCACAGGATCACCATAAAAAGCCACAGATAACAGCTGCTCCAAAATACACCCAACAGGAGAACCATCAAAGTGATACATAGCAAGTCTGGGGGCAGCTCCCCATGAAGGTGAGGGATGAGCACACAGTGCTACAGCTCCAGCCTTCCCCACCCTGCAGGCTGCTCTTTGCTCCTGATGTAAGAGCCTTGCAGGACTGTGGCCCCTCTCGGTGCATTATAAATCATTCCCACAGCTGTCACTTGAGCCACTGGCATGTCCAGAGCGAGATGCAGGCACAATCCTACTGCCCGCTGAGCCTCTCTGGGAGATCCTGAGCATCTTCCTGCCCAGAGCCACAAAAGAGCTCAGGCTCTGCCTGAACTGGGTGTTCAGGGGAGGTTTCCATATCCCTGCGAGATGTGCTCATCCTTCATCAGGCTGTGCCCAGCCTGGATCAGGGCAGGTTGGAGGCCACATGGGATCCCATCCTTTGCCCTGCCATGTGATCCTCCATGCAGTGGGGATAAAAAGCCCAGCACTGGGGAACCCCAGGTGCTGCAGCAGTGATATTTTTGGGAGAAACACGGAGCTGTGCATGGCCAGCTTGAAGTCTGCACTGCTGTGAGCACCAGGCCTGCCATGCTGAGCCCAGGGCCACAACCAGTGCTCACCCGGGCTGGGACATTGAGTCCCAACATGGGATCCCATGGGACAGGGCACGCTGGGATTCGCCCCTGCAGCTCCCCAGTGTGTCCAGAGAGACAGCAAGGAGACAGTGACCTCTGTCAGCAGAACCCTCTGAATGGGACGACCACTGCTGGGGTGGCTGTGCCAGCTCCCCCATGAACCTCCAGCCCTGGGAACCGGGAGCAAGTGGAAAACACAACTTGGCCAATACTGCCTGTGCCGGAAGCAAATGGAAAGAGAACTGGGGTGTGAAAACCCAAGGTTGTTTATTTACATAAGAACAGCAATGAAAACACAGAACACATTTACTTTTGTAAGAATATTTGTAATAACAACAATTTATAGAAGGTATATACCTAAGAACATATCTAACAACAATATTTGAAATGTATTTACAGAAGACAAAACGAAGCCCTAAAACCTATATGCCAAAAAGAAGAACAAACTCTAAAAACTATGTACAAAAAGGTGCCATTTCAGTCCAGGATCTCCATCAGTCCGGGAAGAAAAGCAGGTGCCATGGTCACTCCAGTCAGGCACAGAGGGCTCTTCCGTGTGTCCCCAGGCTGGCACACTGGGACTCTGCTGCCAGAGCTGAGGCTGGCTGGGTCTGGGGGCTGGGCCCCAGGCACTGCCATGGGGCTTGTGTGGCCCGCAGCAAGAACAGGACAGGCTGGGCATGGCCAGCAGAACCCAAGGCACTGGGTACCACGTTCCTGAGCAGGGACCAGCCAGCCCAATCCCGCCCCAGCCTGGCTGCAGGGAACCCACTGTGCCTGTGGGGACCACATGCCTGTCGTGCTGCTGGCATTGCTCTTCATCCCAGGACCATGGCCTCCTCTTCATCTTCCTCATCAATGTCCATCTCCTGGGTGTACTCTTCCATTTCCACGTCCATCTCCTCATCCTCATCAACCTCCATCTCTTCCTCTCCAGTCTGTTCTCCATCCACCTCCATCTCCTCCTCCGTATCCATTATGGTGCCCACCTCCATCTCTTCCTCTCCTCTCTTTTCTCCCTCCACTTCCATCTTCTCCTCTCTATCAGTCTGTCTGTCCACCTCCATCTTGTCTTCTCTACCTGCAACAGCCTGCAGAGGTAGCAAAACCTCAGAGTGGGGTCCCTGTCCCACCCCATCCCCCCAGAACTCCAGCCCACACCCGGGCAGCTGGGGGGATCCACCTCCATGGAATGGCACCGTACCTTCCTCAGGACAAATGTGAGCATCCTGCAGGGATGGATGACACAATCCAGGCCTTAGGCAGCTTTTGAGACTGATGAGATGAGGTCTCGGGGGCAGGAACAAGAAGGGTGACAGGAGCAGCAGGAGCAGCGTGCAGCGTGTGCTGAGCGCAGGGCCAACGGCTGTGTTGTGCTGCTTGCTGGCTGCTGGCAGTTCCAGATGGGACATGGATTGTGACATGACCACTGAGCTAGAGAGCCTTTGGTTCCATGCTTAGCAACGTTCCCCCAGACCATGGTGCTCAGAGCCCTGTTCCCAAGGATGGAGCATCCACAGCCTGGGCCAGTGCCTCAGCACCCTCAGTGGAAGAGAGCAGCTTCCTCAGATCCAACTTCAATCAGCCTCCTGCAGCTGAAAGCCGTCCCCCCCTTGTCCTGTTGCCACAGGCCCTGTGGAACACCCTGTCCCAATCTTTCTTGTGGCACCCTTGCAGTCCTGCAGAGCTGCAGTGAGGCCTCCCCAGGGTCTCCTCTTTCCAGGCTGAGCATCCCCAGCCCCACGTGGAAAGCAGGCAGTGTGATCAGGGGGAGACCAGGCTGGAGTCAAATGGCATCAGGAACTGAGAGACAGAAGCTTTAGGCCCAGGATTGCCTCTCAATGTACAAAATTAATAAGAGTGGAGGGCAAGATGGTGGGACACTGCTTCTGCTCTAATTGGTGAATATAGTCTCTGTTTTTTTCTTTTTTTCTCTCATGCCGTTGCAGTTTTGGCTGTTTGAAAGGAAGCTTGGCACAATATCCATTGTCTTCTCCATTTGTGAATCACCGAGCAGAGTCTGGGCAAGCTGATGTTGCAGAGCAAATCCTGCAAATGTACTGGTCATCCTGAGCCTGGAGAATGCAGTTAAACCCAGCCAAAAGTAATTTCTGGAAAGTCAAGCCTGGTGTACATTCTCTTGACTTTGGCTATGCCAACTTCACCTGAGTCTTATGAAAAAGCAAACAAAAGACTCAAACCAAAACAGACAAAACCTAGAAACAAACCAACCCATGCAAACCAATCAAACAAAGAGACTAAAATAACCCCAAATAAAACCAACGGGAATGAAGAGTTAGTATTAGTTTTGAGTTCATCACAGCAGGTAAATGGCTGCTTTCCACAGGATCACCATAAAAAGCCACAGATAACAGCTGCTCCAAAATACACCCAACAGGAGAACCATCAAAGTGATACATAGCAACTCTGGGGGCAGCTCCCCATGAAGGTGAGGGATGAGCACACAGTGCTACAGCTCCAGCCTTCCCCACCCTGCAGGCTGCTCTTTGCTCCTGATGTAAGAGCCTTGCAGGACTGTGGCCCCTCTCGGTGCATTATAAATCATTCCCACAGCTGTCACTTGAGCCACTGGCATGTCCAGAGCGAGATGCAGGCACAATCCTACTGCCCGCTGAGCCTCTCTGGGAGATCCTGAGCATCTTCCTGCCCAGAGCCACAAAAGAGCTCAGGCTCTGCCTGAACTGGGTGTTCAGGGGAGGTTTCCATATCCCTGCGAGATGTGCTCATCCTTCATCAGGCTGTGCCCAGCCTGGATCAGGGCAGGTTGGAGGCCACATGGGATCCCATCCTTTGCCCTGCCATGTGATCCTCCATGCAGTGGGGATAAAAAGCCCAGCACTGGGGAACCCCAGGTGCTGCAGCAGTGATATTTTTGGGAGAAACACGGAGCTGTGCATGGCCAGCTTGAAGTCTGCATTGCTGTGAGCACCAGGCCTGCCATGCTGAGCCCAGGGCCACAACCAGTGCTCACCCGGGCTGGGACATTGAGTCCCAACATGGGATCCCATGGGACAGGGCACGCTGGGATTCGCCCCTGCAGCTCCCCAGTGTGTCCAGAGAGACAGCAAGGAGACAGTGACCTCTGTCAGCGGAACCCTCTGAGTGGGACGACCACTGCTGGGGTGGCTGTGCCAGCTCCCCCATGAACCTCCAGCCCTGGGAACCGGGAGCAAGTGGAAAACACAACTTGGCCAATACTGCCTGTGCCGGAAGCAAATGGAAAGAGAACTGGGGTGTGAAAACCCAAGGTTGTTTATTTACATAAGAACAGCAATGAAAACACAGAACACATTTACTTTTGTAAGAATATTTGTAATAACAACAATTTATAGAAGGTATATACCTAAGAACATATCTAACAACAATATTTGAAATGTATTTACAGAAGACAAAACGAAGCCCTAAAACCTATATGCCAAAAAGAAGAACAAACTCTAAAAACTATGTACAAAAAGGTGCCATTTCAGTCCAGGATCTCCATCAGTCCGGGAAGAAAAGCAGGTGCCATGGTCACTCCAGTCAGGCACAGAGGGCTCTTCCGTGTGTCCCCAGGCTGGCACACTGGGACTCTGCTGCCAGAGCTGAGGCTGGCTGGGTCTGGGGGCTGGGACCCAGGCACTGCCATGGGGCTTGTGTGGCCCAAAGCAAGAACAGGACAGGCTGGGCATGGCCAGCAGAACCCAAGGCACTGGGTACCACGTTCCTGAGCAGGGACCAGCCAGCCCAATCCCGCCCCAGCCTGGCTGCAGGGAACCCACTGTGCCTGTGGGGACCACATGCCTGTCCGGCTGCTGGCATCGCTCTTCATCCCAGGACCATGGCCTCCTCTTCATCTTCCTCATCAATGTCCATCTCCTGGGTGTACTCTTCCATTTCCACGTCCATCTCCTCATCCTCATCAACCTCCATCTCTTCCTCTCCAGTCTGTTCTCCATCCACCTCCATCTCCTCCTCCGTATCCATTATGGTGTCCACCTCCATCTCTTCCTCTCCTCTCTTTTCTCCCTCCACTTCCATCTTCTCCTCTCTATCAGTCTGTCTGTCCACCTCCATCTTGTCTTCTCTACCTGCAACAGCCTGTAGAGGTAGCAAAACCTCAGAGTGGGGTCCCTGTCCCACCCCATCCCCCCAGAACTCCAGCCCACACCCGGGCAGCTGGGGGGATCCACCTCCATGGAATGGCACCGTACCTTCCTCAGGACAAATGTGAGCATCCTGAAGGGATGGATGACACAATCCAGGCCTTAGGCAGCTTTTGAGACTGATGAGATGAGGTCTCGGGGGCAGGAACAAGAAGGGTGACAGGAGCAGCAGGAGCAGCGTGCAGCGTGTGCTGAGCCCAGGGCCAACGGCTGTGTTGTGCTGCTTGCTGGCTGCTGGCAGTTCCAGATGGGACATGGATTGTGACATGACCACTGAGCTAGAGAGCCTTTGGTTCCATGCTTAGCAACGTTCCCCCAGACCATGGTGCTCAGAGCCCTGTTCCCAAGGATGGAGCATCCACAGCCTGGGCCAGTGCCTCAGCACCCTCAGTGGAAGAGAGCAGCTTCCTCAGATCCAACTTCAATCAGCCTCCTGCAGATGAAAGCCGTCCCCCCCTTGTCCTGTTGCCAGAGGCCCTGTGGAACACCCTGTCCCAATCTTTCTTGTGGCACCCTTGCAGTCCTGCAGAGCTGCAGTGAGGCCTCCCCAGGGTCTCCTCTTTCCAGGCTGAGCATCCCCAGCCCCACGTGGAAAGCAGGAAGTGTGATCAGGGGGAGTCCAGGCTGGAGTCAAATGGCATCAGGAACTGAGAGACGGAAGCTTTAGGCCCAGGATTGCCTCTCAATGTACAAAATTAATAAGAGTGGAGGGCAAGATGGTGGGACACTGCTTCTGCTCTAATTGGTGAATATAGTCTCTGTTTTTTTCTTTTTTTCTCTCATGCCGTTGCACTTTTGGCTGTTTGAAAGGAAGCTTGGCACAATATCCATTGTCTTTTCCATTTTTGAATCACCGAGCAGAGTCTGGGCAAGCTGATGTTGCAGAGCAAATCCTGCAAATGGACTGGTCATCCTGAGCCTGGAGAATGCAGTTAAACCCAGCCAAAAGTAATTTCTGGAAAGTCAAGCCTGGTGTACATTCTCTTGACTTTGGCTATGCCAACTTCACCCGAGTCTTATGAAAAAGCAAACAAAAGACTCAAACCAAAACAGACAAAACCTAGAAACAAACGAACCCATGCAAACCAATCAAACAAAGAGACTAAAAAAACCCCAAATAAAACCAAAGGGAATGAAGAGTTAGTATTAGTTTTGAGTTCATCACAGCAGGTAAATGGCTGCTTTCCACAGGATCACCATAAAAAGCCACAGATAACAGCTGCTCCAAAATACACCCAACAGGAGAACCATCAAAGTGATACATAGCAACTCTGGGGGCAGCTCCCCATGAAGGTGAGGGATGAGCACACAGTGCTACAGCTCCAGCCTTCCCCACCCTGCAGGCTGCTCTTTGCTCCTGATGTAAGAGCCTTGCAGGACTGTGGCCCCTCTCGGTGCATTATAAATCATTCCCACAGCTCTCACTTGAGCCACTGGCATGTCCAGAGCGAGATGCAGGCACAATCCTACTGCCCGCTGAGCCTCTCTGGGAGATCCTGAGCATCTTCCTGCCCAGAGCCACAAAAGAGCTCAGGCTCTGCCTGAACTGGGTTTTCAGGGGAGGTTTCCATATCCCTGCGAGATGTGCTCATCCTTCATCAGGCTGTGCCCAGCCTGGATCAGGGCAGGTTGGATGCCACATGGGCTCCATCCTTTGCCCTGCCATGTGATCCTCCATGCAGTGGGGATAAAAAGCCCAGCACTGGGGAACCCCAGGTGCTGCAGCAGTGATATTTTTGGGAGAAACACGGAGCTGTGCATGGCCAGCTTGAAGTCTGCACTGCTGTGAGCACCAGGCCTGCCATGCTGAGCCCAGGGCCACAACCAGTGCTCACCCGGGCTGGGACATTGAGTCCCAACATGGGATCCCATGGGACAGGGCACGCTGGGATTCGCCCCTGCAGCTCCCCAGTGTGTCCAGAGAGACAGCAAGGAGACAGTGACCTCTGTCAGCGGAACCCTCTGAGTGGGACGACCACTGCTGGGGTGGCTGTGCCAGCTCCCCCATGAACCTCCAGCCCTGGGAACCGGGAGCAAGTGGAAAACACAACTTGGCCAATACTGCCTGTGCCGGAAGGAAATGGAAAGAGAACTGGGGTGTGAAAACCCAAGGTTGTTTATTTACATAAGAACAGCAATGAAAACACAGAACACATTTACTTTTGTAAGAATATTTGTAATAACAACAATTTATAGAAGGTATATACCTAAGAACATATCTAACAACAATATTTGAAATGTATTTACAGAAGACAAAACGAAGCCCTAAAACCTATATGCCAAAAACAAGAACAAACTCTAAAAACTATGTACAAAAGGGTGCCATTTCAGTCCAGGATCTCCATCAGTCCGGGAAGAAAAGCAGGTGCCATGGTCACTCCAGTCAGGCACAGAGGGCTCTACCGTGTGTCCCCAGGCTGGCACACTGGGACTCTGCTGCCAGAGCTGAGGCTGGCTGGGTCTGGGGGCTGGGCCCCAGGCACTGCCATGGGGCTTGTGTGGCCCAAAGCAAGAACAGGACAGGCTGGGCATGGCCAGCAGAACCCAAGGCACTGGGTACCACGTTCCTGAGCAGGGACCAGCCAGCCCAATCCCGCCCCAGCCTGGCTGCAGGGAACCCACTGTGCCTGTGGGGACCACATGCCTGTCGTGCTGCTGGCATCGCTCTTCATCCCAGGACCATGGCCTCCTCTTCATCTTCCTCATCAATGTCCATCTCCTGGGTGTACTCTTCCATTTCCACGTCCATCTCCTCATCCTCATCAACCTCCATCTCTTCCTCTCCAGTCTGTTCTCCATCCACCTCCATCTCCTCCTCCGTATCCATTATGGTGCCCACCTCCATCTCTTCCTCTCCTCTCTTTTCTCCCTCCACTTCCATCTTCTCCTCTCTATCAGTCTGTCTGTCCACCTCCATCTTGTCTTCTCTACCTGCAACAGCCTGCAGAGGTAGCAAAACCTCAGAGTGGGGTCCCTGTCCCACCCCATCCCCCCAGAACTCCAGCCCACACCCGGGCAGCTGGGGGGATCCACCTCCATGGAATGGCACCGTACCTTCCTCAGGACAAATGTGAGCATCCTGCAGGGATGGATGACACAATCCAGGCCTTAGGCAGCTTTTGAGACTGATGAGATGAGGTCTCGGGGGCAGGAACAAGAAGGGTGACAGGAGCAGCAGGAGCAGCGTGCAGCGTGTGCTGAGCGCAGGGCCAACGGCTGTGTTGTGCTGCTTGCTGGCTGCTGGCAGTTCCAGATGGGACATGGATTGTGACATGACCACTGAGCTAGAGAGCCTTTGGTTCCATGCTTAGCAACGTTCCCCCAGACCATGGTGCTCAGAGCCCTGTTCCCAAGGATGGAGCATCCACAGCCTGGGCCAGTGCCTCAGCACCCTCAGTGGAAGAGAGCAGCTTCCTCAGATCCAACTTCAATCAGCCTCCTGCAGATGAAAGCCGTCCCCCCCTTGTCCTGTTGCCAGAGGCCCTGTGGAACACCCTGTCCCAATCTTTCTTGTGGCACCCTTGCAGTCCTGCAGAGCTGCAGTGAGGCCTCCCCAGGGTCTCCTCTTTCCAGGCTGAGCATCCCCAGCCCCACGTGGAAAGCAGGAAGTGTGATCTGGGGGAGTCCAGGCTGGAGTCAAATGGCATCAGGAACTGAGAGACGGAAGCTTTAGGCCCAGGATTGCCTCTCAATGTACAAAATTAATAAGAGTGGAGGGCAAGATGGTGGGACACTGCTTCTGCTCTAATTGGTGAATATAGTCTCTGTTTTTTTCTTTTTTTCTCTCATGCCGTTGCACTTTTGGCTGTTTGAAAGGAAGCTTGGCACAATATCCATTGTCTTTTCCATTTTTGAATCACCGAGCAGAGTCTGGGCAAGCTGATGTTGCAGAGCAAATCCTGCAAATGGACTGGTCATCCTGAGCCTGGAGAATGCAGTTAAACCCAGCCAAAAGTAATTTCTGGAAAGTCAAGCCTGGTGTACATTCTCTTGACTTTGGCTATGCCAACTTCACCCGAGTCTTATGAAAAAGCAAACAAAAGACTCAAACCAAAACAGACAAAACCTAGAAACAAACGAACCCATGCAAACCAATCAAACAAAGAGACTAAAAAAACCCCAAATAAAACCAAAGGGAATGAAGAGTTAGTATTAGTTTTGAGTTCATCACAGCAGGTAAATGGCTGCTTTCCACAGGATCACCATAAAAAGCCACAGATAACAGCTGCTCCAAAATACACCCAACAGGAGAACCATCAAAGTGATACATAGCAACTCTGGGGGCAGCTCCCCATGAAGGTGAGGGATGAGCACACAGTGCTACAGCTCCAGCCTTCCCCACCCTGCAGGCTGCTCTTTGCTCCTGATGTAAGAGCCTTGCAGGACTGTGGCCCCTCTCGGTGCATTATAAATCATTCCCACAGCTCTCACTTGAGCCACTGGCATGTCCAGAGCGAGATGCAGGCACAATCCTACTGCCCGCTGAGCCTCTCTGGGAGATCCTGAGCATCTTCCTGCCCAGAGCCACAAAAGAGCTCAGGCTCTGCCTGAACTGGGTTTTCAGGGGAGGTTTCCATATCCCTGCGAGATGTGCTCATCCTTCATCAGGCTGTGCCCAGCCTGGATCAGGGCAGGTTGGATGCCACATGGGCTCCATCCTTTGCCCTGCCATGTGATCCTCCATGCAGTGGGGATAAAAAGCCCAGCACTGGGGAACCCCAGGTGCTGCAGCAGTGATATTTTTGGGAGAAACACGGAGCTGTGCATGGCCAGCTTGAAGTCTGCACTGCTGTGAGCACCAGGCCTGCCATGCTGAGCCCAGGGCCACAACCAGTGCTCACCCGGGCTGGGACATTGAGTCCCAACATGGGATCCCATGGGACAGGGCACGCTGGGATTCGCCCCTGCAGCTCCCCAGTGTGTCCAGAGAGACAGCAAGGAGACAGTGACCTCTGTCAGCGGAACCCTCTGAGTGGGACGACCACTGCTGGGGTGGCTGTGCCAGCTCCCCCATGAACCTCCAGCCCTGGGAACCGGGAGCAAGTGGAAAACACAACTTGGCCAATACTGCCTGTGCCGGAAGGAAATGGAAAGAGAACTGGGGTGTGAAAACCCAAGGTTGTTTATTTACATAAGAACAGCAATGAAAACACAGAACACATTTACTTTTGTAAGAATATTTGTAATAACAACAATTTATAGAAGGTATATACCTAAGAACATATCTAACAACAATATTTGAAATGTATTTACAGAAGACAAAACGAAGCCCTAAAACCTATATGCCAAAAACAAGAACAAACTCTAAAAACTATGTACAAAAGGGTGCCATTTCAGTCCAGGATCTCCATCAGTCCGGGAAGAAAAGCAGGTGCCATGGTCACTCCAGTCAGGCACAGAGGGCTCTACCGTGTGTCCCCAGGCTGGCACAGCGGGACTCTGCTGCCAGAGCTGAGGCTGGCTGGGTCTGGGGGCTGGGCCCCAGGCACTGCCATGGGGCTTGTGTGGCCCAAAGCAAGAACAGGACAGGCTGGGCATGGCCAGCAGAACCCAAGGCACTGGGTACCACGTTCCTGAGCAGGGACCAGCCAGCCCAATCCCGCCCCAGCCTGGCTGCAGGGAACCCACTGTGCCTGTGGGGACCACATGCCTGTCGTGCTGCTGGCATCGCTCTTCATCCCAGGACCATGGCCTCCTCTTCATCTTCCTCATCAATGTCCATCTCCTGGGTGTACTCTTCCATTTCCACGTCCATCTCCTCATCCTCATCAACCTCCATCTCTTCCTCTCCAGTCTGTTCTCCATCCACCTCCATCTCCTCCTCCGTATCCATTATGGTGCCCACCTCCATCTCTTCCTCTCCTCTCTTTTCTCCCTCCACTTCCATCTTCTCCTCTCTATCAGTCTGTCTGTCCACCTCCATCTTGTCTTCTCTACCTGCAACAGCCTGCAGAGGTAGCAAAACCTCAGAGTGGGGTCCCTGTCCCACCCCATCCCCCCAGAACTCCAGCCCACACCCGGGCAGCTGGGGGGATCCACCTCCATGGAATGGCACCGTACCTTCCTCAGGACAAATGTGAGCATCCTGCAGGGATGGATGACACAATCCAGGCCTTAGGCAGCTTTTGAGACTGATGAGATGAGGTCTCGGGGGCAGGAACAAGAAGGGTGACAGGAGCAGCAGGAGCAGCGTGCAGCGTGTGCTGAGCGCAGGGCCAACGGCTGTGTTGTGCTGCTTGCTGGCTGCTGGCAGTTCCAGATGGGACATGGATTGTGACATGACCACTGAGCTAGAGAGCCTTTGGTTCCATGCTTAGCAACGTTCCCCCAGACCATGGTGCTCAGAGCCCTGTTCCCAAGGATGGAGCATCCACAGCCTGGGCCAGTGCCTCAGCACCCTCAGTGGAAGAGAGCAGCTTCCTCAGATCCAACTTCAATCAGCCTCCTGCAGCTGAAAGCCGTCCCCCCCTTGTCCTGTTGCCACAGGCCCTGTGGAACACCCTGTCCCAATCTTTCTTGTGGCACCCTTGCAGTCCTGCAGAGCTGCAGTGAGGCCTCCCCAGGGTCTCCTCTTTCCAGGCTGAGCATCCCCAGCCCCACGTGGAAAGCAGGCAGTGTGATCAGGGGGAGACCAGGCTGGAGTCAAATGGCATCAGGAACTGAGAGACGGAAGCTTTAGGCCCAGGATTGCCTCTCAATGTACAAAATTAATAAGAGTGGAGGGCAAGATGGTGGGACACTGCTTCTGCTCTAATTGGTGAATATAGTCTCTGTTTTTTTCTTTTTTTCTCTCATGCCGTTGCAGTTTTGGCTGTTTGAAAGGAAGCTTGGCACAATATCCATTGTCTTCTCCATTTGTGAATCACCGAGCAGAGTCTGGGCAAGCTGATGTTGCAGAGCAAATCCTGCAAATGTACTGGTCATCCTGAGCCTGGAGAATGCAGTTAAACCCAGCCAAAAGTAATTTCTGGAAAGTCAAGCCTGGTGTACATTCTCTTGACTTTGGCTATGCCAACTTCACCTGAGTCTTATGAAAAAGCAAACAAAAGACTCAAACCAAAACAGACAAAACCTAGAAACAAACCAACCCATGCAAAACAATCAAACAAAGAGACTAAAATAACCCCAAATAAAACCAACGGGAATGAAGAGTTAGTATTAGTTTTGAGTTCATCACAGCAGGTAAATGGCTGCTTTCCACAGGATCACCATAAAAAGCCACAGATAACAGCTGCTCCAAAATACACCCAACAGGAGAACCATCAAAGTGATACATAGCAACTCTGGGGGCAGCTCCCCATGAAGGTGAGGGATGAGCACACAGTGCTACAGCTCCAGCCTTCCCCACCCTGCAGGCTGCTCTTTGCTCCTGATGTAAGAGCCTTGCAGGACTGTGGCCCCTCTCGGTGCATTATAAATCATTCCCACAGCTCTCACTTGAGCCACTGGCATGTCCAGAGCGAGATGCAGGCACAATCCTACTGCCCGCTGAGCCTCTCTGGGAGATCCTGAGCATCTTCCTGCCCAGAGCCACAAAAGAGCTCAGGCTCTGCCTGAACTGGGTTTTCAGGGGAGGTTTCCATATCCCTGCGAGATGTGCTCATCCTTCATCAGGCTGTGCCCAGCCTGGATCAGGGCAGGTTGGATGCCACATGGGCTCCATCCTTTGCCCTGCCATGTGATCCTCCATGCAGTGGGGATAAAAAGCCCAGCACTGGGGAACCCCAGGTGCTGCAGCAGTGATATTTTTGGGAGAAACACGGAGCTGTGCATGGCCAGCTTGAAGTCTGCACTGCTGTGAGCACCAGGCCTGCCATGCTGAGCCCAGGGCCACAACCAGTGCTCACCCGGGCTGGGACATTGAGTCCCAACATGGGATCCCATGGGACAGGGCAGGCTGGGATTCGCCCCTGCAGCTCCCCAGTGTGTCCAGAGAGACAGCAAGGAGACAGTGACCTCTGTCAGCGGAACCCTCTGAGTGGGACGACCACTGCTGGGGTGGCTGTGCCAGCTCCCCCATGAACCTCCAGCCCTGGGAACCGGGAGCAAGTGGAAAACACAACTTGGCCAATACTGCCTGTGCCGGAAGGAAATGGAAAGAGAACTGGGGTGTGAAAACCCAAGGTTGTTTATTTACATAAGAACAGCAATGAAAACACAGAACACATTTACTTTTGTAAGAATATTTGTAATAACAACAATTTATAGAAGGTATATACCTAAGAACATATCTAACAACAATATTTGAAATGTATTTACAGAAGACAAAACGAAGCCCTAAAACCTATATGCCAAAAACAAGAACAAACTCTAAAAACTATGTACAAAAGGGTGCCATTTCAGTCCAGGATCTCCATCAGTCCGGGAAGAAAAGCAGGTGCCATGGTCACTCCAGTCAGGCACAGAGGGCTCTACCGTGTGTCCCCAGGCTGGCACAGCGGGACTCTGCTGCCAGAGCTGAGGCTGGCTGGGTCTGGGGGCTGGGCCCCAGGCACTGCCATGGGGCTTGTGTGGCCCAAAGCAAGAACAGGACAGGCTGGGCATGGCCAGCAGAACCCAAGGCACTGGGTACCACGTTCCTGAGCAGGGACCAGCCAGCCCAATCCCGCCCCAGCCTGGCTGCAGGGAACCCACTGTGCCTGTGGGGACCACATGCCTGTCGTGCTGCTGGCATCGCTCTTCATCCCAGGACCATGGCCTCCTCTTCATCTTCCTCATCAATGTCCATCTCCTGGGTGTACTCTTCCATTTCCACGTCCATCTCCTCATCCTCATCAACCTCCATCTCTTCCTCTCCAGTCTGTTCTCCATCCACCTCCATCTCCTCCTCCGTATCCATTATGGTGCCCACCTCCATCTCTTCCTCTCCTCTCTTTTCTCCCTCCACTTCCATCTTCTCCTCTCTATCAGTCTGTCTGTCCACCTCCATCTTGTCTTCTCTACCTGCAACAGCCTGCAGAGGTAGCAAAACCTCAGAGTGGGGTCCCTGTCCCACCCCATCCCCCCAGAACTCCAGCCCACACCCGGGCAGCTGGGGGGATCCACCTCCATGGAATGGCACCGTACCTTCCTCAGGACAAATGTGAGCATCCTGCAGGGATGGATGACACAATCCAGGCCTTAGGCAGCTTTTGAGACTGATGAGATGAGGTCTCGGGGGCAGGAACAAGAAGGGTGACAGGAGCAGCAGGAGCAGCGTGCAGCGTGTGCTGAGCCCAGGGCCAACGGCTGTGTTGTGCTGCTTGCTGGCTGCTGGCAGTTCCAGATGGGACATGGATTGTGACATGACCACTGAGCTAGAGAGCCTTTGGTTCCATGCTTAGCAACGTTCCCCCAGACCATGGTGCTCAGAGCCCTGTTCCCAAGGATGGAGCATCCACAGCCTGGGCCAGTGCCTCAGCACCCTCAGTGGAAGAGAGCAGCTTCCTCAGATCCAACTTCAATCAGCCTCCTGCAGCTGAAAGCCGTCCCCCCCTTGTCCTGTTGCCACAGGCCCTGTGGAACACCCTGTCCCAATCTTTCTTGTGGCACCCTTGCAGTCCTGCAGAGCTGCAGTGAGGCCTCCCCAGGGTCTCCTCTTTCCAGGCTGAGCATCCCCAGCCCCACGTGGAAAGCAGGCAGTGTGATCAGGGGGAGACCAGGCTGGAGTCAAATGGCATCAGGAACTGAGAGACGGAAGCTTTAGGCCCAGGATTGCCTCTCAATGTACAAAATTAATAAGAGTGGAGGGCAAGATGGTGGGACACTGCTTCTGCTCTAATTGGTGAATATAGTCTCTGTTTTTTTCTTTTTTTCTCTCATGCCGTTGCAGTTTTGGCTGTTTGAAAGGAAGCTTGGCACAATATCCATTGTCTTCTCCATTTGTGAATCACCGAGCAGAGTCTGGGCAAGCTGATGTTGCAGAGCAAATCCTGCAAATGGACTGGTCATCCTGAGCCTGGAGAATGCAGTTAAACCCAGCCAAAAGTAATTTCTGGAAAGTCAAGCCTGGTGTACATTCTCTTGACTTTGGCTATGCCAACTTCACCTGAGTCTTATGAAAAAGCAAACAAAAGACTCAAACCAAAACAGACAAAACCTAGAAACAAACGAACCCATGCAAACCAATCAAACAAAGAGACTAAAAAAAGCCCAAATAAAACCAACGGGAATGAAGAGTTAGTATTAGTTTTGAGTTCATCACAGCAGGTAAATGGCTGCTTTCCACAGGATCACCATAAAAAGCCACAGATAACAGCTGCTCCAAAATACACCCAACAGGAGAACCATCAAAGTGATACATAGCAACTCTGGGGGCAGCTCCCCATGAAGGTGAGGGATGAGCACACAGTGCTACAGCTCCAGCCTTCCCCACCCTGCAGGCTGCTCTTTGCTCCTGATGTAAGAGCCTTGCAGGACTGTGGCCCCTCTCGGTGCATTATAAATCATTCCCACAGCTGTCACTTGAGCCACTGGCATGTCCAGAGCGAGATGCAGGCACAATCCTACTGCCCGCTGAGCCTCTCTGGGAGATCCTGAGCATCTTCCTGCCCAGAGCCACAAAAGAGCTCAGGCTCTGCCTGAACTGGGTGTTCAGGGGAGGTTTCCATATCCCTGCGAGATGTGCTCATCCTTCATCAGGCTGTGCCCAGCCTGGATCAGGGCAGGTTGGAGGCCACATGGGATCCCATCCTTTGCCCTGCCATGTGATCCTCCATGCAGTGGGGATAAAAAGCCCAGCACTGGGGAACCCCAGGTGCTGCAGCAGTGATATTTTTGGGAGAAACACGGAGCTGTGCATGGCCAGCTTGAAGTCTGCACTGCTGTGAGCACCAGGCCTGCCATGCTGAGCCCAGGGCCACAACCAGTGCTCACCCGGGCTGGGACATTGAGTCCCAACATGGGATCCCATGGGACAGGGCACGCTGGGATTCGCCCCTGCAGCTCCCCAGTGTGTCCAGAGAGACAGCAAGGAGACAGTGACCTCTGTCAGCGGAACCCTCTGAGTGGGACGACCACTGCTGGGGTGGCTGTGCCAGCTCCCCCATGAACCTCCAGCCCTGGGAACCGGGAGCAAGTGGAAAACACAACTTGGCCAATACTGCCTGTGCCGGAAGCAAATGGAAAGAGAACTGGGGTGTGAAAACCCAAGGTTGTTTATTTACATAAGAACAGCAATGAAAACACAGAACACATTTACTTTTGTAAGAATATTTGTAATAACAACAATTTATAGAAGGTATATACCTAAGAACATATCTAACAACAATATTTGAAATGTATTTACAGAAGACAAAACGAAGCCCTAAAACCTATATGCCAAAAACAAGAACAAACTCTAAAAACTATGTACAAAAGGGTGCCATTTCAGTCCAGGATCTCCATCAGTCCGGGAAGAAAAGCAGGTGCCATGGTCACTCCAGTCAGGCACAGAGGGCTCTACCGTGTGTCCCCAGGCTGGCACAGCGGGACTCTGCTGCCAGAGCTGAGGCTGGCTGGGTCTGGGGGCTGGGCCCCAGGCACTGCCATGGGGCTTGTGTGGCCCAAAGCAAGAACAGGACAGGCTGGGCATGGCCAGCAGAACCCAAGGCACTGGGTACCACGTTCCTGAGCAGGGACCAGCCAGCCCAATCCCGCCCCAGCCTGGCTGCAGGGAACCCACTGTGCCTGTGGGGACCACATGCCTGTCCGGCTGCTGGCATCGCTCTTCATCCCAGGACCATGGCCTCCTCTTCATCTTCCTCATCAATGTCCATCTCCTGGGTGTACTCTTCCATTTCCACGTCCATCTCCTCATCCTCATCAACCTCCATCTCTTCCTCTCCAGTCTGTTCTCCATCCACCTCCATCTCCTCCTCCGTATCCATTATGGTGTCCACCTCCATCTCTTCCTCTCCTCTCTTTTCTCCCTCCACTTCCATCTTCTCCTCTCTATCAGTCTGTCTGTCCACCTCCATCTTGTCTTCTCTACCTGCAACAGCCTGCAGAGGTAGCAAAACCTCAGAGTGGGGTCCCTGTCCCACCCCATCCCCCCAGAACTCCAGCCCACACCCGGGCAGCTGGGGGGATCCACCTCCATGGAATGGCACCGTACCTTCCTCAGGACAAATGTGAGCATCCTGCAGGGATGGATGACACAATCCAGGCCTTAGGCAGCTTTTGAGACTGATGAGATGAGGTCTCGGGGGCAGGAACAAGAAGGGTGACAGGAGCAGCAGGAGCAGCGTGCAGCGTGTGCTGAGCCCAGGGCCAACGGCTGTGTTGTGCTGCTTGCTGGCTGCTGGCAGTTCCAGATGGGACATGGATTGTGACATGACCACTGAGCTAGAGAGCCTTTGGTTCCATGCTTAGCAATGTTCCCCCAGACCATGGTGCTCAGAGCCCTGTTCCCAAGGATGGAGCATCCACAGCCTGGGCCAGTGCCTCAGCACCCTCAGTGGAAGAGAGCAGCTTCCTCAGATCCAACTTCAATCAGCCTCCTGCAGCTGAAAGCCGTCCCCCCCTTGTCCTGTTGCCACAGGCCCTGTGGAACACCCTGTCCCAATCTTTCTTGTGGCACCCTTGCAGTCCTGCAGAGCTGCAGTGAGGCCTCCCCAGGGTCTCCTCTTTCCAGGCTGAGCATCCCCAGCCCCACGTGGAAAGCAGACAGTGTGATCAGGGGGAGACCAGGCTGGAGTCAAATGGCATCAGGAACTGAGAGACGGAAGCTTTAGGCCCAGGATTGCCTCTCAATGTACAAAATTAATAAGAGTGGAGGGCAAGATGGTGGGACACTGCTTCTGCTCTAATTGGTGAATATAGTCTCTGTTTTTTTCTTTTTTTCTCTCATGCCGTTGCAGTTTTGGCTGTTTGAAAGGAAGCTTGGCACAATATCCATTGTCTTCTCCATTTGTGAATCACCGAGCAGAGTCTGGGCAAGCTGATGTTGCAGAGCAAATCCTGCAAATGGACTGGTCATCCTGAGCCTGGAGAATGCAGTTAAACCCAGCCAAAAGTAATTTCTGGAAAGTCAAGCCTGGTGTACATTCTCTTGACTTTGGCTATGCCAACTTCACCTGAGTCTTATGAAAAAGCAAACAAAAGACTCAAACCAAAACAGACAAAACCTAGAAACAAACCAACCCATGCAAACCAATCAAACAAAGAGACTAAAAAAACCCCAAATAAAACCAACGGGAATGAAGAGTTAGTATTAGTTTTGAGTTCATCACAGCAGGTAAATGGCTGCTTTCCACAGGATCACCATAAAAAGCCACAGATAACAGCTGCTCCAAAATACACCCAACAGGAGAACCATCAAAGTGATACATAGCAAGTCTGGGGGCAGCTCCCCATGAAGGTGAGGGATGAGCACACAGTGCTACAGCTCCAGCCTTCCCCACCCTGCAGGCTGCTCTTTGCTCCTGATGTAAGAGCCTTGCAGGACTGTGGCCCCTCTCGGTGCATTATAAATCATTCCCACAGCTGTCACTTGAGCCACTGGCATGTCCAGAGCGAGATGCAGGCACAATCCTACTGCCCGCTGAGCCTCTCTGGGAGATCCTGAGCATCTTCCTGCCCAGAGCCACAAAAGAGCTCAGGCTCTGCCTGAACTGGGTGTTCAGGGGAGGTTTCCATATCCCTGCGAGATGTGCTCATCCTTCATCAGGCTGTGCCCAGCCTGGATCAGGGCAGGTTGGAGGCCACATGGGATCCCATCCTTTGCCCTGCCATGTGATCCTCCATGCAGTGGGGATAAAAAGCCCAGCACTGGGGAACCCCAGGTGCTGCAGCAGTGATATTTTTGGGAGAAACACGGAGCTGTGCATGGCCAGCTTGAAGTCTGCACTGCTGTGAGCACCAGGCCTGCCATGCTGAGCCCAGGGCCACAACCAGTGCTCACCCGGGCTGGGACATTGAGTCCCAACATGGGATCCCATGGGACAGGGCACGCTGGGATTCGCCCCTGCAGCTCCACAGTGTGTCCAGAGAGACAGCAAGGAGACAGTGACCTCTGTCAGCGGAACCCTCTGAGTGGGACGACCACTGCTGGGGTGGCTGTGCCAGCTCCCCCATGAACCTCCAGCCCTGGGAACCGGGAGCAAGTGGAAAACACAACTTGGCCAATACTGCCTGTGCCGGAAGCAAATGGAAAGAGAACTGGGGTGTGAAAACCCAAGGTTGTTTATTTACATAAGAACAGCAATGAAAACACAGAACACATTTACTTTTGTAAGAATATTTGTAATAACAACAATTTATAGAAGGTATATACCTAAGAACATATCTAACAACAATATTTGAAATGTATTTACAGAAGACAAAACGAAGCCCTAAAACCTATATGCCAAAAAGAAGAACAAACTCTAAAAACTATGTACAAAAAGGTGCCATTTCAGTCCAGGATCTCCATCAGTCCGGGAAGAAAAGCAGGTGCCATGGTCACTCCAGTCAGGCACAGAGGGCTCTACCGTGTGTCCCCAGGCTGGCACACTGGGACTCTGCTGCCAGAGCTGAGGCTGGCTGGGTCTGGGGGCTGGGCCCCAGGCACTGCCATGGGGCTTGTGTGGCCCAAAGCAAGAACAGGACAGGCTGGGCATGGCCAGCAGAACCCAAGGCACTGGGTACCACGTTCCTGAGCAGGGACCAGCCAGCCCAATCCCGCCCCAGCCTGGCTGCAGGGAACCCACTGTGCCTGTGGGGACCACATGCCTGTCGTGCTGCTGGCATCGCTCTTCATCCCAGGACCATGGCCTCCTCTTCATCTTCCTCATCAATGTCCATCTCCTGGGTGTACTCTTCCATTTCCACGTCCATCTCCTCATCCTCATCAACCTCCATCTCTTCCTCTCCAGTCTGTTCTCCATCCACCTCCATCTCCTCCTCCGTATCCATTATGGTGTCCACCTCCATCTCTTCCTCTCCTCTCTTTTCTCCCTCCACTTCCATCTTCTCCTCTCTATCAGTCTGTCTGTCCACCTCCATCTTGTCTTCTCTACCTGCAACAGCCTGTAGAGGTAGCAAAACCTCAGAGTGGGATCCCTGTCCCACCCCATCCCCCCAGAACTCCAGCCCACACCCGGGCAGCTGGGGGGATCCACCTCCATGGAATGGCACCGTACCTTCCTCAGGACAAATGTGAGCATCCTGCAGGGATGGATGACACAATCCAGGCCTTAGGCAGCTTTTGAGACTGATGAGATGAGGTCTCGGGGGCAGGAACAAGAAGTGTGACAGGAGCAGCAGGAGCAGCGTGCAGCGTGTGCTGAGCCCAGGGCCAACGGCTGTGTTGTGCTGCTTGCTGGCTGCTGGCAGTTCCAGATGGGACATGGATTGTGACATGACCACTGAGCTAGAGAGCCTTTGGTTCCATGCTTAGCAACGTTCCCCCAGACCATGGTGCTCAGAGCCCTGTTCCCAAGGATGGAGCATCCACAGCCTGGGCCAGTGCCTCAGCACCCTCAGTGGAAGAGAGCAGCTTCCTCAGATCCAACTTCAATCAGCCTCCTGCAGCTGAAAGCCGTCCCCCCCTTGTCCTGTTGCCACAGGCCCTGTGGAACACCCTGTCCCAATCTTTCTTGTGGCACCCTTGCAGTCCTGCAGAGCTGCAGTGAGGCCTCCCCAGGGTCTCCTCTTTCCAGGCTGAGCATCCCCAGCCCCACGTGGAAAGCAGGCAGTGTGATCTGGGGGAGTCCAGGCTGGAGTCAAATGGCATCAGGAACTGAGAGACGGAAGCTTTAGGCCCAGGATTGCCTCTCAATGTACAAAATTAATAAGAGTGGAGGGCAAGATGGTGGGACACTGCTTCTGCTCTAATTGGTGAATATAGTCTCTGTTTTTTTCTTTTTTTCTCTCATGCCGTTGCAGTTTTGGCTGTTTGAAAGGAAGCTTGGCACAATATCCATTGTCTTTTCCATTTTTGAATCACCGAGCAGAGTCTGGGCAAGCTGATGTTGCAGAGCAAATCCTGCAAATGGACTGGTCATCCTGAGCCTGGAGAATGCAGTTAAACCCAGCCAAAAGTAATTTCTGGAAAGTCAAGCCTGGTGTACATTCTCTTGACTTTGGCTATGCCAACTTCACCTGAGTCTTATGAAAAAGCAAACAAAAGACTCAAACCAAAACAGACAAAACCTAGAAACAAACGAACCCATGCAAACCAATCAAACAAAGAGACTAAAAAAACCCCAAATAAAACCAAAGGGAATGAAGAGTTAGTATTAGTTTTGAGTTCATCACAGCAGGTAAATGGCTGCTTTCCACAGGATCACCATAAAAAGCCACAGATAACAGCTGCTCCAAAATACACCCAACAGGAGAACCATCAAAGTGATACATAGCAACTCTGGGGGCAGCTCCCCATGAAGGTGAGGGATGAGCACACAGTGCTACAGCTCCAGCCTTCCCCACCCTGCAGGCTGCTCTTTGCTCCTGATGTAAGAGCCTTGCAGGACTGTGGCCCCTCTCGGTGCATTATAAATCATTCCCACAGCTCTCACTTGAGCCACTGGCATGTCCAGAGCGAGATGCAGGCACAATCCTACTGCCCGCTGAGCCTCTCTGGGAGATCCTGAGCATCTTCCTGCCCAGAGCCACAAAAGAGCTCAGGCTCTGCCTGAACTGGGTTTTCAGGGGAGGTTTCCATATCCCTGCAAGATGTGCTCATCCTTCATCAGGCTGTGCCCAGCCTGGATCAGGGCAGGTTGGATGCCACATGGGATCCATCCTTTGCCCTGCCATGTGATCCTCCATGCAGTGGGGATAAAAAGCCCAGCACCGGGGAACCCCATGTGCTGCAGCAGTGATATTTTTGGGAGAAACACGGAGCTGTGCATGGCCAGCTTGAAGTCTGCACTGCTGTGAGCACCAGGCCTGCCATGCTGAGCCCAGGGCCACAACCAGTGCTCACCCGGGCTGGGACATTGAGTCCCAACATGGGATCCCTTGGGACAGGGCACGCTGGGATTCGCCCCTGCAGCTCTCCAGTGTGTCCAGAGAGACAGCAAGGAGACAGTGACCTCTGTCAGCAGGACCCTCTGAGTGGGACAACCACTGCTGGGGTGGCTGTGCCAGCTCCCCCATGAACCTCCAGCCCTGGGAACAGGGAGGAAGTGGAAAACACAACTTGGCCAATACTGCCTGTGCCGGAAGCAAATGGAAAGAGAACTGGGGTGTGAAAACCCAAGGTTGTTTATTTACATAAGAACAGCAATGAAAACACAGAACACATTTACTTTTGTAAGAATATTTGTAATAACAACAATTTATAGAAGGTATATACCTAAGAACATATCTAACAACAATATTTGAAATGTATTTACAGAAGACAAAACGAAGCCCTAAAACCTATATGCCAAAAAGAAGAACAAACTCTAAAAACTATGTACAAAAAGGTGCCATTTCAGTCCAGGATCTCCATCAGTCCGGGAAGAAAAGCAGGTGCCATGGTCACTCCAGTCAGGCACAGAGGGCTCGACCGTGTGTCCCCAGGCTGGCACACTGGGACTCTGCTGCCAGAGCTGAGGCTGGCTGGGTCTGGGGGCTGGGCCCCAGGCACTGCCATGGGGCTTGTGTGGCCCAAAGCAAGAACAGGACAGGCTGGGCATGGCCAGCAGAACCCAAGGCACTGGGTACCACGTTCCTGAGCAGGGACCACCCAGCCCAATCCCGCCCCAGCCTGGCTGCAGGGAACCCACTGTGCCTGTGGGGACCACATGCCTGTCGTGCTGCTGGCATCGCTCTTCATCCCAGGACCATGGCCTCCTCTTCATCTTCCTCATCAATGTCCATCTCCTGGGTGTACTCTTCCATTTCCACGTCCATCTCCTCATCCTCATCAACCTCCATCTCTTCCTCTCCAGTCTGTTCTCCATCCACCTCCATCTCCTCCTCCGTATCCATTATGGTGTCCACCTCCATCTCTTCCTCTCCTCTCTTTTCTCCCTCCACTTCCATCTTCTCCTCTCTATCAGTCTGTCTGTCCACCTCCATCTTGTCTTCTCTACCTGCAACAGCCTGTAGAGGTAGCAAAACCTCAGAGTGGGATCCCTGTCCCACCCCATCCCCCCAGAACTCCAGACCACACCCGGGCATCTGGGGGGATCCACCTCCATGGAATGGCACCGTACCTTCCTCAGGACAAATGTGAGCATCCTGCAGGGATGGATGACACAATCCAGGCCTTAGGCAGCTTTTGAGACTGATGAGATGAGGTCTCGGGGGCAGGAACAAGAAGGGTGACAGGAGCAGCAGGAGCAGCGTGCAGCGTGTGCTGAGCGCAGGGCCAACGGCTGTGTTGTGCTGCTTGCTGGCTGCTGGCAGTTCCAGATGGGACATGGATTGTGACATGACCACTGAGCTAGAGAGCCTTTGGTTCCATGCTTAGCAACGTTCCCCCAGACCATGGTGCTCAGAGCCCTGTTCCCAAGGATGGAGCATCCACAGCCTGGGCCAGTGCCTCAGCACCCTCAGTGGAAGAGAGCAGCTTCCTCAGATCCAACTTCAATCAGCCTCCTGCAGCTGAAAGCCGTCCCCCCCTTGTCCTGTTGCCACAGGCCCTGTGGAACACCCTGTCCCAATCTTTCTTGTGGCACCCTTGCAGTCCTGCAGAGCTGCAGTGAGGCCTCCCCAGGGTCTCCTCTTTCCAGGCTGAGCATCCCCAGCCCCACGTGGAAAGCAGGCAGTGTGATCTGGGGGAGTCCAGGCTGGAGTCAAATGGCATCAGGAACTGAGAGACGGAAGCTTTAGGCTCAGGTTTGCCTCTCAATGTACAAAATTAATAAGAGTGGAGGGCAAGATGGTGGGACACTGCTTCTGCTCTAATTGGTGAATATAGTCTCTGTTTTTTTCTTTTTTTCTCTCATGCCATTGCACTTTTGGCTGCTTGAAAGGAAGCTTGGCACAATATCCATTGTCTTTTCCATTTTTGAATCACCGAGCAGAGTCTGGGCAAGCTGATGTTGCAGAGCAAATCCTGCAAATGGACTGGTCATCCTGAGCCTGGAGAATGCAGTTAAACCCAGCCAAAAGTAATTTCTGGAAAGTCAAGCCTGGTGTACATTCTCTTGACTTTGGCTATGCCAACTTCACCTGAGTCTTATGAAAAAGCAAACAAAAGACTCAAACCAAAACAGACAAAACCTAGAAACAAACAAACCCATGCAAACCAATCAAACAAAGAGACTAAAAAAACCCCAAATAAAACCAAAGGGAATGAAGAGTTAGTATTAGTTTTGAGTTCATCACAGCAGGTAAATGGCTGCTTTCCACAGGATCACCATAAAAAGCCACAGATAACAGCTGCTCCAAAATACACCCAACAGGAGAACCATCAAAGTGATACATAGCAACTCTGGGGGCAGCTCCCCATGAAGGTGAGGGATGAGCACAGAGTGGTACAGCTCCAGCCTTCCCCACCCTGCAGGCTGCTCTTTGCTCCTGATGTAAGAGCCTTGCAGGACTGTGGCCCCTCTCGGTGCATTATAAATCATTCCCACAGCTCTCACTTGAGCCACTGGCATGTCCAGAGCGAGATGCAGGCACAATCCTACTGCCCGCTGAGCCTCTCTGGGAGATCCTGAGCATCTTCCTGCCCAGAGCCACAAAAGAGCTCAGGCTCTGCCTGAACTGGGTTTTCAGGGGAGGTTTCCATATCCCTGCAAGATGTGCTCATCCTTCATCAGGCTGTGCCCAGCCTGGATCAGGGCAGGTTGGATGCCACATGGGATCCATCCTTTGCCCTGCCATGTGATCCTCCATGCAGTGGGGATAAAAAGCCCAGCACTGGGGAACCCCATGTGCTGCAGCAGTGATATTTTTGGGAGAAACACGGAGCTGTGCATGGCCAGCTTGAAGTCTGCACTGCTGTGAGCACCAGGCCTGCCATGCTGAGCCCAGGGCCACAACCAGTGCTCACCCGGGCTGGGACATTGAGTCCCAACATGGGATCCCTTGGGACAGGGCACGCTGGGATTCGCCCCTGCAGCTCTCCAGTGTGTCCAGAGAGACAGCAAGGAGACAGTGACCTCTGTCAGCAGGACCCTCTGAGTGGGACAACCACTGCTGGGGTGGCTGTGCCAGCTCCCCCATGAACCTCCAGCCCTGGGAACAGGGAGGAAGTGGAAAACACAACTTGGCCAATACTGCCTGTGCCGGAAGCAAATGGAAAGAGAACTGGGGTGTGAAAACCCAAGGTTGTTTATTTACATAAGAACAGCAATGAAAACACAGAACACATTTACTTTTGTAAAAATATTTGTAATAACAACAATTTATAGAAGGTATATACCTAAGAACATATCTAACAACAATATTTGAAATGTATTTACAGAAGACAAAACGAAGCCCTAAAACCTATATGCCAAAAAGAAGAACAAACTCTAAAAACTATGTACAAAAAGGTGCCATTTCAGTCCAGGATCTCCATCAGTCCGGGAAGAAAAGCAGGTGCCATGGTCACTCCAGTCAGGCACAGAGGGCTCGACCATGTGTCCCCAGGCTGGCACACTGGGACTCTGCTGCCAGAGCTGAGGCTGGCTGGGTCTGGGGGCTGGGCCCCAGGCACTGCCATGGGGCTTGTGTGGCCCAAAGCAAGAACAGGACAGGCTGGGCATGGCCAGCAGAACCCAAGGCACTGGGTACCACGTTCCTGAGCAGGGACCAGCCAGCCCAATCCCGCCCCAGCCTGGCTGCAGGGAACCCACTGTGCCTGTGGGGACCACATGCCTGTCCTGCTGCTGGCATCGCTCTTCATCCCAGGACCATGGCCTCCTCTTCATCTTCCTCATCAATGTCCATCTCCTCGGTGTACTCTTCCATTTCCACGTCCATCTCCTCATCCTCATCAACCTCCATCTCTTCCTCTCCAGTCTGTTCTCCATCCACCTCCATCTCCTCCTCCGTATCCATTATGGTGTCCACCTCCATCTCTTCCTCTCCTCTCTTTTCTCCCTCCACTTCCATCTTCTCCTCTCTATCAGTCTGTCTGTCCACCTCCATCTTGTCTTCTCTACCTGCAACAGCCTGTAGAGGTAGCAAAACCTCAGAGTGGGATCCCTGTCCCACCCCATCCCCCCAGAACTCCAGCCCACACCCGGGCAGCTGGGGGGATCCACCTCCATGGAATGGCACCGTACCTTCCTCAGGACAAATGTGAGCATCCTGCAGGGATGGATGACACAATCCAGGCCTTAGGCAGCTTTTGAGACTGATGAGATGAGGTCTCGGGGGCAGGAACAAGAAGGGTGACAGGAGCAGCAGGAGCAGCGTGCAGCGTGTGCTGAGCGCAGGGCCAACGGCTGTGTTGTGCTGCTTGCTGGCTGCTGGCAGTTCCAGATGGGACATGGATTGTGACATGACCACTGAGCTAGAGAGCCTTTGGTTCCATGCTTAGCAACGTTCCCCCAGACCATGGTGCTCAGAGCCCTGTTCCCAAGGATGGAGCATCCACAGCCTGGGCCAGTGCCTCAGCACCCTCAGTGGAAGAGAGCAGCTTCCTCAGATCCAACTTCAATCAGCCTCCTGCAGCTGAAAGCCGTCCCCCCCTTGTCCTGTTGCCACAGGCCCTGTGGAACACCCTGTCCCAATCTTTCTTGTGGCACCCTTGCAGTCCTGCAGAGCTGCAGTGAGGCCTCCCCAGGGTCTCCTCTTTCCAGGCTGAGCATCCCCAGCCCCACGTGGAAAGCAGGCAGTGTGATCTGGGGGAGTCCAGGCTGGAGTCAAATGGCATCAGGAACTGAGAGACGGAAGCTTTAGGCCCAGGATTGCCTCTCAATGTACAAAATTAATAAGAGTGGAGGGCAAGATGGTGGGACACTGCTTCTGCTCTAATTGGTGAATATAGTCTCTGTTTTTTTCTTTTTTTCTCTCATGCCGTTGCACTTTTGGCTGCTTGAAAGGAAGCTTGGCACAATATCCATTGTCTTTTCCATTTTTGAATCACCGAGCAGAGTCTGGTCAAGCTGATGTTGCAGAGCAAATCCTGCAAATGGACTGGTCATCCTGAGCCTGGAGAATGCAGTTAAACCCAGCCAAAAGTAATTTCTGGAAAGTCAAGCCTGGTGTACATTCTCTTGACTTTGGCTATGCCAACTTCACCTGAGTCTTATGAAAAAGCAAACAAAAGACTCAAACCAAAACAGACAAAACCTAGAAACAAACAAACCCATGCAAACCAATCAAACAAAGAGACTAAAAAAACCCCAAATAAAACCAAAGGGAATGAAGAGTTAGTATTAGTTTTGAGTTCATCACAGCAGGTAAATGGCTGCTTTCCACAGGATCACCATAAAAAGCCACAGATAACAGCTGCTCCAAAATACACCCAACAGGAGAACCATCAAAGTGATACATAGCAACTCTGGGGGCAGCTCCCCATGAAGGTGAGGGATGAGCACAGAGTGGTAGAGCTCCAGCCTTCCCCACCCTGCAGGCTGCTCTTTGCTCCTGATGTAAGAGCCTTGCAGGACTGTGGCCCCTCTCGGTGCATTATAAATCATTCCCACAGCTGTCACTTGAGCCACTGGCATGTCCAGAGCGAGATGCAGGCACAATCCTACTGCCCGCTGAGCCTCTCTGGGAGATCCTGAGCATCTTCCTGCCCAGAGCCACAAAAGAGCTCAGGCTCTGCCTGAACTGGGTTTTCAGGGGAGGTGTCCATATCCCTGCAAGATGTGCTCATCCTTCATCAGGCTGTGCCCAGCCTGGATCAGGGCAGGTTGGATGCCACATGGGATCCCATCCTTTGCCCTGCCATGTGATCCTCCATGCAGTGGGGATAAAAAGCCCAGCACTGGGGAACCCCATGTGCTGCAGCAGTGATATTTTTGGGAGAAACACGGAGCTGTGCATGGCCAGCTTGAAGTCTGCACTGCTGTGAGCACCAGGCCTGCCATGCTGAGCCCAGGGCCACAACCAGTGCTCACCCGGGCTGGGACATTGAGTCCCAACATGGGATCCCATGGGACAGGGCACGCTGGGATTCGCCCCTGCAGCTCCCCAGTGTGTCCAGAGAGACAGCAAGGAGACAGTGACCTCTGTCAGCGGAACCCTCTGAGTGGGACAACCACTGCTGGGGTGGCTGTGCCAGCTCCCCCATGAACCTCCAGCCCTGGGAACCGGGAGCAAGTGGAAAACACAACTTGGCCAATACTGCCTGTGCCGGAAGCAAATGGAAAGAGAACTGGGGTGTGAAAACCCAAGGTTGTTTATTTACATAAGAACAGCAATGAAAACACAGAACACATTTACTTTTGTAAAAATATTTGTAATAACAACAATTTATAGAAGGTATATACCTAAGAACATATCTAACAACAATATTTGAAATGTATTTACAGAAGACAAAACGAAGCCCTAAAACCTATATGCCAAAAAGAAGAACAAACTCTAAAAACTATGTACAAAAAGGTGCCATTTCAGTCCAGGATCTCCATCAGTCCGGGAAGAAAAGCAGGTGCCATGGTCACTCCAGTCAGGCACAGAGGGCTCTTCCGTGTGTCCCCAGGCTGGCACACTGGGACTCTGCTGCCAGAGCTGAGGCTGGCTGGGTCTGGGGGCTGGGCCCCAGGCACTGCCATGGGGCTTGTGTGGCCCGCAGCAAGAACAGGACAGGCTGGGCATGGCCAGCAGAACCCAAGGCACTGGGTACCACGTTCCTGAGCAGGGACCAGCCAGCCCAATCCCGCCCCAGCCTGGCTGCAGGGAACCCACTGTGCCTGTGGGGACCACATGCCTGTCCTGCTGCTGGCATTGCTCTTCATCCCAGGACCATGGCCTCCTCTTCATCTTCCTCATCAATGTCCATCTCCTGGGTGTACTCTTCCATTTCCACGTCCATCTCCTCATCCTCATCAACCTCCATCTCTTCCTCTCCAGTCTGTTCTCCATCCACCTCCATCTCCTCCTCCGTATCCATTATGGTGCCCACCTCCATCTCTTCCTCTCCTCTCTTTTCTCCCTCCACTTCCATCTTCTCCTCTCTATCAGTCTGTCTGTCCACCTCCATCTTGTCTTCTCTACCTGCAACAGCCTGTAGAGGTAGCAAAACCTCAGAGTGGGGTCCCTGTCCCACCCCATCCCCCCAGAACTCCAGCCCACACCCGGGCAGCTGGGGGGATCCACCTCCATGGAATGGCACCGTACCTTCCTCAGGACAAATGTGAGCATCCTGCAGGGATGGATGACACAATCCAGGCCTTAGGCAGCTTTTGAGACTGATGAGATGAGGTCTCGGGGGCAGGAACAAGAAGGGTGACAGGAGCAGCAGGAGCAGCGTGCAGCGTGTGCTGAGCGCAGGGCCAACGGCTGTGTTGTGCTGCTTGCTGGCTGCTGGCAGTTCCAGATGGGACATGGATTGTGACATGACCACTGAGCTAGAGAGCCTTTGGTTCCATGCTTAGCAACGTTCCCCCAGACCATGGTGCTCAGAGCCCTGTTCCCAAGGATGGAGCATCCACAGCCTGGGCCAGTGCCTCAGCACCCTCAGTGGAAGAGAGCAGCTTCCTGAGATCCAACTTCAATCAGCCTCCTGCAGCTGAAAGCCGTCCCCCCCTTGTCCTGTTGCCACAGGCCCTGTGGAACACCCTGTCCCAATCTTTCTTGTGGCACCCTTGCAGTCCTGCAGAGCTGCAGTGAGGCCTCCCCAGGGTCTCCTCTTTCCAGGCTGAGCATCCCCAGCCCCACGTGGAAAGCAGGCAGTGTGATCTGGGGGAGTCCAGGCTGGAGTCAAATGGCATCAGGAACTGAGAGACGGAAGCTTTAGGCCCAGGATTGCCTCTCAATGTACAAAATTAATAAGAGTGGAGGGCAAGATGGTGGGACACTGCTTCTGCTCTAATTGGTGAATATAGTCTCTGTTTTTTTCTTTTTTTCTCTCATGCCGTTGCACTTTTGGCTGTTTGAAAGGAAGCTTGGCACAATATCCATTGTCTTTTCCATTTTTGAATCACGGAGCAGAGTCTGGGCAAGCTGATGTTGCAGAGCAAATCCTGCAAATGGACTGGTCATCCTGAGCCTGGAGAATGCAGTTAAACCCAGCCAAAAGTAATTTCTGGAAAGTCAAGCCTGGTGTACATTCTCTTGACTTTGGCTATGCCAACTTCACCTGAGTCTTATGAAAAAGCAAACAAAAGACTCAAACCAAAACAGACAAAACCTAGAAACAAACGAACCCATGCAAACCAATCAAACAAAGAGACTAAAAAAACCCCAAATAAAACCAAAGGGAATGAAGAGTTAGTATTAGTTTTGAGTTCATCACAGCAGGTAAATGGCTGCTTTCCACAGGATCACCATAAAAAGCCACAGATAACAGCTGCTCCAAAATACACCCAACAGGAGAACCATCAAAGTGATACATAGCAACTCTGGGGGCAGCTCCCCATGAAGGTGAGGGATGAGCACAGAGTGGTACAGCTCCAGCCTTCCCCACCCTGCAGGCTGCTCTTTGCTCCTGATGTAAGAGCCTTGCAGGACTGTGGCCCCTCTCGGTGCATTATAAATCATTCCCACAGCTGTCACTTGAGCCACTGGCATGTCCAGAGCGAGATCCAGGCACAATCCTACTGCCCGCTGAGCCTCTCTGGGAGATCCTGAGCATCTTCCTGCCCAGAGCCACAAAAGAGCTCAGGCTCTGCCTGAACTGGGTTTTCAGGGGAGGTTTCCATATCCCTGCAAGATGTGCTCATCCTTCATCAGGCTGTGCCCAGCCTGGATCAGGGCAGGTTGGATGCCACATGGGATCCATCCTTTGCCCTGCCATGTGATCCTCCATGCAGTGGGGATAAAAAGACCAGCACTGGGGAACCCCATGTGCTGCAGCAGTGATATTTTTGGGAGAAACACGGAGCTGTGCATGGCCAGCTTGAAGTCTGCACTGCTGTGAGCACCAGGCCTGCCATGCTGAGCCCAGGGCCACAACCAGTGCTCACCCGGGCTGGGACATTGAGTCCCAACATGGGATCCCTTGGGACAGGGCACGCTGGGATTCGCCCCTGCAGCTCTCCAGTGTGTCCAGAGAGACAGCAAGGAGACAGTGACCTCTGTCAGCAGGACCCTCTGAGTGGGACAACCACTGCTGGGGTGGCTGTGCCAGCTCCCCCATGAACCTCCAGCCCTGGGAACAGGGAGGAAGTGGAAAACACAACTTGGCCAATACTGCCTGTGCCGGAAGCAAATGGAAAGAGAACTGGGGTGTGAAAACCCAAGGTTGTTTATTTACATAAGAACAGCAATGAAAACACAGAACACATTTACTTTTGTAAGAATATTTGTAATAACAACAATTTATAGAAGGTATATACCTAAGAACATATCTAACAACAATATTTGAAATGTATTTACAGAAGACAAAACGAAGCCCTAAAACCTATATGCCAAAAAGAAGAACAAACTCTAAAAACTATGTACAAAAAGGTGCCATTTCAGTCCAGGATCTCCATCAGTCCGGGAAGAAAAGCAGGTGCCATGGTCACTCCAGTCAGGCACAGAGGGCTCGACCGTGTGTCCCCAGGCTGGCACACTGGGACTCTGCTGCCAGAGCTGAGGCTGGCTGGGTCTGGGGGCTGGGCCCCAGGCACTGCCATGGGGCTTGTGTGGCCCAAAGCAAGAACAGGACAGGCTGGGCATGGCCAGCAGAACCCAAGGCACTGGGTACCACGTTCCTGAGCAGGGACCACCCAGCCCAATCCCGCCCCAGCCTGGCTGCAGGGAACCCACTGTGCCTGTGGGGACCACATGCCTGTCGTGCTGCTGGCATCGCTCTTCATCCCAGGACCATGGCCTCCTCTTCATCTTCCTCATCAATGTCCATCTCCTGGGTGTACTCTTCCATTTCCACGTCCATCTCCTCATCCTCATCAACCTCCATCTCTTCCTCTCCAGTCTGTTCTCCATCCACCTCCATCTCCTCCTCCGTATCCATTATGGTGCCCACCTCCATCTCTTCCTCTCCTCTCTTTTCTCCCTCCACTTCCATCTTCTCCTCTCTATCAGTCTGTCTGTCCACCTCCATCTTGTCTTCTCTACCTGCAACAGCCTGTAGAGGTAGCAAAACCTCAGAGTGGGGTCCCTGTCCCACCCCATCCCCCCAGAACTCCAGCCCACACCCGGGCAGCTGGGGGGATCCACCTCCATGGAATGGCACCGTACCTTCCTCAGGACAAATGTGAGCATCCTGCAGGGATGGATGACACAATCCAGGCCTTAGGCAGCTTTTGAGACTGATGAGATGAGGTCTCGGCGGCAGGAACAAGAAGGGTGACAGGAGCAGCAGGAGCAGCGTGCAGCGTGTGCTGAGCCCAGGGCCAACGGCTGTGTTGTGCTGCTTGCTGGCTGCTGGCAGTTCCAGATGGGACATGGATTGTGACATGACCACTGAGCTAGAGAGCCTTTGGTTCCATGCTTAGCAACGTTCCCCCAGACCATGGTGCTCAGAGCCCTGTTCCCAAGGATGGAGCATCCACAGCCTGGGCCAGTGCCTCAGCACCCTCAGTGGAAGAGAGCAGCTTCCTCAGATCCAACTTCAATCAGCCTCCTGCAGCTGAAAGCCGTCCCCCCCTTGTCCTGTTGCCACAGGCCCTGTGGAACACCCTGTCCCAATCTTTCTTGTGGCACCCTTGCAGTCCTGCAGAGCTGCAGTGAGGCCTCCCCAGGGTCTCCTCTTTCCAGGCTGAGCATCCCCAGCCCCACGTGGAAAGCAGGCAGTGTGATCTGGGGGAGTCCAGGCTGGAGTCAAATGGCATCAGGAACTGAGAGACGGAAGCTTTAGGCCCAGGATTGCCTCTCAATGTACAAAATTAATAAGAGTGGAGGGCAAGATGGTGGGACACTGCTTCTGCTCTAATTGGTGAATATAGTCTCTGTTTTTTTCTTTTTTTCTCTCATGCCGTTGCACTTTTGGCTGCTTGAAAGGAAGCTTGGCACAATATCCATTGTCTTCTCCATTTGTGAATCACCGAGCAGAGTCTGGGCAAGCTGATGTTGCAGAGCAAATCCTGCAAATGGACTGGTCATCCTGAGCCTGGAGAATGCAGTTAAACCCAGCCAAAAGTAATTTCTGGAAAGTCAAGCCTGGTGTACATTCTCTTGACTTTGGCTATGCCAACTTCACCTGAGTCTTATGAAAAAGCAAACAAAAGACTCAAACCAAAACAGACAAAACCTAGAAACAAACGAACCCATGCAAACCAATCAAACAAAGAGACTAAAAAAACCCCAAATAAAACCAAAGGGAATGAAGAGTTAGTATTAGTTTTGAGTTCATCACAGCAGGTAAATGGCTGCTTTCCACAGGATCACCATAAAAAGCCACAGATAACAGCTGCTCCAAAATACACCCAACAGGAGAACCATCAAAGTGATACATAGCAACTCTGGGGGCAGCTCCCCATGAAGGTGAGGGATGAGCACACAGTGCTACAGCTCCAGCCTTCCCCACCCTGCAGGCTGCTCTTTGCTCCTGATGTAAGAGCCTTGCAGGACTGTGGCCCCTCTCGGTGCATTATAAATCATTCCCACAGCTCTCACTTGAGCCACTGGCATGTCCAGAGCGAGATGCAGGCACAATCCTACTGCCCGCTGAGCCTCTCTGGGAGATCCTGAGCATCTTCCTGCCCAGAGCCACAAAAGAGCTCAGGCTCTGACTGAACTGGGTTTTCAGGGGAGGTTTCCATATCCCTGCAAGATGTGCTCATCCTTCATCAGGCTGTGCCCAGCCTGGATCAGGGCAGGTTGGATGCCACATGGGATCCCATCCTTTGCCCTGCCATGTGATCCTCCATGCAGTGGGGATAAAAAGCCCAGCACTGGGGAACCCCATGTGCTGCAGCAGTGATATTTTTGGGAGAAACACGGAGCTGTGCATGGCCAGCTTGAAGTCTGCACTGCTGTGAGCACCAGGCCTGCCATGCTGAGCCCAGGGCCACAACCAGTGCTCACCCGGGCTGGGACATTGAGTCCCAACATGGGATCCCATGGGACAGGGCACGCTGGGATTCGCCCCTGCAGCTCCCCAGTGTGTCCAGAGAGACAGCAAGGAGACAGTGACCTCTGTCAGCGGAACCCTCTGAGTGGGACAACCACTGCTGGGGTGGCTGTGCCAGCTCCCCCATGAACCTCCAGCCCTGGGATCCGGGAGCAAGTGGAAAACACAACTTGGCCAATACTGCCTGTGCCGGAAGCAAATGGAAAGAGAACTGGGGTGTGAAAACCCAAGGTTGTTTATTTACATAAGAACAGCAATGAAAACACAGAACACATTTACTTTTGTAAAAATATTTGTAATAACAACAATTTATAGAAGGTATATACCTAAGAACATATCTAACAACAATATTTGAAATGTATTTACAGAAGACAAAACGAAGCCCTAAAACCTATATGCCAAAAACAAGAACAAACTCTAAAAACTATGTACAAAAGGGTGCCATTTCAGTCCAGGATCTCCATCAGTCCGGGAAGAAAAGCAGGTGCCATGGTCACTCCAGTCAGGCACAGAGGGCTCTTCCGTGTGTCCCCAGGCTGGCACACTGGGACTCTGCTGCCAGAGCTGAGGCTGGCTGGGTCTGGGGGCTGGGCCCCAGGCACTGCCATGGGGCTTGTGTGGCCCAAAGCAAGAACAGGACAGGCTGGGCATGGCCAGCAGAACCCAAGGCACTGGGTACCACGTTCCTGAGCAGGGACCACCCAGCCCAATCCCGCCCCAGCCTGGCTGCAGGGAACCCACTGTGCTTGTGGGGACCACATGCCTGTCCTGCTGCTGGCATCGCTCTTCATCCCAGGACCATGGCCTCCTCTTCATCTTCCTCATCAATGTCCATCTCCTGGGTGTACTCTTCCATTTCCACGTCCATCTCCTCATCCTCATCAACCTCCATCTCTTCCTCTCCAGTCTGTTCTCCATCCACCTCCATCTCCTCCTCCGTATCCATTATGGTGTCCACCTCCATCTCTTCCTCTCCTCTCTTTTCTCCCTCCACTTCCATCTTCTCCTCTCTATCAGTCTGTCTGTCCACCTCCATCTTGTCTTCTCTACCTGCAACAGCCTGTAGAGGTAGCAAAACCTCAGAGTGGGGTCCCTGTCCCACCCCATCCCCCCAGAACTCCAGCCCACACCCGGGCAGCTGGGGGGATCCACCTCCATGGAATGGCACTGTACCTTCCTCAGGACAAATGTGAGCATCCTGCAGGGATGGATGACACAATCCAGGCCTTAGGCAGCTTTTGAGACTGATGAGATGAGGTCTCGGGGGCAGGAACAAGAAGGGTGACAGGAGCAGCAGGAGCAGCGTGCAGCGTGTGCTGAGCGCAGGGCCAACGGCTGTGTTGTGCTGCTTGCTGGCTGCTGGCAGTTCCAGATGGGACATGGATTGTGACATGACCACTGAGCTAGAGAGCCTTTGGTTCCATGCTTAGCAACGTTCCCCCAGACCATGGTGCTCAGAGCCCTGTTCCCAAGGATGGAGCATCCACAGCCTGGGCCAGTGCCTCAGCACCCTCAGTGGAAGAGAGCAGCTTCCTCAGATCCAACTTCAATCAGCCTCCTGCAGCTGAAAGCCGTCCCCCCCTTGTCCTGTTGCCACAGGCCCTGTGGAACACCCTGTCCCAATCTTTCTTGTGGCACCCTTGCAGTCCTGCAGAGCTGCAGTGAGGCCTCCCCAGGGTCTCCTCTTTCCAGGCTGAGCATCCCCAGCCCCACGTGGAAAGCAGGCAGTGTGATCTGGGGGACTCCAGGCTGGAGTCAAATGGCATCAGGAACTGAGAGACGGAAGCTTTAGGCCCAGGATTGCCTCTCAATGTACAAAATTAATAAGAGTGGAGGGCAAGATGGTGGGACACTGCTTCTGCTCTAATTGGTGAATATAGTCTCTGTTTTTTTCTTTTTTTCTCTCATGCCGTTGCACTTTTGGCTGTTTGAAAGGAAGCTTGGCACAATATCCATTGTCTTTTCCATTTGTGAATCACGGAGCAGAGTCTGGGCAAGCTGATGTTGCAGAGCAAATCCTGCAAATGGACTGGTCATCCTGAGCCTGGAGAATGCAGTTAAACCCAGCCAAAAGTAATTTCTGGAAAGTCAAGCCTGGTGTACATTCTCTTGACTTTGGCTATGCCAACTTCACCTGAGTCTTATGAAAAAGCAAACAAAAGACTCAAACCAAAACAGACAAAACCTAGAAACAAACGAACCCATGCAAACCAATCAAACAAAGAGACTAAAAAAACCCCAAATAAAACCAAAGGGAATGAAGAGTTAGTATTAGTTTTGAGTTCATCACAGCAGGTAAATGGCTGCTTTCCACAGGATCACCATAAAAAGCCACAGATAACAGCTGCTCCAAAATACACCCAACAGGAGAACCATCAAAGTGATACATAGCAAGTCTGGGGGCAGCTCCCCATGAAGGTGAGGGATGAGCACACAGTGCTACAGCTCCAGCCTTCCCCACCCTGCAGGCTGCTCTTTGCTCCTGATGTAAGAGCCTTGCAGGACTGTGGCCCCTCTCGGTGCATTATAAATCATTCCCACAGCTCTCACTTGAGCCACTGGCATGTCCAGAGCGAGATGCAGGCACAATCCTACTGCCCGCTGAGCCTCTCTGGGAGATCCTGAGCATCTTCCTGCCCAGAGCCACAAAAGAGCTCAGGCTCTGCCTGAACTGGGTTTTCAGGGGAGGTTTCCATATCCCTGCAAGATGTGCTCATCCTTCATCAGGCTGTGCCCAGCCTGGATCAGGGCAGGTTGGATGCCACATGGGATCCATCCTTTGCCCTGCCATGTGATCCTCCATGCAGTGGGGATAAAAAGCCCAGCACTGGGGAACCCCATGTGCTGCAGCAGTGATATTTTTGGGAGAAACACGGAGCTGTGCATGGCCAGCTTGAAGTCTGCACTGCTGTGAGCACCAGGCCTGCCATGCTGAGCCCAGGGCCACAACCAGTGCTCACCCGGGCTGGGACATTGAGTCCCAACATGGGATCCCATGGGACAGGGCACGCTGGGATTCGCCCCTGCAGCTCCCCAGTGTGTCCAGAGAGACAGCAAGGAGACAGTGACCTCTGTCAGCAGGACCCTCTGAGTGGGACAACCACTGCTGGGGTGGCTGTGCCAGCTCCCCCATGAACCTCCAGCCCTGGGAACAGGGAGGAAGTGGAAAACACAACTTGGCCAATACTGCCTGTGCCGGAAGCAAATGGAAAGAGAACTGGGGTGTGAAAACCCAAGGTTGTTTATTTACATAAGAACAGCAATGAAAACACAGAACACATTTACTTTTGTAAGAATATTTGTAATAACAACAATTTATAGAAGGTATATACCTAAGAACATATCTAACAACAATATTTGAAATGCATTTACAGAAGACAAAACGAAGCCCTAAAACCTATATGCCAAAAACAAGAACAAACTCTAAAAACTATGTACAAAAGGGTGCCATTTCAGTCCAGGATCTCCATCAGTCCGGGAAGAAAAGCAGGTGCCATGGTCACTCCAGTCAGGCACAGAGGGCTCTACCGTGTGTCCCCAGGCTGGCACACTGGGACTCTGCTGCCAGAGCTGAGGCTGGCTGGGTCTGGGGGCTGTGCCCCAGGCACTGCCATGGGGCTTGTGTGGCCCAAAGCAAGAACAGGACAGGCTGGGCATGGCCAGCAGAACCCAAGGCACTGGGTACCACGTTCCTGAGCAGGGACCAGCCAGCCCAATCCCGCCCCAGCCTGGCTGCAGGGAACCCACTGTGCCTGTGGGGACCACATGCCTGTCGTGCTGCTGGCATCGCTCTTCATCCCAGGACCATGGCCTCCTCTTCATCTTCCTCATCAATGTCCATCTCCTCGGTGTACTCTTCCATTTCCACGTCCATCTCCTCATCCTCATCAACCTCCATCTCTTCCTCTCCAGTCTGTTCTCCATCCACCTCCATCTCCTCCTCCGTATCCATTATGGTGTCCACCTCTATCTCTTCCTCTCCTCTCTTTTCTCCCTCCACTTCCATCTTCTCCTCTCTATCAGTCTGTCTGTCCACCTCCATCTTGTCTTCTCTACCTGCAACAGCCTGCAGAGGTAGCAAAACCTCAGAGTGGGGTCCCTGTCCCACCCCATCCCCCCAGAACTCCAGCCCACACCCGGGCAGCTGGGGGGATCCACCTCCATGGAATGGCACCGTACCTTCCTCAGGACAAATGTGAGCATCCTGCAGGGATGGATGACACAATCCAGGCCTTAGGCAGCTTTTGAGACTGATGAGATGAGGTCTCGGGGGCAGGAACAAGAAGGGTGACAGGAGCAGCAGGAGCAGCGTGCAGCGTGTGCTGAGCCCAGGGCCAACGGCTGTGTTGTGCTGCTTGCTGGCTGCTGGCAGTTCCAGATGGGACATGGATTGTGACATGACCACTGAGCTAGAGAGCCTTTGGTTCCATGCTTAGCAACGTTCCCCCAGACCATGGTGCTCAGAGCCCTGTTCCCAAGGATGGAGCATCCACAGCCTGGGCCAGTGCCTCAGCACCCTCAGTGGAAGAGAGCAGCTTCCTCAGATCCAACTTCAATCAGCCTCCTGCAGCTGAAAGCCGTCCCCCCCTTGTCCTGTTGCCATAGGCCCTGTGGAACACCCTGTCCCAATCTTTCTTGTGGCACCCTTGCAGTCCTGCAGAGCTGCAGTGAGGCCTCCCCAGGGTCTCCTCTTTCCAGGCTGAGCATCCCCAGCCCCACGTGGAAAGCAGGCAGTGTGATCTGGGGGAGTCCAGGCTGGAGTCAAATGGCATCAGGAACTGAGAGACGGAAGCTTTAGGCCCAGGTTTGCCTCTCAATGTACAAAATTAATAAGAGTGGAGGGCAAGATGGTGGGACACTGCTTCTGCTCTAATTGGTGAATATAGTCTCTGTTTTTTTCTTTTTTTCTCTCATGCCGTTGCACTTTTGGCTGTTTGAAAGGAAGCTTGGCACAATATCCATTGTCTTTTCCATTTGTGAATCACCGAGCAGAGTCTGGGCAAGCTGATGTTGCAGAGCAAATCCTGCAAATGTACTGGTCATCCTGAGCCTGGAGAATGCAGTTAAACCCAGCCAAAAGTAATTTCTGGAAAGTCAAGCCTGGTGTACATTCTCTTGACTTTGGCTATGCCAACTTCACCTGAGTCTTATGAAAAAGCAAACAAAAGACTCAAACCAAAACAGACAAAACCTAGAAACAAACGAACCCATGCAAACCAACCAAAGAGACTAAAAAAACCCCAAATAAAACCAAAGGGAATGAAGAGTTAGTATTAGTTTTGAGTTCATCACAGCAGGTAAATGGCTGCTTTCCACAGGATCACCATAAAAAGCCACAGATAACAGCTGCTCCAAAATACACCCAACAGGAGAACCATCAAAGTGATACATAGCAAGTCTGGGGGCAGCTCCCCATTAAGGTGAGGGATGAGCACAGAATGGTACAGCTCCAGCCTTCCCCACCCTGCAGGCTGCTCTTTGCTCCTGATGTAAGAGCCTTGCAGGACTGTGGCCCCTCTCGGTGCATTATAAATCATTCCCACAGCTCTCACTTGAGCCACTGGCATGTCCAGAGCGAGATGCAGGCACAATCCTACTGCCCGCTGAGCCTCTCTGGGAGATCCTGAGCATCTTCCTGCCCAGAGCCACAAAAGAGCTCAGGCTCTGCCTGAACTGGGTTTTCAGGGGAGGTTTCCATATCCCTGCAAGATGTGCTCATCCTTCATCAGGCTGTGCCCAGCCTGGATCAGGGCAGGTTGGATGCCACATGGGATCCCATCCTTTGCCCTGCCATGTGATCCTCCATGCAGTGGGGATAAAAAGCCCAGCACTGGGGAACCCCATGTGCTGCAGCAGTGATATTTTTGGGAGAAACACGGAGCTGTGCATGGCCAGCTTGAAGTCTGCAATGCTGTGAGCACCAGGCCTGCCATGCTGAGCCCAGGGCCACAACCAGTGCTCACCCGGGCTGGGACATTGAGTCCCAACATGGGATCCCATGGGACAGGGCACGCTGGGATTCGCCCCTGCAGCTCCCCAGTGTGTCCAGAGAGACAGCAAGGAGACAGTGACCTCTGTCAGCGGAACCCTCTGAGTGGGACAACCACTGCTGGGGTAGCTGTGCCAGCTCCCCCATGAACCTCCAGCCCTGGGAACCGGGAGCAAGTGGAAAACACAACTTGGCCAATACTGCCTGTGCCGGAAGCAAATGGAAAGAGAACTGGGGTGTGAAAACCCAAGGTTGTTTATTTACATAAGAACAGCAATGAAAACACAGAACACATTTACTTTTGTAAAAATATTTGTAATAACAACAATTTATAGAAGGTATATACCTAAGAACATATCTAACAACAATATTTGAAATGTATTTACAGAAGACAAAACGAAGCCCTAAAACCTATATGCCAAAAACAAGAACAAACTCTAAAAACTATGTACAAAAGGGTGCCATTTCAGTCCAGGATCTCCATCAGTCCGGGAAGAAAAGCAGGTGCCATGGTCACTCCAGTCAGGCACAGAGGGCTCTACCGTGTGTCCCCAGGCTGGCACACTGGGACTCTGCTGCCAGAGCTGAGGCTGGCTGGGTCTGGGGGCTGTGCCCCAGGCACTGCCATGGGGCTTGTGTGGCCCAAAGCAAGAACAGGACAGGCTGGGCATGGCCACCAGAACCCAAGGCACTGGGTACCACGTGCCTGAGCAGGGACCAGCCAGCCCAATCCCGCCCCAGCCTGGCTGCAGGGAACCCACTGTGCCTGTGGGGACCACATGCCTGTCGTGCTGCTGGCATCGCTCTTCATCCCAGGACCATGGCCTCCTCTTCATCTTCCTCATCAATGTCTATCTCCTCGGTGTACTCTTCCATTTCCACGTCCATCTCCTCATCCTCATCAACCTCCATCTCTTCCTCTCCAGTCTGTTCTCCATCCACCTCCATCTCCTCCTCCGTATCCATTATGGTGTCCACCTCTATCTCTTCCTCTCCTCTCTTTTCTCCCTCCACTTCCATCTTCTCCTCTCTATCAGTCTGTCTGTCCACCTCCATCTTGTCTTCTCTACCTGCAACAGCCTGCAGAGGTAGCAAAACCTCAGAGTGGGGTCCCTGTCCCACCCCATCCCCCCAGAACTCCAGCCCACACCCGGACAGCTGGGGGGATCCACCTCCATGGAATGGCACCGTACCTTCCTAAGGCAAATGTGAGCATCCTGCAGGGATGGATGACACAATCCAGGCCTTAGGCAGCTTTTGAGACTGATGAGATGAGGTCTCGGGGGCAGGAACAAGAAGTGTGACAGGAGCAGCAGGAGCAGCGTGCAGCGTGTGCTGAGCGCAGGGCCAACGGCTGTGTTGTGCTGCTTGCTGGCTGCTGGCAGTTCCAGATGGGACATGGATTGTGACATGACCACTGAGCTAGAGAGCCTTTGGTTCCATGCTTAGCAACGTTCCCCCAGACCATGGTGCTCAGAGCCCTGTTCCCAAGGATGGAGCATCCACAGCCTGGGCCAGTGCCTCAGCACCCTCAGTGGAAGAGAGCAGCTTCCTGAGATCCAACTTCAATCAGCCTCCTGCAGCTGAAAGCCGTCCCCCCCTTGTCCTGTTGCCATAGGCCCTGTGGAACACCCTGTCCCAATCTTTCTTGTGGCACGCTTGCAGTCCTGCAGAGCTGCAGTGAGGCCTCCCCAGGGTCTCCTCTTTCCAGGCTGAGCATCCCCAGCCCCACGTGGAAAGCAGGCAGTGTGATCTGGGGGAGTCCAGGCTGGAGTCAAATGGCATCAGGAACTGAGAGACGGAAGCTTTAGGCCCAGGTTTGCCTCTCAATGTACAAAATTAATAAGAGTGGAGGGCAAGATGGTGGGACACTGCTTCTGCTCTAATTGGTGAATATAGTCTCTGTTTTTTTCTTTTTTTCTCTCATGCCGTTGCACTTTTGGCTGTTTGAAAGGAAGCTTGGCACAATATCCATTGTCTTTTCCATTTGTGAATCACCGAGCAGAGTCTGGGCAAGCTGATGTTGCAGAGCAAATCCTGCAAATGGACTGGTCATCCTGAGCCTGGAGAATGCAGTTAAACCCAGCCAAAAGTAATTTCTGGAAAGTCAAGCCTGGTGTACATTCTCTTGACTTTGGCTATGCCAACTTCACCTGAGTCTTATGAAAAAGCAAACAAAAGACTCAAACCAAAACAGACAAAACCTAGAAACAAACGAACCCATGCAAACCAATCAAACAAAGAGACTAAAAAAACCCCAAATAAAACCAAAGGGAATGAAGAGTTAGTATTAGTTTTGAGTTCATCACAGCAGGTAAATGGCTGCTTTCCACAGGATCACCATAAAAAGCCACAGATAACAGCTGCTCCAAAATACACCCAACAGGAGAACCATCAAAGTGATACATAGCAACTCTGGGGGCAGCTCCCCATGAAGGTGAGGGATGAGCACACAGTGCTACAGCTCCAGCCTTCCCCACCCTGCAGGCTGCTCTTTGCTCCTGATGTAAGAGCCTTGCAGGACTGTGGCCCCTCTCGGTGCATTATAAATCATTCCCACAGCTCTCACTTGAGCCACTGGCATGTCCAGAGCGAGATGCAGGCACAATCCTACTGCCCGCTGAGCCTCTCTGGGAGATCCTGAGCATCTTCCTGCCCAGAGCCACAAAAGAGCTCAGGCTCTGCCTGAACTGGGTTTTCAGGGGAGGTTTCCATATCCCTGCAAGATGTGCTCATCCTTCATCAGGCTGTGCCCAGCCTGGATCAGGGCAGGTTGGATGCCACATGGGACCCATCCTTTGCCCTGCCATGTGATCCTCCATGCAGTGGGGATAAAAAGCCCAGCACTGGGGAACTCCAGGTGCTGCAGCAGTGATATTTTTGGGAGAAACACGGAGCTGTGCATGGCCAGCTTGAAGTCTGCACTGCTGTGAGCACCAGGCCTGCCATGCTGAGCCCAGGGCCACAACCAGTGCTCACCCGGGCTGGGACATTGAGTCCCAACATGGGATCCCATGGGACAGGGCACGCTGGGATTCGCCCCTGCAGCTCCCCAGTGTGTCCAGAGAGACAGCAAGGAGACAGTGACCTCTGTCAGCAGAACCCTCTGAGTGGGACAACCACTGCTGGGGTGGCTGTGCCAGCTCCCCCATGAACCTCCAGCCGTGGGAACCGGGAGCAAGTGGAAAACACAACTTGGCTAATACTGCCTGTGCCGGAAGGAAATGGAAAGAGAACTGGGGTGTGAAAACCCAAGGTTGTTTATTTACATAAGAACAGCAATGAAAACACAGAACACATTTACTTTTGTAAGAATATTTGTAATAACAACAATTTATAGAAGGTATATACCTAAGAACATATCTAACAACAATATTTGAAATGTATTTACAGAAGACAAAACGAAGCCCTAAAACCTATATGCCAAAAACAAGAACAAACTCTAAAAACTATGTACAAAAGGGTGCCATTTCAGTCCAGGATCTCCATCAGTCCGGGAAGAAAAGCAGGTGCCATGGTCACTCCAGTCAGGCACAGAGGGCTCTACCGTGTGTCCCCAGGCTGGCACACTGGGACTCTGCTGCCAGAGCTGAGGCTGGCTGGGTCTGGGGGCTGGGCCCCAGGCACTGCCATGGGGCTTGTGTGGCCCAAAGCAAGAACAGGACAGGCTGGGCATGGCCAGCAGAACCCAAGGCACTGGGTACCACGTGCCTGAGCAGGGACCAGCCAGCCCAATCCCGCCCCAGCCTGGCTGCAGGGAACCCACTGTGCCTGTGGGGACCACATGCCTGTCGTGCTGCTGGCATTGCTCTTCATCCCAGGACCATGGCCTCCTCTTCATCTTCCTCATCAATGTCCATCTCCTGGGTGTACTCTTCCATTTCCACGTCCATCTCCTCATCCTCATCAACCTCCATCTCTTCCTCTCCAGTCTGTTCTCCATCCACCTCCATCTCCTCCTCTGTATCCATTATGGTGTCCACCTCCATCTCTTCCTCTCCTCTCTTTTCTCCCTCCACTTCCATCTTCTCCTCTCTATCAGTCTGTCTGTCCACCTCCATCTTGTCTTCTCTACCTGCAACAGCCTGCAGAGGTAGCAAAACCTCAGAGTGGGGTCCCTGTCCCACCCCATCCCCCCAGAACTCCAGCCCACACCCGGGCAGCTGGGGGGATCCACCTCCATGGAATGGCACCGTACCTTCCTAAGGCAAATGTGAGCATCCTGCAGGGATGGATGACACAATCCAGGCCTTAGGCAGCTTTTGAGACTGATGAGATGAGGTCTCGGGGGCAGGAACAAGAAGGGTGACAGGAGCAGCAGGAGCAGCGTGCAGCGTGTGCTGAGTGCAGGGCCAACGGCTGTGTTGTGCTGCTTGCTGGCTGCTGGCAGTTCCAGATGGGACATGGATTGTGACATGACCACTGAGCTAGAGAGCCTTTGGTTCCATGCTTAGCAACGTTCCCCCAGACCATGGTGCTCAGAGCCCTGTTCCCAAGGATGGAGCATCCACAGCCTGGGCCAGTGCCTCAGCACCCTCAGTGGAAGAGAGCAGCTTCCTGAGATCCAACTTCAATCAGCCTCCTGCAGCTGAAAGCCGTCCCCCCCTTGTCCTGTTGCCATAGGCCCTGTGGAACACCCTGTCCCAATCTTTCTTGTGGCACGCTTGCAGTCCTGCAGAGCTGCAGTGAGGCCTCCCCAGGGTCTCCTCTTTCCAGGCTGAGCATCCCCAGCCCCACGTGGAAAGCAGGCAGTGTGATCTGGGGGAGTCCAGGCTGGAGTCAAATGGCATCAGGAACTGAGAGACGGAAGCTTTAGGCCCAGGTTTGCCTCTCAATGTACAAAATTAATAAGAGTGGAGGGCAAGATGGTGGGACACTGCTTCTGCTCTAATTGGTGAATATAGTCTCTGTTTTTTTCTTTTTTTCTCTCATGCCGTTGCACTTTTGGCTGTTTGAAAGGAAGCTTGGCACAATATCCATTGTCTTTTCCATTTGTGAATCACCGAGCAGAGTCTGGGCAAGCTGATGTTGCAGAGCAAATCCTGCAAATGAACTGGTCATCCTGAGCCTGGAGAATGCAGTTAAACCCAGCCAAAAGTAATTTCTGGAAAGTCAAGCCTGGTGTACATTCTCTTGACTTTGGCTATGCCAACTTCACCTGAGTCTTATGAAAAAGCAAACAAAAGACTCAAACCAAAACAGACAAAACCTAGAAACAAACGAACCCATGCAAACCAATCAAACAAAGAGACTAAAAAAACCCCAAATAAAACCAAAGGGAATGAAGAGTTAGTATTAGTTTTGAGTTCATCACAGCAGGTAAATGGCTGCTTTCCACAGGATCACCATAAAAAGCCACAGATAACAGCTGCTCCAAAATACACCCAACAGGAGAACCATCAAAGTGATACATAGCAACTCTGGGGGCAGCTCCCCATGAAGGTGAGGGATGAGCACACAGTGCTACAGCTCCAGCCTTCCCCACCCTGCAGGCTGCTCTTTGCTACTGATGTAAGAGCCTTGCAGGACTGTGGCCCCTCTCGGTGCATTATAAATCATTCCCACAGCTCTCACTTGAGCCACTGGCATGTCCAGAGCGAGATGCAGGCACAATCCTACTGCCCGCTGAGCCTCTCTGGGAGATCCTGAGCATCTTCCTGCCCAGAGCCACAAAAGAGCTCAGGCTCGGCCTGAACTGGGTTTTCAGGGGAGGTTTCCATATCCCTGCAAGATGTGCTCATCCTTCATCAGGCTGTGCCCAGCCTGGATCAGGGCAGGTTGGATGCCACATGGGATCCCATCCTTTGCCCTGCCATGTGATCCTCCATGCAGTGGGGATAAAAAGCCCAGCACTGGGGAACCCCAGGTGCTGCAGCAGTGATAGTTTTGGGAGAAACACGGAGCTGTGCATGGCCAGCTTGAAGTCTGCACTGCTGTGAGCACCAGGCCTGCCATGCTGAGCCCAGGGCCACAACCAGTGCTCACCCGGGCTGGGACATTGAGTCCCAACATGGGATCCCATGGGACAGGGCACGCTGGGATTCGCCCCTGCAGCTCCCCAGTGTGTCCAGAGAGACAGCAAGGAGACAGTGACCTCTGTCAGCGGAACCCTCTGAGTGGGGCGACCACTGCTGGGGTGGCTGTGCCAGCTCCCCCATGAACCTCCAGCCCTGGAAACCGGGAGCAAGTGGAAAACACAACTTGGCCAATACTGCCTGTGCCGGAAGCAAATGGAAAGAGAACTGGGGTGTGAAAACCCAAGGTTGTTTATTTACATAAGAACAGCAATGAAAACACAGAACACATTTACTTTTGTAAGAATATTTGTAATAACAACAATTTATAGAAGGTATATACCTAAGAACATATCTAACAACAATATTTGAAATGTATTTACAGAAGACAAAACGAAGCCCTAAAACCTATATGCCAAAAACAAGAACAAACTCTAAAAACTATGTACAAAAAGGTGCCATTTCAGTCCAGGATCTCCATAAGTCCGGGAAGAAAAGCAGGTGCCATGGTCACTCCAGTCAGGCACAGAGGGCTCTTCCGTGTGTCCCCAGGCTGGCACACTGGGACTCTGCTGCCAGAGCTGAGGCTGGCTGGGTCTGGGGGCTGTGCCCCAGGCACTGCCATGGGGCTTGTGTGGCCCAAAGCAAGCACAGGACAGGCTGGGCATGGCCAGCAGAACCCAAGGCACTGGGTACCACGTGCCTGAGCAGGGACCAGCCAGCCCAATCCCGCCCCAGCCTGGCTGCAGGGAACCCACTGTGCCTGTGGGGACCACATGCCTGTCCTGCTGCTGGCATCGCTCTTCATCCCAGGACCATGGCCTCCTCTTCATCTTCCTCATCAATGTCCATCTCCTGGGTGTACTCTTCCATTTCCACGTCCATCTCCTCATCCTCATCAACCTCCATCTCTTCCTCTCCAGTCTGTTCTCCATCCACCTCCATCTCCTCCTCCGTATCCATTATGGTGTCCACCTCCATCTCTTCCTCTCCTCTCTTTTCTCCCTCCACTTCCATCTTCTCCTCTCTATCAGTCTGTCTGTCCACCTCCATCTTGTCTTCTCTACCTGCAACAGCCTGCAGAGGTAGCAAAACCTCAGAGTGGGGTCCCTGTCCCACCCCATCCCCCCAGAACTCCAGCCCACACCTGGGCAGCTGGGGGGATCCACCTCCATGGAATGGCACCGTACCTTCCTAAGGCAAATGTGAGCATCCTGCAGGGATGGATGACACAATCCAGGCCTTAGGCAGCTTTTGAGACTGATGAGATGAGGTCTCGGGGGCAGGAACAAGAAGGGTGACAGGAGCAGCAGGAGCAGCGTGCAGCGTGTGCTGAGCGCAGGGCCAACGGCTGTGTTGTGCTGCTTGCTGGCTGCTGGCAGTTCCAGATGGGACATGGATTGTGACATGACCACTGAGCTAGAGAGCCTTTGGTTCCATGCTTAGCAACGTTCCCCCAGACCATGGTGCTCAGAGCCCTGTTCCCAAGGATGGAGCATCCACAGCCTGGGCCAGTGCCTCAGCACCCTCAGTGGAAGAGAGCAGCTTCCTGAGATCCAACTTCAATCAGCCTCCTGCAGCTGAAAGCCGTCCCCCCCTTGTCCTGTTGCCATAGGCCCTGTGGAACACCCTGTCCCAATCTTTCTTGTGGCACGCTTGCAGTCCTGCAGAGCTGCAGTGAGGCCTCCCCAGGGTCTCCTCTTTCCAGGCTGAGCATCCCCAGCCCCACGTGGAAAGCAGGCAGTGTGATCTGGGGGAGTCCAGGCTGGAGTCAAATGGCATCAGGAACTGAGAGACGGAAGCTTTAGGCCCAGGTTTTCCTCTCAATGTACAAAATTAATAAGAGTGGAGGGCAAGATGGTGGGACACTGCTTCTGCTCTAATTGGTGAATATAGTCTCTGTTTTTTTCTTTTTTTCTCTCATGCCGTTGCACTTTTGGCTGTTTGAAAGGAAGCTTGGCACAATATCCATTGTCTTCTCCATTTGTGAATCACCGAGCAGAGTCTGGGCAAGCTGATGTTGCAGAGCAAATCCTGCAAATGGACTGGTCATCCTGAGCCTGGAGAATGCAGTTAAACCCAGCCAAAAGTAATTTCTGGAAAGTCAAGCCTGGTGTACATTCTCTTGACTTTGGCTATGCCAACTTCACCTGAGTCTTATGAAAAAGCAAACAAAAGACTCAAACCAAAACAGACAAAACCTAGAAACAAACGAACCCATGCAAACCAATCAAACAAAGAGACTAAAAAAACCCCAAATAAAACCAAAGGGAATGAAGAGTTAGTATTAGTTTTGAGTTCATCACAGCAGGTAAATGGCTGCTTTCCACAGGATCACCATAAAAAGCCACAGATAACAGCTGCTCCAAAATACACCCAACAGGAGAACCATCAAAGTGATACATAGCAACTCTGGGGGCAGCTCCCCATGAAGGTGAGGGATGAGCACACAGTGCTACAGCTCCAGCCTTCCCCACCCTGCAGGCTGCTCTTTGCTCCTGATGTAAGAGCCTTGCAGGACTGTGGCCCCTCTCGGTGCATTATAAATCATTCCCACAGCTGTCACTTGAGCCACTGGCATGTCCAGAGCGAGATCCAGGCACAATCCTACTGCCTGCTGAGCCTCTCTGGGAGATCCTGAGCATCTTCCTGCCCAGAGCCACAAAAGAGCTCAGGCTCGGCCTGAACTGGGTTTTCAGGGGAGGTTTCCATATCCCTGCGAGATGTGCTCATCCTTCATCAGGCTGTGCCCAGCCTGGATCAGGGCAGGTTGGAGGCCACATGGGATCCCATCCTTTGCCCTGCCATGTGATCCTCCATGCAGTGGGGATAAAAAGCCCAGCACTGAGGAACCCCAGGTACTGCAGCAGTGGTAGTTTTGGGAGAAACACGGAGCTGTGCATGGCCAGCTTGAAGTCTGCACTGCTGTGAGCACCAGGCCTGCCATGCTGAGCCCAGGGCCACAACCAGTGCTCATCCGGGCTGGGACATTGAGTCCCAACATGGGATCCCATGGGACAGGGCACGCTGGGATTCGCCCCTGCAGCTCCCCAGTGTGTCCAGAGAGACAGCAAGGAGACAGTGACCTCTGTCAGCGGAACCCTCTGAGTGGGGCGACCACTGCTGGGGTGGCTGTGCCAGCTCCCCCATGAACCTCCAGCCCTGGGAACCGGGAGCAAGTGGAAAACACAACTTGGCCAATACTGCCTGTGCCGGAAGCAAATGGAAAGAGAACTGGGGTGTGAAAACCCAAGGTTGTTTATTTACATAAGAACAGCAATGAAAACACAGAACACATATACTTTTGTAAAAATATTTGTAATAACAACAATTTATAGAAGGTATATACCTAAGAACATATCTAACAACAATATTTGAAATGTATTTACAGAAGACAAAACGAAGCCCTAAAACCTATATGCCAAAAAGAAGAACAAACTCTAAAAACTATGTACAAAAAGGTGCCATTTCAGTCCAGGATCTCCATAAGTCCGGGAAGAAAAGCAGGTGCCATGGTCACTCCAGTCAGGCACAGAGGGCTCTTCCGTGTGTCCCCAGGCTGGCACACTGGGACTCTGCTGCCAGAGCTGAGGCTGGCTGGGTCTGGGGGCTGTGCCCCAGGCACTGCCATGGGGCTTGTGTGGCCCAAAGCAAGCACAGGACAGGCTGGGCATGGCCAGCAGAACCCAAGGCACTGGGTACCACGTGCCTGAGCAGGGACCACCCAGCCCAATCCCGCCCCAGCCTGGCTGCAGGGAACCCACTGTGCCTGTGGGGACCACATGCCTGTCCTGCTGCTGGCATCGCTCTTCATCCCAGGACCATGGCCTCCTCTTCATCTTCCTCATCAATGTCCATCTCCTGGGTGTACTCTTCCATTTCCACGTCCATCTCCTCATCCTCATCAACCTCCATCTCTTCCTCTCCAGTCTGTTCTCCATCCACCTCCATCTCCTCCTCCGTATCCATTATGGTGCCCACCTCCATCTCTTCCTCTCCTCTCTTTTCTCCCTCCACTTCCATCTTCTCCTCTCTATCAGTCTGTCTGTCCACCTCCATCTTGTCTTCTCTACCTGCAACAGCCTGCAGAGGTAGCAAAACCTCAGAGTGGGGTCCCTGTCCCACCCCATCCCCCCAGAACTCCAGCCCACACCCGGGCAGCTGGGGGGATCCACCTCCATGGAATGGCACCGTACCTTCCTCAGGACAAATGTGAGCATCCTGCAGGGATGGATGACACAATCCAGGCCTTAGGCAGCTTTTGAGACTGATGAGATGAGGTCTCGGGGGCAGGAACAAGAAGGGTGACAGGAGCAGCAGGAGCAGCGTGCAGCGTGTGCTGAGCGCAGGGCCAACGGCTGTGTTGTGCTGCTTGCTGGCTGCTGGCAGTTCCAGATGGGACATGGATTGTGACATGACCACTGAGCTAGAGAGCCTTTGGTTCCATGCTTAGCAACGTTCCCCCAGACCATGGTGCTCAGAGCCCTGTTCCCAAGGATGGAGCATCCACAGCCTGGGCCAGTGCCTCAGCACCCTCAGTGGAAGAGAGCAGCTTCCTGAGATCCAACTTCAATCAGCCTCCTGCAGCTGAAAGCCGTCCCCCCCTTGTCCTGTTGCCATAGGCCCTGTGGAACACCCTGTCCCAATCTTTCTTGTGGCACCCTTGCAGTCCTGCAGAGCTGCAGTGAGGCCTCCCCAGGGTCTCCTCTTTCCAGGCTGAGCATCCCCAGCCCCACGTGGAAAGCAGGCAGTGTGATCTGGGGGAGTCCAGGCTGGAGTCAAATGGCATCAGGAACTGAGAGACGGAAGCTTTAGGCCCAGGTTTGCCTCTCAATGTACAAAATTAATAAGAGTGGAGGGCAAGATGGTGGGACACTGCTTCTGCTCTAATTGGTGAATATAGTCTCTGTTTTTTTCTTTTTTTCTCTCATGCCGTTGCACTTTTGGCTGTTTGAAAGGAAGCTTGGCACAATATCCATTGTCTTTTCCATTTGTGAATCACCGAGCAGAGTCTGGGCAAGCTGATGTTGCAGAGCAAATCCTGCAAATGGACTGGTCATCCTGAGCCTGGAGAATGCAGTTAAACCCAGCCAAAAGTAATTTCTGGAAAGTCAAGCCTGGTGTACATTCTCTTGACTTTGGCTATGCCAACTTCACCTGAGTCTTATGAAAAAGCAAACAAAAGACTCAAACCAAAACAGACAAAACCTAGAAACAAACGAACCCATGCAAACCAATCAAACAAAGAGACTAAAAAAACCCCAAATAAAACCAAAGGGAATGAAGAGTTAGTATTAGTTTTGAGTTCATCACAGCAGGTAAATGGCTGCTTTCCACAGGATCACCATAAAAAGCCACAGATAACAGCTGCTCCAAAATACACCCAACAGGAGAACCATCAAAGTGATACATAGCAAGTCTGGGGGCAGCTCCCCATGAAGGTGAGGGATGAGCACACAGTTCTACAGCTCCAGCCTTCCCCACCCTGCAGGCTGCTCTTTGCTCCTGATGTAAGAGCCTTGCAGGACTGTGGCCCCTCTCGGTGCATTATAAATCATTCCCACAGCTGTCACTTGAGCCACTGGCATGTCCAGAGCGAGATGCAGGCACAATCCTACTGCCCGCTGAGCCTCTCTGGGAGATCCTGAGCATCTTCCTGCCCAGAGCCACAAAAGAGCTCAGGCCCGGCCTGAACTGGGTTTTCAGGGGAGGTTTCCATATCCCTGGGAGATGTGCTCATCCTTCATCAGGCTGTGCCCAGCCTGGATCAGGGCAGGTTGGAGGCCACATGGGATCCCATCCTTTGCCCTGCCATGTGATCCTCCATGCAGTGGGGATAAAAAGCCCAGCACTGGGGAACCCCAGGTGCTGCAGCAGTGGTAGTTTTGGGAGAAACACGGAGCTGTGCATGGCCAGCTTGAAGTCTGCACTGCTGTGAGCACCAGGCCTGCCATGCTGAGCCCAGGGCCACAACCAGTGCTCATCCGGGCTGGGACATTGAGTCCCAACATGGGATCCCATGGGACAGGGCACGCTGGGATTCGCCCCTGCAGCTCCCCAGTGTGTCCAGAGAGACAGCAAGGAGACAGTGACCTCTGTCAGCGGAACCCTCTGAGTGGGACAACCACTGCTGGGGTGGCTGTGCCAGCTCCCCCATGAACCTCCAGCCCTGGGAACCGGGAGCAAGTGGAAAACACAACTTGGCCAATACTGCCTGTGCCGGAAGCAAATGGAAAGAGAAATGGGGTGTGAAAACCCAAGGTTGTTTATTTACATAAGAACAGCAATGAAAACACAGAACACATTTACTTTTGTAAGAATATTTGTAATAACAACAATTTATAGAAGGTATATACCTAAGAACATATCTAACAACAATATTTGAAATGTATTTACAGAAGACAAAACGAAGCCCTAAAACCTATATGCCAAAAAGAAGAACAAACTCTAAAAACTATGTACAAAAAGGTGCCATTTCAGTCCAGGATCTCCATAAGTCCGGGAAGAAAAGCAGGTGCCATGGTCACTCCAGTCAGGCACAGAGGGCTCTTCCGTGTGTCCCCAGGCTGGCACACTGGGACTCTGCTGCCAGAGCTGAGGCTGGCTGGGTCTGGGGGCTGGGCCCCAGGCACTGCCATGGGGCTTGTGTGGCCCAAAGCAAGAACAGGACAGGCTGGGCATGGCCAGCAGAACCCAAGGCACTGGGTACCACGTGCCTGAGCAGGGACCAGCCAGCCCAATCCCGCCCCAGCCTGGCTGCAGGGAACCCACTGTGCCTGTGGGGACCACATGCCTGTCCTGCTGCTGGCATCGCTCTTCATCCCAGGACCATGGCCTCCTCTTCATCTTCCTCATCAATGTCCATCTCCTGGGTGTACTCTTCCATTTCCACGTCCATCTCCTCATCCTCATCAACCTCCATCTCTTCCTCTCCAGTCTGTTCTCCATCCACCTCCATCTCCTCCTCCGTATCCATTATGGTGCCCACCTCCATCTCTTCCTCTCCTCTCTTTTCTCCCTCCACTTCCATCTTCTCCTCTCTATCAGTCTGTCTGTCCACCTCCATCTTGTCTTCTCTACCTGCAACAGCCTGCAGAGGTAGCAAAACCTCAGAGTGGGGTCCCTGTCCCACCCCATTCCCCCAGAACTCCAGCCCACACCTGGGCAGCTGGGGGGATCCACCTCCATGGAATGGCACCGTACCTTCCTCAGGACAAATGTGAGCATCCTGCAGGGATGGATGACACAATCCAGGCCTTAGGCAGCTTTTGAGACTGATGAGATGAGGTCTCGGGGGCAGGAACAAGAAGGGTGACAGGAGCAGCAGGAGCAGCGTGCAGCGTGTGCTGAGCGCAGGGCCAACGGCTGTGTTGTGCTGCTTGCTGGCTGCTGGCAGTTCCAGATGGGACATGGATTGTGACATGACCACTGAGCTAGAGAGCCTTTGGTTCCATGCTTAGCAACGTTCCCCCAGACCATGGTGCTCAGAGCCCTGTTCCCAAGGATGGAGCATCCACAGCCTGGGCCAGTGCCTCAGCACCCTCAGTGGAAGAGAGCAGCTTCCTCAGATCCAACTTCAATCAGCCTCCTGCAGCTGAAAGCCGTCCCCCCCTTGTCCTGTTGCCACAGGCCCTGTGGAACACCCTGTCCCAATCTTTCTTGTGGCACCCTTGCAGTCCTGCAGAGCTGCAGTGAGGCCTCCCCAGGGTCTCCTCTTTCCAGGCTGAGCATCCCGAGCCCCACGTGGAAAGCAGGCAGTGTGATCAGGGGGAGTCCAGGCTGGAGTCAAATGGCATCAGGAACTGAGAGACGGAAGCTTTAGGCCCAGGATTGCCTCTCAATGTACAAAATTAATAAGAGTGGAGGGCAAGATGGTGGGACACTGCTTCTGCTCTAATTGGTGAATATAGTCTCTGTTTTTTTCTTTTTTTCTCTCATGCCGTTGCACTTTTGGCTGTTTGAAAGGAAGCTTGGCACAATATCCATTGTCTTTTCCATTTGTGAATCACCGAGCAGAGTCTGGGCAAGCTGATGTTGCAGAGCAAATCCTGCAAATGGACTGGTCATCCTGAGCCTGGAGAATGCAGTTAAACCCAGCCAAAAGTAATTTCTGGAAAGTCAAGCCTGGTGTACATTCTCTTGACTTTGGCTATGCCAACTTCACCTGAGTCTTATGAAAAAGCAAACAAAAGATTTAAACTAAAACAGACAAAACCTAGAAACAAACGAACGCATGCAAACCAATCAAACAAAGAGACTAAAAAAACCCCAAATAAAACCAAAGGGAATGAAGAGTTAGTATTAGTTTTGAGTTCATCACAGCAGGTAAATGGCTGCTTTCCACAGGATCACCATAAAAAGCCACAGATAACAGCTGCTCCAAAATACACCCAACAGGAGAATCATCAAAGTGATACATAGCAAGTCTGGGGGCAGCTCCCCATTAAGGTGAGGGATGAGCACACAGTGCTACAGCTCCAGCCTTCCCCACCCTGCAGGCTGCTCTTTGCTCCTGATGTAAGAGCCTTGCAGGACTGTGGCCCCTCTCGGTGCATTATAAATCATTCCCACAGTTGTCACTTGAGCCACTGGCATGTCCAGAGCGAGATGCAGGCACAATCCTACTGCCCGCTGAGCCTCTCTGGGAGATCCTGAGCATCTTCCTGCCCAGAGCCACAAAAGAGCTCAGGCTCTGCCTGAACTGGGTTTTCAGGGGAGGTTTCCATATCCCTGCGAGATGTGCTCATCCTTCATCAGGCTGTGCCCAGCCTGGATCAGGGCAGGTTGGAGGCCACATGGGATCCCATCCTTTGCCCTGCCATGTGATCCTCCATGCAGTGGGGATAAAAAGCCCAGCACTGAGGAACCCCAGGTGCTGCAGCAGTGGTAGTTTTGGGAGAAACACGGAGCTGTGCATGGCCAGCTTGAAGTCTGCACTGCTGTGAGCACCAGGCCTGCCATGCTGAGCCCAGGGCCACAACCAGTGCTCATCCGGGCTGGGACATTGAGTCCCAACATGGGATCCCTTGGGACAGGGCACGCTGGGATTCGCCCCTGCAGCTCTCCAGTGTGTCCAGAGAGACAGCAAGGAGACAGTGACCTCTGTCAGCAGGACCCTCTGAGTGGGACAACCACTGCTGGGGTGGCTGTGCCAGCTCCCCCATGAACCTCCAGCCCTGGGAACAGGGAGGAAGTGGAAAACACAACTTGGCCAATACTGCCTGTGCCGGAAGCAAATGGAAAGAGAACTGGGGTGTGAAAACCCAAGGTTGTTTATTTACATAAGAACAGCAATGAAAACACAGAACACATTTACTTTTGTAAGAATATTTGTAATAACAACAATTTATAGAAGGTATATACCTAAGAACATATCTAACAACAATATTTGAAATGTATTTACAGAAGACAAAACGAAGCCCTAAAACCTATATGCCAAAAACAAGAACAAACTCTAAAAACTATGTACAAAAAGGTGCCATTTCAGTCCAGGATCTCCATAAGTCCGGGAAGAAAAGCAGGTGCCATGGTCACTCCAGTCAGGCACAGAGGGCTCTTCCGTGTGTCCCCAGGCTGGCACACTGGGACTCTGCTGCCAGAGCTGAGGCTGGCTGGGTCTGGGGGCTGGGCCCCAGGCACTGCCATGGGGCTTGTGTGGCCCAAAGCAAGAACAGGACAGGCTGGGCATGGCCAGCAGAACCCAAGGCACTGGGTACCACGTTCCTGAGCAGGGACCACCCAGCCCAATCCCGCCCCAGCCTGGCTGCAGGGAACCCACCGTGCCTGTGGGGACCACATGCCTGTCGTGCTGCTGGCATCGCTCTTCATCCCAGGACCATGGCCTCCTCTTCATCTTCCTCATCAATGTCCATCTCCTGGGTGTACTCTTCCATTTCCACGTCCATCTCCTCATCCTCATCAACCTCCATCTCTTCCTCTCCAGTCTGTTCTCCATCCACCTCCATCTCCTCCTCCGTATCCATTATGGTGTCCACCTCTATCTCTTCCTCTCCTCTCTTTTCTCTCTCCACTTCCATCTTCTCCTCTCTATCAGTCTGTCTGTCCACCTCCATCTTGTCTTCTCTACCTGCAACAGCCTGCAGAGGTAGCAAAACCTCAGAGTGGGGTCCCTGTCCCACCCCATCCCCCCAGAACTCCAGCCCACACCCGGGCAGCTGGGGGGATCCACCTCCATGGAATGGCACCGTACCTTCCTAAGGCAAATGTGAGCATCCTGCAGGGATGGATGACACAATCCAGGCCTTAGGCAGCTTTTGAGACTGATGAGATGAGGTCTCGGGGGCAGGAACAAGAAGGGTGACAGGAGCAGCAGGAGCAGCGTGCAGCGTGTGCTGAGCGCAGGGCCAACGGCTGTGTTGTGCTGCTTGCTGGCTGCTGGCAGTTCCAGATGGGACATGGATTGTGACATGACCACTGAGCTAGAGAGCCTTTGGTTCCATGCTTAGCAACGTTCCCCCAGACCATGTTGCTCAGAGCCCTGTTCCCAAGGATGGAGCATCCACAGCCTGGGCCAGTGCCTCAGCACCCTCAGTGGAAGAGAGCAGCTTCCTCAGATCCAACTTCAATCAGCCTCCTGCAGCTGAAAGCCGTCCCCCCCTTGTCCTGTTGCCATAGGCCCTGTGGAACACCCTGTCCCAATCTTTCTTGTGGCACGCTTGCAGTCCTGCAGAGCTGCAGTGAGGCCTCCCCAGGGTCTCCTCTTTCCAGGCTGAGCATCCCCAGCCCCACGTGGAAAGCAGGCAGTGTGATCTGGGGGAGTCCAGGCTGGAGTCAAATGGCATCAGGAACTGAGAGACGGAAGCTTTAGGCCCAGGATTGCCTCTCAATGTACAAAATTAATAAGAGTGGAGGGCAAGATGGTGGGACACTGCTTCTGCTCTAATTGGTGAATATAGTCTCTGTTTTTTTCTTTTTTTCTCTCATGCCGTTGCAGTTTTGGCTGTTTGAAAGGAAGCTTGGCACAATATCCATTGTCTTTTCCATTTGTGAATCACCGAGCAGAGTCTGGGCAAGCTGATGTTGCAGAGCAAATCCTGCAAATGGACTGGTCATCCTGAGCCTGGAGAATGCAGTTAAACCCAGCCAAAAGTAATTTCTGGAAAGTCAAGCCTGGTGTACATTCTCTTGACTTTGGCTATGCCAACTTCACCTGAGTCTTATGAAAAAGCAAACAAAAGACTCAAACCAAAACAGACAAAACCTAGAAACAAACGAACCCATGCAAACCAATCAAACAAAGAGACTAAAAAAACCCCAAATAAAACCAAAGGGAATGAAGAGTTAGTATTAGTTTTGAGTTCATCACAGCAGGTAAATGGCTGCTTTCCACAGGATCACCATAAAAAGCCACAGATAACAGCTGCTTCAAAATACACCCAACAGGAGAATCATCAAAGTGATACATAGCAAGTCTGGGGGCAGCTCCCCATTAAGGTGAGGGATGAGCACACAGTGCTACAGCTCCAGCCTTCCCCACCCTGCAGGCTGCTCTTTGCTCCTGATGTAAGAGCCTTGCAGGACTGTGGCCCCTCTCGGTGCATTATAAATCATTCCCACAGCTGTCACTTGAGCCACTGGCATGTCCAGAGCGAGATCCAGGCACAATCCTACTGCCCGCTGAGCCTCTCTGGGAGATCCTGAGCATCTTCCTGCCCAGAGCCACAAAAGAGCTCAGGCTCGGCCTGAACTGGGTTTTCAGGGGAGGTTTCCATATCCCTGCGAGATGTGCTCATCCTTCATCAGGCTGTGCCCAGCCTGGATCAGGGCAGGTTGGAGGCCACATGGGATCCCATCCTTTGCCCTGCCATGTGATCCTCCATGCAGTGGGGATAAAAAGCCCAGCACTGAGGAACCCCAGGTGCTGCAGCAGTGGTAGTTTTGGGAGAAACACGGAGCTGTGCATGGCCAGCTTGAAGTCTGCACTGCTGTGAGCACCAGGCCTGCCATGCTGAGCCCAGGGCCACAACCAGTGCTCATCCGGGCTGGGACATTGAGTCCCAACATGGGATCCCATGGGACAGGGCACGCTGGGATTCGCCCCTGCAGCTCCCCAGTGTGTCCAGAGAGACAGCAAGGAGACAGTGACCTCTGTCAGCGGAACCCTCTGAGTGGGGCGACCACTGCTGGGGTGGCTGTGCCAGCTCCCCCATGAACCTCCAGCCCTGGGAACCGGGAGCAAGTGGAAAACACAACTTGGCCAATACTGCCTGTGCCGGAAGCAAATGGAAAGAGAACTGGGGTGTGAAAACCCAAGGTTGTTTATTTACATAAGAACAGCAATGAAAACACAGAACACATTTACTTTTGTAAGAATATTTGTAATAACAACAATTTATAGAAGGTATATACCTAAGAACATATCTAACAACAATATTTGAAATGTATTTACAGAAGACAAAACGAAGCCCTAAAACCTATATGCCAAAAAGAAGAACAAACTCTAAAAACTATGTACAAAAAGGTGCCATTTCAGTCCAGGATCTCCATAAGTCCGGGAAGAAAAGCAGGTGCCATGGTCACTCCAGTCAGGCACAGAGGGCTCTTCCGTGTGTCCCCAGGCTGGCACACTGGGACTCTGCTGCCAGAGCTGAGGCTGGCTGGGTCTGGGGGCTGGGCCCCAGGCACTGCCATGGGGCTTGTGTGGCCCAAAGCAAGCACAGGACAGGCTGGGCATGGCCAGCAGAACCCAAGGCACTGGGTACCACGTGCCTGAGCAGGGACCAGCCAGCCCAATCCCGCCCCAGCCTGGCTGCAGGGAACCCACTGTGCCTGTGGGGACCACATGCCTGTCCTGCTGCTGGCATCGCTCTTCATCCCAGGACCATGGCCTCCTCTTCATCTTCCTCATCAATGTCCATCTCCTGGGTGTACTCTTCCATTTCCACGTCCATCTCCTCATCCTCATCAACCTCCATCTCTTCCTCTCCAGTCTGTTCTCCATCCACCTCCATCTCCTCCTCCGTATCCATTATGGTGCCCACCTCCATCTCTTCCTCTCCTCTCTTTTCTCCCTCCACTTCCATCTTCTCCTCTCTATCAGTCTGTCTGTCCACCTCCATCTTGTCTTCTCTACCTGCAACAGCCTGCAGAGGTAGCAAAACCTCAGAGTGGGGTCCCTGTCCCACCCCATCCCCCCAGAACTCCAGCCCACACCCGGGCAGCTGGGGGGATCCACCTCCATGGAATGGCACCGTACCTTCCTCAGGACAAATGTGAGCATCCTGCAGGGATGGATGACACAATCCAGGCCTTAGGCAGCTTTTGAGACTGATGAGATGAGGTCTCGGGGGCAGGAACAAGAAGGGTGACAGGAGCAGCAGGAGCAGCGTGCAGCGTGTGCTGAGCGCAGGGCCAACGGCTGTGTTGTGCTGCTGTGCATGGCCAGCTTGAAGTCTGCACTGCTGTGAGCACCAGGCCTGCCATGCTGAGCCCAGGGCCACAACCAGTGCTCATCCGGGCTGGGACATTGAGTCCCAACATGGGATCCCATGGGACAGGGCACGCTGGGATTCGCCCCTGCAGCTCCCCAGTGTGTCCAGAGAGACAGCAAGGAGACAGTGACCTCTGTCAGCGGAACCCTCTGAGTGGGACAACCACTGCTGGGGTGGCTGTGCCAGCTCCCCCATGAACCTCCAGCCGTGGGAACCGGGAGCAAGTGGAAAACACAACTTGGCTAATACTGCCTGTGCCGGAAGGAAATGGAAAGAGAACTGGGGTGTGAAAACCCAAGGTTGTTTATTTACATAAGAACAGCAATGAAAACACAGAACACATTTACTTTTGTAAGAATATTTGTAATAACAACAATTTATAGAAGGTATATACCTAAGAACATATCTAACAACAATATTTGAAATGTATTTACAGAAGACAAAACGAAGCCCTAAAACCTATATGCCAAAAACAAGAACAAACTCTAAAAACTATGTACAAAAGGGTGCCATTTCAGTCCAGGATCTCCATCAGTCCGGGAAGAAAAGCAGGTGCCATGGTCACTCCAGTCAGGCACAGAGGGCTCTACCGTGTGTCCCCAGGCTGGCACACTGGGACTCTGCTGCCAGAGCTGAGGCTGGCTGGGTCTGGGGGCTGGGCCCCAGGCACTGCCATGGGGCTTGTGTGGCCCAAAGCAAGAACAGGACAGGCTGGGCATGGCCAGCAGAACCCAAGGCACTGGGTACCACGTGCCTGAGCAGGGACCAGCCAGCCCAATCCCGCCCCAGCCTGGCTGCAGGGAACCCACTGTGCCTGTGGGGACCACATGCCTGTCGTGCTGCTGGCATTGCTCTTCATCCCAGGACCATGGCCTCCTCTTCATCTTCCTCATCAATGTCCATCTCCTGGGTGTACTCTTCCATTTCCACGTCCATCTCCTCATCCTCATCAACCTCCATCTCTTCCTCTCCAGTCTGTTCTCCATCCACCTCCATCTCCTCCTCTGTATCCATTATGGTGTCCACCTCCATCTCTTCCTCTCCTCTCTTTTCTCCCTCCACTTCCATCTTCTCCTCTCTATCAGTCTGTCTGTCCACCTCCATCTTGTCTTCTCTACCTGCAACAGCCTGCAGAGGTAGCAAAACCTCAGAGTGGGGTCCCTGTCCCACCCCATCCCCCCAGAACTCCAGCCCACACCCGGGCAGCTGGGGGGATCCACCTCCATGGAATGGCACCGTACCTTCCTAAGGCAAATGTGAGCATCCTGCAGGGATGGATGACACAATCCAGGCCTTAGGCAGCTTTTGAGACTGATGAGATGAGGTCTCGGGGGCAGGAACAAGAAGGGTGACAGGAGCAGCAGGAGCAGCGTGCAGCGTGTGCTGAGCGCAGGGCCAACGGCTGTGTTGTGCTGCTTGCTGGCTGCTGGCAGTTCCAGATGGGACATGGATTGTGACATGACCACTGAGCTAGAGAGCCTTTGGTTCCATGCTTAGCAACGTTCCCCCAGACCATGGTGCTCAGAGCCCTGTTCCCAAGGATGGAGCATCCACAGCCTGGGCCAGTGCCTCAGCACCCTCAGTGGAAGAGAGCAGCTTCCTCAGATCCAACTTCAATCAGCCTCCTGCAGCTGAAAGCCGTCCCCCCCTTGTCCTGTTGCCATAGGCCCTGTGGAACACCCTGTCCCAATCTTTCTTGTGGCACGCTTGCAGTCCTGCAGAGCTGCAGTGAGGCCTCCCCAGGGTCTCCTCTTTCCAGGCTGAGCATCCCCAGCCCCACGTGGAAAGCAGGCAGTGTGATCTGGGGGAGTCCAGGCTGGAGTCAAATGGCATCAGGAACTGAGAGACGGAAGCTTTAGGCCCAGGATTGCCTCTCAATGTACAAAATTAATAAGAGTGGAGGGCAAGATGGTGGGACACTGCTTCTGCTCTAATTGGTGAATATAGTCTCTGTTTTTTTCTTTTTTTCTCTCATGCCGTTGCACTTTTGGCTGTTTGAAAGGAAGCTTGGCACAATATCCATTGTCTTTTCCATTTGTGAATCACCGAGCAGAGTCTGGGCAAGCTGATGTTGCAGAGCAAATCCTGCAAATGGACTGGTCATCCTGAGCCTGGAGAATGCAGTTAAACCCAGCCAAAAGTAATTTCTGGAAAGTCAAGCCTGGTGTACATTCTCTTGACTTTGGCTATGCCAACTTCACCTGAGTCTTATGAAAAAGCAAACAAAAGACTCAAACCAAAACAGACAAAACCTAGAAACAAACGAACCCATGCAAACCAATCAAACAAAGAGACTAAAAAAACCCCAAATAAAACCAAAGGGAATGAAGAGTTAGTATTAGTTTTGAGTTCATCACAGCAGGTAAATGGCTGCTTTCCACAGGATCACCATAAAAAGCCACAGATAACAGCTGCTCCAAAATACACCCAACAGGAGAATCATCAAAGTGATACATAGCAAGTCTGGGGGCAGCTCCCCATGAAGGTGAGGGATGAGCACACAGTGCTACAGCTCCAGCCTTCCCCACCCTGCAGGCTGCTCTTTGCTCCTGATGTAAGAGCCTTGCAGGACTGTGGCCCCTCTCGGTGCATTATAAATCATTCCCACAGCTGTCACTTGAGCCACTGGCATGTCCAGAGCGAGATCCAGGCACAATCCTACTGCCCGCTGAGCCTCTCTGGGAGATCCTGAGCATCTTCCTGCCCAGAGCCACAAAAGAGCTCAGGCTCGGCCTGAACTGGGTTTTCAGGGGAGGTTTCCATATCCCTGCGAGATGTGCTCATCCTTCATCAGGCTGTGCCCAGCCTGGATCAGGGCAGGTTGGAGGCCACATGGGATCCCATCCTTTGCCCTGCCATGTGATCCTCCATGCAGTGGGGATAAAAAGCCCAGCACTGAGGAACCCCAGGTGCTGCAGCAGTGGTAGTTTTGGGAGAAACACGGAGCTGTGCATGGCCAGCTTGAAGTCTGCACTGCTGTGAGCACCAGGCCTGCCATGCTGAGCCCAGGGCCACAACCAGTGCTCATCCGGGCTGGGACATTGAGTCCCAACATGGGATCCCATGGGACAGGGCACGCTGGGATTCGCCCCTGCAGCTCCCCAGTGTGTCCAGAGAGACAGCAAGGAGACAGTGACCTCTGTCAGCGGAACCCTCTGAGTGGGGCGACCACTGCTGGGGTGGCTGTGCCAGCTCCCCCATGAACCTCCAGCCCTGGGAACCGGGAGCAAGTGGAAAACACAACTTGGCCAATACTGCCTGTGCCGGAAGCAAATGGAAAGAGAACTGGGGTGTGAAAACCCAAGGTTGTTTATTTACATAAGAACAGCAATGAAAACACAGAACACATTTACTTTTGTAAGAATATTTGTAATAACAACAATTTATAGAAGGTATATACCTAAGAACATATCTAACAACAATATTTGAAATGTATTTACAGAAGACAAAACGAAGCCCTAAAACCTATATGCCAAAAAGAAGAACAAACTCTAAAAACTATGTACAAAAAGGTGCCATTTCAGTCCAGGATCTCCATAAGTCCGGGAAGAAAAGCAGGTGCCATGGTCACTCCAGTCAGGCACAGAGGGCTCTTCCGTGTGTCCCCAGGCTGGCACACTGGGACTCTGCTGCCAGAGCTGAGGCTGGCTGGGTCTGGGGGCTGGGCCCCAGGCACTGCCATGGGGCTTGTGTGGCCCAAAGCAAGCACAGGACAGGCTGGGCATGGCCAGCAGAACCCAAGGCACTGGGTACCACGTGCCTGAGCAGGGACCAGCCAGCCCAATCCCGCCCCAGCCTGGCTGCAGGGAACCCACTGTGCCTGTGGGGACCACATGCCTGTCCTGCTGCTGGCATCGCTCTTCATCCCAGGACCATGGCCTCCTCTTCATCTTCCTCATCAATGTCCATCTCCTGGGTGTACTCTTCCATTTCCACGTCCATCTCCTCATCCTCATCAACCTCCATCTCTTCCTCTCCAGTCTGTTCTCCATCCACCTCCATCTCCTCCTCCGTATCCATTATGGTGCCCACCTCCATCTCTTCCTCTCCTCTCTTTTCTCCCTCCACTTCCATCTTCTCCTCTCTATCAGTCTGTCTGTCCACCTCCATCTTGTCTTCTCTACCTGCAACAGCCTGCAGAGGTAGCAAAACCTCAGAGTGGGGTCCCTGTCCCACCCCATCCCCCCAGAACTCCAGCCCACACCCGGGCAGCTGGGGGGATCCACCTCCATGGAATGGCACCGTACCTTCCTCAGGACAAATGTGAGCATCCTGCAGGGATGGATGACACAATCCAGGCCTTAGGCAGCTTTTGAGACTGATGAGATGAGGTCTCGGGGGCAGGAACAAGAAGGGTGACAGGAGCAGCAGGAGCAGCGTGCAGCGTGTGCTGAGCGCAGGGCCAACGGCTGTGTTGTGCTGCTGTGCATGGCCAGCTTGAAGTCTGCACTGCTGTGAGCACCAGGCCTGCCATGCTGAGCCCAGGGCCACAACCAGTGCTCATCCGGGCTGGGACATTGAGTCCCAACATGGGATCCCATGGGACAGGGCACGCTGGGATTCGCCCCTGCAGCTCCCCAGTGTGTCCAGAGAGACAGCAAGGAGACAGTGACCTCTGTCAGCGGAACCCTCTGAGTGGGACAACCACTGCTGGGGTGGCTGTGCCAGCTCCCCCATGAACCTCCAGCCGTGGGAACCGGGAGCAAGTGGAAAACACAACTTGGCTAATACTGCCTGTGCCGGAAGGAAATGGAAAGAGAACTGGGGTGTGAAAACCCAAGGTTGTTTATTTACATAAGAACAGCAATGAAAACACAGAACACATTTACTTTTGTAAGAATATTTGTAATAACAACAATTTATAGAAGGTATATACCTAAGAACATATCTAACAACAATATTTGAAATGTATTTACAGAAGACAAAACGAAGCCCTAAAACCTATATGCCAAAAACAAGAACAAACTCTAAAAACTATGTACAAAAGGGTGCCATTTCAGTCCAGGATCTCCATCAGTCCGGGAAGAAAAGCAGGTGCCATGGTCACTCCAGTCAGGCACAGAGGGCTCTACCGTGTGTCCCCAGGCTGGCACACTGGGACTCTGCTGCCAGAGCTGAGGCTGGCTGGGTCTGGGGGCTGGGCCCCAGGCACTGCCATGGGGCTTGTGTGGCCCAAAGCAAGAACAGGACAGGCTGGGCATGGCCAGCAGAACCCAAGGCACTGGGTACCACGTGCCTGAGCAGGGACCAGCCAGCCCAATCCCGCCCCAGCCTGGCTGCAGGGAACCCACTGTGCCTGTGGGGACCACATGCCTGTCGTGCTGCTGGCATTGCTCTTCATCCCAGGACCATGGCCTCCTCTTCATCTTCCTCATCAATGTCCATCTCCTGGGTGTACTCTTCCATTTCCACGTCCATCTCCTCATCCTCATCAACCTCCATCTCTTCCTCTCCAGTCTGTTCTCCATCCACCTCCATCTCCTCCTCTGTATCCATTATGGTGTCCACCTCCATCTCTTCCTCTCCTCTCTTTTCTCCCTCCACTTCCATCTTCTCCTCTCTATCAGTCTGTCTGTCCACCTCCATCTTGTCTTCTCTACCTGCAACAGCCTGCAGAGGTAGCAAAACCTCAGAGTGGGGTCCCTGTCCCACCCCATCCCCCCAGAACTCCAGCCCACACCCGGGCAGCTGGGGGGATCCACCTCCATGGAATGGCACCGTACCTTCCTAAGGCAAATGTGAGCATCCTGCAGGGATGGATGACACAATCCAGGCCTTAGGCAGCTTTTGAGACTGATGAGATGAGGTCTCGGGGGCAGGAACAAGAAGGGTGACAGGAGCAGCAGGAGCAGCGTGCAGCGTGTGCTGAGCGCAGGGCCAACGGCTGTGTTGTGCTGCTTGCTGGCTGCTGGCAGTTCCAGATGGGACATGGATTGTGACATGACCACTGAGCTAGAGAGCCTTTGGTTCCATGCTTAGCAACGTTCCCCCAGACCATGGTGCTCAGAGCCCTGTTCCCAAGGATGGAGCATCCACAGCCTGGGCCAGTGCCTCAGCACCCTCAGTGGAAGAGAGCAGCTTCCTCAGATCCAACTTCAATCAGCCTCCTGCAGCTGAAAGCCGTCCCCCCTTGTCCTGTTGCCACAGGCCCTGTGGAACACCCTGTCCCAATCTTTCTTGTGGCACCCTTGCAGTCCTGCAGAGCTGCAGTGAGGCCTCCCCAGGGTCTCCTCTTTCCAGGCTGAGCATCCCCAGCCCCACGTGGAAAGCAGGCAGTGTGATCTGGGGGAGTCCAGGCTGGAGTCAAATGGCATCAGGAACTGAGAGACGGAAGCTTTAGGCCCAGGATTGCCTCTCAATGTACAAAATTAATAAGAGTGGAGGGCAAGATGGTGGGACACTGCTTCTGCTCTAATTGGTGAATATAGTCTCTGTTTTTTTCTTTTTTTCTCTCATGCCGTTGCACTTTTGGCTGTTTGAAAGGAAGCTTGGCACAATATCCATTGTCTTTTCCATTTTTGAATCACCGAGCAGAGTCTGGGCAAGCTGATGTTGCAGAGCAAATCCTGCAAATGGACTGGTCATCCTGAGCCTGGAGAATGCAGTTAAACCCAGCCAAAAGTAATTTCTGGAAAGTCAAGCCTGGTGTACATTCTCTTGACTTTGGCTATGCCAACTTCACCTGAGTCTTATGAAAAAGCAAACAAAAGACTCAAACCAAAACAGACAAAACCTAGAAACAAACGAACCCATGCAAACCAATCAAACAAAGAGACTAAAAAAACCCCAAATAAAACCAAAGGGAATGAAGAGTTAGTATTAGTTTTGAGTTCATCACAGCAGGTAAATGGCTGCTTTCCACAGGATCACCATAAAAAGCCACAGATAACAGCTGCTCCAAAATACACCCAACAGGAGAACCATCAAAGTGATACATAGCAACTCTGGGGGCAGCTCCCCATGAAGGTGAGGGATGAGCACAGAGTGGTACAGCTCCAGCCTTCCCCACCCTGCAGGCTGCTCTTTGCTCCTGATGTAAGAGCCTTGCAGGACTGTGGCCCCTCTCGGTGCATTATAAATCATTCCCACAGCTCTCACTTGAGCCACTGGCATGTCCAGAGCGAGATCCAGGCACAATCCTACTGCCCGCTGAGCCTCTCTGGGAGATCCTGAGCATCTTCCTGCCCAGAGCCACAAAAGAGCTCAGGCTCGGCCTGAACTGGGTTTTCAGGGGAGGTTTCCATATCCCTGCAAGATGTGCTCATCCTTCATCAGGCGGTGCCCAGCCTGGATCAGGGCAGGTTGGATACCACATGGGACCCATCCTTTGCCCTGCCATGTGATCCTCCATGCAGTGGGGATAAAAAGCCCAGCACTGGGGAACTCCAGGTGCTGCAGCAGTGATATTTTTGGGAGAAACACGGAGCTGTGCATGGCCAGCTTGAAGTCTGCACTGCTGTGAGCACCAGGCCTGCCATGCTGAGCCCAGGACCACAACCAGTGCTCACCCGGGCTGGGACATTGAGTCCCAACATGGGATCCCATGGGACAGGGCACGCTGGGATTCGCCCCTGCAGCTCCCCAGTGTGTCCAGAGAGACAGCAAGGAGACAGTGACCTCTGTCAGCGGAACCCTCTGAGTGGGACAACCACTGCTGGGGTGGCTGTGCCAGCTCCCCCATGAACCTCCAGCCGTGGGAACCGGGAGCAAGTGGAAAACACAACTTGGCTAATACTGCCTGTGCCGGAAGGAAATGGAAAGAGAACTGGGGTGTGAAAACCCAAGGTTGTTTATTTACATAAGAACAGCAATGAAAACACAGAACACATTTACTTTTGTAAGAATATTTGTAATAACAACAATTTATAGAAGGTATATACCTAAGAACATATCTAACAACAATATTTGAAATGTATTTACAGAAGACAAAACGAAGCCCTAAAACCTATATGCCAAAAAGAAGAACAAACTCTAAAAACTATGTACAAAAAGGTGCCATTTCAGTCCAGGATCTCCATAAGTCCGGGAAGAAAAGCAGGTGCCATGGTCACTCCAGTCAGGCACAGAGGGCTCTTCCGTGTGTCCCCAGGCTGGCACACTGGGACTCTGCTGCCAGAGCTGAGGCTGGCTGGGTCTGGGGGCTGGGCCCCAGGCACTGCCATGGGGCTTGTGTGGCCCAAAGCAAGCACAGGACAGGCTGGGCATGGCCAGCAGAACCCAAGGCACTGGGTACCACGTGCCTGAGCAGGGACCAGCCAGCCCAATCCCGCCCCAGCCTGGCTGCAGGGAACCCACTGTGCCTGTGGGGACCACATGCCTGTCCTGCTGCTGGCATCGCTCTTCATCCCAGGACCATGGCCTCCTCTTCATCTTCCTCATCAATGTCCATCTCCTGGGTGTACTCTTCCATTTCCACGTCCATCTCCTCATCCTCATCAACCTCCATCTCTTCCTCTCCAGTCTGTTCTCCATCCACCTCCATCTCCTCCTCCGTATCCATTATGGTGCCCACCTCCATCTCTTCCTCTCCTCTCTTTTCTCCCTCCACTTCCATCTTCTCCTCTCTATCAGTCTGTCTGTCCACCTCCATCTTGTCTTCTCTACCTGCAACAGCCTGCAGAGGTAGCAAAACCTCAGAGTGGGGTCCCTGTCCCACCCCATCCCCCCAGAACTCCAGCCCACACCCGGGCAGCTGGGGGGATCCACCTCCATGGAATGGCACCGTACCTTCCTCAGGACAAATGTGAGCATCCTGCAGGGATGGATGACACAATCCAGGCCTTAGGCAGCTTTTGAGACTGATGAGATGAGGTCTCGGGGGCAGGAACAAGAAGGGTGACAGGAGCAGCAGGAGCAGCGTGCAGCGTGTGCTGAGCGCAGGGCCAACGGCTGTGTTGTGCTGCTGTGCATGGCCAGCTTGAAGTCTGCACTGCTGTGAGCACCAGGCCTGCCATGCTGAGCCCAGGGCCACAACCAGTGCTCATCCGGGCTGGGACATTGAGTCCCAACATGGGATCCCATGGGACAGGGCACGCTGGGATTCGCCCCTGCAGCTCCCCAGTGTGTCCAGAGAGACAGCAAGGAGACAGTGACCTCTGTCAGCGGAACCCTCTGAGTGGGACAACCACTGCTGGGGTGGCTGTGCCAGCTCCCCCATGAACCTCCAGCCGTGGGAACCGGGAGCAAGTGGAAAACACAACTTGGCTAATACTGCCTGTGCCGGAAGGAAATGGAAAGAGAACTGGGGTGTGAAAACCCAAGGTTGTTTATTTACATAAGAACAGCAATGAAAACACAGAACACATTTACTTTTGTAAGAATATTTGTAATAACAACAATTTATAGAAGGTATATACCTAAGAACATATCTAACAACAATATTTGAAATGTATTTACAGAAGACAAAACGAAGCCCTAAAACCTATATGCCAAAAACAAGAACAAACTCTAAAAACTATGTACAAAAGGGTGCCATTTCAGTCCAGGATCTCCATCAGTCCGGGAAGAAAAGCAGGTGCCATGGTCACTCCAGTCAGGCACAGAGGGCTCTACCGTGTGTCCCCAGGCTGGCACACTGGGACTCTGCTGCCAGAGCTGAGGCTGGCTGGGTCTGGGGGCTGGGCCCCAGGCACTGCCATGGGGCTTGTGTGGCCCAAAGCAAGAACAGGACAGGCTGGGCATGGCCAGCAGAACCCAAGGCACTGGGTACCACGTGCCTGAGCAGGGACCAGCCAGCCCAATCCCGCCCCAGCCTGGCTGCAGGGAACCCACTGTGCCTGTGGGGACCACATGCCTGTCGTGCTGCTGGCATTGCTCTTCATCCCAGGACCATGGCCTCCTCTTCATCTTCCTCATCAATGTCCATCTCCTGGGTGTACTCTTCCATTTCCACGTCCATCTCCTCATCCTCATCAACCTCCATCTCTTCCTCTCCAGTCTGTTCTCCATCCACCTCCATCTCCTCCTCTGTATCCATTATGGTGTCCACCTCCATCTCTTCCTCTCCTCTCTTTTCTCCCTCCACTTCCATCTTCTCCTCTCTATCAGTCTGTCTGTCCACCTCCATCTTGTCTTCTCTACCTGCAACAGCCTGCAGAGGTAGCAAAACCTCAGAGTGGGGTCCCTGTCCCACCCCATCCCCCCAGAACTCCAGCCCACACCCGGGCAGCTGGGGGGATCCACCTCCATGGAATGGCACCGTATCTTCCTAAGGCAAATGTGAGCATCCTGCAGGGATGGATGACACAATCCAGGCCTTAGGCAGCTTTTGAGACTGATGAGATGAGGTCTCGGGGGCAGGAACAAGAAGGGTGACAGGAGCAGCAGGAGCAGCGTGCAGCGTGTGCTGAGCGCAGGGCCAACGGCTGTGTTGTGCTGCTTGCTGGCTGCTGGCAGTTCCAGATGGGACATGGATTGTGACATGACCACTGAGCTAGAGAGCCTTTGGTTCCATGCTTAGCAACGTTCCCCCAGACCATGGTGCTCAGAGCCCTGTTCCCAAGGATGGAGCATCCACAGCCTGGGCCAGTGCCTCAGCACCCTCAGTGGAAGAGAGCAGCTTCCTCAGATCCAACTTCAATCAGCCTCCTGCAGCTGAAAGCCGTCCCCCCTTGTCCTGTTGCCACAGGCCCTGTGGAACACCCTGTCCCAATCTTTCTTGTGGCACCCTTGCAGTCCTGCAGAGCTGCAGTGAGGCCTCCCCAGGGTCTCCTCTTTCCAGGCTGAGCATCCCCAGCCCCACGTGGAAAGCAGGCAGTGTGATCTGGGGGAGTCCAGGCTGGAGTCAAATGGCATCAGGAACTGAGAGACGGAAGCTTTAGGCCCAGGATTGCCTCTCAATGTACAAAATTAATAAGAGTGGAGGGCAAGATGGTGGGACACTGCTTCTGCTCTAATTGGTGAATATAGTCTCTGTTTTTTTCTTTTTTTCTCTCATGCCGTTGCACTTTTGGCTGTTTGAAAGGAAGCTTGGCACAATATCCATTGTCTTTTCCATTTTTGAATCACCGAGCAGAGTCTGGGCAAGCTGATGTTGCAGAGCAAATCCTGCAAATGGACTGGTCATCCTGAGCCTGGAGAATGCAGTTAAACCCAGCCAAAAGTAATTTCTGGAAAGTCAAGCCTGGTGTACATTCTCTTGACTTTGGCTATGCCAACTTCACCTGAGTCTTATGAAAAAGCAAACAAAAGACTCAAACCAAAACAGACAAAACCTAGAAACAAACGAACCCATGCAAACCAATCAAACAAAGAGACTAAAAAAACCCCAAATAAAACCAAAGGGAATGAAGAGTTAGTATTAGTTTTGAGTTCATCACAGCAGGTAAATGGCTGCTTTCCACAGGATCACCATAAAAAGCCACAGATAACAGCTGCTCCAAAATACACCCAACAGGAGAACCATCAAAGTGATACATAGCAACTCTGGGGGCAGCTCCCCATGAAGGTGAGGGATGAGCACAGAGTGGTACAGCTCCAGCCTTCCCCACCCTGCAGGCTGCTCTTTGCTCCTGATGTAAGAGCCTTGCAGGACTGTGGCCCCTCTCGGTGCATTATAAATCATTCCCACAGCTCTCACTTGAGCCACTGGCATGTCCAGAGCGAGATCCAGGCACAATCCTACTGCCCGCTGAGCCTCTCTGGGAGATCCTGAGCATCTTCCTGCCCAGAGCCACAAAAGAGCTCAGGCTCGGCCTGAACTGGGTTTTCAGGGGAGGTTTCCATATCCCTGCAAGATGTGCTCATCCTTCATCAGGCGGTGCCCAGCCTGGATCAGGGCAGGTTGGATACCACATGGGACCCATCCTTTGCCCTGCCATGTGATCCTCCATGCAGTGGGGATAAAAAGCCCAGCACTGGGGAACTCCAGGTGCTGCAGCAGTGATATTTTTGGGAGAAACACGGAGCTGTGCATGGCCAGCTTGAAGTCTGCACTGCTGTGAGCACCAGGCCTGCCATGCTGAGCCCAGGACCACAACCAGTGCTCACCCGGGCTGGGACATTGAGTCCCAACATGGGATCCCATGGGACAGGGCACGCTGGGATTCGCCCCTGCAGCTCCCCAGTGTGTCCAGAGAGACAGCAAGGAGACAGTGACCTCTGTCAGCGGAACCCTCTGAGTGGGACAACCACTGCTGGGGTGGCTGTGCCAGCTCCCCCATGAACCTCCAGCCGTGGGAACCGGGAGCAAGTGGAAAACACAACTTGGCTAATACTGCCTGTGCCGGAAGGAAATGGAAAGAGAACTGGGGTGTGAAAACCCAAGGTTGTTTATTTACATAAGAACAGCAATGAAAACACAGAACACATTTACTTTTGTAAGAATATTTGTAATAACAACAATTTATAGAAGGTATATACCTAAGAACATATCTAACAACAATATTTGAAATGTATTTACAGAAGACAAAACGAAGCCCTAAAACCTATATGCCAAAAACAAGAACAAACTCTAAAAACTATGTACAAAAGGGTGCCATTTCAGTCCAGGATCTCCATCAGTCCGGGAAGAAAAGCAGGTGCCATGGTCACTCCAGTCAGGCACAGAGGGCTCTACCGTGTGTCCCCAGGCTGGCACACTGGGACTCTGCTGCCAGAGCTGAGGCTGGCTGGGTCTGGGGGCTGGGCCCCAGGCACTGCCATGGGGCTTGTGTGGCCCAAAGCAAGAACAGGACAGGCTGGGCATGGCCAGCAGAACCCAAGGCACTGGGTACCACGTGCCTGAGCAGGGACCAGCCAGCCCAATCCCGCCCCAGCCTGGCTGCAGGGAACCCACTGTGCCTGTGGGGACCACATGCCTGTCCTGCTGCTGGCATTGCTCTTCATCCCAGGACCATGGCCTCCTCTTCATCTTCCTCATCAATGTCCATCTCCTGGGTGTACTCTTCCATTTCCACGTCCATCTCATCATCCTCATCAACCTCCATCTCTTCCTCTCCAGTCTGTTCTCCATCCACCTCCATCTCCTCCTCTGTATCCATTATGGTGTCCACCTCCATCTCTTCCTCTCCTCTCTTTTCTCCCTCCACTTCCATCTTCTCCTCTCTATCAGTCTGTCTGTCCACCTCCATCTTGTCTTCTCTACCTGCAACAGCCTGCAGAGGTAGCAAAACCTCAGAGTGGGGTCCCTGTCCCACCCCATCCCCCCAGAACTCCAGCCCACACCCGGGCAGCTGGGGGGATCCACCTCCATGGAATGGCACCGTACCTTCCTCAGGACAAATGTGAGCATCCTGCAGGGATGGATGACACAATCCAGGCCTTAGGCAGCTTTTGAGACTGATGAGATGAGGTCTCGGGGGCAGGAACAAGAAGGGTGACAGGAGCAGCAGGAGCAGCGTGCAGCGTGTGCTGAGCCCAGGGCCAACGGCTGTGTTGTGCTGCTTGCTGGCTGCTGGCAGTTCCAGATGGGACATGGATTGTGACATGACCACTGAGCTAGAGAGCCTTTGGTTCCATGCTTAGCAACGTTCCCCCAGACCATGGTGCTCAGAGCCCTGTTCCCAAGGATGGAGCATCCACAGCCTGGGCCAGTGCCTCAGCACCCTCAGTGGAAGAGAGCAGCTTCCTGAGATCCAACTTCAATCAGCCTCCTGCAGCTGAAAGCCGTCCCCCCCTTATCCTGTTGCCACAGGCCCTGTGGAACACCCTGTCCCAATCTTTCTTGTGGCACGCTTGCAGTCCTGCAGAGCTGCAGTGAGGCCTCCCCAGGGTATCCTCTTTCCAGGCTGAGCATCCCCAGCCCCACGTGGAAAGCAGGCAGTGTGATCAGGGGGAGTCCAGGCTGGAGTCAAATGGCATCAGGAACTGAGAGACGGAAGCTTCAGGCCCAGGATTGCCTCTCAATGTACAAAATTAATAAGAGTTGAGGGCAAGATGGTGGGACACTGCTTCTGCTCTAATTGGTGAATATAGTCTCTGTTTTTTTTCTTTTTTTCTCTCATGCCGTTGCACTTTTGGCTGTTTGAAAGGAAGCTTGGCACAATATCCATTGTCTTCTCCATTTGTGAATCACCGAGCAGAGTCTGGGCAAGCTGATGTTGCAGAGCAAATCCTGCAAATGGACTGGTCATCCTGAGCTTGGAGAATGCAGTTAAACCCAGCCAAAAGTAATTTCTGGAAAGTCAAGCCTGGTGTACATTCTCTTGACTTTGGCTATGCCAACTTCACCTGAGTCTTATGAAAAAGCAAACAAAAGACTCAAACCAAAACAGACAAAACCTAGAAACAAACGAACCCATGCAAACCAATCAAACAAAGAGACTAAAAAAACCCCAAATAAAACCAAAGGGAATGAAGAGTTAGTATTAGTTTTGAGTTCATCACAGCAGGTAAATGGCTGCTTTCCACAGGATCACCATAAAAAGCCACAGATAACAGCTGCTCCAAAATACACCCAACAGGAGAATCATCAAAGTGATACATAGCAAGTCTGGGGGCAGCTCCCCATGAAGGTGAGGGATGAGCACACAGTGCTACAGCTCCAGCCTTCCCCACCCTGCAGGCTGCTCTTTGCTCCTGATGTAAGAGCCTTGCAGGACTGTGGCCCCTCTCGGTGCATTATAAATCATTCCCACAGCTGTCACTTGAGCCACTGGCATGTCCAGAGCGAGATACAGGCACAATCCTACTGCCCGCTGAGCCTCTCTGGGAGATCCTGAGCATCTTCCTGCCCAGAGCCACAAAAGAGCTCAGGCTCTGCCTGAACTGGGTTTTCAGGGGAGGTTTCCATATCCCTGCGAGATGTGCTCATCCTTCATCAGGCTGTGCCCAGCCTGGATCAGGGCAGGTTGGAGGCCACATGGGATCCCATCCTTTGCCCTGCCATGTGATCCTCCATGCAGTGGGGATAAAAAGCCCAGCACTGAGGAACCCCAGGTGCTGCAGCAGTGGTAGTTTTGGGAGAAACACGGAGCTGTGCATGGCCAGCTTGAAGTCTGCACTGCTGTGAGCACCAGGCCTGCCATGCTGAGCCCAGGGCCACAACCAGTGCTCATCCGGGCTGGGACATTGAGTCCCAACATGGGATCCCATGGGACAGGGCACGCTGGGATTCGCCCCTGCAGCTCCCCAGTGTGTCCAGAGAGACAGCAAGGAGACAGTGACCTCTGTCAGCGGAACCCTCTGAGTGGGACAACCACTGCTGGGGTGGCTGTGCCAGCTCCCCCATGAACCTCCAGCCGTGGGAACTGGGAGCAAGTGGAAAACACAACTTGGCTAATACTGCCTGTGCCGGAAGGAAATGGAAAGAGAACTGGGGTGTGAAAACCCAAGGTTGTTTATTTACATAAGAACAGCAATGAAAACACAGAACACATTTACTTTTGTAAGAATATTTGTAATAACAACAATTTATAGAAGGTATATACCTAAGAACATATCTAACAACAATATTTGAAATGTATTTACAGAAGACAAAACGAAGCCCTAAAACCTATATGCCAAAAACAAGAACAAACTCTAAAAACTATGTACAAAAGGGTGCCATTTCAGTCCAGGATCTCCATCAGTCCGGGAAGAAAAGCAGGTGCCATGGTCACTCCAGTCAGGCACAGAGGGCTCTACCGTGTGTCCCCAGGCTGGCACACTGGGACTCTGCTGCCAGAGCTGAGGCTGGCTGGGTCTGGGGGCTGGGCCCCAGGCACTGCCATGGGGCTTGTGTGGCCCAAAGCAAGAACAGGACAGGCTGGGCATGGCCAGCAGAACCCAAGGCACTGGGTACCACGTGCCTGAGCAGGGACCAGCCAGCCCAATCCCGCCCCAGCCTGGCTGCAGGGAACCCACTGTGCCTGTGGGGACCACATGCCTGTCCTGCTGCTGGCATCGCTCTTCATCCCAGGACCATGGCCTCCTCTTCATCTTCCTCATCAATGTCCATCTCCTGGGTGTACTCTTCCATTTCCACGTCCATCTCATCATCCTCATCAACCTCCATCTCTTCCTCTCCAGTCTGTTCTCCATCCACCTCCATCTCCTCCTCCGTATCCATTATGGTGTCCACCTCCATCTCTTCCTCTCCTCTCTTTTCTCCCTCCACTTCCATCTTCTCCTCTCTATCAGTCTGTCTGTCCACCTCCATCTTGTCTTCTCTACCTGCAACAGCCTGCAGAGGTAGCAAAACCTCAGAGTGGGGTCCCTGTCCCACCCCATCCCCCCAGAACTCCAGCCCACACCCGGGCAGCTGGGGGGATCCACCTCCATGGAATGGCACCGTACCTTCCTAAGGCAAATGTGAGCATCCTGCAGGGATGGATGACACAATCCAGGCCTTAGGCAGCTTTTGAGACTGATGAGATGAGGTCTCGGGGGCAGGAACAAGAAGGGTGACAGGAGCAGCAGGAGCAGCGTGCAGCGTGTGCTGAGCGCAGGGCCAACGGCTGTGTTGTGCTGCTTGCTGGCTGCTGGCAGTTCCAGATGGGACATGGATTGTGACATGACCACTGAGCTAGAGAGCCTTTGGTTCCATGCTTAGCAACGTTCCCCCAGACCATGGTGCTCAGAGCCCTGTTCCCAAGAATGGAGCATCCACAGCCTGGGCCAGTGCCTCAGCACCCTCAGAGGAAGAGAGCAGCTTCCTCAGATCCAACTTCAATCAGCCTCCTGCAGCTGAAAGCCGTCCCCCCCTTGTCCTGTTGCCACAGGCCCTGTGGAACACCCTGTCCCAATCTTTCTTGTGACACCCTTGCAGTCCTGCAGAGCTGCAGTGAGGCCTCCCCAGGGTATCCTCTTTCCAGGCTGAGCATCCCCAGCCCCACGTGGAAAGCAGGCAGTGTGATCAGGGGGAGTCCAGGCTGGAGTCAAATGGCATCAGGAACTGAGAGACGGAAGCTTCAGGCCCAGGATTGCCTCTCAATGTACAAAATTAATAAGAGTTGAGGGCAAGATGGTGGGACACTGCTTCTGCTCTAATTGGTGAATATAGTCTCTGTTTTTTTTCTTTTTTTCTCTCATGCCGTTGCACTTTTGGCTGTTTGAAAGGAAGCTTGGCACAATATCCATTGTGTTTTCCATTTGTGAATCACCGAGCAGAGTCTGGGCAAGCTGATGTTGCAGAGCAAATCCTGCAAATGGACTGGTCATCCTGAGCTTGGAGAATGCAGTTAAACCCAGCCAAAAGTAATTTCTGGAAAGTCAAGCCTGGTGTACATTCTCTTGACTTTGGCTATGCCAACTTCACCTGAGTCTTATGAAAAAGCAAACAAAAGACTCAAACCAAAACAGACAAAACCTAGAAACAAACCAACCCATGCAAAACAATCAAACAAAGAGACTAAAAAAACCCCAAATAAAACCAAAGGGAATGAAGAGTTAGTATTAGTTTTGAGTTCATCACAGCAGGTAAATGGCTGCTTTCCACAGGATCACCATAAAAAGCCACAGATAACAGCTGCTCCAAAATACACCCAACAGGAGAATCATCAAAGTGATACATAGCAAGTCTGGGGGCAGCTCCCCATGAAGGTGAGGGATGAGCACACAGTGCTACAGCTCCAGCCTTCCCCACCCTGCAGGCTGCTCTTTGCTCCTGATGTAAGAGCCTTGCAGGACTGTGGCCCCTCTCGGTGCATTATAAATCATTCCCACAGCTGTCACTTGAGCCACTGGCATGTCCAGAGCGAGATCCAGGCACAATCCTACTGCCCGCTGAGCCTCTCTGGGAGATCCTGAGCATCTTCCTGCCCAGAGCCACAAAAGAGCTCAGGATCTGACTGAACTGGGTTTTCAGGGGAGGTTTGCCTATCCCTGCGAGATGTGCTCATCCTTCATCAGGCTGTGCCCAGCCTGGATCAGGGCAGGTTGGAGGCCACATGGGATCCATCCTTTGCCCTGCCATGTGATCCTCCATGCAGTGGGGATAAAAAGCCCAGCACTGAGGAACCCCAGGTGCTGCAGCAGTGGTAGTTTTGGGAGAAACACGGAGCTGTGCATGGCCAGCTTGAAGTCTGCACTGCTGTGAGCACCAGGCCTGCCATGCTGAGCCCAGGGCCACAACCAGTGCTCACCCGGGCTGGGACATTGAGTCCCAACATGGGATCCCATGGGACAGGGCACGCTGGGATTTGCCCCTGCAGCTCCCCAGTGTGTCCAGAGAGACAGCAAGGAGACAGTGACCTCTGTCAGCGGAACCCTCTGAGTGGGACAACCACTGCTGGGGTGGCTGTGCCAGCTCCCCCATGAACCTCCAGCCGTGGGAACCGGGAGCAAGTGGAAAACACAACTTGGCTAATACTGCCTGTGCCGGAAGGAAATGGAAAGAGAACTGGGGTGTGAAAACCCAAGGTTGTTTATTTACATAAGAACAGCAATGAAAACACAGAACACATTTACTTTTGTAAGAATATTTGTAATAACAACAATTTATAGAAGGTATATACCTAAGAACATATCTAACAACAATATTTGAAATGTATTTACAGAAGACAAAACGAAGCCCTAAAACCTATATGCCAAAAACAAGAACAAACTCTAAAAACTATGTACAAAAGGGTGCCATTTCAGTCCAGGATCTCCATCAGTCCGGGAAGAAAAGCAGGTGCCATGGTCACTCCAGTCAGGCACAGAGGGCTCTTCCGTGTGTCCCCAGGCTGGCACACTGGGACTCTGCTGCCAGAGCTGAGGCTGGCTGGGTCTGGGGGCTGGGCCCCAGGCACTGCCATGGGGCTTGTGTGGCCCAAAGCAAGAACAGGACAGGCTGGGCATGGCCAGCAGAACCCAAGGCACTGGGTACCACGTGCCTGAGCAGGGACCAGCCAGCCCAATCCCGCCCCAGCCTGGCTGCAGGGAACCCACTGTGCCTGTGGGGACCACATGCCTGTCCTGCTGCTGGCATCGCTCTTCATCCCAGGACCATGGCCTCCTCTTCATCTTCCTCATCAATGTCCATCTCCTGGGTGTACTCTTCCATTTCCACGTCCATCTCATCATCCTCATCAACCTCCATCTCTTCCTCTCCAGTCTGTTCTCCATCCACCTCCATCTCCTCCTCTGTATCCATTATGGTGTCCACCTCCATCTCTTCCTCTCCTCTCTTTTCTCCCTCCACTTCCATCTTCTCCTCTCTATCAGTCTGTCTGTCCACCTCCATCTTGTCTTCTCTACCTGCAACAGCCTGCAGAGGTAGCAAAACCTCAGAGTGGGGTCCCTGTCCCACCCCATCCCCCCAGAACTCCAGCCCACACCCGGGCAGCTGGGGGGATCCACCTCCATGGAATGGCACCGTACCTTCCTAAGGCAAATGTGAGCATCCTGCAGGGATGGATGACACAATCCAGGCCTTAGGCAGCTTTTGAGACTGATGAGATGAGGTCTCGGGGGCAGGAACAAGAAGGGTGACAGGAGCAGCAGGAGCAGCGTGCAGCGTGTGCTGAGCCCAGGGCCAACGGCTGTGTTGTGCTGCTTGCTGGCTGCTGGCAGTTCCAGATGGGACATGGATTGTGACATGACCACTGAGCTAGAGAGCCTTTGGTTCCATGCTTAGCAACGTTCCCCCAGACCATGGTGCTCAGAGCCCTGTTCCCAAGGATGGAGCATCCACAGCCTGGGCCAGTGCCTCAGCACCCTCAGTGGAAGAGAGCAGCTTCCTGAGATCCAACTTCAATCAGCCTCCTGCAGCTGAAAGCCGTCCCCCCCTTATCCTGTTGCCACAGGCCCTGTGGAACACCCTGTCCCAATCTTTCTTGTGGCACCCTTGCAGTCCTGCAGAGCTGCAGTGAGGCCTCCCCAGGGTCTCCTCTTTCCAGGCTGAGCATCCCCAGCCCCACGTGGAAAGCAGGCAGTGTGATCAGGGGGAGTCCAGGCTGGAGTCAAATGGCATCAGGAACTGAGAGACGGAAGCTTCAGGCCCAGGATTGCCTCTCAATGTACAAAATTAATAAGAGTTGAGGGCAAGATGGTGGGACACTGCTTCTGCTCTAATTGGTGAATATAGTCTCTGTTTTTTTTCTTTTTTTCTCTCATGCCGTTGCACTTTTGGCTGTTTGAAAGGAAGCTTGGCACAATATCCATTGTCTTCTCCATTTGTGAATCACCGAGCAGAGTCTGGGCAAGCTGATGTTGCAGAGCAAATCCTGCAAATGGACTGGTCATCCTGAGCTTGGAGAATGCAGTTAAACCCAGCCAAAAGTAATTTCTGGAAAGTCAAGCCTGGTGTACATTCTCTTGACTTTGGCTATGCCAACTTCACCTGAGTCTTATGAAAAAGCAAACAAAAGACTCAAACCAAAACAGACAAAACCTAGAAACAAACGAACCCATGCAAACCAATCAAACAAAGAGACTAAAAAAACCCCAAATAAAACCAAAGGGAATGAAGAGTTAGTATTAGTTTTGAGTTCATCACAGCAGGTAAATGGCTGCTTTCCACAGGATCACCATAAAAAGCCACAGATAACAGCTGCTCCAAAATACACCCAACAGGAGAATCATCAAAGTGATACATAGCAAGTCTGGGGGCAGCTCCCCATGAAGGTGAGGGATGAGCACACAGTGCTACAGCTCCAGCCTTCCCCACCCTGCAGGCTGCTCTTTGCTCCTGATGTAAGAGCCTTGCAGGACTGTGGCCCCTCTCGGTGCATTATAAATCATTCCCACAGCTGTCACTTGAGCCACTGGCATGTCCAGAGCGAGATGCAGGCACAATCCTACTGCCCGCTGAGCCTCTCTGGGAGATCCTGAGCATCTTCCTGCCCAGAGCCACAAAAGAGCTCAGGCTCGGCCTGAACTGGGTTTTCAGGGGAGGTTTCCATATCCCTGCGAGATGTGCTCATCCTTCATCAGGCTGTGCCCAGCCTGGATCAGGGCAGGTTGGAGGCCACATGGGATCCCATCCTTTGCCCTGCCATGTGATCCTCCATGCAGTGGGGATAAAAAGCCCAGCACTGAGGAACCCCAGGTGCTGCAGCAGTGGTAGTTTTGGGAGAAACACGGAGCTGTGCATGGCCAGCTTGAAGTCTGCACTGCTGTGAGCACCAGGCCTGCCATGCTGAGCCCAGGGCCACAACCAGTGCTCATCCGGGCTGGGACATTGAGTCCCAACATGGGATCCCATGGGACAGGGCACGCTGGGATTCGCCCCTGCAGCTCCCCAGTGTGTCCAGAGAGACAGCAAGGAGACAGTGACCTCTGTCAGCGGAACCCTCTGAGTGGGGCGACCACTGCTGGGGTGGCTGTGCCAGCTCCCCCATGAACCTCCAGCCCTGGGAACCGGGAGCAAGTGGAAAACACAACTTGGCTAATACTGCCTGTGCCGGAAGGAAATGGAAAGAGAACTGGGGTGTGAAAACCCAAGGTTGTTTATTTACATAAGAACAGCAATGAAAACACAGAACACATTTACTTTTGTAAGAATATTTGTAATAACAACAATTTATAGAAGGTATATACCTAAGAACATATCTAACAACAATATTTGAAATGTATTTACAGAAGACAAAACGAAGCCCTAAAACCTATATGCCAAAAACAAGAACAAACTCTAAAAACTATGTACAAAAGGGTGCCATTTCAGTCCAGGATCTCCATCAGTCCAGGAAGAAAAGCAGGTGCCATGGTCACTCCAGTCAGGCACAGAGGGCTCTTCCGTGTGTCCCCAGGCTGGCACACTGGGACTCTGCTGCCAGAGCTGAGGCTGGCTGGGTCTGGGGGCTGGGCCCCAGGCACTGCCATGGGGCTTGTGTGGCCCAAAGCAAGAACAGGACAGGCTGGGCATGGCCAGCAGAACCCAAGGCACTGGGTACCACGTGCCTGAGCAGGGACCAGCCAGCCCAATCCCGCCCCAGCCTGGCTGCAGGGAACCCACTGTGCCTGTGGGGACCACATGCCTGTCCTGCTGCTGGCATCGCTCTTCATCCCAGGACCATGGCCTCCTCTTCATCTTCCTCATCAATGTCCATCTCCTGGGTGTACTCTTCCATTTCCACGTCCATCTCATCATCCTCATCAACCTCCATCTCTTCCTCTCCAGTCTGTTCTCCATCCACCTCCATCTCCTCCTCTGTATCCATTATGGTGTCCACCTCCATCTCTTCCTCTCCTCTCTTTTCTCCCTCCACTTCCATCTTCTCCTCTCTATCAGTCTGTCTGTCCACCTCCATCTTGTCTTCTCTACCTGCAACAGCCTGCAGAGGTAGCAAAACCTCAGAGTGGGGTCCCTGTCCCACCCCATCCCCCCAGAACTCCAGCCCACACCCGGGCAGCTGGGGGGATCCACCTCCATGGAATGGCACCGTACCTTCCTAAGGCAAATGTGAGCATCCTGCAGGGATGGATGACACAATCCAGGCCTTAGGCAGCTTTTGAGACTGATGAGATGAGGTCTCGGGGGCAGGAACAAGAAGGGTGACAGGAGCAGCAGGAGCAGCGTGCAGCGTGTGCTGAGCGCAGGGCCAACGGCTGTGTTGTGCTGCTTGCTGGCTGCTGGCAGTTCCAGATGGGACATGGATTGTGACATGACCACTGAGCTAGAGAGCCTTTGGTTCCATGCTTAGCAACGTTCCCCCAGACCATGGTGCTCAGAGCCCTGTTCCCAAGGATGGAGCATCCACAGCCTGGGCCAGTGCCTCAGCACCCTCAGTGGAAGAGAGCAGCTTCCTGAGATCCAACTTCAATCAGCCTCCTGCAGCTGAAAGCCGTCCCCCCCTTATCCTGTTGCCACAGGCCCTGTGGAACACCCTGTCCCAATCTTTCTTGTGGCACCCTTGCAGTCCTGCAGAGCTGCAGTGAGGCCTCCCCAGGGTCTCCTCTTTCCAGGCTGAGCATCCCCAGCCCCACGTGGAAAGCAGGCAGTGTGATCAGGGGGAGTCCAGGCTGGAGTCAAATGGCATCAGGAACTGAGAGACGGAAGCTTCAGGCCCAGGATTGCCTCTCAATGTACAAAATTAATAAGAGTTGAGGGCAAGATGGTGGGACACTGCTTCTGCTCTAATTGGTGAATATAGTCTCTGTTTTTTTTCTTTTTTTCTCTCATGCCGTTGCACTTTTGGCTGTTTGAAAGGAAGCTTGGCACAATATCCATTGTCTTCTCCATTTGTGAATCACCGAGCAGAGTCTGGGCAAGCTGATGTTGCAGAGCAAATCCTGCAAATGGACTGGTCATCCTGAGCTTGGAGAATGCAGTTAAACCCAGCCAAAAGTAATTTCTGGAAAGTCAAGCCTGGTGTACATTCTCTTGACTTTGGCTATGCCAACTTCACCTGAGTCTTATGAAAAAGCAAACAAAAGACTCAAACCAAAACAGACAAAACCTAGAAACAAACGAACCCATGCAAACCAATCAAACAAAGAGACTAAAAAAACCCCAAATAAAACCAAAGGGAATGAAGAGTTAGTATTAGTTTTGAGTTCATCACAGCAGGTAAATGGCTGCTTTCCACAGGATCACCATAAAAAGCCACAGATAACAGCTGCTCCAAAATACACCCAACAGGAGAATCATCAAAGTGATACATAGCAAGTCTGGGGGCAGCTCCCCATGAAGGTGAGGGATGAGCACACAGTGCTACAGCTCCAGCCTTCCCCACCCTGCAGGCTGCTCTTTGCTCCTGATGTAAGAGCCTTGCAGGACTGTGGCCCCTCTCGGTGCATTATAAATCATTCCCACAGCTGTCACTTGAGCCACTGGCATGTCCAGAGCGAGATGCAGGCACAATCCTACTGCCCGCTGAGCCTCTCTGGGAGATCCTGAGCATCTTCCTGCCCAGAGCCACAAAAGAGCTCAGGCTCGGCCTGAACTGGGTTTTCAGGGGAGGTTTCCATATCCCTGCGAGATGTGCTCATCCTTCATCAGGCTGTGCCCAGCCTGGATCAGGGCAGGTTGGAGGCCACATGGGATCCCATCCTTTGCCCTGCCATGTGATCCTCCATGCAGTGGGGATAAAAAGCCCAGCACTGAGGAACCCCAGGTGCTGCAGCAGTGGTAGTTTTGGGAGAAACACGGAGCTGTGCATGGCCAGCTTGAAGTCTGCACTGCTGTGAGCACCAGGCCTGCCATGCTGAGCCCAGGGCCACAACCAGTGCTCATCCGGGCTGGGACATTGAGTCCCAACATGGGATCCCATGGGACAGGGCACGCTGGGATTCGCCCCTGCAGCTCCCCAGTGTGTCCAGAGAGACAGCAAGGAGACAGTGACCTCTGTCAGCGGAACCCTCTGAGTGGGGCGACCACTGCTGGGGTGGCTGTGCCAGCTCCCCCATGAACCTCCAGCCCTGGGAACCGGGAGCAAGTGGAAAACACAACTTGGCTAATACTGCCTGTGCCGGAAGCAAATGGAAAGAGAACTGGGGTGTGAAAACCCAAGGTTGTTTATTTACATAAGAACAGCAATGAAAACACAGAACACATTTACTTTTGTAAGAATATTTGTAATAACAACAATTTATAGAAGGTATATACCTAAGAACATATCTAACAACAATATTTGAAATGTATTTACAGAAGACAAAACGAAGCCCTAAAACCTATATGCCAAAAACAAGAACAAACTCTAAAAACTATGTACAAAAGGGTGCCATTTCAGTCCAGGATCTCCATCAGTCCGGGAAGAAAAGCAGGTGCCATGGTCACTCCAGTCAGGCACAGAGGGCTCTACCGTGTGTCCCCAGGCTGGCACACTGGGACTCTGCTGCCAGAGCTGAGGCTGGCTGGGTCTGGGGGCTGGGCCCCAGGCACTGCCATGGGGCTTGTGTGGCCCAAAGCAAGAACAGGACAGGCTGGGCATGGCCAGCAGAACCCAAGGCACTGGGTACCACGTGCCTGAGCAGGGACCAGCCAGCCCAATCCCGCCCCAGCCTGGCTGCAGGGAACCCACTGTGCCTGTGGGGACCACATGCCTGTCCTGCTGCTGGCATCGCTCTTCATCCCAGGACCATGGCCTCCTCTTCATCTTCCTCATCAATGTCCATCTCCTCGGTGTACTCTTCCATTTCCACGTCCATCTCCTCATCCTCATCAACCTCCATCTCTTCCTCTCCAGTCTGTTCTCCATCCACCTCCATCTCCTCCTCCGTATCCATTATGGTGTCCACCTCCATCTCTTCCTCTCCTCTCTTTTCTCCCTCCACTTCCATCTTCTCCTCTCTATCAGTCTGTCTGTCCACCTCCATCTTGTCTTCTCTACCTGCAACAGCCTGCAGAGGTAGCAAAACCTCAGAGTGGGGTCCCTGTCCCACCCCATCCCCCCAGAACTCCAGCCCACACCCGGGCAGCTGGGGGGATCCACCTCCATGGAATGGCACCGTACCTTCCTAAGGCAAATGTGAGCATCCTGCAGGGATGGATGACACAATCCAGGCCTTAGGCAGCTTTTGAGACTGATGAGATGAGGTCTCGGGGGCAGGAACAAGAAGGGTGACAGGAGCAGCAGGAGCAGCGTGCAGCGTGTGCTGAGCGCAGGGCCAACGGCTGTGTTGTGCTGCTTGCTGGCTGCTGGCAGTTCCAGATGGGACATGGATTGTGACATGACCACTGAGCTAGAGAGCCTTTGGTTCCATGCTTAGCAACGTTCCCCCAGACCATGGTGCTCAGAGCCCTGTTCCCAAGAATGGAGCATCCACAGCCTGGGCCAGTGCCTCAGCACCCTCAGTGGAAGAGAGCAGCTTCCTCAGATCCAACTTCAATCAGCCTCCTGCAGCTGAAAGCCGTCCCCCCCTTATCCTGTTGCCACAGGCCCTGTGGAACACCCTGTCCCAATCTTTCTTGTGACACCCTTGCAGTCCTGCAGAGCTGCAGTGAGGCCTCCCCAGGGTCTCCTCTTTCCAGGCTGAGCATCCCCAGCCCCACGTGGAAAGCAGGCAGTGTGATCAGGGGGAGTCCAGGCTGGAGTCAAATGGCATCAGGAACTGAGAGACGGAAGCTTCAGGCCCAGGATTGCCTCTCAATGTACAAAATTAATAAGAGTTGAGGGCAAGATGGTGGGACACTGCTTCTGCTCTAATTGGTGAATATAGTCTCTGTTTTTTTTCTTTTTTTCTCTCATGCCGTTGCACTTTTGGCTGTTTGAAAGGAAGCTTGGCACAATATCCATTGTCTTCTCCATTTGTGAATCACCGAGCAGAGTCTGGGCAAGCTGATGTTGCAGAGCAAATCCTGCAAATGGACTGGTCATCCTGAGCTTGGAGAATGCAGTTAAACCCAGCCAAAAGTAATTTCTGGAAAGTCAAGCCTGGTGTACATTCTCTTGACTTTGGCTATGCCAACTTCACCTGAGTCTTATGAAAAAGCAAACAAAAGACTCAAACCAAAACAGACAAAACCTAGAAACAAACGAACCCATGCAAACCAATCAAACAAAGAGACTAAAAAAACCCCAAATAAAACCAAAGGGAATGAAGAGTTAGTATTAGTTTTGAGTTCATCACAGCAGGTAAATGGCTGCTTTCCACAGGATCACCATAAAAAGCCACAGATAACAGCTGCTCCAAAATACACCCAACAGGAGAATCATCAAAGTGATACATAGCAAGTCTGGGGGCAGCTCCCCATGAAGGTGAGGGATGAGCACACAGTGCTACAGCTCCAGCCTTCCCCACCCTGCAGGCTGCTCTTTGCTCCTGATGTAAGAGCCTTGCAGGACTGTGGCCCCTCTCGGTGCATTATAAATCATTCCCACAGCTGTCACTTGAGCCACTGGCATGTCCAGAGCGAGATGCAGGCACAATCCTACTGCCCGCTGAGCCTCTCTGGGAGATCCTGAGCATCTTCCTGCCCAGAGCCACAAAAGAGCTCAGGCTCTGCCTGAACTGGGTTTTCAGGGGAGGTTTCCATATCCCTGCGAGATGTGCTCATCCTTCATCAGGCTGTGCCCAGCCTGGATCAGGGCAGGTTGGAGGCCACATGGGATCCCATCCTTTGCCCTGCCATGTGATCCTCCATGCAGTGGGGATAAAAAGCCCAGCACTGAGGAACCCCAGGTGCTGCAGCAGTGGTAGTTTTGGGAGAAACACGGAGCTGTGCATGGCCAGCTTGAAGTCTGCACTGCTGTGAGCACCAGGCCTGCCATGCTGAGCCCAGGGCCACAACCAGTGCTCATCCGGGCTGGGACATTGAGTCCCAACATGGGATCCCATGGGACAGGGCACGCTGGGATTCGCCCCTGCAGCTCCCCAGTGTGTCCAGAGAGACAGCAAGGAGACAGTGACCTCTGTCAGCGGAACCCTCTGAGTGGGGCGACCACTGCTGGGGTGGCTGTGCCAGCTCCCCCATGAACCTCCAGCCCTGGGAACCGGGAGCAAGTGGAAAACACAACTTGGCCAATACTGCCTGTGCCGGAAGCAAATGGAAAGAGAACTGGGGTGTGAAAACCCAAGGTTGTTTATTTACATAAGAACAGCAATGAAAACACAGAACACATTTACTTTTGTAAGAATATTTGTAATAACAACAATTTATAGAAGGTATATACCTAAGAACATATCTAACAACAATATTTGAAATGTATTTACAGAAGACAAAACGAAGCCCTAAAACCTATATGGCAAAAACAAGAACAAACTCTAAAAACTATGTACAAAAGGGTGCCATTTCAGTCCAGGATCTCCATCAGTCCGGGAAGAAAAGCAGGTGCCATGGTCACTCCAGTCAGGCACAGAGGGCTCTTCTGTGTGTCCCCAGGCTGGCACACTGGGACTCTGCTGCCAGAGCTGAGGCTGGCTGGGTCTGGGGGCTGGGCCCCAGGCACTGCCATGGGGCTTGTGTGGCCCAAAGCAAGAACAGGACAGGCTGGGCATGGCCAGCAGAACCCAAGGCACTGGGTACCACGTGCCTGAGCAGGGACCAGCCAGCCCAATCCCGCCCCAGCCTGGCTGCAGGGAACCCACTGTGCCTGTGGGGACCACATGCCTGTCCTGCTGCTGGCATTGCTCTTCATCCCAGGACCATGGCCTCCTCTTCATCTTCCTCATCAATGTCCATCTCCTCGGTGTACTCTTCCATTTCCACGTCCATCTCATCATCCTCATCAACCTCCATCTCTTCCTCTCCAGTCTGTTCTCCATCCACCTCCATCTCCTCCTCCGTATGCATTATTGTGTCCACCTCCATCTCTTCCTCTCCTCTCTTTTCTCCCTCCACTTCCATCTTCTCCTCTCTATCAGTCTGTCTGTCCACCTCCATCTTGTCTTCTCTACCTGCAACAGCCTGCAGAGGTAGCAAAACCTCAGAGTGGGGTCCCTGTCCCACCCCATCCCCCCAGAACTCCATCCCACACCCGGGCAGCTGGGGGGATCCACCTCCATGGAATGGCACCGTACCTTCCTAAGGCAAATGTGAGCATCCTGCAGGGATGGATGACACAATCCAGGCCTTAGGCAGCTTTTGAGACTGATGAGATGAGGTCTCGGGGGCAGGAACAAGAAGGGTGACAGGAGCAGCAGGAGCAGCGTGCAGCGTGTGCTGAGCGCAGGGCCAATGGCTGTGTTGTGCTGCTTGCTGGCTGCTGGCAGTTCCAGATGGGACATGGATTGTGACATGACCACTGAGCTAGAGAGCCTTTGGTTCCATGCTTAGCAACGTTCCCCCAGACCATGGTGCTCAGAGCCCTGTTCCCAAGGATGGAGCATCCACAGCCTGGGCCAGTGCCTCAGCACCCTCAGTGGAAGAGAGCAGCTTCCTGAGATCCAACTTCAATCAGCCTCCTGCAGCTGAAAGCCGTCCCCCCCTTATCCTGTTGCCACAGGCCCTGTGGAACACCCTGTCCCAATCTTTCTTGTGGCACCCTTGCAGTCCTGCAGAGCTGCAGTGAGGCCTCCCCAGAGTCTCCTCTTTCCAGGCTGAGCATCCCCAGCCCCACGTGGAAAGCAGGCAGTGTGATCTGGGGGAGTCCAGGCTGGAGTCAAATGGCATCAGGAACTGAGAGACGGAAGCTTCAGGCCCAGGATTGCCTCTCAATGTACAAAATTAATAAGAGTTGAGGGCAAGATGGTGGGACACTGCTTCTGCTCTAATTGGTGAATATAGTCTCTGTTTTTTTCTTTTTTTCTCTCATGCCGTTGCACTTTTGGCTGTTTGAAAGGAAGCTTGGCACAATATCCATTGTCTTCTCCATTTGTGAATCACCGAGCAGAGTCTGGGCAAGCTGATGTTGCAGAGCAAATCCTGCAAATGGACTGGTCATCCTGAGCTTGGAGAATGCAGTTAAACCCAGCCAAAAGTAATTTCTGGAAAGTCAAGCCTGGTGTACATTCTCTTGACTTTGGCTATGCCAACTTCACCTGAGTCTTATGAAAAAGCAAACAAAAGACTCAAACCAAAACAGACAAAACCTAGAAACAAACGAACCCATGCAAACCAATCAAACAAAGAGACTAAAAAAACCCCAAATAAAACCAAAGGGAATGAAGAGTTAGTATTAGTTTTGAGTTCATCACAGCAGGTAAATGGCTGCTTTCCACAGGATCACCATAAAAAGCCACAGATAACAGCTGCTCCAAAATACACCCAACAGGAGAATCATCAAAGTGATACATAGCAAGTCTGGGGGCAGCTCCCCATGAAGGTGAGGGATGAGCACAGAGTGGTACAGCTCCAGCCTTCCCCACCCTGCAGGCTGCTCTTTGCTCCTGATGTAAGAGCCTTGCAGGACTGTGGCCCCTCTCGGTGCATTATAAATCATTCCCACAGTTGTCACTTGAGCCACTGGCATGTCCAGAGCGAGATCCAGGCACAATCCTACTGCCCGCTGAGCCTCTCTGGGAGATCCTGAGCATCTTCCTGCCCAGAGCCACAAAAGAGCTCAGGCTCTGCCTGAACTGGGTTTTCAGGGGAGGTTTCCATATCCCTGCGAGATGTGCTCATCCTTCATCAGGCTGTACCCAGCCTGGATCAGGGCAGGTTGGAGGCCACATGGGATCCCATCCTTTGCCTTGCCATGTGATCCTCCATGCAGTGGGGATAAAAAGCCCAGCACTGAGGAACCCCAGGTGCTGCAGCAGTGGTAGTTTTGGGAGAAACACGGAGCTGTGCATGGCCAGCTTGAAGTCTGCACTGCTGTGAGCACCAGGCCTGCCATGCTGAGCCCAGGGCCACAACCAGTGCTCATCCGGGCTGGGACATTGAGTCCCAACATGGGATCCCATGGGACAGGGCACGCTGGGATTCGCCCCTGCAGCTCCCCAGTGTGTCCAGAGAGACAGCAAGGAGACAGTGACCTCTGTCAGCGGAACCCTCTGAGTGGGGCGACCACTGCTGGGGTGGCTGTGCCAGCTCCCCCATGAACCTCCAGCCCTGGGAACCGGGAGCAAGTGGAAAACACAACTTGGCTAATACTGCCTGTGCCGGAAGGAAATGGAAAGAGAACTGGGGTGTGAAAACCCAAGGTTGTTTATTTACATAAGAACAGCAATGAAAACACAGAACACATTTACTTTTGTAAGAATATTTGTAATAACAACAATTTATAGAAGGTATATACCTAAGAACATATCTAACAACAATATTTGAAATGTATTTACAGAAGACAAAACGAAGCCCTAAAACCTATATGGCAAAAACAAGAACAAACTCTAAAAACTATGTACAAAAGGGTGCCATTTCAGTCCAGGATCTCCATCAGTCCGGGAAGAAAAGCAGGTGCCATGGTCACTCCAGTCAGGCACAGAGGGCTCTTCTGTGTGTCCCCAGGCTGGCACACTGGGACTCTGCTGCCAGAGCTGAGGCTGGCTGGGTCTGGGGGCTGGGCCCCAGGCACTGCCATGGGGCTTGTGTGGCCCAAAGCAAGAACAGGACAGGCTGGGCATGGCCAGCAGAACCCAAGGCACTGGGTACCACGTGCCTGAGCAGGGACCAGCCAGCCCAATCCCGCCCCAGCCTGGCTGCAGGGAACCCACTGTGCCTGTGGGGACCACATGCCTGTCCTGCTGCTGGCATTGCTCTTCATCCCAGGACCATGGCCTCCTCTTCATCTTCCTCATCAATGTCCATCTCCTCGGTGTACTCTTCCATTTCCACGTCCATCTCATCATCCTCATCAACCTCCATCTCTTCCTCTCCAGTCTGTTCTCCATCCACCTCCATCTCCTCCTCCGTATGCATTATTGTGTCCACCTCCATCTCTTCCTCTCCTCTCTTTTCTCCCTCCACTTCCATCTTCTCCTCTCTATCAGTCTGTCTGTCCACCTCCATCTTGTCTTCTCTACCTGCAACAGCCTGCAGAGGTAGCAAAACCTCAGAGTGGGGTCCCTGTCCCACCCCATCCCCCCAGAACTCCAGCCCACACCCGGGCAGCTGGGGGGATCCACCTCCATGGAATGGCACCGTACCTTCCTAAGGCAAATGTGAGCATCCTGCAGGGATGGATGACACAATCCAGGCCTTAGGCAGCTTTTGAGACTGATGAGATGAGGTCTCGGGGGCAGGAACAAGAAGGGTGACAGGAGCAGCAGGAGCAGCGTGCAGCGTGTGCTGAGCGCAGGGCCAATGGCTGTGTTGTGCTGCTTGCTGGCTGCTGGCAGTTCCAGATGGGACATGGATTGTGACATGACCACTGAGCTAGAGAGCCTTTGGTTCCATGCTTAGCAACGTTCCCCCAGACCATGGTGCTCAGAGCCCTGTTCCCAAGGATGGAGCATCCACAGCCTGGGCCAGTGCCTCAGCACCCTCAGTGGAAGAGAGCAGCTTCCTGAGATCCAACTTCAATCAGCCTCCTGCAGCTGAAAGCCGTCCCCCCCTTATCCTGTTGCCACAGGCCCTGTGGAACACCCTGTCCCAATCTTTCTTGTGGCACCCTTGCAGTCCTGCAGAGCTGCAGTGAGGCCTCCCCAGAGTCTCCTCTTTCCAGGCTGAGCATCCCCAGCCCCACGTGGAAAGCAGGCAGTGTGATCTGGGGGAGTCCAGGCTGGAGTCAAATGGCATCAGGAACTGAGAGACGGAAGCTTCAGGCCCAGGATTGCCTCTCAATGTACAAAATTAATAAGAGTTGAGGGCAAGATGGTGGGACACTGCTTCTGCTCTAATTGGTGAATATAGTCTCTGTTTTTTTCTTTTTTTCTCTCATGCCGTTGCACTTTTGGCTGTTTGAAAGGAAGCTTGGCACAATATCCATTGTCTTCTCCATTTGTGAATCACCGAGCAGAGTCTGGGCAAGCTGATGTTGCAGAGCAAATCCTGCAAATGGACTGGTCATCCTGAGCTTGGAGAATGCAGTTAAACCCAGCCAAAAGTAATTTCTGGAAAGTCAAGCCTGGTGTACATTCTCTTGACTTTGGCTATGCCAACTTCACCTGAGTCTTATGAAAAAGCAAACAAAAGACTCAAACCAAAACAGACAAAACCTAGAAACAAACGAACCCATGCAAACCAATCAAACAAAGAGACTAAAAAAACCCCAAATAAAACCAAAGGGAATGAAGAGTTAGTATTAGTTTTGAGTTCATCACAGCAGGTAAATGGCTGCTTTCCACAGGATCACCATAAAAAGCCACAGATAACAGCTGCTCCAAAATACACCCAACAGGAGAATCATCAAAGTGATACATAGCAAGTCTGGGGGCAGCTCCCCATGAAGGTGAGGGATGAGCACAGAGTGGTACAGCTCCAGCCTTCCCCACCCTGCAGGCTGCTCTTTGCTCCTGATGTAAGAGCCTTGCAGGACTGTGGCCCCTCTCGGTGCATTATAAATCATTCCCACAGTTGTCACTTGAGCCACTGGCATGTCCAGAGCGAGATCCAGGCACAATCCTACTGCCCGCTGAGCCTCTCTGGGAGATCCTGAGCATCTTCCTGCCCAGAGCCACAAAAGAGCTCAGGCTCTGCCTGAACTGGGTTTTCAGGGGAGGTTTCCATATCCCTGCGAGATGTGCTCATCCTTCATCAGGCTGTACCCAGCCTGGATCAGGGCAGGTTGGAGGCCACATGGGATCCCATCCTTTGCCCTGCCATGTGATCCTCCATGCAGTGGGGATAAAAAGCCCAGCACTGAGGAACCCCAGGTGCTGCAGCAGTGGTAGTTTTGGGAGAAACACGGAGCTGTGCATGGCCAGCTTGAAGTCTGCACTGCTGTGAGCACCAGGCCTGCCATGCTGAGCCCAGGGCCACAACCAGTGCTCATCCGGGCTGGGACATTGAGTCCCAACATGGGATCCCATGGGACAGGGCACGCTGGGATTCGCCCCTGCAGCTCCCCAGTGTGTCCAGAGAGACAGCAAGGAGACAGTGACCTCTGTCAGCGGAACCCTCTGAGTGGGGCGACCACTGCTGGGGTGGCTGTGCCAGCTCCCCCATGAACCTCCAGCCCTGGGAACCGGGAGCAAGTGGAAAACACAACTTGGCTAATACTGCCTGTGCCGGAAGGAAATGGAAAGAGAACTGGGGTGTGAAAACCCAAGGTTGTTTATTTACATAAGAACAGCAATGAAAACACAGAACACATTTACTTTTGTAAGAATATTTGTAATAACAACAATTTATAGAAGGTATATACCTAAGAACATATCTAACAACAATATTTGAAATGTATTTACAGAAGACAAAACGAAGCCCTAAAACCTATATGCCAAAAAGAAGAACAAACTCTAAAAACTATGTACAAAAAGGTGCCATTTCAGTCCAGGATCTCCATAAGTCCGGGAAGAAAAGCAGGTGCCATGGTCACTCCAGTCAGGCACAGAGGGCTCTTCCGTGTGTCCCCAGGCTGGCACACTGGGACTCTGCTGCCAGAGCTGAGGCTGGCTGGGTCTGGGGGCTGGGCCCCAGGCACTGCCATGGGGCTTGTGTGGCCCAAAGCAAGCACAGGACAGGCTGGGCATGGCCAGCAGAACCCAAGGCACTGGGTACCACGTGCCTGAGCAGGGACCAGCCAGCCCAATCCCGCCCCAGCCTGGCTGCAGGGAACCCACTGTGCCTGTGGGGACCACATGCCTGTCCTGCTGCTGGCATCGCTCTTCATCCCAGGACCATGGCCTCCTCTTCATCTTCATCATCAATGTCCATCTCCTGGGTGTACTCTTCCATTTCCACGTCCATCTCCTCATCCTCATCAACCTCCATCTCTTCCTCTCCAGTCTGTTCTCCATCCACCTCCATCTCCTCCTCTGTATCCATTATGGTGCCCACCTCCATCTCTTCCTCTCCTCTCTTTTCTCCCTCCACTTCCATCTTCTCCTCTCTATCAGTCTGTCTGTCCACCTCCATCTTGTCTTCTCTACCTGCAACAGCCTGCAGAGGTAGCAAAACCTCAGAGTGGGGTCCCTGTCCCACCCCATCCCCCCAGAACTCCAGCCCACACCTGGGCAGCTGGGGGGATCCACCTCCATGGAATGGCACCGTACCTTCCTCAGGACAAATGTGAGCATCCTGCAGGGATGGATGACACAATCCAGGCCTTAGGCAGCTTTTGAGACTGATGAGATGAGGTCTCGGGGGCAGGAACAAGAAGGGTGACAGGAGCAGCAGGAGCAGCGTGCAGCGTGTGCTGAGCCCAGGGCCAACGGCTGTGTTGTGCTGCTTGCTGGCTGCTGGCAGTTCCAGATGGGACATGGATTGTGACATGACCACTGAGCTAGAGAGCCTTTGGTTCCATGCTTAGCAACGTTCCCCCAGACCATGGTGCTCAGAGCCCTGTTCCCAAGGATGGAGCATCCACAGCCTGGGCCAGTGCCTCAGCACCCTCAGTGGAAGAGAGCAGCTTCCTGAGATCCAACTTCAATCAGCCTCCTGCAGCTGAAAGCCGTCCCCCCCTTGTCCTGTTGCCACAGGCCCTGTGGAACACCCTGTCCCAATCTTTCTTGTGGCACCCTTGCAGTCCTGCAGAGCTGCAGTGAGGCCTCCCCAGGGTCTCCTCTTTCCAGGCTGAGCATCCCCAGCCCCACGTGGAAAGCAGGCAGTGTGATCAGGGGGAGTCCAGGCTGGAGTCAAATGGCATCAGGAACTGAGAGACGGAAGCTTTAGGCCCAGGATTGCCTCTCAATGTACAAAATTAATAAGAGTGGAGGGCAAGATGGTGGGACACTGCTTCTGCTCTAATTGGTGAATATAGTCTCTGTTTTTTTCTTTTTTTCTCTCATGCCGTTGCACTTTTGGCTGTTTGAAAGGAAGCTTGGCACAATATCCATTGTCTTCTCCATTTGTGAATCACCGAGCAGAGTCTGGGCAAGCTGATGTTGCAGAGCAAATCCTGCAAATGGACTGGTCATCCTGAGCCTGGAGAATGCAGTTAAACCCAGCCAAAAGTAATTTCTGGAAAGTCAAGCCTGGTGTACATTCTCTTGACTTTGGCTATGCCAACTTCACCTGAGTCTTATGAAAAAGCAAACAAAAGACTCAAACCAAAACAGACAAAACCTAGAAACAAACGAACCCATGCAAACCAATCAAACAAAGAGACTAAAATACCCCAAATAAAACCAAAGGGAATGAAGAGTTAGTATTAGTTTTGAGTTCATCACAGCAGGTAAATGGCTGCTTTCCACAGGATCACCATAAAAAGCCACAGATAACAGCTGCTCCAAAATACACCCAACAGGAGAACCATCAAAGTGATACATAGCAACTCTGGGGGCAGCTCCCCATGAAGGTGAGGGATGAGCACAGAGTGGTACAGCTCCAGCCTTCCCCACCCTGCAGGCTGCTCTTTGCTCCTGATGTAAGAGCCTTGCAGGACTGTGGCCCCTCTCGGTGCATTATAAATCATTCCCACAGCTGTCACTTGAGCCACTGGCATGTCCAGAGCGAGATCCAGGCACAATCCTACTGCCCGCTGAGCCTCTCTGGGAGATCCTGAGCATCTTCCTGCCCAGAGCCACAAAAGAGCTCAGGCTCTGCCTGAACTGGGTTTTCAGGGGAGGTTTCCATATCCCTGCAAGATGTGCTCATCCTTCATCAGGCTGTGCCCAGCCTGGATCAGGGCAGGTTGGAGGCCACATGGGATCCCATCCTTTGCCCTGCCATGTGATCCTCCATGCAGTGGGGATAAAAAGCCCAGCACTGAGGAACCCCATGTGCTGCAGCAGTGGTAGTTTTGGGAGAAACACGGAGCTGTGCATGGCCAGCTTGAAGTCTGCACTGCTGTGAGCACCAGGCCTGCCATGCTGAGCCCAGGGCCACAACCAGTGCTCACCCGGGCTGGGACATTGAGTCCCAACATGGGATCCCATGGGACAGGGCACGCTGGGATTCGCCCCTGCAGCTCCCCAGTGTGTCCAGAGAGACAGCAAGGAGACAGTGACCTCTGTCAGCGGAACCCTCTGAGTGGGACGACCACTGCTGGGGTGGCTGTGCCAGCTCCCCCATGAACCTCCAGCCCTGGGAACTGGGAGCAAGTGGAAAACACAACTTGGCCAATACTGCCTGTGCCGGAAGCAAATGGAAAGAGAACTGGGGTGTGAAAACCCAAGGTTGTTTATTTACATAAGACCAGCAATGAAAACACAAAACACATTTACTTTTGTAAGAATATTTGTAATAACAACAATTTATAGAAGGTATATACCTAAGAACATATCTAACAACAATATTTGAAATGTATTTACAGAAGACAAAACGAAGCCCTAAAACCTATATGCCAAAAAGAAGAACAAACTCTAAAAACTATGTACAAAAAGGTGCCATTTCAGTCCAGGATCTCCATAAGTCCGGGAAGAAAAGCAGGTGCCATGGTCACTCCAGTCAGGCACAGAGGGCTCTTCCGTGTGTCCCCAGGCTGGCACACTGGGACTCTGCTGCCAGAGCTGAGGCTGGCTGGGTCTGGGGGCTGTGCCCCAGGCACTGCCATGGGGCTTGTGTGGCCCAAAGCAAGCACAGGACAGGCTGGGCATGGCCAGCAGAACCCAAGGCACTGGGTACCACGTTCCTGAGCAGGGACCAGCCAGCCCAATCCCGCCCCAGCCTGGCTGCAGGGAACCCACTGTGCCTGTGGGGACCACATGCCTGTCCTGCTGCTGGCATCGCTCTTCATCCCAGGACCATGGCCTCCTCTTCATCTTCCTCATCAATGTCCATCTCCTCGGTGTACTCTTCCATTTCCACGTCCATCTCCTCATCCTCATCAACCTCCATCTCTTCCTCTCCAGTCTGTTCTCCATCCACCTCCATCTCCTCCTCCGTATCCATTATGGTGCCCACCTCCATCTCTTCCTCTCCTCTCTTTTCTCCCTCCACTTCCATCTTCTCCTCTCTATCAGTCTGTCTGTCCACCTCCATCTTGTCTTCTCTACCTGCAACAGCCTGCAGAGGTAGCAAAACCTCAGAGTGGGGTCCCTGTCCCACCCCATCCCCCCAGAACTCCAGCCCACACCTGGGCAGCTGGGGGGATCCACCTCCATGGAATGGCACCGTACCTTCCTCAGGACAAATGTGAGCATCCTGCAGGGATGGATGACACAATCCAGGCCTTAGGCAGCTTTTGAGACTGATGAGATGAGGTCTCGGGGGCAGGAACAAGAAGGGTGACAGGAGCAGCAGGAGCAGCGTGCAGCGTGTGCTGAGCGCAGGGCCAACGGCTGTGTTGTGCTGCTTGCTGGCTGCTGGCAGTTCCAGATGGGACATGGATTGTGACATGACCACTGAGCTAGAGAGCCTTTGGTTCCATGCTTAGCAACGTTCCCCCAGACCATGGTGCTCAGAGCCCTGTTCCCAAGGATGGAGCATCCACAGCCTGGGCCAGTGCCTCAGCACCCTCAGTGGAAGAGAGCAGCTTCCTCAGATCCAACTTCAATCAGCCTCCTGCAGCTGAAAGCCGTCCCCCCCTTGTCCTGTTGCCACAGGCCCTGTGGAACACCCTGTCCCAATCTTTCTTGTGGCACCCTTGCAGTCCTGCAGAGCTGCAGTGAGGCCTCCCCAGGGTCTCCTCTTTCCAGGCTGAGCATCCCCAGCCCCACGTGGAAAGCAGGCAGTGTGATCAGGGGGAGTCCAGGCTGGAGTCAAATGGCATCAGGAACTGAGAGACGGAAGCTTTAGGCCCAGGATTGCCTCTCAATGTACAAAATTAATAAGAGTAGAGGGCAAGATGGTGGGACACTGCTTCTGCTCTAATTGGTGAATATAGTCTCTGTATTTTTCTTTTTTCCTCTCATGCCGTTGCACTTTTGGCTGTTTGAAAGGAAGCTTGGCACAATATCCATTGTCTTCTCCATTTGTGAATCACCGAGCAGAGTCTGGGCAAGCTGATGTTGCAGAGCAAATCCTGCAAATGGACTGGTCATCCTGAGCCTGGAGAATGCAGTTAAACCCAGCCAAAAGTAATTTCTGGAAAGTCAAGCCTGGTGTACATTCTCTTGACTTTGGCTATGCCAACTTCACCTGAGTCTTATGAAAAAGCAAACAAAAGACTCAAACCAAAACAGACAAAACCTAGAAACAAACGAACCCATGCAAACCAATCAAACAAAGAGACTAAAAAAACCCCAAATAAAACCAAAGGGAATGAAGAGTTAGTATTAGTTTTGAGTTCATCACAGCAGGTAAATGGCTGCTTTCCACAGGATCACCATAAAAAGCCACAGATAACAGCTGCTCCAAAATACACCCAACAGGAGAACCATCAAAGTGATACATGGCAACTCTGGGGGCAGCTCCCCATGAAGGTGAGGGATGAGCACACAGTGCTACAGCTCCAGCCTTCCCCACCCTGCAGGCTGCTCTTTGCTCCTGATGTAAGAGCCTTGCAGGACTGTGGCCCCTCTCGGTGCATTATAAATCATTCCCACAGCTGTCACTTGAGCCACTGGCATGTCCAGAGCGAGATGCAGGCACAATCCTACTGCCCGCTGAGCCTCTCTGGGAGATCCTGAGCATCTTCCTGCCCAGAGCCACAAAAGAGCTCAGGCTCTGACTGAACTGGGTTTTCAGGGGAGGTTTCCATATCCCTGCAAGATGTGCTCATCCTTCATCAGGCTGTGCCCAGCCTGGATCAGGGCAGGTTGGATGCCACATGGGATCCCATCCTTTGCCCTGCCATGTGATCCTCCATGCAGTGGGGATAAAAAGCCCAGCACTGGGGAACTCCAGGTGCTGCAGCAGTGATATTTTTGGGAGAAACACGGAGCTGTGCATGGCCAGCTTGAAGTCTGCACTGCTGTGAGCACCAGGCCTGCCATGCTGAGCCCAGGGCCACAACCAGTGCTCACCCGGGCTGGGACATTGAGTCCCAACATGGGATCCCATGGGACAGGGCACGCTGGGATTCGCCCCTGCAGCTCCCCAGTGTGTCCAGAGAGACAGCAAGGAGACAGTGACCTCTGTCAGCGGAACCCTCTGAGTGGGACAACCACTGCTGGGGTGGCTGTGCCAGCTCCCCCATGAACCTCCAGCCGTGGGAACCGGGAGCAAGTGGAAAACACAACTTGGCTAATACTGCCTGTGCCGGAAGGAAATGGAAAGAGAACTGGGGTGTGAAAACCCAAGGTTGTTTATTTACATAAGAACAGCAATGAAAACACAGAACACATTTACTTTTGTAAGAATATTTGTAATAACAACAATTAATAGAAGGTATATACCTAAGAACATATCTAACAACAATATTTGAAATGTATTTACAGAAGACAAAACGAAGCCCTAAAACCTATATGGCAAAAACAAGAACAAACTCTAAAAACTATGTACAAAAGGGTGCCATTTCAGTCCAGGATCTCCATCAGTCCGGGAAGAAAAGCAGGTGCCATGGTCACTCCAGTCAGGCACAGAGGGCTCTTCTGTGTGTCCCCAGGCTGGCACACTGGGACTCTGCTGCCAGAGCTGAGGCTGGCTGGGTCTGGGGGCTGGGCCCCAGGCACTGCCATGGGGCTTGTGTGGCCCAAAGCAAGAACAGGACAGGCTGGGCATGGCCAGCAGAACCCAAGGCACTGGGTACCACGTGCCTGAGCAGGGACCAGCCAGCCCAATCCCGCCCCAGCCTGGCTGCAGGGAACCCACTGTGCCTGTGGGGACCACATGCCTGTCCTGCTGCTGGCATTGCTCTTCATCCCAGGACCATGGCCTCCTCTTCATCTTCCTCATCAATGTCCATCTCCTCGGTGTACTCTTCCATTTCCACGTCCATCTCATCATCCTCATCAACCTCCATCTCTTCCTCTCCAGTCTGTTCTCCATCCACCTCCATCTCCTCCTCCGTATGCATTATTGTGTCCACCTCCATCTCTTCCTCTCCTCTCTTTTCTCCCTCCACTTCCATCTTCTCCTCTCTATCAGTCTGTCTGTCCACCTCCATCTTGTCTTCTCTACCTGCAACAGCCTGCAGAGGTAGCAAAACCTCAGAGTGGGGTCCCTGTCCCACCCCATCCCCCCAGAACTCCAGCCCACACCCGGGCAGCTGGGGGGATCCACCTCCATGGAATGGCACCGTACCTTCCTAAGGCAAATGTGAGCATCCTGCAGGGATGGATGACACAATCCAGGCCTTAGGCAGCTTTTGAGACTGATGAGATGAGGTCTCGGGGGCAGGAACAAGAAGGGTGACAGGAGCAGCAGGAGCAGCGTGCAGCGTGTGCTGAGCGCAGGGCCAATGGCTGTGTTGTGCTGCTTGCTGGCTGCTGGCAGTTCCAGATGGGACATGGATTGTGACATGACCACTGAGCTAGAGAGCCTTTGGTTCCATGCTTAGCAACGTTCCCCCAGACCATGGTGCTCAGAGCCCTGTTCCCAAGGATGGAGCATCCACAGCCTGGGCCAGTGCCTCAGCACCCTCAGTGGAAGAGAGCAGCTTCCTGAGATCCAACTTCAATCAGCCTCCTGCAGCTGAAAGCCGTCCCCCCCTTATCCTGTTGCCACAGGCCCTGTGGAACACCCTGTCCCAATCTTTCTTGTGGCACCCTTGCAGTCCTGCAGAGCTGCAGTGAGGCCTCCCCAGAGTCTCCTCTTTCCAGGCTGAGCATCCCCAGCCCCACGTGGAAAGCAGGCAGTGTGATCTGGGGGAGTCCAGGCTGGAGTCAAATGGCATCAGGAACTGAGAGACGGAAGCTTCAGGCCCAGGATTGCCTCTCAATGTACAAAATTAATAAGAGTTGAGGGCAAGATGGTGGGACACTGCTTCTGCTCTAATTGGTGAATATAGTCTCTGTTTTTTTCTTTTTTTCTCTCATGCCGTTGCACTTTTGGCTGTTTGAAAGGAAGCTTGGCACAATATCCATTGTCTTCTCCATTTGTGAATCACCGAGCAGAGTCTGGGCAAGCTGATGTTGCAGAGCAAATCCTGCAAATGGACTGGTCATCCTGAGCTTGGAGAATGCAGTTAAACCCAGCCAAAAGTAATTTCTGGAAAGTCAAGCCTGGTGTACATTCTCTTGACTTTGGCTATGCCAACTTCACCTGAGTCTTATGAAAAAGCAAACAAAAGACTCAAACCAAAACAGACAAAACCTAGAAACAAACGAACCCATGCAAACCAATCAAACAAAGAGACTAAAAAAACCCCAAATAAAACCAAAGGGAATGAAGAGTTAGTATTAGTTTTGAGTTCATCACAGCAGGTAAATGGCTGCTTTCCACAGGATCACCATAAAAAGCCACAGATAACAGCTGCTCCAAAATACACCCAACAGGAGAATCATCAAAGTGATACATAGCAAGTCTGGGGGCAGCTCCCCATGAAGGTGAGGGATGAGCACAGAGTGGTACAGCTCCAGCCTTCCCCACCCTGCAGGCTGCTCTTTGCTCCTGATGTAAGAGCCTTGCAGGACTGTGGCCCCTCTCGGTGCATTATAAATCATTCCCACAGTCGTCACTTGAGCCACTGGCATGTCCAGAGCGAGATCCAGGCACAATCCTACTGCCCGCTGAGCCTCTCTGGGAGATCCTGAGCATCTTCCTGCCCAGAGCCACAAAAGAGCTCAGGCTCTGCCTGAACTGGGTTTTCAGGGGAGGTTTCCATATCCCTGCGAGATGTGCTCATCCTTCATCAGGCTGTACCCAGCCTGGATCAGGGCAGGTTGGAGGCCACATGGGATCCCATCCTTTGCCCTGCCATGTGATCCTCCATGCAGTGGGGATAAAAAGCCCAGCACTGAGGAACCCCAGGTGCTGCAGCAGTGGTAGTTTTGGGAGAAACACGGAGCTGTGCATGGCCAGCTTGAAGTCTGCACTGCTGTGAGCACCAGGCCTGCCATGCTGAGCCCAGGGCCACAACCAGTGCTCACCCGGGCTGGGACATTGAGTCCCAACATGGGATCCCATGGGACAGGGCACGCTGGGATTCGCCCCTGCAGCTCCCCAGTGTGTCCAGAGAGACAGCAAGGAGACAGTGACCTCTGTCAGCGGAACCCTCTGAGTGGGGCGACCACTGCTGGGGTGGCTGTGCCAGCTCCCCCATGAACCTCCAGCCCTGGGAACCGGGAGCAAGTGGAAAACACAACTTGGCTAATACTGCCTGTGCCGGAAGGAAATGGAAAGAGAACTGGGGTGTGAAAACCCAAGGTTGTTTATTTACATAAGAACAGCAATGAAAACACAGAACACATTTACTTTTGTAAGAATATTTGTAATAACAACAATTTATAGAAGGTATATACCTAAGAACATATCTAACAACAATATTTGAAATGTATTTACAGAAGACAAAACGAAGCCCTAAAACCTATATGGCAAAAACAAGAACAAACTCTAAAAACTATGTACAAAAGGGTGCCATTTCAGTCCAGGATCTCCATCAGTCCGGGAAGAAAAGCAGGTGCCATGGTCACTCCAGTCAGGCACAGAGGGCTCTTCTGTGTGTCCCCAGGCTGGCACACTGGGACTCTGCTGCCAGAGCTGAGGCTGGCTGGGTCTGGGGGCTGGGCCCCAGGCACTGCCATGGGGCTTGTGTGGCCCAAAGCAAGAACAGGACAGGCTGGGCATGGCCAGCAGAACCCAAGGCACTGGGTACCACGTGCCTGAGCAGGGACCAGCCAGCCCAATCCCGCCCCAGCCTGGCTGCAGGGAACCCACTGTGCCTGTAGGGACCACATGCCTGTCCTGCTGCTGGCATTGCTCTTCATCCCAGGACCATGGCCTCCTCTTCATCTTCCTCATCAATGTCCATCTCCTCGGTGTACTCTTCCATTTCCACGTCCATCTCATCATCCTCATCAACCTCCATCTCTTCCTCTCCAGTCTGTTCTCCATCCACCTCCATCTCCTCCTCCGTATGCATTATTGTGTCCACCTCCATCTCTTCCTCTCCTCTCTTTTCTCCCTCCACTTCCATCTTCTCCTCTCTATCAGTCTGTCTGTCCACCTCCATCTTGTCTTCTCTACCTGCAACAGCCTGCAGAGGTAGCAAAACCTCAGAGTGGGGTCCCTGTCCCACCCCATCCCCCCAGAACTCCAGCCCACACCCGGGCAGCTGGGGGGATCCACCTCCATGGAATGGCACCGTACCTTCCTAAGGCAAATGTGAGCATCCTGCAGGGATGGATGACACAATCCAGGCCTTAGGCAGCTTTTGAGACTGATGAGATGAGGTCTCGGGGGCAGGAACAAGAAGGGTGACAGGAGCAGCAGGAGCAGCGTGCAGCGTGTGCTGAGCGCAGGGCCAATGGCTGTGTTGTGCTGCTTGCTGGCTGCTGGCAGTTCCAGATGGGACATGGATTGTGACATGACCACTGAGCTAGAGAGCCTTTGGTTCCATGCTTAGCAACGTTCCCCCAGACCATGGTGCTCAGAGCCCTGTTCCCAAGGATGGAGCATCCACAGCCTGGGCCAGTGCCTCAGCACCCTCAGTGGAAGAGAGCAGCTTCCTGAGATCCAACTTCAATCAGCCTCCTGCAGCTGAAAGCCGTCCCCCCCTTATCCTGTTGCCACAGGCCCTGTGGAACACCCTGTCCCAATCTTTCTTGTGGCACCCTTGCAGTCCTGCAGAGCTGCAGTGAGGCCTCCCCAGAGTCTCCTCTTTCCAGGCTGAGCATCCCCAGCCCCACGTGGAAAGCAGGCAGTGTGATCTGGGGGAGTCCAGGCTGGAGTCAAATGGCATCAGGAACTGAGAGACGGAAGCTTCAGGCCCAGGATTGCCTCTCAATGTACAAAATTAATAAGAGTTGAGGGCAAGATGGTGGGACACTGCTTCTGCTCTAATTGGTGAATATAGTCTCTGTTTTTTTCTTTTTTTCTCTCATGCCGTTGCACTTTTGGCTGTTTGAAAGGAAGCTTGGCACAATATCCATTGTCTTCTCCATTTGTGAATCACCGAGCAGAGTCTGGGCAAGCTGATGTTGCAGAGCAAATCCTGCAAATGGACTGGTCATCCTGAGCTTGGAGAATGCAGTTAAACCCAGCCAAAAGTAATTTCTGGAAAGTCAAGCCTGGTGTACATTCTCTTGACTTTGGCTATGCCAACTTCACCTGAGTCTTATGAAAAAGCAAACAAAAGACTCAAACCAAAACAGACAAAACCTAGAAACAAACGAACCCATGCAAACCAATCAAACAAAGAGACTAAAAAAACCCCAAATAAAACCAAAGGGAATGAAGAGTTAGTATTAGTTTTGAGTTCATCACAGCAGGTAAATGGCTGCTTTCCACAGGATCACCATAAAAAGCCACAGATAACAGCTGCTCCAAAATACACCCAACAGGAGAATCATCAAAGTGATACATAGCAAGTCTGGGGGCAGCTCCCCATGAAGGTGAGGGATGAGCACAGAGTGGTACAGCTCCAGCCTTCCCCACCCTGCAGGCTGCTCTTTGCTCCTGATGTAAGAGCCTTGCAGGACTGTGGCCCCTCTCGGTGCATTATAAATCATTCCCACAGTTGTCACTTGAGCCACTGGCATGTCCAGAGCGAGATCCAGGCACAATCCTACTGCCCGCTGAGCCTCTCTGGGAGATCCTGAGCATCTTCCTGCCCAGAGCCACAAAAGAGCTCAGGCTCTGCCTGAACTGGGTTTTCAGGGGAGGTTTCCATATCCCTGCGAGATGTGCTCATCCTTCATCAGGCTGTACCCAGCCTGGATCAGGGCAGGTTGGAGGCCACATGGGATCCCATCCTTTGCCCTGCCATGTGATCCTCCATGCAGTGGGGATAAAAAGCCCAGCACTGAGGAACCCCAGGTGCTGCAGCAGTGGTAGTTTTGGGAGAAACACGGAGCTGTGCATGGCCAGCTTGAAGTCTGCACTGCTGTGAGCACCAGGCCTGCCATGCTGAGCCCAGGGCCACAACCAGTGCTCATCCGGGCTGGGTCATTGAGTCCCAACATGGGATCCCATGGGACAGGGCACGCTGGGATTCGCCCCTGCAGCTCCCCAGTGTGTCCAGAGAGACAGCAAGGAGACAGTGACCTCTGTCAGCGGAACCCTCTGAGTGGGGCGACCACTGCTGGGGTGGCTGTGCCAGCTCCCCCATGAACCTCCAGCCCTGGGAACCGGGAGCAAGTGGAAAACACAACTTGGCTAATACTGCCTGTGCCGGAAGGAAATGGAAAGAGAACTGGGGTGTAAAAACCCAAGGTTGTTTATTTACATAAGAACAGCAATGAAAACACAGAACACATTTACTTTTGTAAGAATATTTGTAATAACAACAATTTATAGAAGGTATATACCTAAGAACATATCTAACAACAATATTTGAAATGTATTTACAGAAGACAAAACGAAGCCCTAAAACCTATATGCCAAAAACAAGAACAAACTCTAAAAACTATGTACAAAAGGGTGCCATTTCAGTCCAGGATCTCCATCAGTCCGGGAAGAAAAGCAGGTGCCATGGTCACTCCAGTCAGGCACAGAGGGCTCTTCTGTGTGTCCCCAGGCTGGCACACTGGGACTCTGCTGCCAGAGCTGAGGCTGGCTGGGTCTGGGGGCTGGGCCCCAGGCACTGCCATGGGGCTTGTGTGGCCCAAAGCAAGAACAGGACAGGCTGGGCATGGCGAGCAGAACCCAAGGCACTGGGTACCACGTGCCTGAGCAGGGACCAGCCAGCCCAATCCCGCCCCAGCCTGGCTGCAGGGAACCCACTGTGCCTGTGGGGACCACATGCCTGTCCTGCTGCTGGCATTGCTCTTCATCCCAGGACCATGGCCTCCTCTTCATCTTCCTCATCAATGTCCATCTCCTCGGTGTACTCTTCCATTTCCACGTCCATCTCATCATCCTCATCAACCTCCATCTCTTCCTCTCCAGTCTGTTCTCCATCCACCTCCATCTCCTCCTCCGTATGCATTATTGTGTCCACCTCCATCTCTTCCTCTCCTCTCTTTTCTCCCTCCACTTCCATCTTCTCCTCTCTATCAGTCTGTCTGTCCACCTCCATCTTGTCTTCTCTACCTGCAACAGCCTGCAGAGGTAGCAAAACCTCAGAGTGGGGTCCCTGTCCCACCCCATCCCCCCAGAACTCCAGCCCACACCCGGGCAGCTGGGGGGATCCACCTCCATGGAATGGCACCGTACCTTCCTCAGGACAAATGTGAGCATCCTGCAGGGATGGATGACACAATCCAGGCCTTAGGCAGCTTTTGAGACTGATGAGATGAGGTCTCGGGGGCAGGAACAAGAAGGGTGACAGGAGCAGCAGGAGCAGCGTGCAGCGTGTGCTGAGCCCAGGGCCAACGGCTGTGTTGTGCTGCTTGCTGGCTGCTGGCAGTTCCAGATGGGACATGGATTGTGACATGACCACTGAGCTAGAGAGCCTTTGGTTCCATGCTTAGCAACGTTCCCCCAGACCATGGTGCTCAGAGCCCTGTTCCCAAGGATGGAGCATCCACAGCCTGGGCCAGTGCCTCAGCACCCTCAGTGGAAGAGAGCAGCTTCCTCAGATCCAACTTCAATCAGCCTCCTGCAGCTGAAAGCCGTCCCCCCTTGTCCTGTTGCCACAGGCCCTGTGGAACACCCTGTCCCAATCTTTCTTGTGGCACCCTTGCAGTCCTGCAGAGCTGCAGTGAGGCCTCCCCAGGGTCTCCTCTTTCCAGGCTGAGCATCCCCAGCCCCACGTGGAAAGCAGGCAGTGTGATCTGGGGGAGTCCAGGCTGGAGTCAAATGGCATCAGGAAATGAGAGACGGAAGCTTTAGGCCCAGGTTTGCCTCTCAATGTACAAAATTAGTAAGAGTGGAGGGCAAGATGGTGGGACACTGCTTCTGCTCTAATTGGTGAATATAGTCTCTGTTTTTTTTCTTTTTTTCTCTCATGCCGTTGCAGTTTTGGCTGTTTGAAAGGAAGCTTGGCACAATATCCATTGTCTTCTCCATTTGTGAATCACCGAGCAGAGTCTGGGCAAGCTGATGTTGCAGAGCAAATCCTGCAAATGTACTGGTCATCCTGAGCCTGGAGAATGCAGTTAAACCCAGCCAAAAGTAATTTCTGGAAAGTCAAGCCTGGTGTACATTCTCTTGACTTTGGCTATGCCAACTTCACCTGAGTCTTATGAAAAAGCAAACAAAAGACTCAAACCAAAACAGACAAAACCTAGAAACAAACAAACCCATGCAAACCAATCAAACCAAGAGACTAAAAAACACCCAAATAAAACCAAAGGGAATGAAGACTTAGTATTAGTTTTGAGTTCATCACAGCAGGTAAATGGCTGCTTTCCACAGGATCACCATAAAAAGCCACAGATAACAGCTGCTCCAAAATACACCCAACAGGAGAACCATCAAAGTGATACATAGCAACTCTGGGGGCAGCTCTCCATGAAGGTGAGGGATGAGCACACAGTGCTACAGCTCCAGCCTTCCCCACCCTGCAGGCTGCTCTTTGCTCCTGATGTAAGAGCCTTGCAGGACTGTGGCCCCTCTCGGTGCATTATAAATCATTCCCACAGCTCTCACTTGAGCCACTGGCATGTCCAGAGTGAGATCCAGGCACAATCCTACTGCCCACTGAGCCTCTCTGGGAGATCCTGAGCATCTTCCTGCCCAGAGCCACAAAAGAGCTCAGGCTCTGCCTGAACTGGGTTTTCAGGGGAGGTTTCCATATCCCTGCGAGATGTGCTCATCCTTCATCAGGCTGTGCCCAGCCTGGATCAGGGCAGGTTGGATGCCACATGGGATCCATCCTTTGCCCTGCCATGTGATCCTCCATGCAGTGGGGATAAAAAGCCCAGCACTGGGGAACCCCAGGTGCTGCAGCAGTGATAGTTTTGGGAGAAACACGGAGCTGTGCATGGCCAGCTTGAAGTCTGCACTGCTGCGAGCACCAGGCCTGCCATGCTGAGCCCAGGGCCACAACCAGTGCTCACCCGGGCTGGGACATTGAGTCCCAACATGGGATCCCATGGGACAGGGCACGCTGGGATTCGCCCCTGCAGCTCCCCAGTGTGTCCAGAGAGACAGCAAGGAGACAGTGACCTCTGTCAGCGGGACCCTCTGAGTGGGACAACCACTGCTGGGGTGGCTGTGCCAGCTCCCCCATGAACCTCCTGCCCTGGGAACCGGGAGCAAGTGGAAAACACAACTTGGCCAATACTGCCTGTGCCGGAAGCAAATGGAAAGAGAACTGGGGTGTGAAAACCCAAGGTTGTTTATTTACATAAGAACAGCAATGAAAACACAGAACACATTTACTTTTGTAAGAATATTTGTAATAACAACAATTTATAGAATGTATATACCTAAGAACATATCTAACAACAATATTTGAAATGTATTTACAGAAGACAAAACCAAGCCCTAAAACCTATATGGCAAAAACAAGAACAAACTCTAAAAACTATGTACAAAAGGGTGCCATTTCAGTCCAGGATCTCCATCAGTCCGGGAAGAAAAGCAGGTGCCGTGGTCACTCCAGTCAGGCACAGAGAGCTCTTCCGTGTGTCCCCAGGCTGGCACACTGGGACTCTGCTGCCAGAGCTGAGGCTGGCTGGGTCTGGGGGCTGGGCCCCAGGCACTGCCATGGGGCTTGTGTGGCCCAAAGCAAGAACAGGACAGGCTGGGCATGGCCAGCAGAACCCAAGGCACTGGGTACCACGTGCCTGAGCAGGGACCAGCCAGCCCAATCCCGCCCCAGCCTGGCTGCAGGGAACCCACTGTGCCTGTGGGGACCACATGCCTGTCGTGCTGCTGGCATTGCTCTTCATCCCAGGACCATGGCCTCCTCTTCATCTTCCTCATCAATGTCCATCTCCTCGGTGTACTCTTCCATTTCCACGTCCATCTCCTCATCCTCATCAACCTCCATCTCTTCCTCTCCAGTCTGTTCTCCATCCACCTCCATCTCCTCCTCCGTATGCATTATTGTGTCCACCTCCATCTCTTCCTCTCCTCTCTTTTCTCCCTCCACTTCCATCTTCTCCTCTCTATCAGTCTGTCTGTCCACCTCCATCTTGTCTTCTCTACCTGCAACAGCCTGCAGAGGTAGCAAAACCCTAGAGTGGGGTCCCTGTCCCACCCCATCCCCCCAGAACTCCAGCCCACACCCGGGCAGCTGGGGGGATCCACCTCCATGGAATGGCACCGTACCTTCCTCAGGACAAATGTGAGCATCCTGCAGGGATGGATGACACAATCCAGGCCTTAGGCAGCTTTTGAGACTGATGAGATGAGGTCTCGGGGACAGGAACAAGAAGGCTGACAGGAGCAGCAGGAGCAGCGTGCAGCGTGTGCTGAGCCCAGGGCCAGCGGTCGTGTTGTGCTGCTTGCTGGCTGCTGGCAGTTCCAGATGGGACATGGATTGTGACATGACCACTGAGCTAGAGAGCCTTTGGTTCCATGCTTAGCAACGTTCCCCCAGACCATGGTGCTCAGAGCCCTGTTCCCAAGGATGGAGCATCCACAGCCTGGGCCAGTGCCTCAGCACCCTCAGTGGAAGAGAGCAGCTTCCTCAGATCCAACTTCAATCAGCCTCCTGCAGCTGAAAGCCGTCCCCCCTTGTCCTGTTGCCACAGGCCCTGTGGAACACCCTGTCCCAATCTTTCTTGTGGCACCCTTGCAGTCCTGCAGAGCTGCAGTGAGGCCTCCCCAGGGTCTCCTCTTTCCAGGCTGAGCATCCCCAGCCCCACGTGGAAAGCAGGCAGTGTGATCTGGGGGAGTCCAGGCTGGAGTCAAATGGCATCAGGAAATGAGAGACGGAAGCTTGAGGCCCAGGTTTGCCTCTCAATGTACAAAATTAATAAGAGTGGAGGGCAAGATGGTGGGACACTGCTTCTGCTCTAATTGGTGAATATAGTCTCTGTTTTTTTTCTTTTTTTCTCTCATGCCCTTGCAGTTTTGGCTGTTTGAAAGGAAGCTTGGCACAATATCCATTGTCTTCTCCATTTGTGAATCACCGAGCAGAGTCTGGGCAAGCTGATGTTGCAGAGCAAATCCTGCAAATGTACTGGTCATCCTGAGCCTGGAGAATGCAGTTAAACCCAGCCAAAAGTAATTTCTGGAAAGTCAAGCCTGGTGTACATTCTCTTGACTTTGGCTATGCCAACTTCACCTGAGTCTTATGAAAAAGCAAACAAAAGACTCAAACCAAAACAGACAAAACCTAGAAACAAACGAACCCATGCAAACCAATCAAACCAAGAGACTAAAAAACACCCAAATAAAACCAAAGGGAATGAAGACTTAGTATTAGTTTTGAGTTCATCACAGCAGGTAAATGGCTGCTTTCCACAGGATCACCATAAAAAGCCACAGATAACAGCTGCTCCAAAATACACCCAACAGGAGAACCATCAAAGTAATACATAGCAACTCTGGGGGCAACTCCCCATTAAGGTGAGGGATGAGCACAGAGTGGTACAGCTCCAGCCTTCCCCACCCTGCAGGCTGCTCTTTGCTCCTGATGTAAGAGCCTTGCAGGACTGTGGCCCCTCTCGGTGCATTATAAATCATTCCCACAGCTGTCACTTGAGCCACTGGCATGTCCAGAGCGAGATCCAGGCACAATCCTACTGCCCGCTGAGCCTCTCTGGGAGATCCTGAGCATCTTCCTGCCCAGAGCCACAAAAGAGCTCAGGCTCTGCCTGAACTGGGTTTTCAGGGGAGGTTTCCATATCCCTGGGAGATGTGCTCATCCTTTATCAGGCTGTGCCCAGCCTGGATCAGGGCAGGTTGGATGCCACATGGGATCCATCCTTTGCCCTGCCATGTGATCCTCCATGCAGTGGGGATAAAAAGCCCAGCACTGGGGAACCCCAGGTGCTGCAGCAGTGATAGTTTTGGGAGAAACACGGAGCTGTGCATGGCCAGCTTGAAGTCTGCACTGCTGCGAGCACCAGGCCTGCCATGCTGAGCCCAGGGCCACGACCAGTGCTCACCCGGGCTGGGACATTGAGTCCCAACATGGGATCCCATGGGACAGGGCACGCTGGGATTCGCCCCTGCAGCTCCCCAGTGTGTCCAGAGAGACAGCAAGGAGACAGTGACCTCTGTCAGCGGGACCCTCTGAGTGGGACAACCACTGCTGGGGTGGCTGTGCCAGCTCCCCCATGAACCTCCAGCCCTGGGAACCGGGAGCAAGTGGAAAACACAACTTGGCCAATACTGCCTGTGCCGGAAGCAAATGGAAAGAGAACTGGGGTGTGAAAACCCAAGGTTGTTTATTTACATAAGAACAGCAATGAAAACACAGAACACATTTACTTTTGTAAGAATATTTGTAATAACAACAATTTATAGAATGTATATACCTAAGATCATATCTAACAACAATATTTGAAATGTATTTACAGAAGACAAAACGAAGCCCTAAAACCTATATGGCAAAAACAAGAACAAACTCTAAAAACTATGTACAAAAGGGTGCCATTTCAGTCCAGGATCTCCATCAGTCCGGGAAGAAAAGCAGGTGCCGTGGTCACTCCAGTCAGGCACAGAGAGCTCTTCCGTGTGTCCCCAGGCTGGCACACTGGGACTCTGCTGCCAGAGCTGAGGCTGGCTGGGTCTGGGGGCTGGGCCCCAGGCACTGCCATGGGGCTTGTGTGGCCCAAAGCAAGAACAGGACAGGCTGGGCATGGCCACCAGAACCCAAGGCACTGGGTACCACGTGCCTGAGCAGGGACCACCCAGCCCAATCCCGCCCCAGCCTGGCTGCAGGGAACCCACTGTGCCTGTGGGGACCACATGCCTGTCGTGCTGCTGGCATCGCTCTTCATCCCAGGACCATGGCCTCCTCTTCATCTTCCTCATCAATGTCCATCTCCTCGGTGTACTCTTCCATTTCCACGTCCATCTCCTCATCCTCATCAACCTCCATCTCTTCCTCTCCAGTCTGTTCTCCATCCACCTCCATCTCCTCCTCCGTATCCATTATTGTGTCCACCTCCATCTCTTCCTCTCCTCTCTTTTCTCCCTCCACTTCCATCTTCTCCTCTCTATCAGTCTGTCTGTCCACCTCCATCTTGTCTTCTCTACCTGCAACAGCCTGCAGAGGTAGCAAAACCCCAGAGTGGGGTCCCTGTCCCACCCCATCCCCCCAGAACTCCAGCCCACACCCGGGCAGCTGGGGGGATCCACCTCCATGGAATGGCACCGTACCTTCCTCAGGACAAATGTGAGCATCCTGCAGGGATGGATGACACAATCCAGGCCTTAGGCAGCTTTTGAGACTGATGAGATGAGGTCTCGGGGACAGGAACAAGAAGGCTGACAGGAGCAGCAGGAGCAGCGTGCAGCGTGTGCTGAGCCCAGGGCCAGCGGTTGTGTTGTGCTGCTTGCTGGCTGCTGGCAGTTCCAGATGGGACATGGATTGTGACATGACCACTGAGCTAGAGAGCCTTTGGTTCCATGCTTAGCAACGTTCCCCCAGACCATGGTGCTCAGAGCCCTGTTCCCAAGGATGGAGCATCCACAGCCTGGGCCAGTGCCTCAGCACCCTCAGTGGAAGAGAGCAGCTTCCTCAGATCCAACTTCAATCAGCCTCCTGCAGCTGAAAGCCGTCCCCCCTTGTCCTGTTGCCACAGGCCCTGTGGAACACCCTGTCCCAATCTTTCTTGTGGCACCTTTGCAGTCCTGCAGAGCTGCAGTGAGGCCTCCCCAGGGTCTCCTCTTTCCAGGCTGAGCATCCCCAGCCCCACGTGGAAAGCAGGCAGTGTGATCTGGGGGAGTCCAGGCTGGAGTCAAATGGCATCAGGAAATGAGAGACGGAAGCTTTAGGCCCAGGTTTGCCTCTCAATGTACAAAATTAATAAGAGTGGAGGGCAAGATGGTGGGACACTGCTTCTGCTCTAATTGGTGAATATAGTCTCTGTTTTTTTTCTTTTTTTCTCTCATGCCCTTGCAGTTTTGGCTGTTTGAAAGGAAGCTTGGCACAATATCCATTGTCTTCTCCATTTGTGAATCACCGAGCAGAGTCTGGGCAAGCTGATGTTGCAGAGCAAATCCTGCAAATGTACTGGTCATCCTGAGCCTGGAGAATGCAGTTAAACCCAGCCAAAAGTAATTTCTGGAAAGTCAAGCCTGGTGTACATTCTCTTGACTTTGGCTATGCCAACTTCACCTGAGTCTTATGAAAAAGCAAACAAAAGACTCAAACCAAAACAGACAAAACCTAGAAACAAACAAACCCATGCAAACCAATCAAACAAAGAGACTAAAAAAAACCCAAATAAAACCAAAGGGAATGAAGAGTTAGTATTAGTTTTGAGTTCATCACAGCAGGTAAATGGCTGCTTTCCACAGGATCACCATAAAAAGCCACAGATAACAGCTGCTCCAAAATACACCCAACAGGAGAACCATCAAAGCGATACATAGCAACTCTGGGGGCAGCTCCCCATTAAGGTGAGGGATGAGCACAGAGTGGTACAGCTCCAGCCTTCCCCACCCTGCAGGCTGCTCTTTGCTCCTGATGTAAGAGCCTTGCAGGACTGTGGCCCCTCTCGGTGCATTATAAATCATTCCCACAGCTGTCACTTGAGCCACTGGCATGTCCAGAGCGAGATCCAGGCACAATCCTACTGCCCGCTGAGCCTCTCTGGGAGATCCTGAGCATCTTCCTGCCCAGAGCCACAAAAGAGCTCAGGCTCTGCCTGAACTGGGTTTTCAGGGGAGGTTTCCATATCCCTGCGAGATGTGCTCATCCTTCATCAGGCTGTGCCCAGCCTGGATCAGGGCAGGTTGGATGCCACATGGGATCCATCCTTTGCCCTGCCATGTGATCCTCCATGCAGTGGGGATAAAAAGCCCAGCACTGGGGAACCCCAGGTGCTGCAGCAGTGATAGTTTTGGGAGAAACACGGAGCTGTGCATGGCCAGCTTGAAGTCTGCACTGCTGCGAGCACCAGGCCTGCCATGCTGAGCCCAGGGCCACGACCAGTGCTCACCCGGGCTGGGACATTGAGTCCCAACATGGGATCCCATGGGACAGGGCACGCTGGGATTCGCCCCTGCAGCTCCCCAGTGTGTCCAGAGAGACAGCAAGGAGACAGTGACCTCTGTCAGCGGGACCCTCTGAGTGGGACAACCACTGCTGGGGTGGCTGTGCCAGCTCCCCCATGAACCTCCAGCCCTGGGAACCGGGAGCAAGTGGAAAACACAACTTGGCCAATACTGCCTGTGCCGGAAGCAAATGGAAAGAGAACTGGGGTGTGAAAACCCAAGGTTGTTTATTTACATAAGAACAGCAATGAAAACACAGAACACATTTACTTTTGTAAGAATATTTGTAATAACAACAATTTATAGAATGTATATACCTAAGAACATATCTAACAACAATATTTGAAATGTATTTACAGAAGACAAAACCAAGCCCTAAAACCTATATGGCAAAAACAAGAACAAACTCTAAAAACTATGTACAAAAGGGTGCCATTTCAGTCCAGGATCTCCATCAGTCCGGGAAGAAAAGCAGGTGCCGTGGTCACTCCAGTCAGGCACAGAGAGCTCTTCCGTGTGTCCCCAGGCTGGCACACTGGGACTCTGCTGCCAGAGCTGAGGCTGGCTGGGTCTGGGGGCTGGGCCCCAGGCACTGCCATGGGGCTTGTGTGGCCCAAAGCAAGAACAGGACAGGCTGGGCATGGCCAGCAGAACCCAAGGCACTGGGTACCACGTGCCTGAGCAGGGACCACCCAGCCCAATCCCGCCCCAGCCTGGCTGCAGGGAAGCCACTGTGCCTGTGGGGACCACATGCCTGTCGTGCTGCTGGCATTGCTCTTCATCCCAGGACCATGGCCTCCTCTTCATCTTCCTCATCAATGTCCATCTCCTCGGTGTACTCTTCCATTTCCACGTCCATCTCATCATCCTCATCAACCTCCATCTCTTCCTCTCCAGTCTGTTCTCCATCCACCTCCATCACCTCCTCCGTATCCATTATTGTGTCCACCTCCATCTCTTCCTCTCCTCTCTTTTCTCCCTCCACTTCCATCTTCTCCTCTCTATCAGTCTGTCTGTCCACCTCCATCTTGTCTTCTCTACCTGCAACAGCCTGCAGAGGTAGCAAAACCCCAGAGTGGGGTCCCTGTCCCACCCCATCCCCCCAGAACTCCAGCCCACACCCGGGCAGCTGGGGGGATCCACCTCCATGGAATGGCACCGTACCTTCCTCAGGACAAATGTGAGCATCCTGCAGGGATGGATGACACAATCCAGGCCTTAGGCAGCTTTTGAGACTGATGAGATGAGGTCTCGGGGGCAGGAACAAGAAGGCTGACAGGAGCAGCAGGAGCAGCGTGCAGCGTGTGCTGAGCCCAGGGCCAGCGGTTGTGTTGTGCTGCTTGCTGGCTGCTGGCAGTTCCAGATGGGACATGGATTGTGACATGACCACTGAGCTAGAGAGCCTTTGGTTCCATGCTTAGCAACGTTCCCCCAGACCATGGTGCTCAGAGCCCTGTTCCCAAGGATGGAGCATCCACAGCCTGGGCCAGTGCCTCAGCACCCTCAGTGGAAGAGAGCAGCTTCCTCAGATCCAACTTCAATCAGCCTCCTGCAGCTGAAAGCCGTCCCCCCTTGTCCTGTTGCCACAGGCCCTGTGGAACACCCTGTCCCAATCTTTCTTGTGGCACCCTTGCAGTCCTGCAGAGCTGCAGTGAGGCCTCCCCAGGGTCTCCTCTTTCCAGGCTGAGCATCCCCAGCCCCACGTGGAAAACAGGCAGTGTGATCTGGGGGAGTCCAGGCTGGAGTCAAATGGCATCAGGAACTGAGAGACGGAAGCTTTAGGCCCAGGATTGCCTCTCAATGTACAAAATTAATAAGAGTGGAGGGCAAGATGGTGGGACACTGCTTCTGCTCTAATTGGTGAATATAGTCTCTGTTTTTTTTCTTTTTTTCTCTCATGCCGTTGCAGTTTTGGCTGTTTGAAAGGAAGCTTGGCACAATATCCATTGTCTTCTCCATTTGTGAATCACCGAGCAGAGTCTGGGCAAGCTGATGTTGCAGAGCAAATCCTGCAAATGTACTGGTCATCCTGAGCCTGGAGAATGCAGTTAAACCCAGCCAAAAGTAATTTCTGGAAAGTCAAGCCTGGTGTACATTCTCTTGACTTTGGCTATGCCAACTTCACCTGAGTCTTATGAAAAAGCAAACAAAAGACTCAAACCAAAACAGACAAAACCTAGAGACAAACAAACCCATGCAAACCAATCAAACAAAGAGACTAAAAAAACCCCAAATAAAACCAAAGGGAATGAAGAGTTAGTATTAGTTTTGAGTTCATCACAGCAGGTAAATGGCTGCTTTCCACAGGATCACCATAAAAAGCCACAGATAACAGCTGCTCCAAAATACACCCAACAGGAGAACCATCAAAGTAATACATAGCAACTCTGGGGGCAGCTCCCCATTAAGGTGAGGGATGAGCACACAGTGCTACAGCTCCAGCCTTCCCCACCCTGCAGGCTGCTCTTTGCTCCTGATGTAAGAGCCTTGCAGGACTGTGGCCCCTCTCGGTGCATTCTAAATCATTCCCACAGCTCTCACTTGAGCCACTGGCATGTCCAGAGCGAGATCCAGGCACAATGCTACTGCCCGCTGAGCCTCTCTGGGAGATCCTGAGCATCTTCCTGCCCAGAGCCACAAAAGAGCTCAGGCTCTGCCTGAACTGGGTTTTCAGGGGAGGTTTCCATATCCCTGCGAGATGTGCTCATCCTTCATCAGGCTGTGCCCAGCCTGGATCAGGGCAGGTTGGATGCCACATGGGATCCATCCTTTGCCCTGCCATGTGATCCTCCATGCAGTGGGGATAAAAAGCCCAGCACTGGGGAACCCCAGGTGCTGCAGCAGTGATAGTTTTGGGAGAAACACGGAGCTGTGCATGGCCAGCTTGAAGTCTGCACTGCTGCGAGCACCAGGCCTGCCATGCTGAGCCCAGGGCCACAACCAGTGCTCACCCGGGCTGGGACATTGAGTCCCAACATGGGATCCCATGGGACAGGGCACGCTGGGATTCGCCCCTGCAGCTCCCCAGTGTGTCCAGAGAGACAGCAAGGAGACAGTGACCTCTGTCAGCGGGACCCTCTGAGTGGGACAACCACTGCTGGGGTGGCTGTGCCAGCTCCCCCATGAACCTCCAGCCCTGGGAACCGGGAGCAAGTGGAAAACACAACTTGGCCAATACTGCCTGTGCCGGAAGCAAATGGAAAGAGAACTGGGGTGTGAAAACCCAAGGTTGTTTATTTACATAAGAACAGCAATGAAAACACAGAACACATTTACTTTTGTAAGAATATTTGTAATAACAACAATTTATAGAATGTATATACCTAAGAACATATCTAACAACAATATTTGAAATGTATTTACAGAAGACAAAACGAAGCCCTAAAACCTATATGGCAAAAACAAGAACAAACTCTAAAAACTATGTACAAAAGGGTGCCATTTCAGTCCAGGATCTCCATCAGTCCGGGAAGAAAAGCAGGTGCCGTGGTCACTCCAGTCAGGCACAGAGAGCTCTTCCGTGTGTCCCCAGGCTGGCACACTGGGACTCTGCTGCCAGAGCTGAGGCTGGCTGGGTCTGGGGGCTGGGCCCCAGGCACTGCCATGGGGCTTGTGTGGCCCAAAGCAAGAACAGGACAGGCTGGGCATGGCCACCAGAACCCAAGGCACTGGGTACCACGTGCCTGAGCAGGGACCACCCAGCCCAATCCCGCCCCAGCCTGGCTGCAGGGAAGCCACTGTGCCTGTGGGGACCACATGCCTGTCCTGCTGCTGGCATTGCTCTTCATCCCAGGACCATGGCCTCCTCTTCATCTTCCTCATCAATGTCCATCTCCTCGGTGTACTCTTCCATTTCCACGTCCATCTCCTCATCCTCATCAACCTCCATCTCTTCCTCTCCAGTCTGTTCTCCATCCACCTCCATCTCCTCCTCCGTATGCATTATTGTGTCCACCTCCATCTCTTCCTCTCCTCTCTTTTCTCCCTCCACTTCCATCTTCTCCTCTCTATCAGTCTGTCTGTCCACCTCCATCTTGTCTTCTCTACCTGCAACAGCCTGCAGAGGTAGCAAAACCCCAGAGTGGGGTCCCTGTCCCACCCCATCCCCCCAGAACTCCAGCCCACACCCGGGCAGCTGGGGGGATCCACCTCCATGGAATGGCACCGTACCTTCCTCAGGACAAAGGTGAGCATCCTGCAGGGATGGATGACACAATCCAGGCCTTAGGCAGCTTTTGAGACTGATGAGATGAGGTCTCGGGGACAGGAACAAGAAGGCTGACAGGAGCAGCAGGAGCAGCGTGCAGCGTGTGCTGAGCCCAGGGCCAGCGGTTGTGTTGTGCTGCTTGCTGGCTGCTGGCAGTTCCAGATGGGACATGGATTGTGACATGACCACTGAGCTAGAGAGCCTTTGGTTCCATGCTTAGCAACGTTCCCCCAGACCATGGTGCTCAGAGCCCTGTTCCCAAGGATGGAGCATCCACAGCCTGGGCCAGTGCCTCAGCACCCTCAGTGGAAGAGAGCAGCTTCCTCAGATCCAACTTCAATCAGCCTCCTGCAGCTGAAAGCCGTCCCCCCTTGTCCTGTTGCCACAGGCCCTGTGGAACACCCTGTCCCAATCTTTCTTGTGGCACCTTTGCAGTCCTGCAGAGCTGCAGTGAGGCCTCCCCAGGGTCTCCTCTTTCCAGGCTGAGCATCCCCAGCCCCACGTGGAAAGCAGGCAGTGTGATCTGGGGGAGTCCAGGCTGGAGTCAAATGGCATCAGGAAATGAGAGACGGAAGCTTTAGGCCCAGGTTTGCCTCTCAATGTACAAATTTAATAAGAGTGGAGGGCAAGATGGTGGGACACTGCTTCTGCTCTAATTGGTGAATATAGTCTCTGTTTTTTTTCTTTTTTTCTCTCATGCCCTTGCAGTTTTGGCTGTTTGAAAGGAAGCTTGGCACAATATCCATTGTCTTCTCCATTTGTGAATCACCGAGCAGAGTCTGGGCAAGCTGATGTTGCAGAGCAAATCCTGCAAATGTACTGGTCATCCTGAGCCTGGAGAATGCAGTTAAACCCAGCCAAAAGTAATTTCTGGAAAGTCAAGCCTGGTGTACATTCTCTTGACTTTGGCTATGCCAACTTCACCTGAGTCTTATGAAAAAGCAAACAAAAGACTCAAACCTAAACAGACAAAACCTAGAGACAAACAAACCCATGCAAACCAATCAAACAAAGAGACTAAAAAAACCCCAAATAAAACCAAAGGGAATGAAGAGTTAGTATTAGTTTTGAGTTCATCACAGCAGGTAAATGGCTGCTTTCCACAGGATCACCATAAAAAGCCACAGATAACAGCTGCTCCAAAATACACCCAACAGGAGAACCATCAAAGTGATACATAGCAGCTCTGGGGGCAGCTCCCCATTAAGGTGAGGGATGAGCACACAGTGCTACAGCTCCAGCCTTCCCCACCCTGCAGGCTGCTCTTTGCTCCTGATGTAAGAGCCTTGCAGGACTGTGGCCCCTCTCAGTGCATTATAAATCATTCCCACAGCTCTCACTTGAGCCACTGGCATGTCCAGAGCGAGATCCAGGCACAATCCTACTGCCCGCTGAGCCTCTCTGGGAGATCCTGAGCATCTTCCTGCCCAGAGCCACAAAAGAGCTCAGGCTCTGCCTGAACTGGGTTTTCAGGGGAGGTTTCCATATCCCTGCAAGATGTGCTCATCCTTCATCAGGCTGTGCCCAGCCTGGATCAGGGCAGGTTGGATGCCACATGGGATCCATCCTTTGCCCTGCCATGTGATCCTCCATGCAGTGGGGATAAAAAGCCCAGCACTGGGGAACCCCAGGTGCTGCAGCAGTGATAGTTTTGGGAGAAACACGGAGCTGTGCATGGCCAGCTTGAAGTCTGCACTGCTGCGAGCACCAGGCCTGCCATGCTGAGCCCAGGGCCACAACCAGTGCTCACCCGGGCTGGGACATTGAGTCCCAACATGGGATCCCATGGGACAGGGCACGCTGGGATTCGCCCCTGCAGCTCCCCAGTGTGTCCAGAGAGACAGCAAGGAGACAGTGACCTCTGTCAGCGGGGCCCTCTGAGTGGGACAACCACTGCTGGGGTGGCTGTGCCAGCTCCCCCATGAACCTCCAGCCCTGGGAACCGGGAGCAAGTGGAAAACACAACTTGGCCAATAAGGCCTGTGCCGGAAGCAAATGGAAAGAGAACTGGGGTGTGAAAACCCAAGGTTGTTTATTTACATAAGAACAGCAATGAAAACACAGAACACATTTACTTTTGTAAGAATATTTGTAATAACAACAATTTATAGAATGTATATACCTAAGAACATATCTAACAACAATATTTGAAATGTATTTGCAAAAGACAAAACCAAGCCCTAAAACCTATATGGCAAAAACAAGAACAAACTCTAAAAACTATGTACAAAAGGGTGCCATTTCAGTCCAGGATCTCCATCAGTCCGGGAAGAAAAGCAGGTGCCATGGTCACTCCAGTCAGGCACAGAGAGCTCTTCCGTGTGTCCCCAGGCTGGCACACTGGGACTCTGCTGCCAGAGCTGAGGCTGGCTGGGTCTGGGGGCTGGGCCCCAGGCACTGCCATGGGGCTTGTGTGGCCCAAAGCAAGAACAGGACAGGCTGGGCATGGCCAGCAGAACCCAAGGAACTGGGTACCACGTGCCTGAGCAGGGACCACCCAGCCCAATCCCGCCCCAGTCTGGCTGCAGGGAACCCACTGTGCCTGTGGGGACCACATGCCTGTCCTGCTGCTGGCATTGCTCTTCATCCCAGGACCATGGCCTCCTCTTCATCTTCCTCATCAATGTCCATCTCCTGGGTGTACTCTTCCATTTCCACGTCCATCTCCTCATCCTCATCAACCTCCATCTCTTCCTCTCCAGTCTGTTCTCCATCCACCTCCATCTCCTCCTCCGTATCCATTATTGTGTCCACCTCCATCTCTTCCTCTCCTCTCTTTTCTCCCTCCACTTCCATCTTCTCCTCTCTATCAGTCTGTCTGTCCACCTCCATCTTGTCTTCTCTACCTGCAACAGCCTGCAGAGGTAGCAAAACCTCAGAGTGGGGTCCCTGTCCCACCCCATCCCCCCAGAACTCCAGCCCACACCCGGGCAGCTGGGGGGATCCACCTCCATGGAATGGCACCGTACCTTCCTCAGGACAAATGTGAGCATCCTGCAGGGATGGATGACACAATCCAGGCCTTAGGCAGCTTTTGAGACTGATGAGATGAGGTCTCGGGGGCAGGAACAAGAAGGGTGACAGGAGCAGCAGGAGCAGCGTGCAGCGTGTGCTGAGCCCAGGGCCAACGGTCGTGTTGTGCTGCTTGCTGGCTGCTGGCAGTTCCAGATGGGACATGGATTGTGACATGACCACTGAGCTAGAGAGCCTTTGGTTCCATGCTTAGCAACGTTCCCCCAGACCATGGTGCTCAGAGCCCTGTTCCCAAGGATGGAGCATCCACAGCCTGGGCCAGTGCCTCAGCACCCTCAGTGGAAGAGAGCAGCTTCCTCAGATCCAACTTCAATCAGCCTCCTGCAGCTGAAAGCCGTCCCCCCTTGTCCTGTTGCCACAGGCCCTGTGGAACACCCTGTCCCAATCTTTCTTGTGGCACCCTTGCAGTCCTGCAGAGCTGCAGTGAGGCCTCCCCAGGGTCTCCTCTTTCCAGGCTGAGCATCCCCAGCCCCACGTGGAAAGCAGGCAGTGTGATCTGGGGGAGTCCAGGCTGGAGTCAAATGGCATCAGGAACTGAGAGACGGAAGCTTTAGGCCCAGGTTTGCCTCTCAATGTACAAAATTAATAAGAGTGGAGGGCAAGATGGTGGGACACTGCTTCTGCTCTAATTGGTGAATATAGTCTCTGTTTTTTTTCTTTTTTTCTCTCATGCCGTTGCAGTTTTGGCTGTTTGAAAGGAAGCTTGGCACAATATCCATTGTCTTCTCCATTTGTGAATCACCGAGCAGAGTCTGGGCAAGCTGATGTTGCAGAGCAAATCCTGCAAATGTACTGGTCATCCTGAGCCTGGAGAATGCAGTTAAACCCAGCCAAAAGTAATTTCTGGAAAGTCAAGCCTGGTGTACATTCTCTTGACTTTGGCTATGCCAGCTTCACCTGAGTCTTATGAAAAAGCAAACAAAAGACTCAAACCAAAACAGACAAAACCTAGAAACAAACAAACCCATGCAAACCAATCAAACAAAGAGACTAAAAAAACCCCAAATAAAACCAAAGGGAATGAAGAGTTAGTATTAGTTTTGAGTTCATCACAGCAGGTAAATGGCTGCTTTCCACAGGATCACCATAAAAAGCCACAGATAACAGCTGCTCCAAAATACACCCAACAGGAGAACCATCAAAGTAATACATAGCAGCTCTGGGGGCAGCTCCCCATTAAGGTGAGGGATGAGCACACAGTGCTACAGCTCCAGCCTTCCCCACCCTGCAGGCTGCTCTTTGCTCCTGATGTAAGAGCCTTGCAGGACTGTGGCCCCTCTCGGTGCATTATAAATCATTCCCACAGCTCTCACTTGAGCCACTGGCATGTCCAGAGCGAGATCCAGGCACAATCCTACTGCCCGCTGAGCCTCTCTGGGAGATCCTGAGCATCTTCCTGCCCAGAGCCACAAAAGAGCTCAGGCTCTGCCTGAACTGGGTTTTCAGGGGAGGTTTCCATATCCCTGCAAGATGTGCTCATCCTTCATCAGGCTGTGCCCAGCCTGGATCAGGGCAGGTTGGATGCCACATGGGATCCATCCTTTGCCCTGCCATGTGATCCTCCATGCAGTGGGGATAAAAAGCCCAGCACTGGGGAACCCCAGGTGCTGCAGCAGTGATAGTTTTGGGAGAAACACGGAGCTGTGCATGGCCAGCTTGAAGTCTGCACTGCTGCGAGCACCAGGCCTGCCATGCTGAGCCCAGGGCCACAACCAGTGCTCACCCGGGCTGGGACATTGAGTCCCAACATGGGATCCCATGGGACAGGGCACGCTGGGATTCGCCCCTGCAGCTGCCCAGTGTGTCCAGAGAGACAGCAAGGAGACAGTGACCTCTGTCAGCGGGGCCCTCTGAGTGGGACAACCACTGCTGGGGTGGCTGTGCCAGCTCCCCCATGAACCTCCAGCCCTGGGAACCGGGAGCAAGTGGAAAACACAACTTGGCCAATAAGGCCTGTGCCGGAAGCAAATGGAAAGAGAACTGGGGTGTGAAAACCCAAGGTTGTTTATTTACATAAGAACAGCAATGAAAACACAGAACACATTTACTTTTGTAAGAATATTTGTAATAACAACAATTTATAGAATGTATATACCTAAGAACATATCTAACAACAATATTTGAAATGTATTTGCAAAAGACAAAACCAAGCCCTAAAACCTATATGGCAAAAACAAGAACAAACTCTAAAAACTATGTACAAAAGGGTGCCATTTCAGTCCAGGATCTCCATCAGTCCGGGAAGAAAAGCAGGTGCCGTGGTCACTCCAGTCAGGCACAGAGAGCTCTTCCGTGTGTCCCCAGGCTGGCACACTGGGACTCTGCTGCCAGAGCTGAGGCTGGCTGGGTCTGGGGGCTGGGCCCCAGGCACTGCCATGGGGCTTGTGTGGCCCAAAGCAAGAACAGGACAGGCTGGGCATGGCCACCAGAACCCAAGGCACTGGGTACCACGTGCCTGAGCAGGGACCACCCAGCCCAATCCCGCCCCAGCCTGGCTGCAGGGAACCCACTGTGCCTGTGGGGACCACATGCCTGTCCTGCTGCTGGCATTGCTCTTCATCCCAGGACCATGGCCTCCTCTTCATCTTCCTCATCAATGTCCATCTCCTGGGTGTACTCTTCCATTTCCACGTCCATCTCCTCATCCTCATCAACCTCCATCTCTTCCTCTCCAGTCTGTTCTCCATCCACCTCCATCTCCTCCTCCGTATCCATTATTGTGTCCACCTCCATCTCTTCCTCTCCTCTCTTTTCTCCCTCCACTTCCATCTTCTCCTCTCTATCAGTCTGTCTGTCCACCTCCATCTTGTCTTCTCTACCTGCAACAGCCTGCAGAGGTAGCAAAACCTCAGAGTGGGGTCCCTGTCCCACCCCATCCCCCCAGAACTCCAGCCCACACCCGGGCAGCTGGGGGGATCCACCTCCATGGAATGGCACCGTACCTTCCTCAGGACAAATGTGAGCATCCTGCAGGGATGGATGACACAATCCAGGCCTTAGGCAGCTTTTGAGACTGATGAGATGAGGTCTCGGGGACAGGAACAAGAAGGCTGACAGGAGCAGCAGGAGCAGCGTGCAGCGTGTGCTGAGCCCAGGGCCAGCGGTTGTGTTGTGCTGCTTGCTGGCTGCTGGCAGTTCCAGATGGGACATGGATTGTGACATGACCACTGAGCTAGAGAGCCTTTGGTTCCATGCTTAGCAACGTTCCCCCAGACCATGGTGCTCAGAGCCCTGTTCCCAAGGATGGAGCATCCACAGCCTGGGCCAGTGCCTCAGCAGCCTCAGTGGAAGAGAGCAGCTTCCTCAGATCCAACTTCAATCAGCCTCCTGCAGCTGAAAGCCGTCCCCCCCTTGTCCTGTTGCCACAGGCCCTGTGGAACACCCTGTCCCAATCTTTCTTGTGGCACCCTTGCAGTCCTGCAGAGCTGCAGTGAGGCCTCCCCAGGGTCTCCTCTTTCCAGGCTGAGCATCCCCAGCCCCACGTGGAAAGCAGGCAGTGTGATCTGGGGGAGTCCAGGCTGGAGTCAAATGGCATCAGGAAATGAGAGACGGAAGCTTTAGGCCCAGGTTTGCCTCTCAATGTACAAAATTAATAAGAGTGGAGGGCAAGATGGTGGGACACTGCTTCTGCTCTAATTGGTGAATATAGTCTCTGTTTTTTTTCTTTTTTTCTCTCATGCCCTTGCAGTTTTGGCTGTTTGAAAGGAAGCTTGGCACAATATCCATTGTCTTCTCCATTTGTGAATCACCGAGCAGAGTCTGGGCAAGCTGATGTTGCAGAGCAAATCCTGCAAATGTACTGGTCATCCTGAGCCTGGAGAATGCAGTTAAACCCAGCCAAAAGTAATTTCTGGAAAGTCAAGCCTGGTGTACATTCTCTTGACTTTGGCTATGCCAACTTCACCTGAGTCTTATGAAAAAGCAAACAAAAGACTCAAACCAAAACAGACAAAACCTAGAAACAAACGAACCCATGCAAACCAATCAAACAAAGAGACTAAAAAAACCCCAAATAAAACCAAAGGGAATGAAGAGTTAGTATTAGTTTTGAGTTCATCACAGCAGGTAAATGGCTGCTTTCCACAGGATCACCATAAAAAGCCACAGATAACAGCTGCTCCAAAATACACCCAACAGGAGAACCATCAAAGTAATACATAGCAACTCTGGGGGCAGCTCCCCATTAAGGTGAGGGATGAGCACACAGTGCTACAGCTCCAGCCTTCCCCACCCTGCAGGCTGCTCTTTGCTCCTGATGTAAGAGCCTTGCAGGACTGTGGCCCCTCTCGGTGCATTATAAATCATTCCCACAGCTCTCACTTGAGCCACTGGCATGTCCAGAGCGAGATGCAGGCACAATCCTACTGCCCGCTGAGCCTCTCTGGGAGATCCTGAGCATCTTCCTGCCCAGAGCCACAAAAGAGCTCAGGCTCTGCCTGAACTGGGTTTTCAGGGGAGGTTTCCATATCCCTGCGAGATGTGCTCATCTTTCATCAGGCTGTGCCCAGCCTGGATCAGGGCAGGTTGGATGCCACATGGGCTCCATCCTTTGCCCTGCCATGTGATCCTCCATGCAGTGGGGATAAAAAGCCCAGCACTGGGGAACCCCAGGTGCTGCAGCAGTGATAGTTTTGGGAGAAACACGGAGCTGTGCATGGCCAGCTTGAAGTCTGCACTGCTGCGAGCACCAGGCCTGCCATGCTGAGCCCAGGGCCACAACCAGTGCTCACCCGGGCTGGGACATTGAGTCCCAACATGGGATCCCATGGGACAGGGCACGCTGGGATTCGCCCCTGCAGCTCCCCAGTGTGTCCAGAGAGACAGCAAGGAGACAGTGACCTTTGTCAGCGGAACTCTCTGAGTGGGACAACCACTGCTGGGGTGGCTGTGCCAGCTCCCCCATGAACCTCCAGCCCTGGGAACCGGGAGCAAGTGGAAAACACAACTTGGCCAATACTGCCTGTGCCGGAAGCAAATGGAAAGAGAACTGGGGTGTGAAAACCCAAGGTTGTTTATTTACATAAGAACAGCAATGAAAACACAGAACACATTTACTTTTGTAAGAATATTTGTAATAACAACAATTTATAGAATGTATATACCTAAGAACATATCTAACAACAATATTTGAAATGTATTTACAGAAGACAAAACGAAGCCCTAAAACCTATATGGCAAAAACAAGAACAAACTCTAAAAACTATGTACAAAAGGGTGCCATTTCAGTCCAGGATCTCCATCAGTCCGGGAAGAAAAGCAGGTGCCATGGTCACTCCAGTCAGGCACAGAGGGCTCTTCCGTGTGTCCCCAGGCTGGCACACTGGGACTCTGCTGCCAGAGCTGAGGCTGGCTGGGTCTGGGGGCTGGGCCCCAGGCACTGCCATGGGGCTTGTGTGGCCCAAAGCAAGAACAGGACAGGCTGGGCATGGCCACCAGAACCCAAGGCACTGGGTACCACGTGCCTGAGCAGGGACCACCCAGCCCAATCCCGCCCCAGCCTGGCTGCAGGGAACCCACTGTGCCTGTGGGGACCACATGCCTGTCCTGCTGCTGGCATTGCTCTTCATCCCAGGACCATGGCCTCCTCTTCATCTTCCTCATCAATGTCCATCTCCTCGGTGTACTCTTCCATTTCCACGTCCATCTCCTCATCCTCATCAACCTCCATCTCTTCCTCTCCAGTCTGTTCTCCATCCACCTCCATCTCCTCCTCCGTATCCATTATTGTGTCCACCTCCATCTCTTCCTCTCCTCTCTTTTCTCCCTCCACTTCCATCTTCTCCTCTCTATCAGTCTGTCTGTCCACCTCCATCTTGTCTTCTCTACCTGCAACAGCCTGCAGAGGTAGCAAAACCCCAGAGTGGGGTCCCTGTCCCACCCCATCCCCCCAGAACTCCAGCCCACACCCGGGCAGCTGGGGGGATCCACCTCCATGGAATGGCACCGTACCTTCCTCAGGACAAATGTGAGCATCCTGCAGGGATGGATGACACAATCCAGGCCTTAGGCAGCTTTTGAGACTGATGAGATGAGGTCTCGGGGACAGGAACAAGAAGGCTGACAGGAGCAGCAGGAGCAGCGTGCAGTGTGTGCTGAGCCCAGGGCCAGCGGTGGTGTTGTGCTGCTTGCTGGCTGCTGGCAGTTCCAGATGGGACATGGATTGTGACATGACCACTGAGCTAGAGAGCCTTTGGTTCCATGCTTAGCAACGTTCCCCCAGACCATGGTGCTCAGAGCCCTGTTCCCAAGGATGGAGCATCCACAGCCTGGGCCAGTGCCTCAGCACCCTCAGTGGAAGAGAGCAGCTTCCTCAGATCCAACTTCAATCAGCCTCCTGCAGCTGAAAGCCGTCCCCCCCTTGTCCTGTTGCCACAGGCCCTGTGGAACACCCTGTCCCAATCTTTCTTGTGGCACCCTTGCAGTCCTGCAGAGCTGCAGTGAGGCCTCCCCAGGGTCTCCTCTTTCCAGGCTGAGCATCCCCAGCCCCACGTGGAAAGCAGGCAGTGTGATCTGGGGGAGTCCAGGCTGGAGTCAAATGGCATCAGGAACTGAGAGACGGAAGCTTTAGGCTCAGGTTTGCCTCTCAATGTACAAAATTAATAAGAGTGGAGGGCAAGATGGTGGGACACTGCTTCTGCTCTAATTGGTGAATATAAGTCTCTGGTTTTTTTCTTTTTTTCTCTCATGCCGTTGCAGTTTTGGCTGTTTGAAAGGAAGCTTGGCACAATATCCATTGTCTTCTCCATTTGTGAATCACCGAGCAGAGTCTGGGCAAGCTGATGTTGCAGAGCAAATCCTGCAAATGGACTGGTCATCCTGAGCCTGGAGAATGCAGTTAAACCCAGCCAAAAGTAATTTCTGGAAAGTCAAGCCTGGTGTACATTCTCTTGACTTTGGCTATGCCAACTTCACCTGAGTCTTATGAAAAAGCAAACAAAAGACTCAAACCAAAACAGACAAAACCTAGAAACAAACAAACCCATGCAAACCAATCAAACAAAGAGACTAAAAAAACCCCAAATAAAACCAAAGGGAATGAAGAGTTAGTATTAGTTTTGAGTTCATCACAGCAGGTAAATGGCTGCTTTCCACAGGATCACCATAAAAAGCCACAGATAACAGCTGCTCCAAAATACACCCAACAGGAGAACCATCAAAGTAATACATAGCAACTCTGGGGGCAGCTCCCCATGAAGGTGAGGGATGAGCACAGAGTGGTACAGCTCCAGCCTTCCCCACCCTGCAGGCTGCTCTTTGCTCCTGATGTAAGAGCCTTGCAGGACTGTGGCCCCTCTCGGTGCATTATAAATCATTCCCACAGCTCTCACTTGAGCCACTGGCATGTCCAGAGCGAGATCCAGGCACAATCCTACTGCCCGCTGAGCCTCTCTGGGAGATCCTGAGCATCTTCCTGCCCAGAGCCACAAAAGAGCTCAGGCTCTGCCTGAACTGGGTTTTCAGGGGAGGTTTCCATATCCCTGCGAGATGTGCTCATCCTTCATCAGGCTGTGCCCAGCCTGGATCAGGGCAGGTTGGATGCCACATGGGATCCATCCTTTGCCCTGCCATGTGATCCTCCATGCAGTGGGGATAAAAAGCCCAGCCCTGGGGAACCCCAGGTGCTGCAGCAGTGATAGTTTTGGGAGAAACACGGAGCTGTGCATGGCCAGCTTGAAGTCTGCACTGCTGCGAGCACCAGGCCTGCCATGCTGAGCCCAGGGCCACAACCAGTGCTCACCCGGGCTGGGACATTGAGTCCCAGCATGGGATCCCATGGGACAGGGCACGCTGGGATTCGCCCCTGCAGCTCCCCAGTGTGTCCAGAGAGACAGCAAGGAGACAGTGACCTCTGTCAGCGGAACCCTCTGAGTGGGACAACCACTGCTGGGGTGGCTGTGCCAGCTCCCCCATGAACCTCCAGCCCTGGGAACCGGGAGCAAGTGGAAAACACAACTTGGCCAATACTGCCTGTGCCGGAAGCAAATGGAAAGAGAACTGGGGTGTGAAAACCCAAGGTTGTTTATTTACATAAGAACAGCAATGAAAACACAGAACACATTTACTTTTGTAAGAATATTTGTAATAACAACAATTTATAGAATGTATATACCTAAGAACATATCTAACAACAATATTTGAAATGTATTTACAGAAGACAAAACCAAGCCCTAAAACCTATATGGCAAAAACAAGAACAAACTCTAAAAACTATGTACAAAAGGGTGCCATTTCAGTCCAGGATCTCCATCAGTCCGGGAAGAAAAGCAGGTGCCATGGTCACTCCAGTCAGGCACAGAGGGCTCTTCCGTGTGTCCCCAGGCTGGCACACTGGGACTCTGCTGCCAGAGCTGAGGCTGGCTGGGTCTGGGGGCTGGGCCCCAGGCACTGCCATGGGGCTTGTGTGGCCCAAAGCAAGCACAGGACAGGCTGGGCATGGCCAGCAGAACCCAAGGCACTGGGTACCACGTGCCTGAGCAGGGACCAGCCAGCCCAATCCCGCCCCAGCCTGGCTGCAGGGAACCCACTGTGCCTGTGGGGACCACATGCCTGTCGTGCTGCTGGCATTGCTCTTCATCCCAGGACCATGGCCTCCTCTTCATCTTCCTCATCAATGTCCATCTCCTCGGTGTACTCTTCCATTTCCACGTCCATCTCCTCATCCTCATCAACCTCCATCTCTTCCTCTCCAGTCTGTTCTCCATCCACCTCCATCTCCTCCTCCGTATCCATTATTGTGTCCACCTCCATCTCTTCCTCTCCTCTCTTTTCTCCATCCACTTCCATCTTCTCCTCTCTATCAGTCTGTCTGTCCACCTCCATCTTGTCTTCTCTACCTGCAACAGCCTGCAGAGGTAGCAAAACCCCAGAGTGGGGTCCCTGTCCCACCCCATCCCCCCAGAACTCCAGCCCACACCCGGGCAGCTGGGGGGATCCACCTCCATGGAATGGCACCGTACCTTCCTCAGGACAAATGTGAGCATCCTGCAGGGATGGATGACACAATCCAGGCCTTAGGCAGCTTTTGAGACTGATGAGATGAGGTCTCGGGGACAGGAACAAGAAGGCTGACAGGAGCAGCAGGAGCAGCGTGCAGCGTGTGCTGAGCCCAGGGCCAACAGTCGTGTTGTGCTGCTTGCTGGCTGCTGGCAGTTCCAGATGGGACATGGATTGTGACATGACCACTGAGCTAGAGAGCCTTTGGTTCCATGCTTAGCAACGTTCCCCCAGACCATGGTGCTCAGAGCCCTGTTCCCAAGGATGGAGCATCCACAGCCTGGGCCAGTGCCTCAGCAGCCTCAGTGGAAGAGAGCAGCTTCCTCAGATCCAACTTCAATCAGCCTCCTGCAGCTGAAAGCCGTCCCCCCTTGTCCTGTTGCCACAGGCCCTGTGGAACACTCTGTCCCAATCTTTCTTGTGGCACCCTTGCAGTCCTGCAGAGCTGCAGTGAGGCCTCCCCAGAGTCTCCTCTTTCCAGGCTGAGCATCCCCAGCCCCACGTGGAAAGCAGGCAGTGTGATCTGGGGGAGTCCAGGCTGGAGTCAAATGGCATCAGGAACTGAGAGATGGAAGCTTTAGCCCCAGGTTTGCCTCTCAATGTACAAAATTAATAAGAGTGGAGGGCAAGATGGTGGGACACTGCTTCTGCTCTAATTGGTGAATATAGTCTCTGTTTTTTTTCTTTTTTTCTCTCATGCCGTTGCAGTTTTGGCTGTTTGAAAGGAAGCTTGGCACAATATCCATTGTCTTCTCCATTTGTGAATCACCGAGCAGAGTCTGGGCAAGCTGATGTTGCAGGGCAAATCCTGCAAATGTACTGGTCATCCTGAGCCTGGAGAATGCAGTTAAACCCAGCCAAAAGTAATTTCTGGAAAGTCAAGCCTGGTGTACATTCTCTTGACTTTGGCTATGCCAACTTCACCTGAGTCTTATGAAAAAGCAAACAAAAGACTCAAACCAAAACAGACAAAACCTAGAGACAAACGAACCCATGCAAACCAATCAAACAAAGAGACTAAAAAAACCCCAAATAAAACCAAAGGGAATGAAGAGTTAGTATTAGTTTTGAGTTCATCACAGCAGGTAAATGGCTGCTTTCCACAGGATCACCATAAAAAGCCACAGATAACAGCTGCTCCAAAATACACCCAAGAGGAGAACCATCAAAGTGATACATAGCAACTCTGGGGGCAGCTCCCCATTAAGGTGAGGGATGAGCACACAGTGCTACAGCTCCAGCCTTCCCCACCCTGCAGGCTGCTCTTTGCTCCTGATGTAAGAGCCTTGCAGGACTGTGGCCCCTCTCGGTGCATTCTAAATCATTCCCACAGCTCTCACTTGAGCCACTGGCATGTCCAGAGCGAGATCCAGGCACAATCCTACTGCCCGCTGAGCCTCTCTGGGAGATCCTGAGCATCTTCCTGCCCAGAGCCACAAAAGAGCTCAGGCTCTGCCTGAACTGGGTTTTCAGGGGAGGTTTCCATATCCCTGCGAGATGTGCTCATCCTTCATCAGGCTGTGCCCAGCCTGGATCAGGGCAGGTTGGATGCCACATGGGATCCATCCTTTGCCCTGCCATGTGATCCTCCATGCAGTGGGGATAAAAAGCCCAGCACTGGGGAACCCCAGGTGCTGCAGCAGTGATAGTTTTGGGAGAAACACGGAGCTGTGCATGGCCAGCTTGAAGTCTGCACTGCTGCGAGCACCAGGCCTGCCATGCTGAGCCCAGGGCCACAACCAGTGCTCACCCGGGCTGGGACATTGAGTCCCAACATGGGATCCCATGGGACAGGGCACGCTGGGATTCGCCCCTGCAGCTCCCCAGTGTGTCCAGAGAGACAGCAAGGAGACAGTGACCTCTGTCAGCGGGACCCTCTGAGTGGGACAACCACTGCTGGGGTGGCTGTGCCAGCTCCCCCATGAACCTCCAGCCCTGGGAACCGGGAGCAAGTGGAAAACACAACTTGGCCAATAAGGCCTGTGCCGGAAGCAAATGGAAAGAGAACTGGGGTGTGAAAACCCAAGGTTGTTTATTTACATAAGAACAGCAATGAAAACACAGAACACATTTACTTTTGTAAGAATATTTGTAATAACAACAATTTATAGAATGTATATACCTAAGAACATATCTAACAACAATATTTGAAATGTATTTACAGAAGACAAAACCAAGCCCTAAAACCTATATGGCAAAAACAAGAACAAACTCTAAAAACTATGTACAAAAGGGTGCCATTTCAGTCCAGGATCTCCATCAGTCTGGGAAGAAAAGCAGGTGCCATGGTCACTCCAGTCAGGCACAGAGGGCTCTTCCGTGTGTCCCCAGGCTGGCACACTGGGACTCTGCTGCCAGAGCTGAGGCTGGCTGGGTCTGGGGGCTGGGCCCCAGGCACTGCCATGGGGCTTGTGTGGCCCAAAGCAAGAACAGGACAGGCTGGGCATGGCCAGCAGAACCCAAGGCACTGGGTACCACGTGCCTGAGCAGGGACCACCCAGCCCAATCCCGCCCCAGCCTGGCTGCAGGGAACCCACTGTGCCTGTGGGGACCACATGCCTGTCCTGCTGCTGGCATCGCTCTTCATCCCAGGACCATGGCCTCCTCTTCATCTTCCTCATCAGTGTGCATCTCCTCGGTGTACTCTTCCATTTCCACGTCCATCTCCTCATCCTCATCAACCTCCATCTCTTCCTCTCCAGTCTGTTCTCCATCCACCTCCATCTCCTCCTCCGTATGCATTATTGTGTCCACCTCCATCTCTTCCTCTCCTCTCTTTTCTCCCTCCACTTCCATCTTCTCCTCTCTATCAGTCTGTCTGTCCACCTCCATCTTGTCTTCTCTACCTGCAACAGCCTGCAGAGGTAGCAAAACCTCAGAGTGGGGTCCCTGTCCCACCCCATCCCCCCAGAACTCCAGCCCACACCCGGGCAGCTGGGGGGATCCACCTCCATGGAATGGCACCGTACCTTCCTCAGGACAAATGTGAGCATCCTGCAGGGATGGATGACACAATCCAGGCCTTAGGCAGCTTTTGAGACTGATGAGATGAGGTCTCGGGGACAGGAACAAGAAGGCTGACAGGAGCAGCAGGAGCAGCGTGCAGCGTGTGCTGAGCCCAGGGCCAGCGGTTGTGTTGTGCTGCTTGCTGGCTGCTGGCAGTTCCAGATGGGACATGGATTGTGACATGACCACTGAGCTAGAGAGCCTTTGGTTCCATGCTTAGCAACGTTCCCCCAGACCATGGTGCTCAGAGCCCTGTTCCCAAGGATGGAGCATCCACAGCCTGGGCCAGTGCCTCAGCAGCCTCAGTGGAAGAGAGCAGCTTCCTCAGATCCAACTTCAATCAGCCTCCTGCAGCTGAAAGCCGTCCCCCCTTGTCCTGTTGCCACAGGCCCTGTGGAACACCCTGTCCCAATCTTTCTTGTGGCACCCTTGCAGTCCTGCAGAGCTGCAGTGAGGCCTCCCCAGGGTCTCCTCTTTCCAGGCTGAGCATCCCCAGCCCCACGTGGAAAGCAGGCAGTGTGATCTGGGGGACTCCAGGCTGGAGTCAAATGGCATCAGGAAATGAGAGACGGAAGCTTTAGGCCCAGGTTTGCCTCTCAATGTACAAAATTAATAAGAGTGGAGGGCAAGATGGTGGGACACTGCTTCTGCTCTAATTGGTGAATATAGTCTCTGTTTTTTTTCTTTTTTTCTCTCATGCCGTTGCAGTTTTGGCTGTTTGAAAGGAAGCTTGGCACAATATCCATTGTCTTCTCCATTTGTGAATCACCGAGCAGAGTCTGGGCAAGCTGATGTTGCAGAGCAAATCCTGCAAATGTACTGGTCATCCTGAGCCTGGAGAATGCAGTTAAACCCAGCCAAAAGTAATTTCTGGAAAGTCAAGCCTGGTGTACATTCTCTTGACTTTGGCTATGCCAACTTCACCTGAGTCTTATGAAAAAGCAAACAAAAGACTCAAACCAAAACAGACAAAACCTAGAGACAAACGAACCCATGCAAACCAATCAAACAAAGAGACTAAAAAAACCCCAAATAAAACCAAAGGGAATGAAGAGTTAGTATTAGTTTTGAGTTCATCACAGCAGGTAAATGGCTGCTTTCCACAGGATCACCATAAAAAGCCACAGATAACAGCTGCTCCAAAATACACCCAACAGGAGAACCATCAAAGTGATACATAGCAACTCTGGGGGCAGCTCCCCATTAAGGTGAGGGATGAGCACACAGTGCTACAGCTCCAGCCTTCCCCACCCTGCAGGCTGCTCTTTGCTCCTGATGTAAGAGCCTTGCAGGACTGTGGCCCCTCTCGGTGCATTCTAAATCATTCCCACAGCTCTCACTTGAGCCACTGGCATGTCCAGAGCGAGATCCAGGCACAATCCTACTGCCCGCTGAGCCTCTCTGGGAGATCCTGAGCATCTTCCTGCCCAGAGCCACAAAAGAGCTCAGGCTCTGCCTGAACTGGGTTTTCAGGGGAGGTTTCCATATCCCTGCGAGATGTGCTCATCCTTTATCAGGCTGTGCCCAGCCTGGATCAGGGCAGGTTGGATGCCACATGGGATCCATCCTTTGCCCTGCCATGTGATCCTCCATGCAGTGGGGATAAAAAGCCCAGCACTGGGGAACCCCAGGTGCTGCAGCAGTGATAGTTTTGGGAGAAACACGGAGCTGTGCATGGCCAGCTTGAAGTCTGCACTGCTGCGAGCACCAGGCCTGCCATGCTGAGCCCAGGGCCACAACCAGTGCTCACCCGGGCTGGGACATTGAGTCCCAACATGGGATCCCATGGGACAGGGCACGCTGGGATTCGCCCCTGCAGCTCCCCAGTGTGTCCAGAGAGACAGCAAGGAGACAGTGACCTCTGTCAGCGGGACCCTCTGAGTGGGACAACCACTGCTGGGGTGGCTGTGCCAGCTCCCCCATGAACCTCCAGCCCTGGGAACCGGGAGCAAGTGGAAAACACAACTTGGCCAATAAGGCCTGTGCCGGAAGCAAATGGAACGAGAACTGGGGTGTGAAAACCCAAGGTTGTTTATTTACATAAGAACAGCAATGAAAACACAGAACACATTTATTTTTGTAAGAATATTTGTAATAACAACAATTTATAGAATGTATATACCTAAGAACATATCTAACAACAATATTTGAAATGTATTTACAGAAGACAAAACGAAGCCCTAAAACCTATATGGCAAAAACAAGAACAAACTCTAAAAACTATGTACAAAAGGGTGCCATTTCAGTCCAGGATCTCCATCAGTCCGGGAAGAAAAGCAGGTGCCATGGTCACTCCAGTCAGGCACAGAGAGCTCTTCCGTGTGTCCCCAGGCTGGCACACTGGGACTCTGCTGCCAGAGCTGAGGCTGGCTGGGTCTGGGGGCTGGGCCCCAGGCACTGCCATGGGGCTTGTGTGGCCCAAAGCAAGCACAGGACAGGCTGGGCATGGCCACCAGAACCCAAGGCACTGGGTACCACGTGCCTGAGCAGGGACCAGCCAGCCCAATCCTGCCCCAGCCTGGCTGCAGTGAACCCACTGTGCCTGTGGGGACCACATGCCTGTCCTGCTGCTGGCATTGCTCTTCATCCCAGGACCATGGCCTCCTCTTCATCTTCCTCATCAATGTCCATCTCCTCGGTGTACTCTTCCATTTCCACGTCCATCTCCTCATCCTCATCAACCTCCATCTCTTCCTCTCCAGTCTGTTCTCCATCCACCTCCATCTCCTCCTCCATATCCATTATTGTGTCCACCTCCATCTCTTCCTCTCCTCTCTTTTCTCCCTCCACTTCCATCTTCTCCTCTCTATCAGTCTGTCTGTCCACCTCCATCTTGTCTTCTCTACCTGCAACAGCCTGCAGAGGTAGCAAAACCCCAGAGTGGGGTCCCTGTCCCACCCCATCCCCCCAGAACTCCAGCCCACACCCGGGCAGCTGGGGGGATCCACCTCCATGGAATGGCACCGTACCTTCCTCAGGACAAATGTGAGCATCCTGCAGGGATGGATGACACAATCCAGGCCTTAGGCAGCTTTTGAGACTGATGAAATGAGGTCTCGGGGACAGGAACAAGAAGGCTGACAGGAGCAGCAGGAGCAGCGTGCAGCGTGTGCTGAGCCCAGGGCCAGCGGTTGTGTTGTGCTGCTTGCTGGCTGCTGGCAGTTCCAGATGGGACATGGATTGTGACATGACCACTGAGCTAGAGAGCCTTTGGTTCCATGCTTAGCAACGTTCCCCCAGACCATGGTGCTCAGAGCCCTGTTCCCAAGGATGGAGCATCCACAGCCTGGGCCAGTGCCTCAGCACCCTCAGTGGAAGAGAGCAGCTTCCTCAGATCCAACTTCAATCAGCCTCCTGCAGCTGAAAGCCGTCCCCCCTTGTCCTGTTGCCACAGGCCCTGTGGAACACCCTGTCCCAATCTTTCTTGTGGCACCCTTGCAGTCCTGCAGAGCTGCAGTGAGGCCTCCCCAGGGTCTCCTCTTTCCAGGCTGAGCATCCCCAGCCCCACGTGGAAAACAGGCAGTGTGATCTGGGGGAGTCCAGGCTGGAGTCAAATGGCATCAGGAACTGAGAGACGGAAGCTTTAGGCCCAGGTTTGCCTCTCAATGTACAAAATTAATAAGAGTGGAGGGCAAGATGGTGGGACACTGCTTCTGCTCTAATTGGTGAATATAGTCTCTGTTTTTTTTCTTTTTTTCTCTCATGCCGTTGCAGTTTTGGCTGTTTGAAAGGAAGCTTGGCACAATATCCATTGTCTTCTCCATTTGTGAATCACCGAGCAGAGTCTGGGCAAGCTGATGTTGCAGAGCAAATCCTGCAAATGTACTGGTCATCCTGAGCCTGGAGAATGCAGTTAAACCCAGCCAAAAGTAATTTCTGGAAAGTCAAGCCTGGTGTACATTCTCTTGACTTTGGCTATGCCAACTTCACCTGAGTCTTATGAAAAAGCAAACAAAAGACTCAAACCAAAACAGACAAAACCTAGAGACAAACAAACCCATGCAAACCAATCAAACAAAGAGACTAAAAAAAACCCCAAATAAAACCAAAGGGAATGAAGAGTTAGTATTAGTTTTGAGTTCATCACAGCAGGTAAATGGCTGCTTTCCACAGGATCACCATAAAAAGCCACAGATAACAGCTGCTCCAAAATACACCCAACAGGAGAACCATCAAAGTAATACATAGCAACTCTGGGGGCAGCTCCCCATTAAGGTGAGGGATGAGCACACAGTGCTACAGCTCCAGCCTTCCCCACCCTGCAGGCTGCTCTTTGCTCCTGATGTAAGAGCCTTGCAGGACTGTGGCCCCTCTCGGTGCATTCTAAATCATTCCCACAGCTCTCACTTGAGCCACTGGCATGTCCAGAGCGAGATCCAGGCACAATCCTACTGCCCGCTGAGCCTCTCTGGGAGATCCTGAGCATCTTCCTGCCCAGAGCCACAAAAGAGCTCAGGCTCTGCCTGAACTGGGTTTTCAGGGGAGGTTTCCATATCCCTGCGAGATGTGCTCATCCTTTATCAGGCTGTGCCCAGCCTGGATCAGGGCAGGTTGGAGGCCACATGGGATCCCATCCTTTGCCCTGCCATGTGATCCTCCATGCAGTGGGGATAAAAAGCCCAGCACTGGGGAACCCCAGGTGCTGCAGCAGTGATAGTTTTGGGAGAAACACGGAGCTGTGCATGGCCAGCTTGAAGTCTGCACTGCTGTGAGCACCAGGCCTGCCATGCTGAGCCCAGGGCCACAACCAGTGCTCACCCGGGCTGGGACATTGAGTCCCAACATGGGATCCCATGGGACAGGGCACGCTGGGATTCGCCCCTGCAGCTCCCCAGTGTGTCCAGAGAGACAGCAAGGAGACAGTGACCTCTGTCAGCGGAACCCTCTGAGTGGGACAACCACTGCTGGGGTGGCTGTGCCAGCTCCCCCATGAACCTCCAGCCCTAGGAACCAGGAGCAAGTGGAAAACACAACTTGGCCAATAAGGCCTGTGCCGGAAGCAAATGGAAAGAGAACTGGGGTGTGAAAACCCAAGGTTGTTTATTTACATAAGAACAGCAATGAAAACACAGAACACATTTACTTTTGTAAGAATATTTGTAATAACAACAATTTATAGAATGTATATACCTAAGAACATATCTAACAACAATATTTGAAATGTATTTACAGAAGACAAAACGAAGCCCTAAAACCTATATGGCAAAAACAAGAACAAACTCTAAAAACTATGTACAAAAGGGTGCCATTTCAGTCCAGGATCTCCATCAGTCCGGGAAGAAAAGCAGGTGCCATGGTCACTCCAGTCAGGCACAGAGAGCTCTTCCGTGTGTCCCCAGGCTGGCACACTGGGACTCTGCTGCCAGAGCTGAGGCTGGCTGGGTCTGGGGGCTGGGCCCCAGGCACTGCCATGGGGCTTGTGTGGCCCAAAGCAAGCACAGGACAGGCTGGGCATGGCCAGCAGAACCCAAGGCACTGGGTACCACGTGCCTGAGCAGGGACCACCCAGCCCAATCCTGCCCCAGCCTGGCTGCAGGGAACCCACTGTGCCTGTGGGGACCACATGCCTGTCCTGCTGCTGGCATTGCTCTTCATCCCAGGACCATGGCCTCCTCTTCATCTTCCTCATCAATGTCCATCTCCTGGGTGTACTCTTCCATTTCCACGTCCATCTCCTCATCCTCATCAACCTCCATCTCTTCCTCTCCAGTCTGTTCTCCATCCACCTCCATCTCCTCCTCCTTATGCATTATTGTGTCCACCTCCATCTCTTCCTCTCCTCTCTTTTCTCCCTCCACTTCCATCTTCTCCTCTCTATCAGTCTGTCTGTCCACCTCCATCTTGTCTTCTCTACCTGCAACAGCCTGCAGAGGTAGCAAAACCTCAGAGTGGGGTCCCTGTCCCACCCCATCCCCCCAGAACTCCAGCCCACACCTGGGCAGCTGGGGGGATCCACCTCCATGGAATGGCACCGTACCTTCCTCAGGACAAATGTGAGCATCCTGCAGGGATGGATGACACAATCCAGGCCTTAGGCAGCTTTTGAGACTGATGAGATGAGGTCTCGGGGACAGGAACAAGAAGGCTGACAGGAGCAGCAGGAGCAGCGTGCAGCGTGTGCTGAGCCCAGGGCCAACGGTCGTGTTGTGCTGCTTGCTGGCTGCTGGCAGTTCCAGATGGGACATGGATTGTGACATGACCACTGAGCTAGAGAGCCTTTGGTTCCATGCTTAGCAACGTTCCCCCAGACCATGGTGCTCAGAGCCCTGTTCCCAAGGATGGAGCATCCACAGCCTGGGCCAGTGCCTCAGCAGCCTCAGTGGAAGAGAGCAGCTTCCTCAGATCCAACTTCAATCAGCCTCCTGCAGCTGAAAGCCGTCCCCCCTTGTCCTGTTGCCACAGGCCCTGTGGAACACCCTGTCCCAATCTTTCTTGTGGCACCCTTGCAGTCCTGCAGAGCTGCAGTGAGGCCTCCCCAGGGTCTCCTCTTTCCAGGCTGAGCATCCCCAGCCCCACGTGGAAAGCAGGCAGTGTGATCTGGGGGAGTCCAGGCTGGAGTCAAATGGCATCAGGAAATGAGAGACGGAAGCTTTAGGCCCAGGTTTGCCTCTCAATGTACAAAATTAATAAGAGTGGAGGGCAAGATGGTGGGACACTGCTTCTGCTCTAATTGGTGAATATAGTCTCTGTTTTTTTTCTTTTTTTCTCTCATGCCGTTGCAGTTTTGGCTGTTTGAAAGGAAGCTTGGCACAATATCCATTGTCTTCTCCATTTGTGAATCACCGAGCAGAGTCTGGGCAAGCTGATGTTGCAGAGCAAATCCTGCAAATGTACTGGTCATCCTGAGCCTGGAGAATGCAGTTAAACCCAGTCAAAAGTAATTTCTGGAAAGTCAAGCCTGGTGTACATTCTCTTGACTTTGGCTATGCCAACTTCACCTGAGTCTTATGAAAAAGCAAACAAAAGACTCAAACCTAAACAGACAAAACCTAGAGACAAACAAACCCATGCAAACCAATCAAACAAAGAGACTAAAAAAACCCCAAATAAAACCAAAGGGAATGAAGAGTTAGTATTAGTTTTGAGTTCATCACAGCAGGTAAATGGCTGCTTTCCACAGGATCACCATAAAAAGCCACAGATAACAGCTGCTCCAAAATACACCCAAGAGGAGAACCATCAAAGTAATACATAGCAACTCTGGGGGCAGCTCCCCATTAAGGTGAGGGATGAGCACACAGTGCTACAGCTCCAGCCTTCCCCACCCTGCAGGCTGCTCTTTGCTCCTGATGTAAGAGCCTTGCAGGACTGTGGCCCCTCTCGGTGCATTCTAAATCATTCCCACAGCTCTCACTTGAGCCACTGGCATGTCCAGAGCGAGATCCAGGCACAATCCTACTGCCCGCTGAGCCTCTCTGGGAGATCCTGAGCATCTTCCTGCCCAGAGCCACAAAAGAGCTCAGGCTCTGCCTGAACTGGGTTTTCAGGGGAGGTTTCCATATCCCTGCGAGATGTGCTCATCCTTCATCAGGCTGTGCCCAGCCTGGATCAGGGCAGGTTGGATGCCACATGGGATCCATCCTTTGCCCTGCCATGTGATCCTCCATGCAGTGGGGATAAAAAGCCCAGCACTGGGGAACCCCAGGTGCTGCAGCAGTGATAGTTTTGGGAGAAACACGGAGCTGTGCATGGCCAGCTTGAAGTCTGCACTGCTGCGAGCACCAGGCCTGCCATGCTGAGCCCAGGGCCACAACCAGTGCTCACCCGGGCTGGGACATTGAGTCCCAACATGGGATCCCATGGGACAGGGCACGCTGGGATTCGCCCCTGCAGCTCCCCAGTGTGTCCAGAGAGACAGCAAGGAGACAGTGACCTCTGTCAGCGGGACCCTCTGAGTGGGACAACCACTGCTGGGGTGGCTGTGCAAGCTCCCCCATGAACCTCCAGCCCTGGGAACCGGGAGCAAGTGGAAAACACAACTTGGCCAATAAGGCCTGTGCCGGAAGCAAATGGAAAGAGAACTGGGGTGTGAAAACCCAAGGTTGTTTATTTACATAAGAACAGCAATGAAAACACAGAACACATTTACTTTTGTAAGAATATTTGTAATAACAACAATTTATAGAATGTATATACCTAAGAACATATCTAACAACAATATTTGAAATGTATTTACAGAAGACAAAACGAAGCCCTAAAACCTATATGGCAAAAACAAGAACAAACTCTAAAAACTATGTACAAAAGGGTGCCATTTCAGTCCAGGATCTCCATCAGTCCGGGAAGAAAAGCAGGTGCCATGGTCACTCCAGTCAGGCACAGAGAGCTCTTCCATGTGTCCCCAGGCTGGCACACTGGGACTCTGCTGCCAGAGCTGAGGCTGGCTGGGTCTGGGGGCTGGGCCCCAGGCACTGCCATGGGGCTTGTGTGGCCCAAAGCAAGAACAGGACAGGCTGGGCATGGCCACCAGAACCCAAGGCACTGGGTACCACGTGCCTGAGCAGGGACCACCCAGCCCAATCCCGCCCCAGCCTGGCTGCAGGGAACCCACTGTGCCTGTGGGGACCACATGCCTGTCCTGCTGCTGGCATTGCTCTTCATCCCAGGACCATGGCCTCCTCTTCATCTTCCTCATCAATGTCCATCTCCTCGGTGTACTCTTCCATTTCCACGTCCATCTCCTCATCCTCATCAACCTCCATCTCTTCCTCTCCAGTCTGTTCTCCATCCACCTCCATCTCCTCCTCCGTATCCATTATTGTGTCCACCTCCATCTCTTCCTCTCCTCTCTTTTCTCCCTCCACTTCCATCTTCTCCTCTCTATCAGTCTGTCTGTCCACCTCCATCTTGTCTTCTCTACCTGCAACAGCCTGCAGAGGTAGCAAAACCCTAGAGTGGGGTCCCTGTCCCACCCCATCCCCCCAGAACTCCAGCCCACACCCGGGCAGCTGGGGGGATCCACCTCCATGGAATGGCACCGTACCTTCCTCAGGACAAATGTGAGCATCCTGCAGGGATGGATGACACAATCCAGGCCTTAGGCAGCTTTTGAGAGTGATGAGATGAGGTCTCCGGGACAGGAACAAGAAGGGTGACAGGAGCAGCAGGAGCAGCGTGCAGCGTGTGCTGAGCCCAGGGCCAACGGCTGTGTTGTGCTGCTTGCTGGCTGCTGGCAGTTCCAGATGGGACATGGATTGTGACATGACCACTGAGCTAGAGAGCCTTTGGTTCCATGCTTAGCAACGTTCCCCCAGACCATGGTGCTCAGAGCCCTGTTCCCAAGGATGGAGCATCCACAGCCTGGGCCAGTGCCTCAGCACCCTCAGTGGAAGAGAGCAGCTTCCTCAGATCCAACTTCAATCAGCCTCCTGCAGCTGAAAGCCGTCCCCCCTTGTCCTGTTGCCACAGGCCCTGTGGAACACCCTGTCCCAATCTTTCTTGTGGCACCCTTGCAGTCCTGCAGAGCTGCAGTGAGGCCTCCCCAGGGTCTCCTCTTTCCAGGCTGAGCATCCCCAGCCCCACGTGGAAAACAGGCAGTGTGATCTGGGGGAGTCCAGGCTGGAGTCAAATGGCATCAGGAAATGAGAGACGGAAGCTTTAGGCCCAGGTTTGCCTCTCAATGTACAAAATTAATAAGAGTGGAGGGCAAGATGGTGGGACACTGCTTCTGCTCTAATTGGTGAATATAGTCTCTGTTTTTTTTCTTTTTTTCTCTCATGCCATTGCAGTTTTGGCTGTTTGAAAGGAAGCTTGGCACAATATCCATTGTGTTTTCCATTTGTGAATCACCGAGCAGAGTCTGGGCAAGCTGATGTTGCAGAGCAAATCCTGCAAATGTACTGGTCATCCTGAGCCTGGAGAATGCAGTTAAACCCAGCCAAAAGTAATTTCTGGAAAGTCAAGCCTGGTGTACATTCTCTTGACTTTGGCTATGCCAACTTCACCTGAGTCTTATGAAAAAGCAAACAAAAGACTCAAACCAAAACAGACAAAACCTAGAGACAAACAAACCCATGCAAACCAATCAAACAAAGAGACTAAAAAAAACCCAAATAAAACCAAAGGGAATGAAGAGTTAGTATTAGTTTTGAGTTCATCACAGCAGGTAAATGGCTGCTTTCCACAGGATCACCATAAAAAGCCACAGATAACAGCTGCTCCAAAATACACCCAACAGGAGAACCATCAAAGCGATACATAGCAACTCTGGGGGCAGCTCCCCATTAAGGTGAGGGATGAGCACACAGTGCTACAGCTCCAGCCTTCCCCACCCTGCAGGCTGCTCTTTGCTCCTGATGTAAGAGCCTTGCAGGACTGTGGCCCCTCTCGGTGCATTCTAAATCATTCCCACAGCTCTCACTTGAGCCACTGGCATGTCCAGAGCGAGATCCAGGCACAATCCTACTGCCCGCTGAGCCTCTCTGGGAGATCCTGAGCATCTTCCTGCCCAGAGCCACAAAAGAGCTCAGGCTCTGCCTGAACTGGGTTTTCAGGGGAGGTTTCCATATCCCTGCGAGATGTGCTCATCCTTCATCAGGCTGTGCCCAGCCTGGATCAGGGCAGGTTGGATGCCACATGGGATCCATCCTTTGCCTTGCCATGTGATCCTCCATGCAGTGGGGATAAAAAGCCCAGCACTGGGGAACCCCAGGTGCTGCAGCAGTGATAGTTTTGGGAGAAACACGGAGCTGTGCATGGCCAGCTTGAAGTCTGCACTGCTGCGAGCACCAGGCCTGCCATGCTGAGCCCAGGGCCACAACCAGTGCTCACCCGGGCTGGGACATTGAGTCCCAACATGGGATCCCATGGGACAGGGCACGCTGGGATTCGCCCCTGCAGCTCCCCAGTGTGTCCAGAGAGACAGCAAGGAGACAGTGACCTCTGTCAGCGGGACCCTCTGAGTGGGACAACCTCTGCTGGGGTGGCTGTGCCAGCTCCCCCATGAACCTCCAGCCCTGGGAACCGGGAGCAAGTGGAAAACACAACTTGGCCAATACTGCCTGTGCCGGAAGCAAATGGAAAGAGAACTGGGGTGTGAAAACCCAAGGTTGTTTATTTACATAAGAACAGCAATGAAAACACAGAACACATTTACTTTTGTAAGAATATTTGTAATAACAACAATTTATAGAATGTATATACCTAAGAACATATCTAACAAGCATATTTGAAATGTATTTACAGAAGACAAAACGAAGCCCTAAAACCTATATGGCAAAAACAAGAACAAACTCTAAAAACTATGTACAAAAGGGTGCCATTTCAGTCCAGGATCTCCATCAGTCCGGGAAGAAAAGCAGGTGCCATGGTCACTCCAGTCAGGCACAGAGGGCTCTTCCGTGTGTCCCCAGGCTGGCACACTGGGACTCTGCTGCCAGAGCTGAGGCTGGCTGGGTCTGGGGGCTGGGCCCCAGGCACTGCCATGGGGCTTGTGTGGCCCAAAGCAAGAACAGGACAGGCTGGGCATGGCCACCAGAACCCAAGGCACTGGGTACCACGTGCCTGAGCAGGGACCACCCAGCCCAATCCCGCCCCAGCCTGGCTGCAGGGAACCCACTGTGCCTGTGGGGACCACATGCCTGTCGTGCTGCTGGCATTGCTCTTCATCCCAGGACCATGGCCTCCTCTTCATCTTCCTCATCAATGTCCATCTCCTCGGTGTACTCTTCCATTTCCACGTCCATCTCCTCATCCTCATCAACCTCCATCTCTTCCTCTCCAGTCTGTTCTCCATCCACCTCCATCTCCTCCTCCGTATGCATTATTGTGTCCACCTCCATCTCTTCCTCTCCTCTCTTTTCTCCCTCCACTTCCATCTTCTCCTCTCTATCAGTCTGTCTGTCCACCTCCATCTTGTCTTCTCTACCTGCAACAGCCTGCAGAGGTAGCAAAACCTCAGAGTGGGGTCCCTGTCCCACCCCATCCCCCCAGAACTCCAGCCCACACCCGGGCAGCTGGGGGGATCCACCTCCATGGAATGGCACCGTACCTTCCTCAGGACAAATGTGAGCATCCTGCAGGGATGGATGACACAATCCAGGCCTTAGGCAGCTTTTGAGACTGATGAGATGAGGTCTCGGGGACAGGAACAAGAAGGCTGACAGGAGCAGCAGGAGCAGCGTGCAGCGTGTGCTGAGCCCAGGGCCAACGGCTGTGTTGTGCTGCTTGCTGGCTGCTGGCAGTTCCAGATGGGACATGGATTGTGACATGACCACTGAGCTAGAGAGCCTTTGGTTCCATGCTTAGCAACGTTCCCCCAGACCATGGTGCTCAGAGCCCTGTTCCCAAGGATGGAGCATCCACAGCCTGGGCCAGTGCCTCAGCACCCTCAGTGGAAGAGAGCAGCTTCCTCAGATCCAACTTCAATCAGCCTCCTGCAGCTGAAAGCCGTCCCCCCTTGTCCTGTTGCCACAGGCCCTGTGGAGCACCCTGTCCCAATCTTTCTTGTGGCACCCTTGCAGTCCTGCAGAGCTGCAGTGAGGCCTCCCCAGGGTCTCCTCTTTCCAGGCTGAGCATCCCCAGCCCCACGTGGAAAGCAGGCAGTGTGATCTGGGGGAGTCCAGGCTGGAGTCAAATGGCATCAGGAACTGAGAGACGGAAGCTTTAGGCCCAGGTTTGCCTCTCAATGTACAAAATTAATAAGAGTGGAGGGCAAGATGGTGGGGGACTGCTTCTGCTCTAATTGGTGAATATAGTCTCTGTTTTTTTTCTTTTTTTCTCTCATGCCGTTGCAGTTTTGGCTGTTTGAAAGGAAGCTTGGCACAATATCCATTGTGTTTTCCATTTGTGAATCACCGAGCAGAGTCTGGGCAAGCTGATGTTGCAGAGCAAATCCTGCAAATGTACTGGTCATCCTGAGCCTGGAGAATGCAGTTAAACCCAGCCAAAAGTAATTTCTGGAAAGTCAAGCCTGGTGTACATTCTCTTGACTTTGGCTATGCCAACTTCACCTGAGTCTTATGAAAAAGCAAACAAAAGACTCAAACCAAAACAGACAAAACCTAGAGACAAACAAACCCATGCAAACCAATCAAACAAAGAGACTAAAAAAACCCCAAATAAAACCAAAGGGAATGAAGAGTTAGTATTAGTTTTGAGTTCATCACAGCAGGTAAATGGCTGCTTTCCACAGGATCACCATAAAAAGCCACAGATAACAGCTGCTCCAAAATACACCCAACAGGAGAACCATCAAAGCGATACATAGCAACTCTGGGGGCAGCTCCCCATTAAGGTGAGGGATGAGCACACAGTGCTACAGCTCCAGCCTTCCCCACCCTGCAGGCTGCTCTTTGCTCCTGATGTAAGAGCCTTGCAGGACTGTGGCCCCTCTCGGTGCATTCTAAATCATTCCCACAGCTCTCACTTGAGCCACTGGCATGTCCAGAGCGAGATCCAGGCACAATCCTACTGCCCGCTGAGCCTCTCTGGGAGATCCTGAGCATCTTCCTGCCCAGAGCCACAAAAGAGCTCAGGCTCTGCCTGAACTGGGTTTTCAGGGGAGGTTTCCATATCCCTGCGAGATGTGCTCAACCTTCATCAGGCTGTGCCCAGCCTGGATCAGGGCAGGTTGGATGCCACATGGGATCCATCCTTTGCCTTGCCATGTGATCCTCCATGCAGTGGGGATAAAAAGCCCAGCACTGGGGAACCCCAGGTGCTGCAGCAGTGATAGTTTTGGGAGAAACACGGAGCTGTGCATGGCCAGCTTGAAGTCTGCACTGCTGCGAGCACCAGGCCTGCCATGCTGAGCCCAGGGCCACAACCAGTGCTCACCCGGGCTGGGACATTGAGTCCCAACATGGGATCCCATGGGACAGGGCACGCTGGGATTCGCCCCTGCAGCTCCCCAGTGTGTCCAGAGAGACAGCAAGGAGACAGTGACCTCTGTCAGCGGGACCCTCTGAGTGGGACAACCACTGCTGGGGTGGCTGTGCCAGCTCCCCCATGAACCTCCAGCCCTGGGAACCGGGAGCAAGTGGAAAACACAACTTGGCCAATACTGCCTGTGCCGGAAGCAAATGGAAAGAGAACTGGGGTGTGAAAACCCAAGGTTGTTTATTTACATAAGAACAGCAATGAAAACACAGAACACATTTACTTTTGTAAGAATATTTGTAATAACAACAATTTATAGAAGGTATATACCTAAGAACATATCTAACAACAATATTTGAAATGTATATACAGAAGACAAAACGAAGCCCTAAAACCTATATGGCAAAAACAAGAACAAACTCTAAAAACTATGTACAAAAGGGTGCCATTTCAGTCCAGGATCTCCATCAGTCCGGGAAGAAAAGCAGGTGCCATGGTCACTCCAGTCAGGCACAGAGAGCTCTTCCGTGTGTCCCCAGGATGGCACACTGGGACTCTGCTGCCAGAGCTGAGGCTGGCTGGGTCTGGGGGCTGGGCCCCAGGCACTGCCATGGGGCTTGTGTGGCCCAAAGCAAGAACAGGACAGGCTGGGCATGGCCACCAGAACCCAAGGCACTGGGTACCACGTCCCTGAGCAGGGACCAGCCAGCCCAATCCCGCCCCAGCCTGGCTGCAGGGAACCCACTGTGCCTGTGGGGACCACATGCCTGTCCTGCTGCTGGCATTGCTCTTCATCCCAGGACCATGGCCTCCTCTTCATCTTCCTCATCAATGTCCATCTCCTCGGTGTACTCTTCCATTTCCACGTCCATCTCCTCATCCTCATCAACCTCCATCTCTTCCTCTCCAGTCTGTTCTCCATCCACCTCCATCTCCTCCTCCGTATCCATTATTGTGTCCACCTCCATCTCTTCCTCTCCTCTCTTTTCTCCCTCCACTTCCATCTTCTCCTCTCTATCAGTCTGTCTGTCCACCTCCATCTTGTCTTCTCTACCTGCAACAGCCTGCAGAGGTAGCAAAACCTCAGAGTGGGGTCCCTGTCCCACCCCATCCCCCCAGAACTCCAGCCCACACCCGGGCAGCTGGGGGGATCCACCTCCATGGAATGGCACCGTACCTTCCTCAGGACAAATGTGAGCATCCTGCAGGGATGGATGACACAATCCAGGCCTTAGGCAGCTTTTGAGACTGATGAGATGAGGTCTCGGGGACAGGAACAAGAAGGGTGACAGGAGCAGCAGGAGCAGCGTGCAGCGTGTGCTGAGCCCAGGGCCAACGGTCGTGTTGTGCTGCTTGCTGGCTGCTGGCAGTTCCAGATGGGACATGGATTGTGACATGACCACTGAGCTAGAGAGCCTTTGGTTCCATGCTTAGCAACGTTCCCCCAGACCATGGTGCTCAGAGCCCTGTTCCCAAGGATGGAGCATCCACAGCCTGGGCCAGTGCCTCAGCACCCTCAGTGGAAGAGAGCAGCTTCCTCAGATCCAACTTCAATCAGCCTCCTGCAGCTGAAAGCCGTCCCCCCTTGTCCTGTTGCCACAGGCCCTGTGGAACACCCTGTCCCAATCTTTCTTGTGGCACCCTTGCAGTCCTGCAGAGCTGCAGTGAGGCCTCCCCAGGGTCTCCTCTTTCCAGGCTGAGCATCCCCAGCCCCACGTGGAAAGCAGGCAGTGTGATCTGGGGGAGTCCAGGCTGGAGTCAAATAGCATCAGGAACTGAGAGACGGAAGCTTTAGGCCCAGCTTTGCCTCTCAATGTACAAAATTAATAAGAGTGGAGGGCAACATGGTGGGACACTGCTTCTGCTCTAATTGGTGAATATAGTCTCTGTTTTTTTTCTTTTTTTCTCTCATGCCGTTGCAGTTTTGGCTGTTTGAAAGGAAGCTTGGCACAATATCCATTGTGTTTTCCATTTGTGAATCACCGAGCAGAGTCTGGGCAAGCTGATGTTGCAGAGCAAATCCTGCAAATGTACTGGTCATCCTGAGCCTGGAGAATGCAGTTAAACCCAGCCAAAAGTAATTTCTGGAAAGTCAAGCCTGGTGTACATTCTCTTGACTTTGGCTATGCCAACTTCACCTGAGTCTTATGAAAAAGCAAACAAAAGACTCAAACCAAAACAGACAAAACCTAGAGACAAACAAACCCATGCAAACCAATCAAACAAAGAGACTAAAAAAACCCCAAATAAAACCAAAGGGAATGAAGAGTTAGTATTAGTTTTGAGTTCATCACAGCAGGTAAATGGCTGCTTTCCACAGGATCACCATAAAAAGCCACAGATAACAGCTGCTCCAAAATACACCCAACAGGAGAACCATCAAAGTAATACATAGCAACTCTGGGGGCAGCTCCCCATTAAGGTGAGGGATGAGCACACAGTGCTACAGCTCCAGCCTTCCCCACCCTGCAGGCTGCTCTTTGCTCCTGATGTAAGAGCCTTGCAGGTCTGTGGCCCCTCTCGGTGCATTATAAATCATTCCCACAGCTCTCACTTGAGCCACTGGCATGTCCAGAGCGAGATCCAGGCACAATGCTACTGCCCGCTGAGCCTCTCTGGGAGATCCTGAGCATCTTCCTGCCCAGAGCCACAAAAGAGCTCAGGCTCTGCCTGAACTGGGTTTTCAGGGGAGGTTTCCATATCCCTGCGAGATGTGCTCATCCTTCATCAGGCTGTGCCCAGCCTGGATCAGGGCAGGTTGGATGCCACATGGGATCCATCCTTTGCCCTGCCATGTGATCCTCCATGCAGTGGGGATAAAAAGCCCAGCACTGGGGAACCCCAGGTGCTGCAGCAGTGATAGTTTTGGGAGAAACACGGAGCTGTGCATGGCCAGCTTGAAGTCTGCACTGCTGTGAGCACCAGGCCTGCCATGCTGAGCCCAGGGCCACAACCAGTGCTCACCCGGGCTGGGACATTGAGTCCCAACATGGGATCCCATGGGACAGGGCACGCTGGGATTCGCCCCTGCAGCTCCCCAGTGTGTCCAGAGAGACAGCAAGGAGACAGTGACCTCTGTCAGCGGAACCCTCTGAGTGGGACGACCACTGCTGGGGTGGCTGTGCCAGCTCCCCCATGAACCTCCAGCCCTGGGAACCGGGAGCAAGTGGAAAACACAACTTGGCCAATACTGCCTGTGCCGGAAGCAAATGGAAAGAGAACTGGGGTGTGAAAACCCAAGGTTGTTTATTTACATAAGAACAGCAATGAAAACACAGAACACATTTACTTTTGTAAGAATATTTGTAATAACAACAATTTATAGAATGTATATACCTAAGAACATATCTAACAACAATATTTGAAATGTATTTACAGAAGACAAAACGAAGCCCTAAAACCTATATGGCAAAAACAAGAACAAACTCTAAAAACTATGTACAAAAGGGTGCCATTTCAGTCCAGGATCTCCATCAGTCCGGGAAGAAAAGCAGGTGCCATGGTCACTCCAGTCAGGCACAGAGAGCTCTTCCGTGTGTCCCCAGGCTGGCACACTGGGACTCTGCTGCCAGAGCTGAGGCTGGCTGGGTCTGGGGGCTGGGCCCCAGGCACTGCCATGGGGCTTGTGTGGCCCAAAGCAAGCACAGGACAGGCTGGGCATGGCCACCAGAACCCAAGGCACTGGGTACCACGTGCCTGAGCAGGGACCACCCAGCCCAATCCTGCCCCAGCCTGGCTGCAGGGGAACCCACTGTGCCTGTGGGGACCACATGCCTGTCGTGCTGCTGGCATTGCTCTTCATCCCAGGACCATGGCCTCCTCTTCATCTTCCTCATCAATGTCCATCTCCTCGGTGTACTCTTCCATTTCCACGTCCATCTCCTCATCCTCATCAACCTCCATCTCTTCCTCTCCAGTCTGTTCTCCATCCACCTCCATCTCCTCCTCCGTATGCATTATTGTGTCCACCTCCATCTCTTCCTCTCCTCTCTTTTCTCCCTCCACTTCCATCTTCTCCTCTCTATCAGTCTGTCTGTCCACCTCCATCTTGTCTTCTCTACCTGCAACAGCCTGCAGAGGTAGCAAAACCCCAGAGTGGGGTCCCTGTCCCACCCCATCCCCCCAGAACTCCAGCCCACACCCGGGCAGCTGGGGGGATCCACCTCCATGGAATGGCACCGTACCTTCCTCAGGACAAATGTGAGCATCCTGCAGGGATGGATGACACAATCCAGGCCTTAGGCAGCTTTTGAGACTGATGAGATGAGGTCTCGGGGGCAGGAACAAGAAGGGTGACAGGAGCAGCAGGAGCAGCGTGCAGCGTGTGCTGAGCCCAGGGCCAACGGCTGTGTTGTGCTGCTTGCTGGCTGCTGGCAGTTCCAGATGGGACATGGATTGTGACATGACCACTGAGCTAGAGAGCCTTTGGTTCCATGCTTAGCAATGTTCCCCCAGACCATGGTGCTCAGAGCCCTGTTCCCAAGGATGGAGCATCCACAGCCTGGGCCAGTGCCTCAGCAGCCTCAGTGGAAGAGAGCAGCTTCCTCAGATCCAACTTCAATCAGCCTCCTGCAGCTGAAAGCCGTCCCCCCTTGTCCTGTTGCCACAGGCCCTGTGGAACACCCTGTCCCAATCTTTCTTGTGGCACCCTTGCAGTCCTGCAGAGCTGCAGTGAGGCCTCCCCAGGGTCTCCTCTTTCCAGGCTGAGCATCCCCAGCCCCACGTGGAAAGCAGGCAGTGTGATCAGGGGGAGTCCAGGCTGGAGTCAAATGGCATCAGGAACTGAGAGACGGAAGCTTTAGGCCCAGGTTTGCCTCTCAATGTACAAAATTAATAAGAGTGGAGGGCAAGATGGTGGGACACTGCTTCTGCTCTAATTGGTGAATATAGTCTCTGTTTTTTTTCTTTTTTTCTCTCATGCCCTTGCAGTTTTGGCTGTTTGAAAGGAAGCTTGGCACAATATCCATTGTCTTCTCCATTTGTGAATCACCGAGCAGAGTCTGGGCAAGCTGATGTTGCAGAGCAAATCCTGCAAATGTACTGGTCATCCTGAGCCTGGAGAATGCAGTTAAACCCAGCCAAAAGTAATTTCTGGAAAGTCAAGCCTGGTGTACATTCTCTTGACTTTGGCTATGCCAACTTCACCTGAGTCTTATGAAAAAGCAAACAAAAGACTCAAACCAAAACAGACAAAACCTAGAAACAAACGAACCCATGCAAACCAATCAAACAAAGAGACTAAAAAAACCCCAAATAAAACCAAAGGGAATGAAGAGTTAGTATTAGTTTTGAGTTCATCACAGCAGGTAAATGGCTGCTTTCCACAGGATCACCATAAAAAGCCACAGATAACAGCTGCTCCAAGATACACCCAACAGGAGAACCATCAAAGTGATACATAGCAACTCTGGGGGCAGCTCCCCATGAAGGTGAGGGATGAGCACACAGTGCTACAGCTCCAGCCTTCCCCACCCTGCAGGCTGCTCTTTGCTCCTGATGTAAGAGCCTTGCAGGTCTGTGGCCCCTCTCGGTGCATTATAAATCATTCCCACAGCTCTCACTTGAGCCACTGGCATGTCCAGAGCGAGATCCAGGCACAATGCTACTGCCCGCTGAGCCTCTCTGGGAGATCCTGAGCATCTTCCTGCCCAGAGCCACAAAAGAGCTCAGGCTCTGCCTGAACTGGGTTTTCAGGGGAGGTTTCCATATCCCTGCGAGATGTGCTCATCCTTCATCAGGCTGTGCCCAGCCTGGATCAGGGCAGGTTGGATGCCACATGGGATCCATCCTTTGCCCTGCCATGTGATCCTCCATGCAGTGGGGATAAAAAGCCCAGCACTGGGGAACCCCAGGTGCTGCAGCAGTGATATTTTTGGGAGAAACACGGAGCTGTGCATGGCCAGCTTGAAGTCTGCACTGCTGCGAGCACCAGGCCTGCCATGCTGAGCCCAGGGCCACAACCAGTGCTCACCCGGGCTGGGACATTGAGTCCCAACATGGGATCCCATGGGACAGGGCACGCTGGGATTCGCCCCTGCAGCTCCCCAGTGTGTCCAGAGAGACAGCAAGGAGACAGTGACCTCTGTCAGCGGGACCCTCTGAGTGGGACAACCACTGCTGGGGTGGCTGTGCCAGCTCCCCCATGAACCTCCAGCCCTGGGAACCGGGAGCAAGTGGAAAACACAACTTGGCCAATACTGCCTGTGCCGGAAGCAAATGGAAAGAGAACTGGGGTGTGAAAACCCAAGGTTGTTTATTTACATAAGAACAGCAATGAAAACACAGAGCACATTTACTTTTGTAAGAATATTTGAAATAACAACAATTTATAGAATGTATATACCTAAGAACATATCTAACAACAATATTTGAAATGTATTTACAGAAGACAAAACGAAGCCCTAAAACCTATATGGCAAAAACAAGAACAAACTCTAAAAACTATGTACAAAAGGGTGCCATTTCAGTCCAGGATCTCCATCAGTCCGGGAAGAAAAGCAGGTGCCGTGGTCACTCCAGTCAGGCACAGAGAGCTCTTCCGTGTGTCCCCAGGCTGGCACACTGGGACTCTGCTGCCAGAGCTGAGGCTGGCTGGGTCTGGGGGCTGGGCCGCAGGCACTGCCATGGGGCTTGTGTGGCCCAAAGCAAGAACAGGACAGGCTGGGCATGGCCAGCAGAACCCAAGGCACTGGGTACCACGTGCCTGAGCAGGGACCACCCAGCCCAATCCCGCCCCAGCCTGGCTGCAGGGAACCCACTGTGCCTGTGGGGACCACATGCCTGTCCTGCTGCTGGCATTGCTCTTCATCCCAGGACCATGGCCTCCTCTTCATCTTCCTCATCAATGTCCATCTCCTCGGTGTACTCTTCCATTTCCACGTCCATCTCCTCATCCTCATCAACCTCCATCTCTTCCTCTCCAGTCTGTTCTCCATCCACCTCCATCTCCTCCTCCGTATCCATTATTGTGTCCACCTCCATCTCTTCCTCTCCTCTCTTTTCTCCCTCCACTTCCATCTTCTCCTCTCTATCAGTCTGTCTGTCCACCTCCATCTTGTCTTCTCTACCTGCAACAGCCTGCAGAGGTAGCAAAACCTCAGAGTGGGGTCCCTGTCCCACCCCATCCCCCCAGAACTCCAGCCCACACCCGGGCAGCTGGGGGGATCCACCTCCATGGAATGGCACCGTACCTTCCTCAGGACAAATGTGAGCATCCTGCAGGGATGGATGACACAATCCAGGCCTTAGGCAGCTTTTGAGACTGATGAGATGAGGTCTCGGGGACAGGAACAAGAAGGCTGACAGGAGCAGCAGGAGCAGCGTGCAGCGTGTGCTGAGCTTAGGGCCAACGGCTGTGTTGTGCTGCTTGCTGGCTGCTGGCAGTTCCAGATGGGACATGGATTGTGACATGACCACTGAGCTAGAGAGCCTTTGGTTCCATGCTTAGCAACGTTCCCCCAGACCATGGTGCTCAGAGCCCTGTTCCCAAGGATGGAGCATCCACAGCCTGGGCCAGTGCCTCAGCACCCTCAGTGGAAGAGAGCAGCTTCCTCAGATCCAACTTCAATCAGCCTCCTGCAGCTGAAAGCCGTCCCCCCTTGTCCTGTTGCCACAGGCCCTGTGGAACACCCTGTCCCAATCTTTCTTGTGGCACCCTTGCAGTCCTGCAGAGCTGCAGTGAGGCCTCCCCAGGGTCTCCTCTTTCCAGGCTGAGCATCCCCAGCCCCACGTGGAAAGCAGGCAGTGTGATCTGGGGGAGTCCAGGCTGGAGTCAAATGGCATCAGGAAATGAGAGACGGAAGCTTTAGGCCCAGGTTTGCCTCTCAATGTACAAAATTAGTAAGAGTGGAGGGCAAGATGGTGGGACACTGCTTCTGCTCTAATTGGTGAATATAGTCTCTGTTTTTTTTCTTTTTTTCTCTCATGCCGTTGCAGTTTTGGCTGTTTGAAAGGAAGCTTGGCACAATATCCATTGTCTTCTCCATTTGTGAATCACCGAGCAGAGTCTGGGCAAGCTGATGTTGCAGAGCAAATCCTGCAAATGTACTGGTCATCCTGAGCCTGGAGAATGCAGTTAAACCCAGCCAAAAGTAATTTCTGGAAAGTCAAGCCTGGTGTACATTCTCTTGACTTTGGCTATGCCAACTTCACCTGAGTCTTATGAAAAAGCAAACAAAAGACTCAAACCAAAACAGACAAAACCTAGAAACAAACGAACCCATGCAAACCAATCAAAGCAAGAGATTAAAAAAAACCCAAATAAAACCAAAGGGAATGAAGACTTAGTATTAGTTTTGAGTTCATCACAGCAGGTAAATGGCTGCTTTCCACAGGATCACCATAAAAAGCCACAGATAACAGCTGCTCCAAAATACACCCAACAGGAGAACCATCAAAGTGATACATAGCAACTCTGGGGGCAGCTCCCCATTAAGGTGAGGGATGAGCACACAGTGCTACAGCTCCAGCCTTCCCCACCCTGCAGGCTGCTCTTTGCTCCTGATGTAAGAGCCTTGCAGGACTGTGGCCCCTCTCGGTGCATTATAAATCATTCCCACAGCTCTCACTTGAGCCACTGGCATGTCCAGAGCGAGATCCAGGCACAATGCTACTGCCCGCTGAGCCTCTCTGGGAGATCCTGAGCATCTTCCTGCCCAGAGCCACAAAAGAGCTCAGGCTCTGCCTGAACTGGGTTTTCAGGGGAGGTTTCCATATCCCTGCGAGATGTGCTCATCCTTTATCAGGCTGTGCCCAGCCTGGATCAGGGCAGGTTGGATGCCACATGGGATCCATCCTTTGCCCTGCCATGTGATCCTCCATGCAGTGGGGATAAAAAGCCCAGCACTGGGGAACCCCAGGTGCTGCAGCAGTGATAGTTTTGGGAGAAACACGGAGCTGTGCATGGCCAGCTTGAAGTCTGCACTGCTGCGAGCACCAGGCCTGCCATGCTGAGCCCAGGGCCACAACCAGTGCTCACCCGGGCTGGGACATTGAGTCCCAACATGGGATCCCATGGGACAGGGCAGGCTGGGATTCGCCCCTGCAGCTCCCCAGTGTGTCCAGAGAGACAGCAAGGAGACAGTGACCTCTGTCAGCGGGACCCTCTGAGTGGGACAACCACTGCTGGGGTGGCTGTGCCAGCTCCCCCATGAACCTCCTGCCCTGGGAACCGGGAGCAAGTGGAAAACACAACTTGGCCAATACTGCCTGTGCCGGAAGCAAATGGAAAGAGAACTGGGGTGTGAAAACCCAAGGTTGTTTATTTACATAAGAACAGCAATGAAAACACAGAACACATTTACTTTTGTAAGAATATTTGTAATAACAACAATTTATAGAATGTATATACCTAAGAACATATCTAACAACAATATTTGAAATGTATTTACAGAAGACAAAACCAAGCCCTAAAACCTATATGGCAAAAACAAGAACAAACTCTAAAAACTATGTACAAAAGGGTGCCATTTCAGTCCAGGATCTCCATCAGTCCGGGAAGAAAAGCAGGTGCCGTGGTCACTCCAGTCAGGCACAGAGAGCTCTTCCGTGTGTCCCCAGGCTGGCACACTGGGACTCTGCTGCCAGAGCTGAGGCTGGCTGGGTCTGGGGGCTGGGCCCCAGGCACTGCCATGGGGCTTGTGTGGCCCAAAGCAAGCACAGGACAGGCTGGGCATGGCCAGCAGAACCCAAGGCACTGGGTACCACGTGCCTGAGCAGGGACCACCCAGCCCAATCCCGCCCCAGCCTGGCTGCAGGGAACCCACTGTGCCTGTGGGGACCACATGCCTGTCGTGCTGCTGGCATTGCTCTTCATCCCAGGACCATGGCCTCCTCTTCATCTTCCTCATCAATGTCCATCTCCTCGGTGTACTCTTCCATTTCCACGTCCATCTCCTCATCCTCATCAACCTCCATCTCTTCCTCTCCAGTCTGTTCTCCATCCACCTCCATCTCCTCCTCCGTATCCATTATTGTGTCCACCTCCATCTCTTCCTCTCCTCTCTTTTCTCCCTCCACTTCCATCTTCTCCTCTCTATCAGTCTGTCTGTCCACCTCCATCTTGTCTTCTCTACCTGCAACAGCCTGCAGAGGTAGCAAAACCTCAGAGTGGAGTCCCTGTCCCACCCCATCCCCCCAGAACTCCAGCCCACACCCGGGCAGCTGGGGGGATCCACCTCCATGGAATGGCACCGTACCTTCCTCAGGACAAATGTGAGCATCCTGCAGGGATGGATGACACAATCCAGGCCTTAGGCAGCTTTTGAGACTGATGAGATGAGGTCTCGGGGACAGGAACAAGAAGGCTGACAGGAGCAGCAGGAGCAGCGTGCAGCGTGTGCTGAGCCCAGGGCCAGCGGTTGTGTTGTGCTGCTTGCTGGCTGCTGGCAGTTCCAGATGGGACATGGATTGTGACATGACCACTGAGCTAGAGAGCCTTTGGTTCCATGCTTAGCAACGTTCCCCCAGACCATGGTGCTCAGAGCCCTGTTCCCAAGGATGGAGCATCCACAGCCTGGGCCAGTGCCTCAGCACCCTCAGTGGAAGAGAGCAGCTTCCTCAGATCCAACTTCAATCAGCCTCCTGCAGCTGAAAGCCGTCCCCCCTTGTCCTGTTGCCACAGGCCCTGTGGAACACCCTGTCCCAATCTTTCTTGTGGCACCCTTGCAGTCCTGCAGAGCTGCAGTGAGGCCTCCCCAGGGTCTCCTCTTTCCAGGCTGAGCATCCCCAGCCCCACGTGGAAAGCAGGCAGTGTGATCTGGGGGAGTCCAGGCTGGAGTCAAATGGCATCAGGAACTGAGAGACGGAAGCTTTAGGCCCAGGTTTGCCTCTCAATGTACAAAATTAATAAGAGTGGAGGGCAACATGGTGTGACACTGCTTCTGCTCTAATTGGTGAATATAGTCTCTGTTTTTTTTCTTTTTTTCTCTCATGCCCTTGCAGTTTTGGCTGTTTGAAAGGAAGCTTGGCACAATATCCATTGTCTTCTCCATTTGTGAATCACCGAGCAGAGTCTGGGCAAGCTGATGTTGCAGAGCAAATCCTGCAAATGTACTGGTCATCCTGAGCCTGGAGAATGCAGTTAAACCCAGCCAAAAGTAATTTCTGGAAAGTCAAGCCTGGTGTACATTCTCTTGACTTTGGCTATGCCAACTTCACCTGAGTCTTATGAAAAAGCAAACAAAAGACTCAAACCAAAACAGACAAAACCTAGAAACAAACGAACCCATGCAAACCAATCAAACAAAGAGACTAAAAAAACCCCAAATAAAACCAAAGGGAATGAAGAGTTAGTATTAGTTTTGAGTTCATCACAGCAGGTAAATGGCTGCTTTCCACAGGATCACCATAAAAAGCCACAGATAACAGCTGCTCCAAAATACACCCAACAGGAGAACCATCAAAGTAATACATAGCAACTCTGGGGGCAGCTCCCCATTAAGGTGAGGGATGAGCACACAGTGCTACAGCTCCAGCCTTCCCCACCCTGCAGGCTGCTCTTTGCTCCTGATGTAAGAGCCTTGCAGGACTGTGGCCCCTCTCGGTGCATTATAAATCATTCCCACAGCTCTCACTTGAGCCACTGGCATGTCCAGAGCGAGATCCAGGCACAATGCTACTGCCCGCTGAGCCTCTCTGGGAGATCCTGAGCATCTTCCTGCCCAGAGCCACAAAAGAGCTCAGGCTCTGCCTGAACTGGGTTTTCAGGGGAGGTTTCCATATCCCTGCAAGATGTGCTCATCCTTTATCAGGCTGTGCCCAGCCTGGATCAGGGCAGGTTGGATGCCACATGGGATCCATCCTTTGCCCTGCCATGTGATCCTCCATGCAGTGGGGATAAAAAGCCCAGCACTGGGGAACCCCATGTGCTGCAGCAGTGATAGTTTTGGGAGAAACACGGAGCTGTGCATGGCCAGCTTGAAGTCTGCACTGCTGCGAGCACCAGGCCTGCCATGCTGAGCCCAGGGCCACAACCAGTGCTCACCCGGGCTGGGACATTGAGTCCCAACATGGGATCCCATGGGACAGGGCACGCTGGGATTCGCCCCTGCAGCTCCCCAGTGTGTTCAGAGAGACAGCAAGGAGACAGTGACCTCTGTCAGCGGGACCCTCTGAGTGGGACAACCACTGCTGGGGTGGCTGTGCCAGCTCCCCCATGAACCTCCTGCCCTGGGAACCGGGAGCAAGTGGAAAACACAACTTGGCCAATACTGCCTGTGCCGGAAGCAAATGGAAAGAGAACTGGGGTGTGAAAACCCAAGGTTGTTTATTTACATAAGAACAGCAATGAAAACACAGAACACATTTACTTTTGTAAGAATATTTGTAATAACAACAATTTATAGAATGTATATACCTAAGAACATATCTAACAACAATATTTGAAATGTATTTACAGAAGACAAAACCAAGCCCTAAAACCTATATGGCAAAAAGAAGAACAAACTCTAAAAACTATGTACAAAAGGGTGCCATTTCAGTCCAGGATCTCCATCAGTCCGGGAAGAAAAGCAGGTGCCATGGTCACTCCAGTCAGGCACAGAGGGCTCTTCCGTGTGTCCCCAGGCTGGCACACTGGGACTCTGCTGCCAGAGCTGAGGCTGGCTGGGTCTGGGGACTGGGCCCCAGGCACTGCCATGGGGCTTGTGTGGCCCAAAGCAAGCACAGGACAGGCTGGGCATGGCCAGCAGAACCCAAGGCACTGGGTACCACGTGCCTGAGCAGGGACCACCCAGCCCAATCCCGCCCCAGCCTGGCTGCAGGGAACCCACTGTGCCTGTGGGGACCACATGCCTGTCGTGCTGCTGGCATTGCTCTTCATCCCAGGACCATGGCCTCCTCTTCATCTTCCTCATCAATGTCCATCTCCTCGGTGTACTCTTCCATTTCCACGTCCATCTCCTCATCCTCATCAACCTCCATCTCTTCCTCTCCAGTCTGTTCTCCATCCACCTCCATCTCCTCCTCCGTATCCATTATTGTGTCCACCTCCATCTCTTCCTCTCCTCTCTTTTCTCCCTCCACTTCCATCTTCTCCTCTCTATCAGTCTGTCTGTCCACCTCCATCTTGTCTTCTCTACCTGCAACAGCCTGCAGAGGTAGCAAAACCTCAGAGTGGGGTCCCTGTCCCACCCCATCCCCCCAGAACTCCAGCCCACACCCGGGCAGCTGGGGGGATCCACCTCCATGGAATGGCACCGTACCTTCCTCAGGGCAAATGTGAGCATCCTGCAGGGATGGATGACACAATCCAGGCCTTAGGCAGCTTTTGAGACTGATGAGATGAGGTCTCGGGGGCAGGAACAAGAAGGGTGACAGGAGCAGCAGGAGCAGCGTACAGCGTGTGCTGAGCCCAGGGCCAACGGTCGTGTTGTGCTGCTTGCTGGCTGCTGGCAGTTCCAGATGGGACATGGATTGTGACATGACCACTGAGCTAGAGAGCCTTTGGTTCCATGCTTAGCAACGTTCCCCCAGACCATGGTGCTCAGAGCCCTGTTCCCAAGGATGGAGCATCCACAGCCTGGGCCAGTGCCTCAGCAGCCTCAGTGGAAGAGAGCAGCTTCCTCAGATCCAACTTCAATCAGCCTCCTGCAGCTGAAAGCCGTCCCCCCTTGTCCTGTTGCCACAGGCCCTGTGGAACACCCTGTCCCAATCTTTCTTGTGGCACCCTTGCAGTCCTGCAGAGCTGCAGTGAGGCCTCCCCAGGGTCTCCTCTTTCCAGGCTGAGCATCCCCAGCCCCACGTGGAAAGCAGGCAGTGTGATCAGGGGGAGTCCAGGCTGGAGTCAAATGGCATCAGGAACTGAGAGACGGAAGCTTTAGGCCCAGGTTTGCCTCTCAATGTACAAAATTAATAAGAGTGGAGGGCAAGATGGTGGGACACTGCTTCTGCTCTAATTGGTGAATATAGTCTCTGTTTTTTTTCTTTTTTTCTCTCATGCCCTTGCAGTTTTGGCTGTTTGAAAGGAAGCTTGGCACAATATCCATTGTCTTCTCCATTTGTGAATCACCGAGCAGAGTCTGGGCAAGCTGATGTTGCAGAGCAAATCCTGCAAATGTACTGGTCATCCTGAGCCTGGAGAATGCAGTTAAACCCAGCCAAAAGTAATTTCTGGAAAGTCAAGCCTGGTGTACATTCTCTTGACTTTGGCTATGCCAACTTCACCTGAGTCTTATGAAAAAGCAAACAAAAGACTCAAACCAAAACAGACAAAACCTAGAGACAAACAAACCCATGCAAACCAATCAAACAAAGAGACTAAAAAAACCCCAAATAAAACCAAAGGGAATGAAGAGTTAGTATTAGTTTTGAGTTCATCACAGCAGGTAAATGGCTGCTTTCCACAGGATCACCATAAAAAGCCACAGATAACAGCTGCTCCAAAATACACCCAAGAGGAGAACCATCAAAGTAATACATAGCAACTCTGGGGGCAGCTCCCCATTAAGGTGAGGGATGAGCACACAGTGCTACAGCTCCAGCCTTCCCCACCCTGCAGGCTGCTCTTTGCTCCTGATGTAAGAGCCTTGCAGGACTGTGGCCCCTCTCGGTGCATTATAAATCATTCCCACAGCTCTCACTTGAGCCACTGGCATGTCCAGAGCGAGATCCAGGCACAATGCTACTGCCCGCTGAGCCTCTCTGGGAGATCCTGAGCATCTTCCTGCCCAGAGCCACAAAAGAGCTCAGGCTCTGCCTGAACTGGGTTTTCAGGGGAGGTTTCCATATCCCTGCGAGATGTGCTCATCCTTTATCAGGCTGTGCCCAGCCTGGATCAGGGCAGGTTGGATGCCACATGGGATCCATCCTTTGCCCTGCCATGTGATCCTCCATGCAGTGGGGATAAAAAGCCCAGCACTGGGGAACCCCAGGTGCTGCAGCAGTGATAGTTTTGGGAGAAACACGGAGCTGTGCATGGCCAGCTTGAAGTCTGCACTGCTGCGAGCACCAGGCCTGCCATGCTGAGCCCAGGGCCACAACCAGTGCTCACCCGGGCTGGGACATTGAGTCCCAACATGGGATCCCATGGGACAGGGCACGCTGGGATTCGCCCCTGCAGCTCCCCAGTGTGTCCAGAGAGACAGCAAGGAGACAGTGACCTCTGTCAGCGGGACCCTCTGAGTGGGACAACCACTGCTGGGGTGGCTGTGCCAGCTCCCCCATGAACCTCCTGCCCTGGGAACCGGGAGCAAGTGGAAAACACAACTTGGCCAATACTGCCTGTGCCGGAAGCAAATGGAAAGAGAACTGGGGTGTGAAAACCCAAGGTTGTTTATTTACATAAGAACAGCAATGAAAACACAGAACACATTTACTTTTGTAAGAATATTTGTAATAACAACAATTTATAGAATGTATATACCTAAGAACATATCTAACAACAATATTTGAAATGTATTTACAGAAGACAAAACCAAGCCCTAAAACCTATATGGCAAAAACAAGAACAAACTCTAAAAACTATGTACAAAAGGGTGCCATTTCAGTCCAGGATCTCCATCAGTCCGGGAAGAAAAGCAGGTGCCGTGGTCACTCCAGTCAGGCACAGAGAGCTCTTCCGTGTGTCCCCAGGCTGGCACACTGGGACTCTGCTGCCAGAGCTGAGGCTGGCTGGGTCTGGGGGCTGGGCCCCAGGCACTGCCATGGGGCTTGTGTGGCCCAAAGCAAGCACAGGACAGGCTGGGCATGGCCAGCAGAACCCAAGGCATTGGGTACCACGTGCCTGAGCAGGGACCAGCCAGCCCAATCCCGCCCCAGCCTGGCTGCAGGGAACCCACTGTGCCTGTGGGGACCACATGCCTGTCGTGCTGCTGGCATTGCTCTTCATCCCAGGACCATGGCCTCCTCTTCATCTTCCTCATCAATGTCCATCTCCTCGGTGTACTCTTCCATTTCCACGTCCATCTCCTCATCCTCATCAACCTCCATCTCTTCCTCTCCAGTCTGTTCTCCATCCACCTCCATCTCCTCCTCCGTATCCATTATTGTGTCCACCTCCATCTCTTCCTCTCCTCTCTTTTCTCCCTCCACTTCCATCTTCTCCTCTCTATCAGTCTGTCTGTCCACCTCCATCTTGTCTTCTCTACCTGCAACAGCCTGCAGAGGTAGCAAAACCTCAGAGTGGAGTCCCTGTCCCACCCCATCCCCCCAGAACTCCAGCCCACACCCGGGCAGCTGGGGGGATCCACCTCCATGGAATGGCACCGTACCTTCCTCAGGACAAATGTGAGCATCCTGCAGGGATGGATGACACAATCCAGGCCTTAGGCAGCTTTTGAGACTGATGAGATGAGGTCTCGGGGACAGGAACAAGAAGGCTGACAGGAGCAGCAGGAGCAGCGTGCAGCGTGTGCTGAGCCCAGGGCCAGCGGTTGTGTTGTGCTGCTTGCTGGCTGCTGGCAGTTCCAGATGGGACATGGATTGTGACATGACCACTGAGCTAGAGAGCCTTTGGTTCCATGCTTAGCAACGTTCCCCCAGACCATGGTGCTCAGAGCCCTGTTCCCAAGGATGGAGCATCCACAGCCTGGGCCAGTGCCTCAGCACCCTCAGTGGAAGAGAGCAGCTTCCTCAGATCCAACTTCAATCAGCCTCCTGCAGCTGAAAGCCGTCCCCCCTTGTCCTGTTGCCACAGGCCCTGTGGAACACCCTGTCCCAATCTTTCTTGTGGCACCCTTGCAGTCCTGCAGAGCTGCAGTGAGGCCTCCCCAGGGTCTCCTCTTTCCAGGCTGAGCATCCCCAGCCCCACGTGGAAAGCAGGCAGTGTGATCAGGGGGAGTCCAGGCTGGAGTCAAATGGCATCAGGAACTGAGAGACGGAAGCTTTAGGCCCAGGTTTGCCTCTCAATGTACAAAATTAATAAGAGTGGAGGGCAAGATGGTGGGACACTGCTTCTGCTCTAATTGGTGAATATAGTCTCTGTTTTTTTTCTTTTTTTCTCTCATGCCCTTGCAGTTTTGGCTGTTTGAAAGGAAGCTTGGCACAATATCCATTGTGTTTTCCATTTGTGAATCACCGAGCAGAGTCTGGGCAAGCTGATGTTGCAGAGCAAATCCTGCAAATGTACTGGTCATCCTGAGCCTGGAGAATGCAGTTAAACCCAGCCAAAAGTAATTTCTGGAAAGTCAAGCCTGGTGTACATTCTCTTGACTTTGGCTATGCCAACTTCACCTGAGTCTTATGAAAAAGCAAACAAAAGACTCAAACCAAAACAGACAAAACCTAGAGACAAACAAACCCATGCAAACCAATCAAACAAAGAGACTAAAAAAACCCCAAATAAAACCAAAGGGAATGAAGAGTTAGTATTAGTTTTGAGTTCATCACAGCAGGTAAATGGCTGCTTTCCACAGGATCACCATAAAAAGCCACAGATAACAGCTGCTCCAAAATACACCCAAGAGGAGAACCATCAAAGTAATACATAGCAACTCTGGGGGCAGCTCCCCATTAAGGTGAGGGATGAGCACACAGTGCTACAGCTCCAGCCTTCCCCACCCTGCAGGCTGCTCTTTGCTCCTGATGTAAGAGCCTTGCAGGACTGTGGCCCCTCTCGGTGCATTATAAATCATTCCCACAGCTCTCACTTGAGCCACTGGCATGTCCAGAGCGAGATCCAGGCACAATGCTACTGCCCGCTGAGCCTCTCTGGGAGATCCTGAGCATCTTCCTGCCCAGAGCCACAAAAGAGCTCAGGCTCTGCCTGAACTGGGTTTTCAGGGGAGGTTTCCATATCCCTGCGAGATGTGCTCATCCTTTATCAGGCTGTGCCCAGCCTGGATCAGGGCAGGTTGGATGCCACATGGGATCCATCCTTTGCCCTGCCATGTGATCCTCCATGCAGTGGGGATAAAAAGCCCAGCACTGGGGAACCCCAGGTGCTGCAGCAGTGATAGTTTTGGGAGAAACACGGAGCTGTGCATGGCCAGCTTGAAGTCTGCACTGCTGCGAGCACCAGGCCTGCCATGCTGAGCCCAGGGCCACAACCAGTGCTCACCCGGGCTGGGACATTGAGTCCCAACATGGGATCCCATGGGACAGGGCACGCTGGGATTCGCCCCTGCAGCTCCCCAGTGTGTCCAGAGAGACAGCAAGGAGACAGTGACCTCTGTCAGCGGGACCCTCTGAGTGGGACAACCACTGCTGGGGTGGCTGTGCCAGCTCCCCCATGAACCTCCTGCCCTGGGAACCGGGAGCAAGTGGAAAACACAACTTGGCCAATACTGCCTGTGCCGGAAGCAAATGGAAAGAGAACTGGGGTGTGAAAACCCAAGGTTGTTTATTTACATAAGAACAGCAATGAAAACACAGAACACATTTACTTTTGTAAGAATATTTGTAATAACAACAATTTATAGAATGTATATACCTAAGAACATATCTAACAACAATATTTGAAATGTATTTACAGAAGACAAAACGAAGCCCTAAAACCTATATGGCAAAAAGAAGAACAAACTCTAAAAACTATGTACAAAAGGGTGCCATTTCAGTCCAGGATCTCCATCAGTCCGGGAAGAAAAGCAGGTGCCGTGGTCACTCCAGTCAGGCACAGAGAGCTCTTCCGTGTGTCCCCAGGCTGGCACACTGGGACTCTGCTGCCAGAGCTGAGGCTGGCTGGGTCTGGGGACTGGGCCCCAGGCACTGCCATGGGGCTTGTGTGGCCCAAAGCAAGCACAGGACAGGCTGGGCATGGCCAGCAGAACCCAAGGCACTGGGTACCACGTGCCTGAGCAGGGACCACCCAGCCCAATCCCGCCCCAGCCTGGCTGCAGGGAACCCACTGTGCCTGTGGGGACCACATGCCTGTCGTGCTGCTGGCATTGCTCTTCATCCCAGGACCATGGCCTCCTCTTCATCTTCCTCATCAATGTCCATCTCCTCGGTGTACTCTTCCATTTCCACGTCCATCTCCTCATCCTCATCAACCTCCATCTCTTCCTCTCCAGTCTGTTCTCCATCCACCTCCATCTCCTCCTCCGTATCCATTATTGTGTCCACCTCCATCTCTTCCTCTCCTCTCTTTTCTCCCTCCACTTCCATCTTCTCCTCTCTATCAGTCTGTCTGTCCACCTCCATCTTGTCTTCTCTACCTGCAACAGCCTGCAGAGGTAGCAAAACCTCAGAGTGGAGTCCCTGTCCCACCCCATCCCCCCAGAACTCCAGCCCACACCCGGGCAGCTGGGGGGATCCACCTCCATGGAATGGCACCGTACCTTCCTCAGGACAAATGTGAGCATCCTGCAGGGATGGATGACACAATCCAGGCCTTAGGCAGCTTTTGAGACTGATGAGATGAGGTCTCGGGGGCAGGAACAAGAAGGGTGACAGGAGCAGCAGGAGCAGCGTGCAGCGTGTGCTGAGCCCAGGGCCAGCGGTCGTGTTGTGCTGCTTGCTGGCTGCTGGCAGTTCCAGATGGGACATGGATTGTGACATGACCACTGAGCTAGAGAGCCTTTGGTTCCATGCTTAGCAACGTTCCCCCAGACCATGGTGCTCAGAGCCCTGTTCCCAAGGATGGAGCATCCACAGCCTGGGCCAGTGCCTCAGCAGCCTCAGTGGAAGAGAGCAGCTTCCTCAGATCCAACTTCAATCAGCCTCCTGCAGCTGAAAGCCGTCCCCCCTTGTCCTGTTGCCACAGGCCCTGTGGAACACCCTGTCCCAATCTTTCTTGTGGCACCCTTGCAGTCCTGCAGAGCTGCAGTGAGGCCTCCCCAGGGTCTCCTCTTTCCAGGCTGAGCATCCCCAGCCCCACGTGGAAAGCAGGCAGTGTGATCTGGGGGAGTCCAGGCTGGAGTCAAATGGCATCAGGAACTGAGAGACGGAAGCTTTAGGCCCAGGTTTGCCTCTCAATGTACAAAATTAATAAGAGTGGAGGGCAAGATGGTGGGACACTGCTTCTGCTCTAATTGGTGAATATAGTCTCTGTTTTTTTTCTTTTTTTCTCTCATGCCCTTGCAGTTTTGGCTGTTTGAAAGGAAGCTTGGCACAATATCCATTGTCTTCTCCATTTGTGAATCACCGAGCAGAGTCTGGGCAAGCTGATGTTGCAGAGCAAATCCTGCAAATGTACTGGTCATCCTGAGCCTGGAGAATGCAGTTAAACCCAGCCAAAAGTAATTTCTGGAAAGTCAAGCCTGGTGTACATTCTCTTGACTTTGGCTATGCCAACTTCACCTGAGTCTTATGAAAAAGCAAACAAAAGACTCAAACCAAAACAGACAAAACCTAGAGACAAACAAACCCATGCAAACCAATCAAACAAAGAGACTAAAAAAACCCCAAATAAAACCAAAGGGAATGAAGAGTTAGTATTAGTTTTGAGTTCATCACAGCAGGTAAATGGCTGCTTTCCACAGGATCACCATAAAAAGCCACAGATAACAGCTGCTCCAAAATACACCCAAGAGGAGAACCATCAAAGTAATACATAGCAACTCTGGGGGCAGCTCCCCATTAAGGTGAGGGATGAGCACACAGTGCTACAGCTCCAGCCTTCCCCACCCTGCAGGCTGCTCTTTGCTCCTGATGTAAGAGCCTTGCAGGACTGTGGCCCCTCTCGGTGCATTATAAATCATTCCCACAGCTCTCACTTGAGCCACTGGCATGTCCAGAGCGAGATCCAGGCACAATGCTACTGCCCGCTGAGCCTCTCTGGGAGATCCTGAGCATCTTCCTGCCCAGAGCCACAAAAGAGCTCAGGCTCTGCCTGAACTGGGTTTTCAGGGGAGGTTTCCATATCCCTGCGAGATGTGCTCATCCTTTATCAGGCTGTGCCCAGCCTGGATCAGGGCAGGTTGGATGCCACATGGGATCCATCCTTTGCCCTGCCATGTGATCCTCCATGCAGTGGGGATAAAAAGCCCAGCACTGGGGAACCCCAGGTGCTGCAGCAGTGATAGTTTTGGGAGAAACACGGAGCTGTGCATGGCCAGCTTGAAGTCTGCACTGCTGCGAGCACCAGGCCTGCCATGCTGAGCCCAGGGCCACAACCAGTGCTCACCCGGGCTGGGACATTGAGTCCCAACATGGGATCCCATGGGACAGGGCACGCTGGGATTCGCCCCTGCAGCTCCCCAGTGTGTCCAGAGAGACAGCAAGGAGACAGTGACCTCTGTCAGCGGGACCCTCTGAGTGGGACAACCACTGCTGGGGTGGCTGTGCCAGCTTCCCCATGAACCTCCAGCCCTGGGAACCGGGAGCAAGTGGAAAACACAACTTGGCCAATAAGGCCTGTGCCGGAAGCAAATGGAAAGAGAACTGGGGTGTGAAAACCCAAGGTTGTTTATTTACATAAGAACAGCAATGAAAACACAGAACACATTTACTTTTGTAAGAATATTTGTAATAACAACAATTTATAGAATGTATATACCTAAGAACATATCTAACAACAATATTTGAAATGTATTTACAGAAGACAAAACCAAGCCCTAAAACCTATATGGCAAAAACAAGAACAAACTCTAAAAACTATGTACAAAAGGGTGCCATTTCAATCCAGGATCTCCATCAGTCTGGGAAGAAAAGCAGGTGCCATGGTCACTCCAGTCAGGCACAGAGAGCTCTTCCGTGTGTCCCCAGGCTGGCACACTGGGACTCTGCTGCCAGAGCTGAGGCTGGCTGGGTCTGGGGGCTGGGCCCCAGGCACTGCCATGGGGCTTGTGTGGCCCAAAGCAAGAACAGGACAGGCTGGGCATGGCCAGCAGAACCCAAGGCACTGGGTACCACGTGCCTGAGCAGGGACCACCCAGCCCAATCCCGCCCCAGCCTGGCTGCAGGGAACCCACTGTGCCTGTGGGGACCACATGCCTGTCGTGCTGCTGGCATTGCTCTTCATCCCAGGACCATGGCCTCCTCTTCATCTTCCTCATCAATGTCCATCTCCTCGGTGTACTCTTCCATTTCCACGTCCATCTCCTCATCCTCATCAACCTCCATCTCTTCCTCTCCAGTCTGTTCTCCATCCACCTCCATCTCCTCCTCCGTATCCATTATTGTGTCCACCTCCATCTCTTCCTCTCCAGTCTGTTCTCCATCCACCTCCATCTCCTCCTCCGTATCCATTATTGTGTCCACCTCCATCTCTTCCTCTCCTCTCTTTTCTCCCTCCACTTCCATCTTCTCCTCTCTATCAGTCTGTCTGTCCACCTCCATCTTGTCTTCTCTACCTGCAACAGCCTGCAGAGGTAGCAAAACCTCAGAGTGGAGTCCCTGTCCCACCCCATCCCCCCAGAACTCCAGCCCACACCCGGGCAGCTGGGGGGATCCACCTCCATGGAATGGCACCGTACCTTCCTCAGGACAAATGTGAGCATCCTGCAGGGATGGATGACACAATCCAGGCCTTAGGCAGCTTTTGAGACTGATGAGATGAGGTCTCGGGGACAGGAACAAGAAGGGTGACAGGAGCAGCAGGAGCAGCGTGCAGCGTGTGCTGAGCCCAGGGCCACAACCAGTGCTCACCCGGGCTGGGACATTGAGTCCCAACATGGGATCCCATGGGACAGGGCACGCTGGGATTCGCCCCTGCAGCTCCCCAGTGTGTCCAGAGAGACAGCAAGGAGACAGTGACCTCTGTCAGCGGGACCCTCTGAGTGGGACAACCACTGCTGGGGTGGCTGTGCCAGCTCCCCCATGAACCTCCAGCCCTGGGAACCGGGAGCAAGTGGAAAACACAACTTGGCCAATACTGCCTGTGCCGGAAGCAAATGGAAAGAGAACTGGGGTGTGAAAACCCAAGGTTGTTTATTTACATAAGAACAGCAATGAAAACACAGAACACATTTACTTTTGTAAGAATATTTGTAATAACAACAATTTATAGAATGTATATACCTAAGAACATATCTAACAACAATATTTGAAATGTATTTACAGAAGACAAAACGAAGCCCTAAAACCTATATGGCAAAAACAAGAACAAACTCTAAAAACTATGTACAAAAGGGTGCCATTTCAGTCCAGGATCTCCATCAGTCCGGGAAGAAAAGCAGGTGCCGTGGTCACTCCAGTCAGGCACAGAGAGCTCTTCCGTGTGTCCCCAGGCTGGCACACTGGGACTCTGCTGCCAGAGCTGAGGCTGGCTGGGTCTGGGGACTGGGCCCCAGGCACTGCCATGGGGCTTGTGTGGCCCAAAGCAAGCACAGGACAGGCTGGGCATGGCCAGCAGAACCCAAGGCACTGGGTACCACGTGCCTGAGCAGGGACCACCCAGCCCAATCCCGCCCCAGCCTGGCTGCAGGGAACCCACTGTGCCTGTGGGGACCACATGCCTGTCGTGCTGCTGGCATTGCTCTTCATCCCAGGACCATGGCCTCCTCTTCATCTTCCTCATCAATGTCCATCTCCTCGGTGTACTCTTCCATTTCCACGTCCATCTCCTCATCCTCATCAACCTCCATCTCTTCCTCTCCAGTCTGTTCTCCATCCACCTCCATCTCCTCCTCCGTATCCATTATTGTGTCCACCTCCATCTCTTCCTCTCCTCTCTTTTCTCCCTCCACTTCCATCTTCTCCTCTCTATCAGTCTGTCTGTCCACCTCCATCTTGTCTTCTCTACCTGCAACAGCCTGCAGAGGTAGCAAAACCTCAGAGTGGAGTCCCTGTCCCACCCCATCCCCCCAGAACTCCAGCCCACACCCGGGCAGCTGGGGGGATCCACCTCCATGGAATGGCACCGTACCTTCCTCAGGACAAATGTGAGCATCCTGCAGGGATGGATGACACAATCCAGGCCTTAGGCAGCTTTTGAGACTGATGAGATGAGGTCTCGGGGGCAGGAACAAGAAGGGTGACAGGAGCAGCAGGAGCAGCGTGCAGCGTGTGCTGAGCCCAGGGCCAGCGGTCGTGTTGTGCTGCTTGCTGGCTGCTGGCAGTTCCAGATGGGACATGGATTGTGACATGACCACTGAGCTAGAGAGCCTTTGGTTCCATGCTTAGCAACGTTCCCCCAGACCATGGTGCTCAGAGCCCTGTTCCCAAGGATGGAGCATCCACAGCCTGGGCCAGTGCCTCAGCAGCCTCAGTGGAAGAGAGCAGCTTCCTCAGATCCAACTTCAATCAGCCTCCTGCAGCTGAAAGCCGTCCCCCCTTGTCCTGTTGCCACAGGCCCTGTGGAACACCCTGTCCCAATCTTTCTTGTGGCACCCTTGCAGTCCTGCAGAGCTGCAGTGAGGCCTCCCCAGGGTCTCCTCTTTCCAGGCTGAGCATCCCCAGCCCCACGTGGAAAGCAGGCAGTGTGATCTGGGGGAGTCCAGGCTGGAGTCAAATGGCATCAGGAACTGAGAGACGGAAGCTTTAGGCCCAGGTTTGCCTCTCAATGTACAAAATTAATAAGAGTGGAGGGCAAGATGGTGGGACACTGCTTCTGCTCTAATTGGTGAATATAGTCTCTGTTTTTTTTCTTTTTTTCTCTCATGCCCTTGCAGTTTTGGCTGTTTGAAAGGAAGCTTGGCACAATATCCATTGTCTTCTCCATTTGTGAATCACCGAGCAGAGTCTGGGCAAGCTGATGTTGCAGAGCAAATCCTGCAAATGTACTGGTCATCCTGAGCCTGGAGAATGCAGTTAAACCCAGCCAAAAGTAATTTCTGGAAAGTCAAGCCTGGTGTACATTCTCTTGACTTTGGCTATGCCAACTTCACCTGAGTCTTATGAAAAAGCAAACAAAAGACTCAAACCAAAACAGACAAAACCTAGAGACAAACAAACCCATGCAAACCAATCAAACAAAGAGACTAAAAAAACCCCAAATAAAACCAAAGGGAATGAAGAGTTAGTATTAGTTTTGAGTTCATCACAGCAGGTAAATGGCTGCTTTCCACAGGATCACCATAAAAAGCCACAGATAACAGCTGCTCCAAAATACACCCAACAGGAGAACCATCAAAGTAATACATAGCAACTCTGGGGGCAGCTCCCCATTAAGGTGAGGGATGAGCACACAGTGCTACAGCTCCAGCCTTCCCCACCCTGCAGGCTGCTCTTTGCTCCTGATGTAAGAGCCTTGCAGGACTGTGGCCCCTCTCGGTGCATTATAAATCATTCCCACAGCTCTCACTTGAGCCACTGGCATGTCCAGAGCGAGATCCAGGCACAATGCTACTGCCTGCTGAGCCTCTCTGGGAGATCCTGAGCATCTTCCTGCCCAGAGCCACAAAAGAGCTCAGGCTCTGCCTGAACTGGGTTTTCAGGGGAGGTTTCCATATCCCTGCGAGATGTGCTCATCCTTTATCAGGCTGTGCCCAGCCTGGATCAGGGCAGGTTGGATGCCACATGGGATCCATCCTTTGCCCTGCCATGTGATCCTCCATGCAGTGGGGATAAAAAGCCCAGCACTGGGGAACCCCAGGTGCTGCAGCAGTGATAGTTTTGGGAGAAACACGGAGCTGTGCATGGCCAGCTTGAAGTCTGCACTGCTGCGAGCACCAGGCCTGCCATGCTGAGCCCAGGGCCACAACCAGTGCTCACCCGGGCTGGGACATTGAGTCCCAACATGGGATCCCATGGGACAGGGCACGCTGGGATTCGCCCCTGCAGCTCCCCAGTGTGTCCAGAGAGACAGCAAGGAGACAGTGACCTCTGTCAGCGGGACCCTCTGAGTGGGACAACCACTGCTGGGGTGGCTGTGCCAGCTCCCCCATGAACCTCCTGCCCTGGGAACCGGGAGCAAGTGGAAAACACAACTTGGCCAATACTGCCTGTGCCGGAAGCAAATGGAAAGAGAACTGGGGTGTGAAAACCCAAGGTTGTTTATTTACATAAGAACAGCAATGAAAACACAGAACACATTTACTTTTGTAAGAATATTTGTAATAACAACAATTTATAGAATGTATATACCTAAGAACATATCTAACAACAATATTTGAAATGTATTTACAGAAGACAAAACGAAGCCCTAAAACCTATATGGCAAAAACAAGAACAAACTCTAAAAACTATGTACAAAAGGGTGCCATTTCAGTCCAGGATCTCCATCAGTCCAGGAAGAAAAGCAGGTGCCGTGGTCACTCCAGTCAGGCACAGAGAGCTCTTCCGTGTGTCCCCAGGCTGGCACACTGGGACTCTGCTGCCAGAGCTGAGGCTGGCTGGGTCTGGGGGCTGGGCCCCAGGCACTGCCATGGGGCTTGTGTGGCCCAAAGCAAGCACAGGACAGGCTGGGCATGGCCAGCAGAACCCAAGGCACTGGGTACCACGTGCCTGAGCAGGGACCACCCAGCCCAATCCCGCCCCAGCCTGGCTGCAGGGAACCCACTGTGCCTGTGGGGACCACATGCCTGTCGTGCTGCTGGCATTGCTCTTCATCCCAGGACCATGGCCTCCTCTTCATCTTCCTCATCAATGTCCATCTCCTCGGTGTACTCTTCCATTTCCACGTCCATCTCCTCATCCTCATCAACCTCCATCTCTTCCTCTCCAGTCTGTTCTCCATCCACCTCCATCTCCTCCTCCGTATCCATTATTGTGTCCACCTCCATCTCTTCCTCTCCTCTCTTTTCTCCCTCCACTTCCATCTTCTCCTCTCTATCAGTCTGTCTGTCCACCTCCATCTTGTCTTCTCTACCTGCAACAGCCTGCAGAGGTAGCAAAACCTCAGAGTGGGGTCCCTGTCCCACCCCATCCCCCCAGAACTCCAGCCCACACCCGGGCAGCTGGGGGGATCCACCTCCATGGAATGGCACCGTACCTTCCTCAGGACAAATGTGAGCATCCTGCAGGGATGGATGACACAATCCAGGCCTTAGGCAGCTTTTGAGACTGATGAGATGAGGTCTCGGGGACAGGAACAAGAAGGCTGACAGGAGCAGCAGGAGCAGCGTGCAGCGTGTGCTGAGCCCAGGGCCAGCGGTCGTGTTGTGCTGCTTGCTGGCTGCTGGCAGTTCCAGATGGGACATGGATTGTGACATGACCACTGAGCTAGAGAGCCTTTGGTTCCATGCTTAGCAACGTTCCCCCAGACCATGGTGCTCAGAGCCCTGTTCCCAAGGATGGAGCATCCACAGCCTGGGCCAGTGCCTCAGCAGCCTCAGTGGAAGAGAGCAGCTTCCTCAGATCCAACTTCAATCAGCCTCCTGCAGCTGAAAGCCGTCCCCCCTTGTCCTGTTGCCACAGGCCCTGTGGAACACCCTGTCCCAATCTTTCTTGTGGCACCCTTGCAGTCCTGCAGAGCTGCAGTGAGGCCTCCCCAGGGTCTCCTCTTTCCAGGCTGAGCATCCCCAGCCCCACGTGGAAAGCAGGCAGTGTGATCTGGGGGAGTCCAGGCTGGAGTCAAATGGCATCAGGAAATGAGAGACGGAAGCTTTAGGCCCAGGTTTGCCTCTCAATGTACAAAATTAATAAGAGTGGAGGGCAAGATGGTGGGACACTGCTTCTGCTCTAATTGGTGAATATAGTCTCTGTTTTTTTCTTTTTTTCTCTCATGCCCTTGCAGTTTTGGCTGTTTGAAAGGAAGCTTGGCACAATATCCATTGTCTTCTCCATTTGTGAATCACCGAGCAGAATCTGGGCAAGCTGATGTTGCAGAGCAAATCCTGCAAATGTACTGGTCATCCTGAGCCTGGAGAATGCAGTTAAACCCAGCCAAAAGTAATTTCTGGAAAGTCAAGCCTGGTGTACATTCTCTTGACTTTGGCTATGCCAACTTCACCTGAGTCTTATGAAAAAGCAAACAAAAGACTCAAACCAAAACAGACAAAACCTAGAAACAAACAAACCCATGCAAACCAATCAAACAAAGAGACTAAAAAAACCCCAAATAAAACCAAAGGGAATGAAGACTTAGTATTAGTTTTGAGTTCATCACAGCAGGTAAATGGCTGCTTTCCACAGGATCACCATAAAAAGCCACAGATAACAGCTGCTCCAAAATACACCCAACAGGAGAACCATCAAAGTAATACATAGCAACTCTGGGGGCAGCTCCCCATTAAGGTGAGGGATGAGCACACAGTGCTACAGCTCCAGCCTTCCCCACCCTGCAGGCTGCTCTTTGCTCCTGATGTAAGAGCCTTGCAGGACTGTGGCCCCTCTCGGTGCATTATAAATCATTCCCACAGCTCTCACTTGAGCCACTGGCATGTCCAGAGCGAGATCCAGGCACAATCCTACTGCCCGCTGAGCCTCTCTGGGAGATCCTGAGCATCTTCCTGCCCAGAGCCACAAAAGAGCTCAGGCTCTGCCTGAACTGGGTTTTCAGGGGAGGTTTCCATATCCCTGCGAGATGTGCTCATCCTTTATCAGGCTGTGCCCAGCCTGGATCAGGGCAGGTTGGATGCCACATGGGATCCATCCTTTGCCCTGCCATGTGATCCTCCATGCAGTGGGGATAAAAAGCCCAGCACTGGGGAACCCCAGGTGCTGCAGCAGTGATAGTTTTGGGAGAAACACGGAGCTGTGCATGGCCAGCTTGAAGTCTGCACTGCTGCGAGCACCAGGCCTGCCATGCTGAGCCCAGGGCCACAACCAGTGCTCACCCGGGCTGGGACATTGAGTCCCAACATGGGATCCCATGGGACAGGGCACGCTGGGATTCGCCCCTGCAGCTCCCCAGTGTGTCCAGAGAGACAGCAAGGAGACAGTGACCTCTGTCAGCGGGACCCTCTGAGTGGGACAACCACTGCTGGGGTGGCTGTGCCAGCTTCCCCATGAACCTCCAGCCCTGGGAACCGGGAGCAAGTGGAAAACACAACTTGGCCAATAAGGCCTGTGCCGGAAGCAAATGGAAAGAGAACTGGGGTGTGAAAACCCAAGGTTGTTTATTTACATAAGAACAGCAATGAAAACACAGAACACATTTACTTTTGTAAGAATATTTGTAATAACAACAATTTATAGAATGTATATACCTAAGAACATATCTAACAACAATATTTGAAATGTATTTACAGAAGACAAAACCAAGCCCTAAAACCTATATGGCAAAAACAAGAACAAACTCTAAAAACTATGTACAAAAGGGTGCCATTTCAATCCAGGATCTCCATCAGTCCGGGAAGAAAAGCAGGTGCCATGGTCACTCCAGTCAGGCACAGAGAGCTCTTCCGTGTGTCCCCAGGCTGGCACACTGGGACTCTGCTGCCAGAGCTGAGGCTGGCTGGGTCTGGGGGCTGGGCCCCAGGCACTGCCATGGGGCTTGTGTGGCCCAAAGCAAGAACAGGACAGGCTGGGCATGGCCACCAGAACCCAAGGCACTGGGTACCACGTGCCTGAGCAGGGACCACCCAGCCCAATCCCGCCCCAGCCTGGCTGCAGGGAACCCAGTGTGCCTGTGGGGACCACATGCCTGTCGTGCTGCTGGCATTGCTCTTCATCCCAGGACCATGGCCTCCTCTTCATCTTCCTCATCAATGTCCATCTCCTCGGTGTACTCTTCCATTTCCACGTCCATCTCCTCATCCTCATCAACCTCCATCTCTTCCTCTCCAGTCTGTTCTCCATCCACCTCCATCTCCTCCTCCGTATCCATTATTGTGTCCACCTCCATCTCTTCCTCTCCTCTCTTTTCTCCCTCCACTTCCATCTTCTCCTCTCTATCAGTCTGTCTGTCCACCTCCATCTTGTCTTCTCTACCTGCAACAGCCTGCAGAGGTAGCAAAACCTCAGAGTGGAGTCCCTGTCCCACCCCATCCCCCCAGAACTCCAGCCCACACCCGGGCAGCTGGGGGGATCCACCTCCATGGAATGGCACCGTACCTTCCTCAGGACAAATGTGAGCATCCTGCAGGGATGGATGACACAATCCAGGCCTTAGGCAGCTTTTGAGACTGATGAGATGAGGTCTCGGGGACAGGAACAAGAAGGCTGACAGGAGCAGCAGGAGCAGCGTGCAGCGTGTGCTGAGCCCAGGGCCACAACCAGTGCTCACCCGGGCTGGGACATTGAGTCCCAACATGGGATCCCATGGGACAGGGCACGCTGGGATTCGCCCCTGCAGCTCCCCAGTGTGTCCAGAGAGACAGCAAGGAGACAGTGACCTCTGTCAGCGGGACCCTCTGAGTGGGACAACCACTGCTGGGGTGGCTGTGCCAGCTCCCCCATGAACCTCCTGCCCTGGGAACCGGGAGCAAGTGGAAAACACAACTTGGCCAATACTGCCTGTGCCGGAAGCAAATGGAAAGAGAACTGGGGTGTGAAAACCCAAGGTTGTTTATTTACATAAGAACAGCAATGAAAACACAGAACACATTTACTTTTGTAAGAATATTTGTAATAACAACAATTTATAGAATGTATATCCCTAAGAACATATCTAACAACAATATTTGAAATGTATTTACAGAAGACAAAACGAAGCCCTAAAACCTATATGGCAAAAACAAGAACAAACTCTAAAAACTATGTACAAAAGGGTGCCATTTCAGTCCAGGATCTCCATCAGTCCGGGAAGAAAAGCAGGTGCCATGGTCACTCCAGTCAGGCACAGAGAGCTCTTCCGTGTGTCCCCAGGCTGGCACACTGGGACTCTGCTGCCAGAGCTGAGGCTGGCTGGGTCTGTGGCCTGGGCCCCAGGCACTGCCATGGGGCTTGTGTGGCCCAAAGCAAGAACAGGACAGGCTGGGCATGGCCACCAGAACCCAAGGCACTGGGTACCACGTGCCTGAGCAGGGACCACCCAGCCCAATCCCGCCCCAGCCTGGCTGCAGGGAACCCAGTGTGCCTGTGGGGACCACATGCCTGTCGTGCTGCTGGCATTGCTCTTCATCCCAGGACCATGGCCTCCTCTTCATCTTCCTCATCAATGTCCATCTCCTCGGTGTACTCTTCCATTTCCACGTCCATCTCCTCATCCTCATCAACCTCCATCTCTTCCTCTCCAGTCTGTTCTCCATCCACCTCCATCTCCTCCTCCGTATCCATTATTGTGTCCACCTCCATCTCTTCCTCTCCTCTCTTTTCTCCCTCCACTTCCATCTTCTCCTCTCTATCAGTCTGTCTGTCCACCTCCATCTTGTCTTCTCTACCTGCAACAGCCTGCAGAGGTAGCAAAACCTCAGAGTGGGGTCCCTGTCCCACCCCATCCCCCCAGAACTCCAGCCCACACCCGGGCAGCTGGGGGGATCCACCTCCATGGAATGGCACCGTACCTTCCTCAGGACAAATGTGAGCATCCTGCAGGGATGGATGACACAATCCAGGCCTTAGGCAGCTTTTGAGACTGATGAGATGAGGTCTCGGGGACAGGAACAAGAAGGCTGACAGGAGCAGCAGGAGCAGCGTGCAGCGTGTGCTGAGCCCAGGGCCAGCGGTCGTGTTGTGCTGCTTGCTGGCTGCTGGCAGTTCCAGATGGGACATGGATTGTGACATGACCACTGAGCTAGAGAGCCTTTGGTTCCATGCTTAGCAACGTTCCCCCAGACCATGGTGCTCAGAGCCCTGTTCCCAAGGATGGAGCATCCACAGCCTGGGCCAGTGCCTCAGCAGCCTCAGTGGAAGAGAGCAGCTTCCTCAGATCCAACTTCAATCAGCCTCCTGCAGCTGAAAGCCGTCCCCCCTTGTCCTGTTGCCACAGGCCCTGTGGAACACCCTGTCCCAATCTTTCTTGTGGCACCCTTGCAGTCCTGCAGAGCTGCAGTGAGGCCTCCCCAGGGTCTCCTCTTTCCAGGCTGAGCATCCCCAGCCCCACGTGGAAAGCAGGCAGTGTGATCTGGGGGAGTCCAGGCTGGAGTCAAATGGCATCAGGAAATGAGAGACGGAAGCTTTAGGCCCAGGTTTGCCTCTCAATGTACAAAATTAATAAGAGTGGAGGGCAAGATGGTGGGACACTGCTTCTGCTCTAATTGGTGAATATAGTCTCTGTTTTTTTCTTTTTTTCTCTCATGCCCTTGCAGTTTTGGCTGTTTGAAAGGAAGCTTGGCACAATATCCATTGTCTTCTCCATTTGTGAATCACCGAGCAGAATCTGGGCAAGCTGATGTTGCAGAGCAAATCCTGCAAATGTACTGGTCATCCTGAGCCTGGAGAATGCAGTTAAACCCAGCCAAAAGTAATTTCTGGAAAGTCAAGCCTGGTGTACATTCTCTTGACTTTGGCTATGCCAACTTCACCTGAGTCTTATGAAAAAGCAAACAAAAGACTCAAACCAAAACAGACAAAACCTAGAAACAAACAAACCCATGCAAACCAATCAAACAAAGAGACTAAAAAAACCCCAAATAAAACCAAAGGGAATGAAGAGTTAGTATTCGTTTTGAGTTCATCACAGCAGGTAAATGGCTGCTTTCCACAGGATCACCATAAAAAGCCACAGATAACAGCTGCTCCAAAATACACCCAAGAGGAGAACCATCAAAGTAATACATAGCAACTCTGGGGGCAGCTCCCCATTAAGGTGAGGGATGAGCACACAGTGCTACAGCTCCAGCCTTCCCCACCCTGCAGGCTGCTCTTTGCTCCTGATGTAAGAGCCTTGCAGGACTGTGGCCCCTCTCGGTGCATTATAAATCATTCCCACAGCTCTCACTTGAGCCACTGGCATGTCCAGAGCGAGATCCAGGCACAATCCTACTGCCCGCTGAGCCTCTCTGGGAGATCCTGAGCATCTTCCTGCCCAGAGCCACAAAAGAGCTCAGGCTCTGCCTGAACTGGGTTTTCAGGGGAGGTTTCCATATCCCTGCGAGATGTGCTCATCCTTCATCAGGCTGTGCCCAGCCTGGATCAGGGCAGGTTGGATGCCACATGGGATCCATCCTTTGCCCTGCCATGTGATCCTCCATGCAGTGGGGATAAAAAGCCCAGCACTGGGGAACCCCAGGTGCTGCAGCAGTGATAGTTTTGGGAGAAACACAGAGCTGTGCATGGCCAGCTTGAAGTCTGCACTGCTGCGAGCACCAGGCCTGCCATGCTGAGCCCAGGGCCACAACCAGTGCTCACCCGGGCTGGGACATTGAGTCCCAACATGGGATCCCATGGGACAGGGCACGCTGGGATTCGCCCCTGCAGCTCCCCAGTGTGTCCAGAGAGACAGCAAGGAGACAGTGACCTCTGTCAGCGGGACCCTCTGAGTGGGACAACCACTGCTGGGGTGGCTGTGCCAGCTCCCCCATGAACCTCCTGCCCTGGGAACCGGGAGCAAGTGGAAAACACAACTTGGCCAATACTGCCTGTGCCGGAAGCAAATGGAAAGAGAACTGGGGTGTGAAAACCCAAGGTTGTTTATTTACATAAGAACAGCAATGAAAACACAGAACACATTTACTTTTGTAAGAATATTTGTAATAACAACAATTTATAGAATGTATATACCTAAGAACATATCTAACAACAATATTTGAAATGTATTTACAGAAGACAAAACCAAGCCCTAAAACCTATATGGCAAAAAGAAGAACAAACTCTAAAAACTATGTACAAAAGGGTGCCATTTCAGTCCAGGATCTCCATCAGTCCGGGAAGAAAAGCAGGTGCCGTGGTCACTCCAGTCAGGCACAGAGAGCTCTTCCGTGTGTCCCCAGGCTGGCACACTGGGACTCTGCTGCCAGAGCTGAGGCTGGCTGGGTCTGGGGGCTGGGCCCCAGGCACTGCCATGGGGCTTGTGTGGCCCAAAGCAAGCACAGGACAGGCTGGGCATGGCCAGCAGAACCCAAGGCACTGGGTACCACGTGCCTGAGCAGGGACCACCCAGCCCAATCCCGCCCCAGCCTGGCTGCAGGGAACCCACTGTGCCTGTGGGGACCACATGCCTGTCGTGCTGCTGGCATTGCTCTTCATCCCAGGACCATGGCCTCCTCTTCATCTTCCTCATCAATGTCCATCTCCTCGGTGTACTCTTCCATTTCCACGTCCATCTCCTCATCCTCATCAACCTCCATCTCTTCCTCTCCAGTCTGTTCTCCATCCACCTCCATCTCCTCCTCCGTATCCATTATTGTGTCCACCTCCATCTCTTCCTCTCCTCTCTTTTCTCCCTCCACTTCCATCTTCTCCTCTCTATCAGTCTGTCTGTCCACCTCCATCTTGTCTTCTCTACCTGCAACAGCCTGCAGAGGTAGCAAAACCTCAGAGTGGAGTCCCTGTCCCACCCCATCCCCCCAGAACTCCAGCCCACACCCGGGCAGCTGGGGGGATCCACCTCCATGGAATGGCACCGTACCTTCCTCAGGACAAATGTGAGCATCCTGCAGGGATGGATGACACAATCCAGGCCTTAGGCAGCTTTTGAGACTGATGAGATGAGGTCTCGGGGACAGGAACAAGAAGGCTGACAGGAGCAGCAGGAGCAGCGTGCAGCGTGTGCTGAGCCCAGGGCCAGCGGTTGTGTTGTGCTGCTTGCTGGCTGCTGGCAGTTCCAGATGGGACATGGATTGTGACATGACCACTGAGCTAGAGAGCCTTTGGTTCCATGCTTAGCAACGTTCCCCCAGACCATGGTGCTCAGAGCCCTGTTCCCAAGGATGGAGCATCCACAGCCTGGGCCAGTGCCTCAGCACCCTCAGTGGAAGAGAGCAGCTTCCTCAGATCCAACTTCAATCAGCCTCCTGCAGCTGAAAGCCGTCCCCCCTTGTCCTGTTGCCACAGGCCCTGTGGAACACCCTGTCCCAATCTTTCTTGTGGCACCCTTGCAGTCCTGCAGAGCTGCAGTGAGGCCTCCCCAGGGTCTCCTCTTTCCAGGCTGAGCATCCCCAGCCCCACGTGGAAAGCAGGCAGTGTGATCTGGGGGAGTCCAGGCTGGAGTCAAATGGCATCAGGAACTGAGAGACGGAAGCTTTAGGCCCAGGTTTGCCTCTCAATGTACAAAATTAATAAGAGTGGAGGGCAACATGGTGTGACACTGCTTCTGCTCTAATTGGTGAATATAGTCTCTGTTTTTTTCTTTTTTTCTCTCATGCCCTTGCAGTTTTGGCTGTTTGAAAGGAAGCTTGGCACAATATCCATTGTCTTCTCCATTTGTGAATCACCGAGCAGAGTCTGGGCAAGCTGATGTTGCAGAGCAAATCCTGCAAATGTACTGGTCATCCTGAGCCTGGAGAATGCAGTTAAACCCAGCCAAAAGTAATTTCTGGAAAGTCAAGCCTGGTGTACATTCTCTTGACTTTGGCTATGCCAACTTCACCTGAGTCTTATGAAAAAGCAAACAAAAGACTCAAACCAAAACAGACAAAACCTAGAAACAAACGAACCCATGCAAACCAATCAAACAAAGAGACTAAAAATACCCCAAATAAAACCAAAGGGAATGAAGAGTTAGTATTAGTTTTGAGTTCATCACAGCAGGTAAATGGCTGCTTTCCACAGGATCACCATAAAAAGCCACAGATAACAGCTGCTCCAAAATACACCCAACAGGAGAACCATCAAAGTAATACATAGCAACTCTGGGGGCAGCTCCCCATTAAGGTGAGGGATGAGCACACAGTGCTACAGCTCCAGCCTTCCCCACCCTGCAGGCTGCTCTTTGCTCCTGATGTAAGAGCCTTGCAGGACTGTGGCCCCTCTCGGTGCATTATAAATCATTCCCACAGCTGTCACTTGAGCCACTGGCATGTCCAGAGCGAGATCCAGGCACAATCCTACTGCCCGCTGAGCCTCTCTGGGAGATCCTGAGCATCTTCCTGCCCAGAGCCACAAAAGAGCTCAGGCTCTGCCTGAACTGGGTTTTCAGGGGAGGTTTCCATATCCCTGCGAGATGTGCTCATCCTTTATCAGGCTGTGCCCAGCCTGGATCAGGGCAGGTTGGATGCCACATGGGATCCATCCTTTGCCCTGCCATGTGATCCTCCATGCAGTGGGGATAAAAAGCCCAGCACTGGGGAACCCCAGGTGCTGCAGCAGTGATAGTTTTGGGAGAAACACGGAGCTGTGCATGGCCAGCTTGAAGTCTGCACTGCTGCGAGCACCAGGCCTGCCATGCTGAGCCCAGGGCCACAACCAGTGCTCACCCGGGCTGGGACATTGAGTCCCAACATGGGATCCCATGGGACAGGGCACGCTGGGATTCGCCCCTGCAGCTCCCCAGTGTGTCCAGAGAGACAGCAAGGAGACAGTGACCTCTGTCAGCGGGACCCTCTGAGTGGGACAACCACTGCTGGGGTGGCTGTGCCAGCTCCCCCATGAACCTCCTGCCCTGGGAACCGGGAGCAAGTGGAAAACACAACTTGGCCAATACTGCCTGTGCCGGAAGCAAATGGAAAGAGAACTGGGGTGTGAAAACCCAAGGTTGTTTATTTACATAAGAACAGCAATGAAAACACAGAACACATTTACTTTTGTAAGAATATTTGTAATAACAACAATTTATAGAATGTATATACCTAAGAACATATCTAACAACAATATTTGAAATGTATTTACAGAAGACAAAACCAAGCCCTAAAACCTATATGGCCAAAACAAGAACAAACTCTAAAAACTATGTACAAAAGGGTGCCTTTTCAGTCCAGGATCTCCATCAGTCCGGGAAGAAAAGCAGGTGCCGTGGTCACTCCAGTCAGGCACAGAGAGCTCTTCCGTGTGTCCCCAGGCTGGCACACTGGGACTCTGCTGCCAGAGCTGAGGCTGGCTGGGTCTGGGGGCTGGGCCCCAGGCACTGCCATGGGGCTTGTGTGGCCCAAAGCAAGAACAGGACAGGCCTGGCATGGCCACCAGAACCCAAGGCACTGGGTACCACGTGCCTGAGCAGGGACCACCCAGCCCAATCCCGCCCCAGCCTGGCTGCAGGGAACCCACTGTGCCTGTGGGGACCACATGCCTGTCCTGCTGCTGGCATCGCTCTTCATCCCAGGACCATGGCCTCCTCTTCATCTTCCTCATCAATGTCCATCTCCTCGGTGTACTCTTCCATTTCCACGTCCATCTCCTCATCCTCGTCAACCTCCATCTCTTCCTCTCCAGTCTGTTCTCCATCCACCTCCATCTCCTCCTCCGTATCCATTATTGTGTCCACCTCCATCTCTTCCTCTCCTCTCTTTTCTCCCTCCACTTCCATCTTCTCCTCTCTATCAGTCTGTCTGTCCACCTCCATCTTGTCTTCTCTACCTGCAACAGCCTGCAGAGGTAGCAAAACCTCAGAGTGGGGTCCCTGTCCCACCCCATCCCCCCAGAACTCCAGCCCACACCCGGGCAGCTGGGGGGATCCACCTCCATGGAATGGCACCGTACCTTCCTCAGGACAAATGTGAGCATCCTGCAGGGATGGATGACACAATCCAGGCCTTAGGCAGCTTTTGAGACTGATGAGATGAGGTCTCGGGGACAGGAACAAGAAGGCTGACAGGAGCAGCAGGAGCAGCGTGCAGCGTGTGCTGAGCCCAGGGCCAGCGGTCGTGTTGTGCTGCTTGCTGGCTGCTGGCAGTTCCAGATGGGACATGGATTGTGACATGACCACTGAGCTAGAGAGCCTTTGGTTCCATGCTTAGCAACGTTCCCCCAGACCATGGTGCTCAGAGCCCTGTTCCCAAGGATGGAGCATCCACAGCCTGGGCCAGTGCCTCAGCACCCTCAGTGGAAGAGAGCAGCTTCCTCAGATCCAACTTCAATCAGCCTCCTGCAGCTGAAAGCCGTCCCCCCTTGTCCTGTTGCCACAGGCCCTGTGGAACACCCTGTCCCAATCTTTCTTGTGGCACCCTTGCAGTCCTGCAGAGCTGCAGTGAGGCCTCCCCAGGGTCTCCTCTTTCCAGGCTGAGCATCCCCAGCCCCACGTGGAAAGCAGGCAGTGTGATCTGGGGGAGTCCAGGCTGGAGTCAAATGGCATCAGGAACTGAGAGACGGAAGCTTTAGGCCCAGGTTTGCCTCTCAATGTACAAAATTAATAAGAGTGGAGGGCAAGATGGTGGGACACTGCTTCTGCTCTAATTGGTGAATATAGTCTCTGTTTTTTTTCTTTTTTTCTCTCATGCCCTTGCAGTTTTGGCTGTTTGAAAGGAAGCTTGGCACAATATCCATTGTCTTCTCCATTTGTGAATCACCGAGCAGAGTCTGGGCAAGCTGATGTTGCAGAGCAAATCCTGCAAATGTACTGGTCATCCTGAGCCTGGAGAATGCAGTTAAACCCAGCCAAAAGTAATTTCTGGAAAGTCAAGCCTGGTGTACATTCTCTTGACTTTGGCTATGCCAACTTCACCTGAGTCTTATGAAAAAGCAAACAAAAGACTCAAACCAAAACAGACAAAACCTAGAGACAAACAAACCCATGCAAACCAATCAAACAAAGAGACTAAAAAACCCCAAATAAAACCAAAGGGAATGAAGACTTAGTATTAGTTTTGAGTTCATCACAGCAGGTAAATGGCTGCTTTCCACAGGATCACCATAAAAAGCCACAGATAACAGCTGCTCCAAAATACACCCAACAGGAGAACCATCAAAGCGATACATAGCAACTCTGGGGGCAGCTACCCATTAAGGTGAGGGATGAGCACACAGTGCTACAGCTCCAGCCTTCCCCACCCTGCAGGCTGCTCTTTGCTCCTGATGTAAGAGCCTTGCAGGACTGTGGCCCCTCTCGGTGCATTATAAATCATTCCCACAGCTCTCACTTGAGCCACTGGCATGTCCAGAGCGAGATCCAGGCACAATCCTACTGCCCGCTGAGCCTCTCTGGGAGATCCTGAGCATCTTCCTGCCCAGAGCCACAAAAGAGCTCAGGCTCTGCCTGAACTGGGTTTTCAGGGGAGGTTTCCATATCCCTGCGAGATGTGCTCATCCTTCATCAGGCTGTGCCCAGCCTGGATCAGGGCAGGTTGGATGCCACATGGGATCCATCCTTTGCCCTGCCATGTGATCCTCCATGCAGTGGGGATAAAAAGCCCAGCACTGGGGAACCCCAGGTGCTGCAGCAGTGATAGTTTTGGGAGAAACACGGAGCTGTGCATGGCCAGCTTGAAGTCTGCACTGCTGCGAGCACCAGGCCTGCCATGCTGAGCCCAGGGCCACAACCAGTGCTCACCCGGGCTGGGACATTGAGTCCCAACATGGGATCCCATGGGACAGGGCACGCTGGGATTCGCCCCTGCAGCTCCCCAGTGTGTCCAGAGAGACAGCAAGGAGACAGTGACCTCTGTCAGCGGAACCCTCTGAGTGGGACAACCACTGCTGGGGTGGCTGTGCCAGCTCCCCCATGAACCTCCAGCCCTGGGAACCGGGAGCAAGTGGAAAACACAACTTGGCCAATACTGCCTGTGCCGGAAGCAAATGGAAAGAGAACTGGGGTGTGAAAACCCAAGGTTGTTTATTTACATAAGAACAGCAATGAAAACACAGAACACATTTACTTTTGTAAGAATATTTGTAATAACAACAATTTATAGAATGTATATACCTAAGAACATATCTAACAACAATATTTGAAATGTATTTACAGAAGACAAAACCAAGCCCTAAAACCTATATGGCAAAAACAAGAACAAACTCTAAAAACTATGTACAAAAGGGTGCCATTTCAGTCCAGGATCTCCATCAGTCCGGGAAGAAAAGCAGGTGCCGTGGTCACTCCAGTCAGGCACAGAGAGCTCTTCCGTGTGTCCCCAGGCTGGCACACTGGGACTCTGCTGCCAGAGCTGAGGCTGGCTGGGTCTGGGGGCTGGGCCCCAGGCACTGCCATGGGGCTTGTGTGGCCCAAAGCAAGAACAGGACAGGCTGGGCATGGCCAGCAGAACCCAAGGCACTGGGTACCACGTGCCTGAGCAGGGACCACCCAGCCCAATCCCGCCCCAGCCTGGCTGCAGGGAACCCACTGTGCCTGTGGGGACCACATGCCTGTCGTGCTGCTGGCATTGCTCTTCATCCCAGGACCATGGCCTCCTCTTCATCTTCCTCATCAATGTCCATCTCCTCGGTGTACTCTTCCATTTCCACGTCCATCTCCTCATCCTCATCAACCTCCATCTCTTCCTCTCCAGTCTGTTCTCCATCCACCTCCATCTCCTCCTCCGTATCCATTATTGTGTCCACCTCCATCTCTTCCTCTCCTCTCTTTTCTCCCTCCACTTCCATCTTCTCCTCTCTATCAGTCTGTCTGTCCACCTCCATCTTGTCTTCTCTACCTGCAACAGCCTGCAGAGGTAGCAAAACCTCAGAGTGGGGTCCCTGTCCCACCCCATCCCCCCAGAACACCAGCCCACACCTGGGCAGCTGGGGGGATCCACCTCCATGGAATGGCACCGTACCTTCCTCAGGACAAATGTGAGCATCCTGCAGGGATGGATGACACAATCCAGGCCTTAGGCAGCTTTTGAGACTGATGAGATGAGGTCTCGGGGACAGGAACAAGAAGGGTGACAGGAGCAGCAGGAGCAGCGTGCAGCGTGTGCTGAGCCCAGGGCCAACGGTCGTGTTGTGCTGCTTGCTGGCTGCTGGCAGTTCCAGATGGGACATGGATTGTGACATGACCACTGAGCTAGAGAGCCTTTGGTTCCATGCTTAGAAACGTTCCCCCAGACCATGGTGCTCAGAGCCCTGTTCCCAAGGATGGAGCATCCACAGCCTGGGCCAGTGCCTCAGCACCCTCAGTGGAAGAGAGCAGCTTGCTCAGATCCAACTTCAATCAGCCTCCTGCAGCTGAAAGCCGTCCCCCCTTGTCCTGTTGCCACAGGCCCTGTGGAACACCCTGTCCCAATCTTTCTTGTGGCACCCTTGCAGTCCTGCAGAGCTGCAGTGAGGCCTCCCCAGGGTCTCCTCTTTCCAGGCTGAGCATCCCCAGCCCCACGTGGAAAGCAGGCAGTGTGATCTGGGGGAGTCCAGGCTGGAGTCAAATGGCATCAGGAACTGAGAGACGGAAGCTTTAGGCCCAGGTTTGCCTCTCAATGTACAAAATTAATAAGAGTGGAGGGCAAGATGGTGGGACACTGCTTCTGCTCTAATTGGTGAATATAGTCACTGTTTTTTTCTTTTTTTCTCTCATGCTCTTGCAGTTTTGGCTGTTTGAAAGGAAGCTTGGCACAATATCCATTGTCTTCTCCATTTGTGAATCACTGAGCAGAGTCTGGGCAAGCTGATGTTGCAGAGCAAATCCTGCAAATGTACTGGTCATCCTGAGCCTGGAGAATGCAGTTAAACCCAGCCAAAAGTAATTTCTGGAAAGTCAAGCCTGGTGTACATTCTCTTGACTTTGGCTATGCCAACTTCACCTGAGTCTTATGAAAAAGCAAACAAAAGACTCAAACAAAAACAGACAAAACCTAGAGACAAACAAACCCATGCAAACCAATCAAACAAAGAGACTAAAAAAACCCCAAATAAAACCAAAGGGAATGAAGAGTTAGTATTAGTTTTGAGTTCATCACAGCAGGTAAATGGCTGCTTTCCACAGGATCACCATAAAAAGCCACAGATAACAGCTGCTCCAAGATACACCCAACAGGAGAACCATCAAAGTGATACATAGCAACTCTGGGGGCAGCTCCCCATTAAGGTGAGGGATGAGCACACAGTGCTACAGCTCCAGCCTTCCCCACCCTGCAGGCTGCTCTTTGCTCCTGATGTAAGAGCCTTGCAGGACTGTGGCCCCTCTCGGTGCATTATAAATCATTCCCACAGCTCTCACTTGAGCCACTGGCATGTCCAGAGCGAGATCCAGGCACAATGCTACTGCCCGCTGAGCCTCTCTGGGAGATCCTGAGCATCTTCCTGCCCAGAGCCACAAAAGAGCTCAGGCTCTGCCTGAACTGGGTTTTCAGGGGAGGTTTCCATATCCCTGCGAGATGTGCTCATCCTTCATCAGGCTGTGCCCAGCCTGGATCAGGGCAGGTTGGATGCCACATGGGATCCATCCTTTGCCCTGCCATGTGACCCTCCATGCGGTGGGGATAAAAAGCCCAGCACTGGGGAACCCCAGGTGCTGCAGCAGTGATAGTTTTGGGAGAAACACGGAGCTGTGCATGGCCAGCTTGAAGTCTGCACTGCTGTGAGCACCAGGCCTGCCATGCTGAGCCCAGGGCCACAACCAGTGCTCACCCGGGCTGGGACATTGAGTCCCAACATGGGATCCCATGGGACAGGGCACGCTGGGATTCGCCCCTGCAGCTGCCCAGTGTGTCCAGAGAGACAGCAAGGAGACAGTGACCTCTGTCAGCGGGGCCCTCTGAGTGGGACAACCACTGCTGGGGTGGCTGTGCCAGCTCCCCCATGAACCTCCAGCCCTGGGAACCGGGAGCAAGTGGAAAACACAACTTGGCCAATACTGCCTGTGCCGGAAGCAAATGGAAAGAGAACTGGGGTGTGAAAACCCAAGGTTGTTTATTTACATAAGAACAGCAATGAAAACACAGAACACATTTACTTTTGTAAGAATATTTGTAATAACAACAATTTATAGAATGTATATACCTAAGAACATATCTAACAACAATATTTGAAATGTATTTACAGAAGACAAAACCAAGCCCTAAAACCTATATGGCAAAAACAAGAACAAACTCTAAAAACTATGTACAAAAGGGTGCCATTTCAGTCCAGGATCTCCATCAGTCCGGGAAGAAAAGCAGGTGCCATGGTCACTCCAGTCAGGCACAGAGGGCTCTTCCGTGTGTCCCCAGGCTGGCACACTGGGACTCTGCTGCCAGAGCTGAGGCTGGCTGGGTCTGGGGGCTGGGCCCCAGGCACTGCCATGGGGCTTGTGTGGCCCAAAGCAAGAACAGGACAGGCTGGGCATGGCCAGCAGAACCCAAGGCACTGGGTACCACGTGCCTGAGCAGGGACCACCCAGCCCAATCCCGCCCCAGCCTGGCTGCAGGGAACCCACTGTGCCTGTGGGGACCACATGCCTGTCCTGCTGCTGGCATCGCTCTTCATCCCAGGACCATGGCCTCCTCTTCATCTTCCTCATCAGTGTGCATCTCCTCGGTGTACTCTTCCATTTCCACGTCCATCTCCTCATCCTCATCAACCTCCATCTCTTCCTCTCCAGTCTGTTCTCCATCCACCTCCATCTCCTCCTCCGTATGCATTATTGTGTCCACCTCCATCTCTTCCTCTCCTCTCTTTTCTCCCTCCACTTCCATCTTCTCCTCTCTATCAGTCTGTCTGTCCACCTCCATCTTGTCTTCTCTACCTGCAACAGCCTGCAGAGGTAGCAAAACCTCAGAGTGGGGTCCCTACCCCACCCCATTTCCCCAGAACTCCAGCCCACACCCGGGCAGCTGGGGGGATCCACCTCCATGGAATGGCACCGTACCTTCCTCAGGACAAATGTGAGCATCCTGCAGGGATGGATGACACAATCCAGGCCTTAGGCAGCTTTTGAGACTGATGAGATGATGTCTCGGGGGCAGGAACAAGAAGGGTGACAGGAGCAGCAGGAGCAGCGTGCAGCGTGTGCTGAGCCCAGGGCCAACGGTCGTGTTGTGCTGCTTGCTGGCTGCTGGCAGTTCCAGATGGGACATGGATTGTGACATGACCACTGAGCTAGAGAGCCTTTGGTTCCATGCTTAGCAACATTCCCCCAGACCATGGTGCTCAGAGCCCTGTTCCCAAGGATGGAGCATCCACAGCCTGGGCCAGTGCCTCAGCACCCTCAGTGGAAGAGAGCAGCTTCCTCAGATCCAACTTCAATCAGCCTCCTGCAGCTGAAAGCCGTCCCCCCTTGTCCTGTTGCCACAGGCCCTGTGGAACACCCTGTCCCAATCTTTCTTGTGGCACCCTTGCAGTCCTGCAGAGCTGCAGTGAGGCCTCCCCAGGGTCTCCTCTTTCCAGGCTGAACATCCCCAGCCCCACGTGGAAAGCAGGCAGTGTGATCTGGGGGAGTCCAGGCTGGAGTCAAATGGCATCAGGAACTGAGAGACGGAAGCTTTAGGCCCAGGTTTGCCTCTCAATGTACAAAATTAATAAGAGTGGAGGGCAACATGGTGGGACACTGCTTCTGCTCTAATTGGTGAATATAGTCTCTGTTTTTTTCTTTTTTTCTCTCATGCCCTTGCAGTTTTGGCTGTTTGAAAGGAAGCTTGGCACAATATCCATTGTCTTCTCCATTTGTGAATCACCGAGCAGAGTCTGGGCAAGCTGATGTTGCAGAGCAAATCCTGCAAATGTACTGGTCATCCTGAGCCTGGAGAATGCAGTTAAACCCAGCCAAAAGTAATTTCTGGAAAGTCAAGCCTGGTGTACATTCTCTTGACTTTGGCTATGCCAACTTCACCTGAGTCTTATGAAAAAGCAAACAAAAGACTCAAACCAAAACAGACAAAACCTAGAGACAAACGAACCCATGCAAACCAATCAAACAAAGAGACTAAAAAAACCCCAAATAAAACCAAAGGGAATGAAGAGTTAGTATTAGTTTTGAGTTCATCACAGCAGGTAAATGGCTGCTTTCCACAGGATCACCATGAAAAGCCACAGATAACAGCTGCTCCAAAATACACCCAACAGGAGAACCATCAAAGTGATACATAGCAACTCTGGGGGCAGCTCCCCATGAAGGTGAGGGATGAGCACACAGTGCTACAGCTCCAGCCTTCCCCACCCTGCAGGCTGCTCTTTGCTCCTGATGTAAGAGCCTTGCAGGACTGTGGCCCCTCTCGGTGCATTATAAATCATTCCCACAGCTCTCACTTGAGCCACTGGCATGTCCAGAGCGAGATCCAGGCACAATCCTACTGCCCGCTGAGCCTCTCTGGGAGATCCTGAGCATCTTCCTGCCCAGAGCCACAAAAGAGCTCAGGCTCTGCCTGAACTGGGTTTTCAGGGGAGGTTTCCATATCCCTGCGAGATGTGCTCATCCTTCATCAGGCTGTGCCCAGCCTGGATCAGGGCAGGTTGGATGCCACATGGGATCCATCCTTTGCCCTGCCATGTGATCCTCCATGCAGTGGGGATAAAAAGCCCAGCACTGGGGAACCCCAGGTGCTGCAGCAGTGATAGTTTTGGGAGAAACACGGAGCTGTGCATGGCCAGCTTGAAGTCTGCACTGCTGCGAGCACCAGGCCTGCCATGCTGAGCCCAGGGCCACAACCAGTGCTCACCCGGGCTGGGACATTGAGTCCCAACATGGGATCCCATGGGACAGGGCACGCTGGGATTCGCCCCTGCAGCTCCCCAGTGTGTCCAGAGAGACAGCAAGGAGACAGTGACCTCTGTCAGCGGAACCCTCTGAGTGGGACAACCACTGCTGGGGTGGCTGTGCCAGCTCCCCCATGAACCTCCAGCCCTGGGAACCGGGAGCAAGTGGAAAACACAACTTGGCCAATACTGCCTGTGCCGGAAGCAAATGGAAAGAGAACTGGGGTGTGAAAACCCAAGGTTGTTTATTTACATAAGAACAGCAATGAAAACACAGAACACATTTACTTTTGTAAGAATATTTGTAATAACAACAATTTATAGAATGTATATACCTAAGAACATATCTAACAACAATATTTGAAATGTATTTACAGAAGACAAAACCAAGCCCTAAAACCTATATGGCAAAAACAAGAACAAACTCTAAAAACTATGTACAAAAGGGTGCCATTTCAGTCCAGGATCTCCATCAGTCCGGGAAGAAAAGCAGGTGCCGTGGTCACTCCAGTCAGGCACAGAGAGCTCTTCCGTGTGTCCCCAGGCTGGCACACTGGGACTCTGCTGCCAGAGCTGAGGCTGGCTGGGTCTGGGGGCTGGGCCCCAGGCACTGCCATGGGGCTTGTGTGGCCCAAAGCAAGAACAGGACAGGCTGGGCATGGCCAGCAGAACCCAAGGCACTGGGTACCACGTGCCTGAGCAGGGACCACCCAGCCCAATCCCGCCCCAGCCTGGCTGCAGGGAACCCACTGTGCCTATGGGGACCACATGCCTGTCGTGCTGCTGGCATTGCTCTTCATCCCAGGACCATGGCCTCCTCTTCATCTTCCTCATCAATGTCCATCTCCTCGGTGTACTCTTCCATTTCCACGTCCATCTCCTCATCCTCATCAACCTCCATCTCTTCCTCTCCAGTCTGTTCTCCATCCACCTCCATCTCCTCCTCCGTATCCATTATTGTGTCCACCTCCATCTCTTCCTCTCCTCTCTTTTCTCCCTCCACTTCCATCTTCTCCTCTCTATCAGTCTGTCTGTCCACCTCCATCTTGTCTTCTCTACCTGCAACAGCCTGCAGAGGTAGCAAAACCTCAGAGTGGGGTCCCTGTCCCACCCCATCCCCCCAGAACACCAGCCCACACCTGGGCAGCTGGGGGGATCCACCTCCATGGAATGGCACCGTACCTTCCTCAGGACAAATGTGAGCATCCTGCAGGGATGGATGACACAATCCAGGCCTTAGGCAGCTTTTGAGACTGATGAGATGAGGTCTCGGGGACAGGAACAAGAAGGGTGACAGGAGCAGCAGGAGCAGCGTGCAGCGTGTGCTGAGCCCAGGGCCAACGGCTGTGTTGTGCTGCTTGCTGGCTGCTGGCAGTTCCAGATGGGACATGGATTGTGACATGACCACTGAGCTAGAGAGCCTTTGGTTCCATGCTTAGCAACGTTCCCCCAGACCATGGTGCTCAGAGCCCTGTTCCCAAGGATGGAGCATCCACAGCCTGGGCCAGTGCCTCAGCACCCTCAGTGGAAGAGAGCAGCTTGCTCAGATCCAACTTCAATCAGCCTCCTGCAGCTGAAAGCCGTCCCCCCTTGTCCTGTTGCCACAGGCCCTGTGGAACACCCTGTCCCAATCTTTCTTGTGGCACCCTTGCAGTCCTGCAGAGCTGCAGTGAGGCCTCCCCAGGGTCTCCTCTTTCCAGGCTGAGCATCCCCAGCCCCACGTGGAAAGCAGGCAGTGTGATCTGGGGGAGTCCAGGCTGGAGTCAAATGGCATCAGGAACTGAGAGACGGAAGCTTTAGGCCCAGGTTTGCCTCTCAATGTACAAAATTAATAAGAGTGGAGGGCAAGATGGTGGGACACTGCTTCTGCTCTAATTGGTGAATATAGTCACTGTTTTTTTCTTTTTTTCTCTCATGCTCTTGCAGTTTTGGCTGTTTGAAAGGAAGCTTGGCACAATATCCATTGTCTTCTCCATTTGTGAATCACTGAGCAGAGTCTGGGCAAGCTGATGTTGCAGAGCAAATCCTGCAAATGTACTGGTCATCCTGAGCCTGGAGAATGCAGTTAAACCCAGCCAAAAGTAATTTCTGGAAAGTCAAGCCTGGTGTACATTCTCTTGACTTTGGCTATGCCAACTTCACCTGAGTCTTATGAAAAAGCAAACAAAAGACTCAAACAAAAACAGACAAAACCTAGAGACAAACAAACCCATGCAAACCAATCAAACAAAGAGACTAAAAAAACCCCAAATAAAACCAAAGGGAATGAAGAGTTAGTATTAGTTTTGAGTTCATCACAGCAGGTAAATGGCTGCTTTCCACAGGATCACCATAAAAAGCCACAGATAACAGCTGCTCCAAGATACACCCAACAGGAGAACCATCAAAGTGATACATAGCAACTCTGGGGGCAGCTCCCCATTAAGGTGAGGGATGAGCACACAGTGCTACAGCTCCAGCCTTCCCCACCCTGCAGGCTGCTCTTTGCTCCTGATGTAAGAGCCTTGCAGGACTGTGGCCCCTCTCGGTGCATTATAAATCATTCCCACAGCTCTCACTTGAGCCACTGGCATGTCCAGAGCGAGATCCAGGCACAATGCTACTGCCCGCTGAGCCTCTCTGGGAGATCCTGAGCATCTTCCTGCCCAGAGCCACAAAAGAGCTCAGGCTCTGCCTGAACTGGGTTTTCAGGGGAGGTTTCCATATCCCTGCGAGATGTGCTCATCCTTCATCAGGCTGTGCCCAGCCTGGATCAGGGCAGGTTGGATGCCACATGGGATCCATCCTTTGCCCTGCCATGTGACCCTCCATGCGGTGGGGATAAAAAGCCCAGCACTGGGGAACCCCAGGTGCTGCAGCAGTGATAGTTTTGGGAGAAACACGGAGCTGTGCATGGCCAGCTTGAAGTCTGCACTGCTGTGAGCACCAGGCCTGCCATGCTGAGCCCAGGGCCACAACCAGTGCTCACCCGGGCTGGGACATTGAGTCCCAACATGGGATCCCATGGGACAGGGCACGCTGGGATTCGCCCCTGCAGCTGCCCAGTGTGTCCAGAGAGACAGCAAGGAGACAGTGACCTCTGTCAGCGGGGCCCTCTGAGTGGGACAACCACTGCTGGGGTGGCTGTGCCAGCTCCCCCATGAACCTCCAGCCCTGGGAACCGGGAGCAAGTGGAAAACACAACTTGGCCAATACTGCCTGTGCCGGAAGCAAATGGAAAGAGAACTGGGGTGTGAAAACCCAAGGTTGTTTATTTACATAAGAACAGCAATGAAAACACAGAACACATTTACTTTTGTAAGAATATTTGTAATAACAACAATTTATAGAATGTATATACCTAAGAACATATCTAACAACAATATTTGAAATGTATTTACAGAAGACAAAACCAAGCCCTAAAACCTATATGGCAAAAACAAGAACAAACTCTAAAAACTATGTACAAAAGGGTGCCATTTCAGTCCAGGATCTCCATCAGTCCGGGAAGAAAAGCAGGTGCCATGGTCACTCCAGTCAGGCCCAGAGGGCTCTTCCGTGTGTCCCCAGGCTGGCACACTGGGACTCTGCTGCCAGAGCTGAGGCTGGCTGGGTCTGGGGGCTGGGCCCCAGGCACTGCCATGGGGCTTGTGTGGCCCAAAGCAAGAACAGGACAGGCTGGGCATGGCCAGCAGAACCCAAGGCACTGGGTACCACGTGCCTGAGCAGGGACCACCCAGCCCAATCCCGCCCCAGCCTGGCTGCAGGGAACCCACTGTGCCTGTGGGGACCACATGCCTGTCGTGCTGCTGGCATCGCTCTTCATCCCAGGACCATGGCCTCCTCTTCATCTTCCTCATCAGTGTGCATCTCCTCGGTGTACTCTTCCATTTCCACGTCCATCTCCTCATCCTCATCAACCTCCATCTCTTCCTCTCCAGTCTGTTCTCCATCCACCTCCATCTCCTCCTCCGTATGCATTATTGTGTCCACCTCCATCTCTTCCTCTCCTCTCTTTTCTCCCTCCACTTCCATCTTCTCCTCTCTATCAGTCTGTCTGTCCACCTCCATCTTGTCTTCTCTACCTGCAACAGCCTGCAGAGGTAGCAAAACCTCAGAGTGGGGTCCCTACCCCACCCCATTTCCCCAGAACTCCAGCCCACACCCGGGCAGCTGGGGGGATCCACCTCCATGGAATGGCACCGTACCTTCCTCAGGACAAATGTGAGCATCCTGCAGGGATGGATGACACAATCCAGGCCTTAGGCAGCTTTTGAGACTGATGAGATGATGTCTCGGGGGCAGGAACAAGAAGGGTGACAGGAGCAGCAGGAGCAGCGTGCAGCGTGTGCTGAGCCCAGGGCCAACGGTCGTGTTGTGCTGCTTGCTGGCTGCTGGCAGTTCCAGATGGGACATGGATTGTGACATGACCACTGAGCTAGAGAGCCTTTGGTTCCATGCTTAGCAACATTCCCCCAGACCATGGTGCTCAGAGCCCTGTTCCCAAGGATGGAGCATCCACAGCCTGGGCCAGTGCCTCAGCACCCTCAGTGGAAGAGAGCAGCTTCCTCAGATCCAACTTCAATCAGCCTCCTGCAGCTGAAAGCCGTCCCCCCTTGTCCTGTTGCCACAGGCCCTGTGGAACACCCTGTCCCAATCTTTCTTGTGGCACCCTTGCAGTCCTGCAGAGCTGCAGTGAGGCCTCCCCAGGGTCTCCTCTTTCCAGGCTGAACATCCCCAGCCCCACGTGGAAAGCAGGCAGTGTGATCTGGGGGAGTCCAGGCTGGAGTCAAATGGCATCAGGAACTGAGAGACGGAAGCTTTAGGCCCAGGTTTGCCTCTCAATGTACAAAATTAATAAGAGTGGAGGGCAACATGGTGGGACACTGCTTCTGCTCTAATTGGTGAATATAGTCTCTGTTTTTTTCTTTTTTTCTCTCATGCCCTTGCAGTTTTGGCTGTTTGAAAGGAAGCTTGGCACAATATCCATTGTCTTCTCCATTTGTGAATCACCGAGCAGAGTCTGGGCAAGCTGATGTTGCAGAGCAAATCCTGCAAATGTACTGGTCATCCTGAGCCTGGAGAATGCAGTTAAACCCAGCCAAAAGTAATTTCTGGAAAGTCAAGCCTGGTGTACATTCTCTTGACTTTGGCTATGCCAACTTCACCTGAGTCTTATGAAAAAGCAAACAAAAGACTCAAACCAAAACAGACAAAACCTAGAAACAAACGAACCCATGCAAACCAATCAAACAAAGAGACTAAAAAAACCCCAAATAAAACCAAAGGGAATGAAGAGTTAGTATTAGTTTTGAGTTCATCACAGCAGGTAAATGGCTGCTTTCCACAGGATCACCATGAAAAGCCACAGATAACAGCTGCTCCAAAATACACCCAACAGGAGAACCATCAAAGTGATACATAGCAACTCTGGGGGCAGCTCCCCATGAAGGTGAGGGATGAGCACACAGTGCTACAGCTCCAGCCTTCCCCACCCTGCAGGCTGCTCTTTGCTCCTGATGTAAGAGCCTTGCAGGACTGTGGCCCCTCTCGGTGCATTATAAATCATTCCCACAGCTCTCACTTGAGCCACTGGCATGTCCAGAGCGAGATCCAGGCACAATCCTACTGCCCGCTGAGCCTCTCTGGGAGATCCTGAGCATCTTCCTGCCCAGAGCCACAAAAGAGCTCAGGCTCTGCCTGAACTGGGTTTTCAGGCGAGGTTTCCATATCCCTGCGAGATGTGCTCATCCTTCATCAGGCTGTGCCCAGCCTGGATCAGGGCAGGTTGGATGCCACATGGGATCCATCCTTTGCCCTGCCATGTGATCCTCCATGCAGTGGGTGTTATAAGTTGAGGCGAATAATTTGATTCAGCCTTTTAAGATCAATTAATAATTTTATTAATTACAGCAAGTGATAGCAAGCAAAACAGCACTGGATTCAGCTGGGAGCCTGGCTCCGCCAAAAGCTGACAACCTTTCCTTCTCTTCAGTCCCTTTTTATCTTGCATGAGTGGGGGTGGTGAGTCTCGTTCCACCGTGGTTATCAGTCCCAAAAACAATGGATTTCACATGTGGGGTGGTGTGTCTTCTTCCACTTTGGTTTATCAGTTTTCAGCAACAATGGGTTTCCACTGCAGTTATCAGTTCCAGCCAGTCCTGCAAAATCTTTCACAATCTTTGTTTGTGGTTACCAGTCAAGCCTGCAAATTCCATGTCCCGACTTCCCCCCCTTTTATCCTAATTTCATACTTTTGATGAACAAACAAGTCAATGCAGTTTCTCACAGTCCCCCATTTCATATTTTATCATTTTGTTCATCAAATCGTTTTATTTCTTGGTGGGCTAGAATCAAAGTCTCTTCTACTTCAGGATCTCTAGGGAGAGTTTCATATTTGGCTTTGATTAGCATCAGGTGTGCTGCTTCCAATCTTCTTTTTACTATTTCAATTACCTTGTTGAATATACATGGGCCAAATGTTAATCCTAACACTAATAATATTAAAGGACCCGCAATTGTAGATAGTAAGGTTGTTAACCAAGGGGAGTGATTAAACCAGGTCTCATACCAGCTCTGCTGGGCCTCTCTTTCCCTTTTCCTTTTCTCAAGTCCTGCTTTCAGTTTTGTCATAGTGTTTCGTACTACCCCAGTGTGATCTGCATACACAACATTCTTCCCGGAGAGCCGCACACAGTCTTCCCTGTTGTAAGAATAGAAGATCTAGTCCTCTTCTATTCTGCAGAACTACTTCCAATAAGGACCTTACTGACTTTTCCAATGCTCATATTGATTGTTCTATACGTTCCAAATCTTCGTCTACAGCAATCTTCAGGGAATTAAACTCCTTTGTTTGTTTTACTAGGGAGGCTACTCCCGTACCAATACCTGCTCCCCCTGCAAGCATTAAAACTTCCACTGTAAGTGCGGTTAAAGGCTCTCGTTTTTGTATGTGGTGTTCTGTGATGTTTTGTACATTATACATATATTAGTTGGGGTGATAGATCCTAGCTGTTAAATCCCCAACTATTACAGGATTAGGGCCCACTGCCTGTGTGTCTGCTGGTACAGGCCCTTTCTTTATGGTAAATACGCTCCCTCTGTCTTTTCCAGGTTCCCAATACCGAAAGCCCCATGATCTTCCCACCATCCATCCTGGGTCTGTGGGCTCAGTTATGTTTAAATGCACAAATTGGCAACTCCCTTTCCACCCGCCCAAGAAGGCGCCACTAGAATCCTTTTGTGGAGGGGTACACGCATAGGGTCCCCATGATACTTTAAGAAATTTATCTCCTGCTGCTTGCCAGTCTGAGGCTATTGTTTCACACCCCCAGTACCCACAGAAATATTCTCCAGGGTAATTGCAATACCCCTTTCCTGGGTTCAATGATGGACACATGTAAAATCCTGCGGTATTAAAATAGGGCTCTACAGGGGCTAGTTCACATAACTGTGGGGTGAAACTAGGGGGTTTGGATGTTATCTGACTCCGAATTACCCTGCCATCTATTCCGGTTAGCGTCCACTTAAAGGGCTGGTGCAGGACCGGGGAACTCTCCCCCTTATGTATGATATAAAGCATTAAAATACTTATAATTTGCCAATAAGGGTGGGGTCCTGACCTTGTTTTTGTGGCATGATATTCTGTTTTCCCTTTTTGGGTTTGTTGCCTTTCTGGTGTTTCAGAGGCAATTAGACCGGTCGTCTGGGGGAGCCTAGTACTCAGTTGGCAATAGTTGGAGCATTTCAGCATTATTCCATGGGGGGGGGACCTGGCTTTTTCCCCTCTGCCTCGCTCGCCGACCCGGTTGCTTCGAGCCGCGAGGTAAATTATCTTCTCGGCAGCAGCGGTACTCGCCTGGGCGTCCTTTCCCCTGCTCCCGCCTAACTTTGTACTGTTCCCTATTTTTATCCTTGACCGGGGGTGGGTGGCACGGGACCCCCTTTAGTTCTCTCTGACAACACCTTTTTAGAATTTGGGCAACAAATGGAGTGGGTTTGTTAATATGGAAACAAAAGTTTCCTGATGCACTCCTTTGGTGTGTGTGTATATATATATATATATATATATATATATTTTTTTTTTTTTTTTTTTTTTTTTTAACCAGTCCTCAGACTCCAAACAAATCTACTGATTTTTCAATTTTCGTGATTTTACCACAATTTCTGTTCAGACCCCAGTTGGTGGCTTCCCCCCTTGGCAATGGACCTGCCACCGTTCTTGGCAAATTTTACATGTAAAGCACTTAAAAGGACAACAATCACAATTTACCTTATTACAAATTATTAAATAATCGTTAAAATAATTACTAACACATACAAAAGGATAATAATTATAATTTACCTTATTATAAACTACTAAATAATTACTAATAAGTAGGTAATTATATCCCTTTTTGTTCTCTTTTGCGATCGACTTAAATGATGTACACAGAGTTCATAGATTTTTCTTAATGGTAACCTTCAAATTCCCAGGCTGGCTGTCTACCTTCCACTGGTCATCCGTGGTGGCCGAACTTTTAACTCGACTGGCATGCGTCCACTCTTTTTCAGCCATCCGTATTGCAGTTTTTGTAGTCTTCTTTTCTTCTCAAATTTTACCAAAAGTATGAACTACTTTATGGGCATACTTAGAATTAGTAAAAATAGTCCCACTTTTTCCTTTCAATAAATTTAGAGCTTTAAGCACAGCATATAATTTGCATGCTTGGGCCGACCAGCTGGAGCTAAGGGGACCAGATTCTACTGTCTTAAATGTTTTTCTCATCTATTGTAGCATACCCGGATATTTTTTTTTTTTTTTTTTTTTTTCAGAACTTGAGAGAACTTGTCCACATATAATTGAGTCCCTTCTTTTAGTTTTTCTTCCTCAAGATCTGGCCTTATTTTTGTTTGTTCTTTTATTTGTTGGAGGTAATCATGTGTTAGTTCAGTAATTGGTTCTTTATATAAAAAAAACTGGGCTGGGTTTTTCAGGCCTATTGTTTCTTAACTTAGGAGAGGAGACTAGGATGCCTTCATACTTTAGAATCTGGCATCCGTTATCTATTTGTCGGCCTGCTGTTGCAAAACTCCATGAATGTTATAGGGAGATAAGATTTTTAGCTCACTTCTAAAGGTTATCTTCCTAGCTTCCTCTACTAGGAGAGCAGTGGCCACTATCGCCTGTAAGCTTGTTTTTTTTTTTTTTTGTTTTTTTTTTTTTTTTGTTTTTTTGGTTTTTTTTTTTTTTTTAAAGCCTTTCTATTTCTGGTTTCAGTCCTTGCCTCCTCTCCTTAGATATAGGATATTGTCTAATTCTGACAGGTATCTCCGGGTTCCTAATAGTTACTTCAAAGGGTTTAATACTTAATTTTCCTATACTATCAGGGGTGTACCAAACTTCTGGATTAATCTTTTTCTCATCTTCAGCCTGGAGAGGACACAATTTTACTGTCAGTTCTCCCTTATTAATCTCTATCCCTGTTTCTAATTCAATCATTAAATCCCTTCCCAGTAAATTATAATCTGCTTCTGGTACTAATAAAAACGACCCAATTCTTAATTTGGAGTTACTTTTTAAGAGCACATCCTTGATTATAGATACTCCAAAGGGTTCCCCTTTGGCTCTAATCACTTGTATTATTTCAGATGAAATCTTACACCCTTGGGGAAGGGCCTGGACGGTCGATCTTTCCGTCCCTGAGTCCACAAGGAACTCATATTCTTGCTGCTGGGGACTTTTTTTTTTTTTTTTTTTTTTTTTTAAATTTTACCAGGGGCTTTGTTCTTTCTCTTGTCCCCAGCAGATAGAGCCCCTGACACCCGTAATCTTCTTTAAACTGCTCTTCATCAGCCATCCTTTGTCAGCATTCTTGCTTCATATGTTCCTTTTCCCCACAATAAAAGCAAACAATTCTATCTCCTCCACCTTGTCTTCCTTCATGCACATGTCGACCAGCTCCCCTCAAACCTGCTGGGTGACCACCACCCCTTCTTTGGGGAGATTGCCTCTGTCCTTCCCTTACAGCTGCTAACATAGTTCTCATCCTCCCTCCTAACATAAACCTTCTGAGCCTCCCGCAGTAACTCATCCAGCCCCCTCGCTTGCCATCCTTCTAACTTTTCCAACTTTTTTCAAATATCCACCCACGAATTTACCACAAAATGAACTTTCAACAATGTCTCTCCTTCAGGAGTGTTAGGGTCCACCCCTGAATATAACTGAAAGGCTTTTATCAGCCTCTCCAACCACTCAGTTGGATCTTCATCCTTCTTTTGTTGTTCCTTGAATGCCTTTTGTACATTCTGTCCATGAGGGACAGCCTTCCTTATTCCCTGTATTATTATATTTCGCAAATTGCCCATATGGGTACCGTGTAACAGGTCTTGATTATTCCACTGGGGATTATGTAGGGGCCATTTAATATTTGCTAATGGTCCCTGTTGATGTTCATCATCCCAGATTCTTATGCCCGTTTCTCTAATCATTTTCCTTTCTTCTGCAGAAAGCAAAATCCCTAACATGGATTGCATCTCCTCTTATTTGTTTCCTCCCTGCAAACTTCTATGCAGTAATGAGCCATTTCTACTTTATATTTTCCCTTCTTAGAAGGAAAGGCATTCTAATATTTAATCATTAAGCCTAATGGACTATCCTCTGAAATATGGGGAAGTTTTACAGGGATTCCCCCACCCATGGGTTCAGCAGGCTTGCTTTTCCTCTGACCCATCTTCTGGAGTACCTTCTCTCACACACACACTTGCTTCCCTCAATTCATGGCCCAGTCCGTCGCCGGATATGGGAACCGCACTACTATGAGGTCCGCACTTGCTTGGGGAGTCCGAGCTGCTGGCCCCCCTCTCATACACCACACTCGTCACACTCCAGGAACCCCACCCCCGACCAGGCGGTCCCGTTCTCCCAGAACAGGCCTCCTCTGGACACCCGGTCCTTCGGAAAATACTTACACCATCCGGTATCTTCGCCTGGGGCTTCGTGCACAAAGATTAAGGGGGTAGCCGGCAGTTCCTTGCTTGCTATCGGATTTTAGGTTCGTCGGTCGGAGTCTGGGGAGGAGTGTCCCCGTAAGGCCACTGTTAAAGCAAAGGCAGTGGGGCGCCTCGTCAGGAGACCTCCTCTCCAGGTGTTCGGATCCGAGTCACGGCACCAAATTTGTAATAAGTTGAGGCGAATAATTTGATTCAGCCATTTAAGATCAATTAATAATTTTATTAATTACAGCAAGTGATAGCAAGCAAAACAGCGCTGGATTCAGCTGGGAGCCTGGCTCCGCCAAAAGCTGACAACCTTTCCTTCTCTTCAGTCCCTTTTTATCTTGCATGAGTGGGGGTGGTGAGTCTCGTTCCACCGTGGTTATCAGTCCCAAAAACAATGGATTTCACAAGTGGGGTGGTGTGTCTTCTTCCACTTAGGTTTATCAGTTTTCAGCAACAATGGGTTTCCACTGCGGTTATCAGTTCCAGCCAGTCCTGCAAAATCTTTCACAATCTTTGTTTGTGGTTACCAGTCAAGCCTGCAAATTCCATGTCCCGACTTCCCCCACTTTTATCCTAATTTCATACTTTTGATGAACAAACAACTCAATGCAGTTTCTCACAGTGGGGATAAAAAGCCCAGCACTGGGGAACCCCAGGTGCTGCAGCAGTGATAGTTTTGGGAGAAACACGGAGCTGTGCATGGCCAGCTTGAAGTCTGCACTGCTGTGAGCACCAGGCTTGCCATGCTGAGCCCAGGGCCACAACCAGTGCTCACCCGGGCTGGGACATTGAGTCCCAACATGGGATCCCATGGGACAGGGCACGCTGGGATTTGCCCCTGCAGCTCCCCAGTGTGTCCAGAGAGACAGCAAGGAGACAGTGACCTCTGTCAGCGGGGCCCTCTGAGTGGGACAACCACTGCTGGGGTGGCTGTGCCAGCTCCCCCATGAACCTCCAGCCCTGGGAACCGGGAGCAAGTGGAAAACACAACTTGGCCAATACTGCCTGTGCCGGAAGCAAATGGAAAGAGAACTGGGGTGTGAAAACCCAAGGTTGTTTATTTACATAAGAACAGCAATGAAAACACAGAACACATTTACTTTTGTAAGAATATTTGTAATAACAACAATTTATAGAATGTATATACCTAAGAACATATCTAACAACAATATTTGAAATGTATTTACAGAAGACAAAACCAAGCCCTAAAACCTATATGGCAAAAACAAGAACAAACTCTAAAAACTATGTACAAAAGGGTGCCATTTCAGTCCAGGATCTCCATCAGTCCGGGAAGAAAAGCAGGTGCCATGGTCACTCCAGTCAGGCACAGAGGGCTCTACCGTGTGTCCCCAGGCTGGCACACTGGGACTCTGCTGCCAGAGCTGAGGCTGGCTGGGTCTGGGGGCTGGGCCCCAGGCACTGCCATGGGGCTTGTGTGGCCCAAAGCAAGCACAGGACAGGCTGGGCATGGCCACCAGAACCCAAGGCACTGGGTACCACGTGCCTGAGCAGGGACCACCCAGCCCAATCCCGCCCCAGCCTGGCTGCAGGGAACCCACTGTGCCTGTGGGGACCACATGCCTGTCGTGCTGCTGGCATCGCTCTTCATCCCAGGACCATGGCCTCCTCTTCATCTTCCTCATCAATGTCCATCTCCTCGGTGTACTCTTCCATTTCCACGTCCATCTCCTCATCCTCATCAACCTCCATCTCTTCCTCTCCAGTCTGTTCTCCATCCACCTCCATCTCCTCCTCCGTATCCATTATTGTGTCCACCTCCATCTCTTCCTCTCCTCTCTTTTCTCCCTCCACTTCCATCTTCTCCTCTCTATCAGTCTGTCTGTCCACCTCCATCTTGTCTTCTCTACCTGCAACAGCCTGCAGAGGTAGCAAAACCTCAGAGTGGGGTCCCTGTCCCACCCCATCCCCCCAGAACTCCAGCCCACACCCGGGCAGCTGGGGGGATCCACCTCCATGGAATGGCACCGTACCTTCCTCAGGACAAATGTGAGCATCCTGCAGGGATGGATGACACAATCCAGGCCTTAGGCAGCTTTTGAGACTGATGAGATGAGGTCTCGGGGGCAGGAACAAGAAGGGTGACAGGAGCAGCAGGAGCAGCGTGCAGCGTGTGCTGAGCCCAGGGCCAACGGTTGTGTTGTGCTGCTTGCTGGCTGCTGGCAGTTCCAGATGGGACATGGATTGTGACATGACCACTGAGCTAGAGAGCCTTTGGTTCCATGCTTAGCAACGTTCCCCCAGACCATGGTGCTCAGAGCCCTGTTCCCAAGGATGGAGCATCCACAGCCTGGGCCAGTGCCTCAGCACCCTCAGTGGAAGAGAGCAGCTTCCTCAGATCCAACTTCAATCACCTCCTGCAGCTGAAAGCCGTCCCCCCTTGTCCTGTTGCCACAGGCCCTGTGGAACACCCTGTCCCAATCTTTCTTGTGGCACCCTTGCAGTCCTGCAGAGCTGCAGTGAGGCCTCCCCAGGGTCTCCTCTTTCCAGGCTGAGCATCCCCAGCCCCACGTGGAAAGCAGGCAGTGTGATCTGGGGGACTCCAGGCTGGAGTCAAATGGCATCAGGAACTGAGAGACGGAAGCTTTAGGCCCAGGTTTGCCTCTCAATGTACAAAATTAATAAGAGTGGAGGGCAAGATGATGGGACACTGCTTCTGCTCTAATTGGTGAATATAGTCTCTGTTTTTTTTCTTTTTTTCTCTCATACTCTTGCAGTTTTGGCTGTTTGAAAGGAAGCTTGGCACAATATCCATTGTCTTCTCCATTTGTGAATCACTGAGCAGAGTCTGGGCAAGCTGATGTTGCAGAGCAAATCCTGCAAATGTACTGGTCATCCTGAGCCTGGAGAATGCAGTTAAACCCAGCCAAAAGTAATTTCTGGAAAGTCAAGCCTGGTGTACATTCTCTTGACTTTGGCTATGCCAACTTCACCTGAGTCTTATGAAAAAGCAAACAAAAGACTCAAACCAAAACAGACAAAACCTAGAAACAAATGAACCCATGCAAACCAATCAAACAAAGAGACTAAAAAAACCCCAAATAAAACCAAAGGGAATGAAGAGTTAGTATTAGTTTTGAGTTCATCACAGCAGGTAAATGGCTGCTTTCCACAGGATCACCATAAAAAGCCACAGATAACAGCTGCTCCAAAATACACCCAACAGGAGAACCATCAAAGTAATACATAGCAACTCTGGGGGCAGCTCCCCATTAAGGTGAGGGATGAGCACACAGTGCTACAGCTCCAGCCTTCCCCACCCTGCAGGCTGCTCTTTGCTCCTGATGTAAGAGCCTTGCAGGACTGTGGCCCCTCTCGGTGCATTATAAATCATTCCCACAGCTCTCACTTGAGCCACTGGCATGTCCAGAGCGAGATCCAGGCACAATCCTACTGCCCGCTGAGCCTCTCTGGGAGATCCTGAGCATCTTCCTGCCCAGAGCCACAAAAGAGCTCAGGCTCTGCCTGAACTGGGTTTTCAGGGGAGGTTTCCATATCCCCGCGAGATGTGCTCATCCTTCATCAGGCTGTGCCCAGCCTGGATCAGGGCAGGTTGGATGCCACATGGGATCCATCCTTTGCCCTGCCATGTGATCCTCCATGCAGTGGGGATAAAAAGCCCAGCACTGGGGAACCCCAGGTGCTGCAGCAGTGATAGTTTTGGGAGAAACACGGAGCTGTGCATGGCCAGCTTGAAGTCTGCACTGCTGTGAGCACCAGGCTTGCCATGCTGAGCCCAGGGCCACAACCAGTGCTCACCCGGGCTGGGACATTGAGTCCCAACATGGGATCCCATGGGACAGGGCACGCTGGGATTCGCCCCTGCAGCTGCCCAGTGTGTCCAGAGAGACAGCAAGGAGACAGTGACCTCTGTCAGCGGGGCCCTCTGAGTGGGACAACCACTGCTGGGGTGGCTGTGCCAGCTCCCCCATGAACCTCCAGCCCTGGGATCCGGGAGGAAGTGGAAAACACAACTTGGCCAATACTGCCTGTGCCGGAAGCAAATGGAAAGAGAACTGGGGTGTGAAAACCCAAGGTTGTTTATTTACATAAGAACAGCAATGAAAACACAGAACACATTTACTTTTGTAAGAATATTTGAAATAACAACAATTTATAGAATGTATATACCTAAGAACATATCTAACAACAATATTTGAAATGTATTTACAGAAGACAAAACCAAGCCCTAAAACCTATATGGCAAAAACAAGAACAAACTCTAAAAACTATGTACAAAAGGGTGCCATTTCAGTCCAGGATCTCCATCAGTCCGGGAAGAAAAGCAGGTGCCGTGGTCACTCCAGTCAGGCACAGAGGGCTCTTCTGTGTGTCCCCAGGCTGGCACACTGGGACTCTGCTGCCAGAGCTGAGGCTGGCTGGGTCTGGGGGCTGGGCCCCAGGCACTGCCATGGGGCTTGTGTGGCCCAAAGCAAGCACAGGACAGGCTGGGCATGGCCAGCAGAACCCAAGGCACTGGGTACCACGTGCCTGAGCAGGGACCAGCCAGCCCAATCCCGCCCCAGCCTGGCTGCAGGGAACCCACTGTGCCTGTGGGGACCACATGCCTGTCCTGCTGCTGGCATCGCTCTTCATCCCAGGACCATGGCCTCCTCTTCATCTTCCTCATCAATGTCCATCTCCTCGGTGTACTCTTCCATTTCCACGTCCATCTCCTCATCCTCATCAACCTCCATCTCTTCCTCTCCAGTCTGTTCTCCATCCACCTCCATCTCCTCCTCCGTATGCGTTATTGTGTCCACCTCCATCTCTTCCTCTCCTCTCTTTTCCCCCTCCACTTCCATCTTCTCCTCTCTATCAGTCTGTCTGTCCACCTCCATCTTGTTTTCTCTACCTGCAACAGCCTGCAGAGGTAGCAAAACCTCAGAGTGGGGTCCCTGTCCCACCCCATCCCCCCAGAACTCCAGCCCACACCCGGGCAGCTGGGGGGATCCACCTCCATGGAATGGCACCGTACCTTCCTCAGGACAAATGTGAGCATCCTGCAGGGATGGATGACACAATCCAGGCCTTAGGCAGCTTTTGAGACTGATGAGATGATGTCTCGGGGGCAGGAACAAGAAGGGTGACAGGAGCAGCAGGAGCAGCGTGCAGCGTGTGCTGAGCCCAGGGCCAACGGTCGTGTTGTGCTGCTTGCTGGCTGCTGGCAGTTCCAGATGGGACATGGATTGTGACATGACCACTGAGCTAGAGAGCCTTTGGTTCCATGCTTAGCAACGTTCCCCCAGACCATGGTGCTCAGAGCCCTGTTCCCAAGGATGGAGCATCCACAGCCTGGGCCAGTGCCTCAGCACCCTCAGTGGAAGAGAGCAGCTTCCTCAGATCCAACTTCAATCACCTCCTGCAGCTGAAAGCCGTCCCCCCTTGTCCTGTTGCCACAGGCCCTGTGGAACACCCTGTCCCAATCTTTCTTGTGGCACCCTTGCAGTCCTGCAGAGCTGCAGTGAGGCCTCCCCAGGGTCTCCTCTTTCCAGGCTGAGCATCCCCAGCCCCACGTGGAAAGCAGGCAGTGTGATCTGGGGGACTCCAGGCTGGAGTCAAATGGCATCAGGAACTGAGAGACGGAAGCTTTAGGCCCAGGTTTGCCTCTCAATGTACAAAATTAATAAGAGTGGAGGGCAACATGGTGGGACACTGCTTCTGCTCTAATTGGTGAATATAGTCTCTGTTTTTTTTCTTTTTTTCTCTCATACTCTTGCAGTTTTGGCTGTTTGAAAGGAAGCTTGGCACAATATCCATTGTCTTCTCCATTTGTGAATCACCGAGCAGAGTCTGGGCAAGCTGATGTTGCAGAGCAAATCCTGCAAATGTACTGGTCATCCTGAGCCTGGAGAATGCAGTTAAACCCAGCCAAAAGTAATTTCTGGAAAGTCAAGCCTGGTGTACATTCTCTTGACTTTGGCTATGCCAACTTCACCTGAGTCTTATGAAAAAGCAAACAAAAGACTCAAACCAAAACAGACAAAACCTAGAAACAAACGAACCCATGCAAACCAATCAAACAAAGAGACTAAAAAAACCCCAAATAAAACCAAAGGGAATGAAGAGTTAGTATTAGTTTTGAGTTCATCACAGCAGGTAAATGGCTGCTTTCCACAGGATCACCATAAAAAGCCACAGATAACAGCTGCTCCAAAATACACCCAACAGGAGAACCATCAAAGTAATACATAGCAACTCTGGGGGCAGCTCCCCATTAAGGTGAGGGATGAGCACACAGTGCTACAGCTCCAGCCTTCCCCACCCTGCAGGCTGCTCTTTGCTCCTGATGTAAGAGCCTTGCAGGACTGTGGCCCCTCTCGGTGCATTATAAATCATTCCCACAGCTCTCACTTGAGCCACTGGCATGTCCAGAGCGAGATCCAGGCACAATCCTACTGCCCGCTGAGCCTCTCTGGGAGATCCTGAGCATCTTCCTGCCCAGAGCCACAAAAGAGCTCAGGCTCTGCCTGAACTGGGTTTTCAGGGGAGGTTTCCATATCCCCGCGAGATGTGCTCATCCTTCATCAGGCTGTGCCCAGCCTGGATCAGGGCAGGTTGGATGCCACATGGGATCCATCCTTTGCCCTGCCATGTGATCCTCCATGCAGTGGGGATAAAAAGCCCAGCACTGGGGAACCCCAGGTGCTGCAGCAGTGATAGTTTTGGGAGAAACACGGAGCTGTGCATGGCCAGCTTGAAGTCTGCACTGCTGTGAGCACCAGGCTTGCCATGCTGAGCCCAGGGCCACAACCAGTGCTCACCCGGGCTGGGACATTGAGTCCCAACATGGGATCCCATGGGACAGGGCACGCTGGGATTCGCCCCTGCAGCTGCCCAGTGTGTCCAGAGAGACAGCAAGGAGACAGTGACCTCTGTCAGCGGGGCCCTCTGAGTGGGACAACCACTGCTGGGGTGGCTGTGCCAGCTCCCCCATGAACCTCCAGCCCTGGGATCCGGGAGGAAGTGGAAAACACAACTTGGCCAATACTGCCTGTGCCGGAAGCAAATGGAAAGAGAACTGGGGTGTGAAAACCCAAGGTTGTTTATTTACATAAGAACAGCAATGAAAACACAGAACACATTTACTTTTGTAAGAATATTTGAAATAACAACAATTTATAGAATGTATATACCTAAGAACATATCTAACAACAATATTTGAAATGTATTTACAGAAGACAAAACCAAGCCCTAAAACCTATATGGCAAAAACAAGAACAAACTCTAAAAACTATGTACAAAAGGGTGCCATTTCAGTCCAGGATCTCCATCAGTCCGGGAAGAAAAGCAGGTGCCGTGGTCACTCCAGTCAGGCACAGAGGGCTCTTCTGTGTGTCCCCAGGCTGGCACACTGGGACTCTGCTGCCAGAGCTGAGGCTGGCTGGGTCTGGGGGCTGGGCCCCAGGCACTGCCATGGGGCTTGTGTGGCCCAAAGCAAGCACAGGACAGGCTGGGCATGGCCAGCAGAACCCAAGGCACTGGGTACCACGTGCCTGAGCAGGGACCAGCCAGCCCAATCCCGCCCCAGCCTGGCTGCAGGGAACCCACTGTGCCTGTGGGGACCACATGCCTGTCCTGCTGCTGGCATCGCTCTTCATCCCAGGACCATGGCCTCCTCTTCATCTTCCTCATCAATGTCCATCTCCTCGGTGTACTCTTCCATTTCCACGTCCATCTCCTCATCCTCATCAACCTCCATCTCTTCCTCTCCAGTCTGTTCTCCATCCACCTCCATCTCCTCCTCCGTATGCATTTTTGTGTCCACCTCCATCTCTTCCTCTCCTCTCTTTTCCCCCTCCACTTCCATCTTCTCCTCTCTATCAGTCTGTCTGTCCACCTCCATCTTGTTTTCTCTACCTGCAACAGCCTGCAGAGGTAGCAAAACCTCAGAGTGGGGTCCCTGTCCCACCCCATCCCCCCAGAACTCCAGCCCACACCCGGGCAGCTGGGGGGATCCACCTCCATGGAATGGCACCGTACCTTCCTCAGGACAAATGTGAGCATCCTGCAGGGATGGATGACACAATCCAGGCCTTAGGCAGCTTTTGAGACTGATGAGATGATGTCTCGGGGGCAGGAACAAGAAGGGTGACAGGAGCAGCAGGAGCAGCGTGCAGCGTGTGCTGAGCCCAGGGCCAACGGTCGTGTTGTGCTGCTTGCTGGCTGCTGGCAGTTCCAGATGGGACATGGATTGTGACATGACCACTGAGCTAGAGAGCCTTTGGTTCCATGCTTAGCAACGTTCCCCCAGACCATGGTGCTCAGAGCCCTGTTCCCAAGGATGGAACATCCACAGCCTGGGCCAGTGCCTCAGCACCCTCAGTGGAAGAGAGCAGCTTCCTCAGATCCAACTTCAATCACCTCCTGCAGCTGAAAGCCGTCCCCCCTTGTCCTGTTGCCACAGGCCCTGTGGAACACCCTGTCCCAATCTTTCTTGTGGCACCCTTGCAGTCCTGCAGAGCTGCAGTGAGGCCTCCCCAGGGTCTCCTCTTTCCAGGCTGAGCATCCCCAGCCCCACGTGGAAAGCAGGCAGTATGATCTGGGGGACTCCAGGCTGGAGTCAAATGGCATCAGGAACTGAGAGACGGAAGCTTTAGGCCCAGGTTTGCCTCTCAATGTACAAAATTAATAAGAGTGGAGGGCAAGATGATGGGACACTGCTTCTGCTCTAATTGGTGAATATAGTCTCTGTTTTTTTTCTTTTTTTCTCTCATACTCTTGCAGTTTTGGCTGTTTGAAAGGAAGCTTGGCACAATATCCATTGTCTTCTCCATTTGTGAATCACCGAGCAGAGTCTGGGCAAGCTGATGTTGCAGAGCAAATCCTGCAAATGTACTGGTCATCCTGAGCCTGGAGAATGCAGTTAAACCCAGCCAAAAGTAATTTCTGGAAAGTCAAGCCTGGTGTACATTCTCTTGACTTTGGCTATGCCAACTTCACCTGAGTCTTATGAAAAAGCAAACAAAAGACTCAAACCAAAACAGACAAAACCTAGAGACAAACGAACCCATGCAAACCAATCAAACAAAGAGACTAAAAAAACCCCAAATAAAACCAAAGGGAATGAAGAGTTAGTATTAGTTTTGAGTTCATCACAGCAGGTAAATGGCTGCTTTCCACAGGATCACCATAAAAAGCCACAGATAACAGCTGCTCCAAAATACACCCAACAGGAGAACCATCAAAGTAATACATAGCAACTCTGGGGGCAGCTCCCCATGAAGGTGAGGGATGAGCACACAGTGCTACAGCTCCAGCCTTCCCCACCCTGCAGGCTGCTCTTTGCTCCTGATGTAAGAGCCTTGCAGGACTGTGGCCCCTCTCGGTGCATTATAAATCATTCCCACAGCTCTCACTTGAGCCACTGGCATGTCCAGAGCGAGATGCAGGCACAATCCTACTGCCCGCTGAGCCTCTCTGGGAGATCCTGAGCATCTTCCTGCCCAGAGCCACAAAAGAGCTCAGGCTCTGCCTGAACTGGGTTTTCAGGGGAGGTTTCCATATCCCCGCGAGATGTGCTCATCCTTCATCAGGCTGTGCCCAGCCTGGATCAGGGCAGGTTGGATGCCACATGGGATCCATCCTTTGCCCTGCCATGTGATCCTCCATGCAGTGGGGATAAAAAGCCCAGCACTGGGGAACCCCAGGTGCTGCAGCAGTGATAGTTTTGGGAGAAACACGGAGCTGTGCATGGCCAGCTTGAAGTCTGCACTGCTGTGAGCACCAGGCTTGCCATGCTGAGCCCAGGGCCACAACCAGTGCTCACCCGGGCTGGGACATTGAGTCCCAACATGGGATCCCATGGGACAGGGCACGCTGGGATTCGCCCCTGCAGCTGCCCAGTGTGTCCAGAGAGACAGCAAGGAGACAGTGACCTCTGTCAGCGGGGCCCTCTGAGTGGGACAACCACTGCTGGGGTGGCTGTGCCAGCTCCCCCATGAACCTCCAGCCCTGGGATCCGGGAGGAAGTGGAAAACACAACTTGGCCAATACTGCCTGTGCCGGAAGCAAATGGAAAGAGAACTGGGGTGTGAAAACCCAAGGTTGTTTATTTACATAAGAACAGCAATGAAAACACAGAACACATTTACTTTTGTAAGAATATTTGAAATAACAACAATTTATAGAATGTATATACCTAAGAACATATCTAACAACAATATTTGAAATGTATTTACAGAAGACAAAACCAAGCCCTAAAACCTATATGGCAAAAACAAGAACAAACTCTAAAAACTATGTACAAAAGGGTGCCATTTCAGTCCAGGATCTCCATCAGTCCGGGAAGAAAAGCAGGTGCCGTGGTCACTCCAGTCAGGCACAGAGGGCTCTTCCGTGTGTCCCCAGGCTGGCACACTGGGACTCTGCTGCCAGAGCTGAGGCTGGCTGGGTCTGGGGGCTGGGCCCCAGGCACTGCCATGGGGCTTGTGTGGCCCAAAGCAAGCACAGGACAGGCTGGGCATGGCCAGCAGAACCCAAGGCACTGGGTACCACGTGCCTGAGCAGGGACCACCCAGCCCAATCCCGCCCCAGCCTGGCTGCAGGGAACCCACTGTGCCTGTGGGGACCACATGCCTGTCCTGCTGCTGGCATCGCTCTTCATCCCAGGACCATGGCCTCCTCTTCATCTTCCTCATCAATGTCCATCTCCTCGGTGTACTCTTCCATTTCCACGTCCATCTCCTCATCCTCATCAACCTCCATCTCTTCCTCTCCAGTCTGTTCTCCATCCACCTCCATCTCCTCCTCCGTATGCATTATTGTGTCCACCTCCATCTCTTCCTCTCCTCTCTTTTCTCCCTCCACTTCCATCTTCTCCTCTCTATCAGTCTGTCTGTCCACCTCCATCTTGTTTTCTCTACCTGCAACAGCCTGCAGAGGTAGCAAAACCTCAGAGTGGGGTCCCTGTCCCACCCCATCCCCCCAGAACTCCAGCCCACACCCGGGCAGCTGGGGGGATCCACCTCCATGGAATGGCACTGTACCTTCCTCAGGACAAATGTGAGCATCCTGCAGGGATGGATGACACAATCCAGGCCTTAGGCAGCTTTTGAGACTGATGAGATGATGTCTCGGGGGCAGGAACAAGAAGGGTGACAGGAGCAGCAGGAGCAGCGTGCAGCGTGTGCTGAGCCAAGGGCCAACGGTTGTGTTGTGCTGCTTGCTGGCTGCTGGCAGTTCCAGATGGGACATGGATTGTGACATGACCACTGAGCTAGAGAGCCTTTGGTTCCATGCTTAGCAACGTTCCCCCAGACCATGGTGCTCAGAGCCCTGTTCCCAAGGATGGAGCATCCACAGCCTGGGCCAGTGCCTCAGCACCCTCAGTGGAAGAGAGCAGCTTCCTCAGATCCAACTTCAATCACCTCCTGCAGCTGAAAGCCGTCCCCCCTTGTCCTGTTGCCACAGGCCCTGTGGAACACCCTGTCCCAATCTTTCTTGTGGCACCCTTGCAGTCCTGCAGAGCTGCAGTGAGGCCTCCCCAGGGTCTCCTCTTTCCAGGCTGAGCATCCCCAGCCCCACGTGGAAAGCAGGCAGTGTGATCTGAGGGACTCCAGGCTGGAGTCAAATGGCATCAGGAACTGAGAGACGGAAGCTTTAGGCCCAGGTTTGCCTCTCAATGTACAAAATTAATAAGAGTGGAGGGCAAGATGATGGGACACTGCTTCTGCTCTAATTGGTGAATATAGTCTCTGTTTTTTTTCTTTTTTTCTCTCATACTCTTGCAGTTTTGGCTGTTTGAAAGGAAGCTTGGCACAATATCCATTGTCTTCTCCATTTGTGAATCACCGAGCAGAGTCTGGGCAAGCTGATGTTGCAGAGCAAATCCTGCAAATGTACTGGTCATCCTGAGCCTGGAGAATGCAGTTAAACCCAGCCAAAAGTAATTTCTGGAAAGTCAAGCCTGGTGTACATTCTCTTGACTTTGGCTATGCCAACTTCACCTGAGTCTTATGAAAAAGCAAACAAAAGACTCAAACCAAAACAGACAAAACCTAGAGACAAACGAACCCATGCAAACCAATCAAACAAAGAGACTAAAAAACCCCAAAGAAAACCAAAGGGAATGAAGAGTTAGTATTAGTTTTGAGTTCATCACAGCAGGTAAATGGCTGCTTTCCACAGGATCACCATAAAAAGCCACAGATAACAGCTGCTCCAAAATACACCCAACAGGAGAACCATCAAAGTAATACATAGCAACTCTGGGGGCAGCTCCCCATTAAGGTGAGGGATGAGCACACAGTGCTACAGCTCCAGCCTTCCCCACCCTGCAGGCTGCTCTTTGCTCCTGATGTAAGAGCCTTGCAGGACTGTGGCCCCTCTCGGTGCATTATAAATCATTCCCACAGCTCTCACTTGAGCCACTGGCATGTCCAGAGCGAGATCCAGGCACAATCCTACTGCCCGCTGAGCCTCTCTGGGAGATCCTGAGCATCTTCCTGCCCAGAGCCACAAAAGAGCTCAGGCTCTGCCTGAACTGGGTTTTCAGGGGAGGTTTCCATATCCCCGCGAGATGTGCTCATCCTTCATCAGGCTGTGCCCAGCCTGGATCAGGGCAGGTTGGATGCCACATGGGATCCATCCTTTGCCCTGCCATGTGATCCTCCATGCAGTGGGGATAAAAAGCCCAGCACTGGGGAACCCCAGGTGCTGCAGCAGTGATAGTTTTGGGAGAAACACGGAGCTGTGCATGGCCAGCTTGAAGTCTGCACTGCTGTGAGCACCAGGCTTGCCATGCTGAGCCCAGGGCCACAACCAGTGCTCACCCGGGCTGGGACATTGAGTCCCAACATGGGATCCCATGGGACAGGGCACGCTGGGATTCGCCCCTGCAGCTGCCCAGTGTGTCCAGAGAGACAGCAAGGAGACAGTGACCTCTGTCAGCGGGGCCCTCTGAGTGGGACAACCACTGCTGGGGTGGCTGTGCCAGCTCCCCCATGAACCTCCAGCCCTGGGATCCGGGAGGAAGTGGAAAACACAACTTGGCCAATACTGCCTGTGCCGGAAGCAAATGGAAAGAGAACTGGGGTGTGAAAACCCAAGGTTGTTTATTTACATAAGAACAGCAATGAAAACACAGAACACATTTACTTTTGTAAGAATATTTGAAATAACAACAATTTATAGAATGTATATACCTAAGAACATATCTAACAACAATATTTGAAATGTATTTACAGAAGACAAAACCAAGCCCTAAAACCTATATGGCAAAAACAAGAACAAACTCTAAAAACTATGTACAAAAGGGTGCCATTTCAGTCCAGGATCTCCATCAGTCCGGGAAGAAAAGCAGGTGCCGTGGTCACTCCAGTCAGGCACAGAGGGCTCTTCCGTGTGTCCCCAGGCTGGCACACTGGGACTCTGCTGCCAGAGCTGAGGCTGGCTGGGTCTGGGGGCTGGGCCCCAGGCACTGCCATGGGGCTTGTGTGGCCCAAAGCAAGCACAGGACAGGCTGGGCATGGCCAGCAGAACCCAAGGCACTGGGTACCACGTTCCTGAGCAGGGACCACCCAGCCCAATCCCGCCCCAGCCTGGCTGCAGGGAACCCACTGTGCCTGTGGGGACCACATGCCTGTCCTGCTGCTGGCATCGCTCTTCATCCCAGGACCATGGCCTCCTCTTCATCTTCCTCATCAATGTCCATCTCCTCGGTGTACTCTTCCATTTCCACGTCCATCTCCTCATCCTCATCAACCTCCATCTCTTCCTCTCCAGTCTGTTCTCCATCCACCTCCATCTCCTCCTCCGTATGCATTATTGTGTCCACCTCCATCTCTTCCTCTCCTCTCTTTTCTCCCTCCACTTCCATCTTCTCCTCTCTATCAGTCTGTCTGTCCACCTCCATCTTGTTTTCTCTACCTGCAACAGCCTGCAGAGGTAGCAAAACCTCAGAGTGGGGTCCCTGTCCCACCCCATCCCCCCAGAACTCCAGCCCACACCCGGGCAGCTGGGGGGATCCACCTCCATGGAATGGCACTGTACCTTCCTCAGGACAAATGTGAGCATCCTGCAGGGATGGATGACACAATCCAGGCCTTAGGCAGCTTTTGAGACTGATGAGATGATGTCTCGGGGGCAGGAACAAGAAGGGTGACAGGAGCAGCAGGAGCAGCGTGCAGCGTGTGCTGAGCCCAGGGCCAACGGTCGTGTTGTGCTGCTTGCTGGCTGCTGGCAGTTCCAGATGGGACATGGATTGTGACATGACCACTGAGCTAGAGAGCCTTTGGTTCCATGCTTAGCAACGTTCCCCCAGACCATGGTGCTCAGAGCCCTGTTCCCAAGGATGGAGCATCCACAGCCTGGGCCAGTGCCTCAGCACCCTCAGTGGAAGAGAGCAGCTTCCTGAGATCCAACTTCAATCACCTCCTGCAGCTGAAAGCCGTCCCCCCTTGTCCTGTTGCCACAGGCCCTGTGGAACACCCTGTCCCAATCTTTCTTGTGGCACCCTTGCAGTCCTGCAGAGCTGCAGTGAGGCCTCCCCAGGGTCTCCTCTTTTCGAGGCTGAGCATCCCCAGCCCCACGTGGAAAGCAGGCAGTGTGATCTGGGGGAGTCCAGGCTGGAGTCAAATGGCATCAGGAAATGAGAGACGGAAGCTTTAGGCCCAGGTTTGCCTCTCAATGTACAAAATTAATAAGAGTGGAGGGCAAGATGATGGGACACTGCTTCTGCTCTAATTGGTGAATATAGTCTCTGTTTTTTTTCTTTTTTTCTCTCATACTCTTGCAGTTTTGGCTGTTTGAAAGGAAGCTTGGCACAATATCCATTGTCTTCTCCATTTGTGAATCACCGAGCAGAGTCTGGGCAAGCTGATGTTGCAGAGCAAATCCTGCAAATGTACTGGTCATCCTGAGCCTGGAGAATGCAGTTAAACCCAGCCAAAAGTAATTTCTGGAAAGTCAAGCCTGGTGTACATTCTCTTGACTTTGGCTATGCCAACTTCACCTGAGTCTTATGAAAAAGCAAACAAAAGACTCAAACCAAAACAGACAAAACCTAGAAACAAACGAACCCATGCAAACCAATCAAACAAAGAGAATGAAAAAACCCCGAATAAAACCAAAGGGAATGAAGAGTTAGTATTAGTTTTGAGTTCATCACAGCAGGTAAATGGCTGCTTTTCACAGGATCACCATAAAAAGCCACAGATAACAGCTGCTCCAAAATACACCCAACAGGAGAACCATCAAAGTAATACATAGCAACTCTGGGGGCAGCTCCCCATTAAGGTGAGGGATGAGCACACAGTGCTACAGCTCCAGCCTTCCCCACCCTGCAGGCTGCTCTTTGCTCCTGATGTAAGAGCCTTGCAGGACTGTGGCCCCTCTTGGTGCATTATAAATCATTCCCACAGCTCTCACTTGAGCCACTGGCATGTCCAGAGCGAGATCCAGGCACAATCCTACTGCCCGCTGAGCCTCTCTGGGAGATCCTGAGCATCTTCCTGCCCAGAGCCACAAAAGAGCTCAGGCTCTGCCTGAACTGGGTTTTCAGGGGAGGTTTCCATATCCCTGCGAGATGTGCTCATCCTTCATCAGGCTGTGCCCAGCCTGGATCAGGGCAGGTTGGATGCCACATGGGATCCATCCTTTGCCCTGCCATGTGATCCTCCATGCAGTGGGGATAAAAAGCCCAGCACTGGGGAACCCCAGGTGCTGCAGCAGTGATAGTTTTGGGAGAAACACGGAGCTGTGCATGGCCAGCTTGAAGTCTGCACTGCTGTGAGCACCAGGCTTGCCATGCTGAGCCCAGGGCCACAACCAGTGCTCACCCGGGCTGGGACATTGAGTCCCAACATGGGATCCCATGGGACAGGGCACGCTGGGATTCGCCCCTGCAGCTCCCCAGTGTGTCCAGAGAGACAGCAAGGAGACAGTGACCTCTGTCAGCGGAACCCTCTGAGTGGGACAACCACTGCTGGGGTGGCTGTGCCAGCTCCCCCATGAACCTCCAGTCCTGGGATCCGGGAGGAAGTGGAAAACACAACTTGGCCAATACTGCCTGTGCCGGAAGCAAATGGAAAGAGAACTGGGGTGTGAAAACCCAAGGTTGTTTATTTACATAAGAACAGCAATGAAAACACAGAACACATTTACTTTTGTAAGAATATTTGAAATAACAACAATTTATAGAATGTATATACCTAAGAACATATCTAACAACAATATTTGAAATGTATTTACAGAAGACAAAACCAAGCCCTAAAACCTATATGGCAAAAACAAGAACAAACTCTAAAAACTATGTACAAAAGGGTGCCATTTCAGTCCAGGATCTCCATCAGTCCGGGAAGAAAAGCAGGTGCCGTGGTCACTCCAGTCAGGCACAGAGGGCTCTTCCGTGTGTCCCTAGGCTGGCACACTGGGACTCTGCTGCCAGAGCTGAGGCTGGCTGGGTCTGGGGGCTGGGCCCCAGGCACTGCCATGGGGCTTGTGTGGCCCAAAGCAAGCACAGGACAGGCTGGGCATGGCCAGCAGAACCCAAGGCACTGGGTACCACGTGCCTGAGCAGGGACCACCCAGCCCAATCCCGCCCCAGCCTGGCTGCAGGGAACCCACTGTGCCTGTGGGGACCACATGCCTGTCCTGCTGCTGGCATCGCTCTTCATCCCAGGACCATGGCCTCCTCTTCATCTTCCTCATCAATGTCCATCTCCTCGGTGTACTCTTCCATTTCCACGTCCATCTCCTCATCCTCATCAACCTCCATCTCTTCCTCTCCAGTCTGTTCTCCATCCACCTCCATCTCCTCCTCCGTATGCATTATTGTGTTCACCTCCATCTCTTCCTCTCCTCTCTTTTCTCCCTCCACTTCCATCTTCTCCTCTCTATCAGTCTGTCTGTCCACCTCCATCTTGTTTTCTCTACCTGCAACAGCCTGCAGTGGTAGAAAACCTCAGAGTGGGGTCCCTGTCCCACCCCATCCCCCCAGAACTCCAGCCCACACCCGGGCAGCTGGGGGGATCCACCTCCATGGAATGGCACTGTACCTTCCTCAGGACAAATGTGAGCATCCTGCAGGGATGGATGACACAATCCAGGCCTTAGGCAGCTTTTGAGACTGATGAGATGATGTCTCGGGGGCAGGAACAAGAAGGGTGACAGGAGCAGCAGGAGCAGCGTGCAGCGTGTGCTGAGCCCAGGGCCAGCGGTTGTGTTGTGCTGCTTGCTGGCTGCTGGCAGTTCCAGATGGGACATGGATTGTGACATGACCACTGAGCTAGAGAGCCTTTGGTTCCATGCTTAGCAACGTTCCCCCAGACCATGGTGCTCAGAGCCCTGTTCCCAAGGATGGAGCATCCACAGCCTGGGCCAGTGCCTCAGCACCCTCAGTGGAAGAGAGCAGCTTCCTCAGATCCAACTTCAATCACCTCCTGCAGCTGAAAGCCGTCCCCCCTTGTCCTGTTGCCACAGGCCCTGTGGAACACCCTGTCCCAATCTTTCTTGTGGCACCCTTGCAGTCCTGCAGAGCTGCAGTGAGGCCTCCCCAGGGTCTCCTCTTTTCGAGGCTGAGCATCCCCAGCCCCACGTGGAAAGCAGGCAGTGTGATCTGGGGGAGTCCAGGCTGGAGTCAAATGGCATCAGGAACTGAGAGACGGAAGCTTTAGGCCCAGGTTTGCCTCTCAATGTACAAAATTAATAAGAGTGGAGGGCAAGATGATGGGACACTGCTTCTGCTCTAATTGGTGAATATAGTCTCTGTTTTTTTCTTTTTTTCTCTCATGCCGTTGCAGTTTTGGCTGTTTGAAAGGAAGCTTGGCACAATATCCATTGTCTTCTCCATTTGTGAATCACCGAGCCGAGTCTGGGCAAGCTGATGTTGCAGAGCAAATCCTGCAAATGTACTGGTCATCCTGAGCCTGGAGAATGCAGTTAAACCCAGCCAAAAGTAATTTCTGGAAAGTCAAGCCTGGTGTACATTCTCTTGACTTTGGCTATGCCAACTTCACCTGAGTCTTATGAAAAAGCAAACAAAAGACTCAAACCAAAACAGACAAAACCTAGAGACAAACGAACCCATGCAAACCAATCAAACAAAGAGACTAAAAAAACCCCAAATAAAACCAAAGGGAATGAAGAGTTAGTATTCGTTTTGAGTTCATCACAGCAGGTAAATGGCTGCTTTCCACAGGATCACCATAAAAAGCCACAGATAACAGCTGCTCCAAAATACACCCAACAGGAGAACCATCAAAGTAATACATAGCAACTCTGGGGGCAGCTCCCCATTAAGGTGAGGGATGAGCACACAGTGCTACAGCTCCAGCCTTCCCCACCCTGCAGGCTGCTCTTTGCTCCTGATGTAAGAGCCTTGCAGGACTGTGGCCCCTCTCGGTGCATTATAAATCATTCCCACAGCTCTCACTTGAGCCACTGGCATGTCCAGAGCGAGATCCAGGCACAATCCTACTGCCCGCTGAGCCTCTCTGGGAGATCCTGAGCATCTTCCTGCCCAGAGCCACAAAAGAGCTCAGGCTCTGCCTGAACTGGGTTTTCAGGGGAGGTTTCCATATCCCTGCGAGATGTGCTCATCCTTCATCAGGCTGTGCCCAGCCTGGATCAGGGCAGGTTGGATGCCACATGGGATCCATCCTTTGCCCTGCCATGTGATCCTCCATGCAGTGGGGATAAAAAGCCCAGCACTGGGGAACCCCAGGTGCTGCAGCAGTGATAGTTTTGGGAGAAACACGGAGCTGTGCATGGCCAGCTTGAAGTCTGCACTGCTGTGAGCACCAGGCTTGCCATGCTGAGCCCAGGGCCACAACCAGTGCTCACCCGGGCTGGGACATTGAGTCCCAACATGGGATCCCATGGGACAGGGCATGCTGGGATTCGCCCCTGCAGCTCCCCAGTGTGTCCAGAGAGACAGCAAGGAGACAGTGACCTCTGTCAGCGGGACCCTCTGAGTGGGACAACCACTGCTGGGGTGGCTGTGCCAGCTCCCCCATGAACCTCCAGTCCTGGGATCCGGGAGGAAGTGGAAAACACAACTTGGCCAATACTGCCTGTGCCGGAAGCAAATGGAAAGAGAACTGGGGTGTGAAAACCCAAGGTTGTTTATTTACATAAGAACAGCAATGAAAACACAGAACACATTTACTTTTGTAAGAATATTTGAAATAACAACAATTTATAGAATGTATATACCTAAGAACATATCTAACAACAATATTTGAAATGTATTTACAGAAGACAAAACCAAGCCCTAAAACCTATATGGCAAAAACAAGAACAAACTCTAAAAACTATGTACAAAAGGGTGCCATTTCAGTCCAGGATCTCCATCAGTCCGGGAAGAAAAGCAGGTGCCGTGGTCACTCCAGTCAGGCACAGAGGGCTCTTCCGTGTGTCCCTAGGCTGGCACACTGGGACTCTGCTGCCAGAGCTGAGGCTGGCTGGGTCTGGGGGCTGGGCCCCAGGCACTGCCATGGGGCTTGTGTGGCCCAAAGCAAGCACAGGACAGGCTGGGCATGGCCAGCAGAACCAAAGGCACTGGGTACCACGTGCCTGAGCAGGGACCACCCAGCCCAATCCCGCCCCAGCCTGGCTGCAGGGAACCCACTGTGCCTGTGGGGACCACATGCCTGTCCTGCTGCTGGCATCGCTCTTCATCCCAGGACCATGGCCTCCTCTTCATCTTCCTCATCAATGTCCATCTCCTCGGTGTACTCTTCCATTTCCACGTCCATCTCCTCATCCTCATCAACCTCCATCTCTTCCTCTCCAGTCTGTTCTCCATCCACCTCCATCTCCTCCTCCGTATGCATTATTGTGTTCACCTCCATCTCTTCCTCTCCTCTCTTTTCTCCCTCCACTTCCATCTTCTCCTCTCTATCAGTCTGTCTGTCCACCTCCATCTTGTTTTCTCTACCTGCAACAGCCTGCAGTGGTAGAAAACCTCAGAGTGGGGTCCCTGTCCCACCCCATCCCCCCAGAACTCCAGCCCACACCCGGGCAGCTGGGGGGATCCACCTCCATGGAATGGCACTGTACCTTCCTCAGGACAAATGTGAGCATCCTGCAGGGATGGATGACACAATCCAGGCCTTAGGCAGCTTTTGAGACTGATGAGATGATGTCTCGGGGGCAGGAACAAGAAGGGTGACAGGAGCAGCAGGAGCAGCGTGCAGCGTGTGCTGAGCCCAGGGCCAGCGGTTGTGTTGTGCTGCTTGCTGGCTGCTGGCAGTTCCAGATGGGACATGGATTGTGACATGACCACTGAGCTAGAGAGCCTTTGGTTCCATGCTTAGCAACGTTCCCCCAGACCATGGTGCTCAGAGCCCTGTTCCCAAGGATGGAGCATCCACAGCCTGGGCCAGTGCCTCAGCACCCTCAGTGGAAGAGAGCAGCTTCCTCAGATCCAACTTCAATCACCTCCTGCAGCTGAAAGCCGTCCCCCCTTGTCCTGTTGCCACAGGCCCTGTGGAACACCCTGTCCCAATCTTTCTTGTGGCACCCTTGCAGTCCTGCAGAGCTGCAGTGAGGCCTCCCCAGGGTCTCCTCTTTTCGAGGCTGAGCATCCCCAGCCCCACGTGGAAAGCAGGCAGTGTGATCTGGGGGAGTCCAGGCTGGAGTCAAATGGCATCAGGAACTGAGAGACGGAAGCTTTAGGCCCAGGTTTGCCTCTCAATGTACAAAATTAATAAGAGTGGAGGGCAAGATGATGGGACACTGCTTCTGCTCTAATTGGTGAATATAGTCTCTGTTTTTTTCTTTTTTTCTCTCATGCCGTTGCAGTTTTGGCTGTTTGAAAGGAAGCTTGGCACAATATCCATTGTCTTCTCCATTTGTGAATCACCGAGCCGAGTCTGGGCAAGCTGATGTTGCAGAGCAAATCCTGCAAATGTACTGGTCATCCTGAGCCTGGAGAATGCAGTTAAACCCAGCCAAAAGTAATTTCTGGAAAGTCAAGCCTGGTGTACATTCTCTTGACTTTGGCTATGCCAACTTCACCTGAGTCTTATGAAAAAGCAAACAAAAGACTCAAACCAAAACAGACAAAACCTAGAGACAAACGAACCCATGCAAACCAATCAAACAAAGAGACTAAAAAAACCCCAAATAAAACCAAAGGGAATGAAGAGTTAGTATTCGTTTTGAGTTCATCACAGCAGGTAAATGGCTGCTTTCCACAGGATCACCATAAAAAGCCACAGATAACAGCTGCTCCAAAATACACCCAACAGGAGAACCATCAAAGTAATACATAGCAACTCTGGGGGCAGCTCCCCATTAAGGTGAGGGATGAGCACACAGTGCTACAGCTCCAGCCTTCCCCACCCTGCAGGCTGCTCTTTGCTCCTGATGTAAGAGCCTTGCAGGACTGTGGCCCCTCTCGGTGCATTATAAATCATTCCCACAGCTCTCACTTGAGCCACTGGCATGTCCAGAGCGAGATCCAGGCACAATCCTACTGCCCGCTGAGCCTCTCTGGGAGATCCTGAGCATCTTCCTGCCCAGAGCCACAAAAGAGCTCAGGCTCTGCCTGAACTGGGTTTTCAGGGGAGGTTTCCATATCCCTGCGAGATGTGCTCATCCTTCATCAGGCTGTGCCCAGCCTGGATCAGGGCAGGTTGGATGCCACATGGGATCCATCCTTTGCCCTGCCATGTGATCCTCCATGCAGTGGGGATAAAAAGCCCAGCACTGGGGAACCCCAGGTGCTGCAGCAGTGATAGTTTTGGGAGAAACACGGAGCTGTGCATGGCCAGCTTGAAGTCTGCACTGCTGTGAGCACCAGGCTTGCCATGCTGAGCCCAGGGCCACAACCAGTGCTCACCCGGGCTGGGACATTGAGTCCCAACATGGGATCCCATGGGACAGGGCACGCTGGGATTCGCCCCTGCAGCTCCCCAGTGTGTCCAGAGAGACAGCAAGGAGACAGTGACCTCTGTCAGCGGGGCCCTCTGAGTGGGACAACCACTGCTGGGGTGGCTGTGCCAGCTCCCCCACGAACCTCCAGTCCTGGGATCCGGGAGCAAGTGGAAAACACAACTTGGCCAATACTGCCTGTGCCGGAAGCAAATGGAAAGAGAACTGGGGTGTGAAAACCCAAGGTTGTTTATTTACATAAGAACAGCAATGAAAACACAGAACACATTTACTTTTGTAAGAATATTTGTAATAACAACAATTTATAGAATGTATATACCTAAGAACATATCTAACAACAATATTTGAAATGTATTTACAGAAGACAAAACCAAGCCCTAAAACCTATATGGCAAAAACAAGAACAAACTCTAAAAACTATGTACAAAAGGGTGCCATTTCAGTCCATCAGTCCGGGAAGAAAAGCAGGTGCCATGGTCACTCCAGTCAGGCACAGAGGGCTCTTCCGTGTGTCCCCAGGCTGGCACACTGGGACTCTGCTGCCAGAGCTGAGGCTGGCTGGGTCTGGGGGCTGGGCCCCAGGCACTGCCATGGGGCTTGTGTGGCCCAAAGCAAGCACAGGACAGGCTGGGCATGGCCAGCAGAACCCAAGGCACTGGGTACCACGTGCCTGAGCAGGGACCACCCAGCCCAATCCCGCCCCAGCCTGGCTGCAGGGAACCCACTGTGCCTGTGGGGACCACATGCCTGTCCTGCTGCTGGCATCGCTCTTCATCCCAGGACCATGGCCTCCTCTTCATCTTCCTCATCAATGTCCATCTCCTCGGTGTACTCTTCCATTTCCACGTCCATCTCCTCATCCTCATCAACCTCCATCTCTTCCTCTCCAGTCTGTTCTCCATCCACCTCCATCTCCTCCTCCGTATCCATTATTGTGTCCACCTCCATCTCTTCCTCTCCTCTCTTTTCTCCCTCCACTTCCATCTTCTCCTCTCTATCAGTCTGTCTGTCCACCTCCATCTTGTCTTCTCTACCTGCAACAGCCTGCAGAGGTAGCAAAACCTCAGAGTGGGGTCCCTGTCCCACCCCATCCCCCCAGAACTCCAGCCCACACCCGGGCAGCTGGGGGGATCCACCTCCATGGAATGGCACTGTACCTTCCTCAGGACAAATGTGAGCATCCTGCAGGGATGGATGACACAATCCAGGCCTTAGGCAGCTTTTGAGACTGATGAGATGATGTCTCGGGGGCAGGAACAAGAAGGGTGACAGGAGCAGCAGGAGCAGCGTGCAGCGTGTGCTGAGCCCAGGGCCAACGGTTGTGTTGTGCTGCTTGCTGGCTGCTGGCAGTTCCAGATGGGACATGGATTGTGACATGACCACTGAGCTAGAGAGCCTTTGGTTCCATGCTTAGCAACGTTCCCCCAGACCATGGTGCTCAGAGCCCTGTTCCCAAGGATGGAGCATCCACAGCCTGGGCCAGTGCCTCAGCACCCTCAGTGGAAGAGAGCAGCTTCCTCAGATCCAACTTCAATCACCTCCTGCAGCTGAAAGCCGTCCCCCCTTGTCCTGTTGCCACAGGCCCTGTGGAACACCCTGTCCCAATCTTTCTTGTGGCACCCTTGCAGTCCTGCAGAGCTGCAGTGAGGCCTCCCCAGGGTCTCCTCTTTTTGAGGCTGAGCATCCCCAGCCCCACGTGGAAAGCAGGCAGTGTGATCTGGGGGAGTCCAGGCTGGAGTCAAATGGCATCAGGAACTGAGAGACGGAAGCTTTAGGCCCAGGTTTGCCTCTCAATGTACAAAATTAATAAGAGTGGAGGGCAAGATGATGGGACACTGCTTCTGCTCTAATTGGTGAATATAGTCTCTGTTTTTTTCTTTTTTTCTCTCATGCCCTTGCAGTTTTGGCTGTTTGAAAGGAAGCTTGGCACAATATCCATTGTCTTCTCCATTTGTGAATCACCGAGCAGAGTCTGGGCAAGCTGATGTTGCAGAGCAAATCCTGCAAATGTACTGGTCATCCTGAGCCTGGAGAATGCAGTTAAACCCAGCCAAAAGTAATTTCTGGAAAGTCAAGCCTGGTGTACATTCTCTTGACTTTGGCTATGCCAACTTCACCTGAGTCTTATGAAAAAGCAAACAAAAGACTCAAACCAAAACAGACAAAACCTAGAAACAAACGAACCCATGCAAACCAATCAAACAAAGAGAATGAAAAAACCCCAAATAAAACCAAAGGGAATGAAGAGTTAGTATTAGTTTTGAGTTCATCACAGCAGGTAAATGGCTGCTTTTCACAGGATCACCATAAAAAGCCACAGATAACAGCTGCTCCAAAATACACCCAACAGGAGAACCATCAAAGTAATACATAGCAACTCTGGGGGCAGCTCCCCATGAAGGTGAGGGATGAGCACAGAGTGCTACAGCTCCAGCCTTCCCCACCCTGCAGGCTGCTCTTTGCTCCTGATGTAAGAGCCTTGCAGGACTGTGGCCCCTCTTGGTGCATTATAAATCATTCCCACAGCTCTCACTTGAGCCACTGGCATGTCCAGAGCGAGATCCAGGCACAATCCTACTGCCCGCTGAGCCTCTCTGGGAGATCCTGAGAATCTTCCTGCCCAGAGCCACAAAAGAGCTCAGGCTCTGCCTGAACTGGGTTTTCAGGGGAGGTTTCCATATCCCTGCGAGATGTGCTCATCCTTCATCAGGCTGTGCCCAGCCTGGATCAGGGCAGGTTGGATGCCACATGGGATCCATCCTTTGCCCTGCCATGTGATCCTCCATGCAGTGGGGATAAAAAGCCCAGCACTGGGGAACCCCAGGTGCTGCAGCAGTGATAGTTTTGGGAGAAACACGGAGCTGTGCATGGCCAGCTTGAAGTCTGCACTGCTGTGAGCACCAGGCTTGCCATGCTGAGCCCAGGGCCACAACCAGTGCTCACCCGGGCTGGGACATTGAGTCCCAACATGGGATCCCATGGGACAGGGCATGCTGGGATTCGCCCCTGCAGCTCCCCAGTGTGTCCAGAGAGACAGCAAGGAGACAGTGACCTCTGTCAGCGGGACCCTCTGAGTGGGACAACCACTGCTGGGGTGGCTGTGCCAGCTCCCCCATGAACCTCCAGTCCTGGGATCCGGGAGGAAGTGGAAAACACAACTTGGCCAATACTGCCTGTGCCGGAAGCAAATGGAAAGAGAACTGGGGTGTGAAAACCCAAGGTTGTTTATTTACATAAGAACAGCAATGAAAACACAGAACACATTTACTTTTGTAAGAATATTTGAAATAACAACAATTTATAGAATGTATATACCTAAGAACATATCTAACAACAATATTTGAAATGTATTTACAGAAGACAAAACCAAGCCCTAAAACCTATATGGCAAAAACAAGAACAAACTCTAAAAACTATGTACAAAAGGGTGCCATTTCAGTCCAGGATCTCCATCAGTCCGGGAAGAAAAGCAGGTGCCGTGGTCACTCCAGTCAGGCACAGAGAGCTCTTCCGTGTGTCCCCAGGCTGGCACACTGGGACTCTGCTGCCAGAGCTGAGGCTGGCTGGGTCTGGGGGCTGGGCCCCAGGCACTGCCATGGGGCTTGTGTGGCCCAAAGCAAGCACAGGACAGGCTGGGCATGGCCAGCAGAACCCAAGGCACTGGGTACCACGTGCCTGAGCAGGGACCACCCAGCCCAATCCCGCCCCAGCCTGGCTGCAGGGAACCCACTGTGCCTGTGGGGACCACATGCCTGTCCTGCTGCTGGCATCGCTCTTCATCCCAGGACCATGGCCTCCTCTTCATCTTCCTCATCAATGTCCATCTCCTCGGTGTACTCTTCCATTTCCACGTCCATCTCCTCATCCTCATCAACCTCCATCTCTTCCTCTCCAGTCTGTTCTCCATCCACCTCCATCTCCTCCTCCGTATGCATTATTGTGTTCACCTCCATCTCTTCCTCTCCTCTCTTTTCTCCCTCCACTTCCATCTTCTCCTCTCTATCAGTCTGTCTGTCCACCTCCATCTTGTTTTCTCTACCTGCAACAGCCTGCAGTGGTAGAAAACCTCAGAGTGGGGTCCCTGTCCCACCCCATCCCCCCAGAACTCCAGCCCACACCCGGGCAGCTGGGGGGATCCACCTCCATGGAATGGCACTGTACCTTCCTCAGGACAAATGTGAGCATCCTGCAGGGATGGATGACACAATCCAGGCCTTAGGCAGCTTTTGAGACTGATGAGATGATGTCTCGGGGGCAGGAACAAGAAGGGTGACAGGAGCAGCAGGAGCAGCGTGCAGCGTGTGCTGAGCCCAGGGCCAGCGGTTGTGTTGTGCTGCTTGCTGGCTGCTGGCAGTTCCAGATGGGACATGGATTGTGACATGACCACTGAGCTAGAGAGCCTTTGGTTCCATGCTTAGCAACGTTCCCCCAGACCATGGTGCTCAGAGCCCTGTTCCCAAGGATGGAGCATCCACAGCCTGGGCCAGTGCCTCAGCACCCTCAGTGGAAGAGAGCAGCTTCCTCAGATCCAACTTCAATCACCTCCTGCAGCTGAAAGCCGTCCCCCCTTGTCCTGTTGCCACAGGCCCTGTGGAACACCCTGTCCCAATCTTTCTTGTGGCACCCTTGCAGTCCTGCAGAGCTGCAGTGAGGCCTCCCCAGGGTCTCCTCTTTTCGAGGCTGAGCATCCCCAGCCCCACGTGGAAAGCAGGCAGTGTGATCTGGGGGAGTCCAGGCTGGAGTCAAATGGCATCAGGAACTGAGAGACGGAAGCTTTAGGCCCAGGTTTGCCTCTCAATGTACAAAATTAATAAGAGTGGAGGGCAAGATGATGGGACACTGCTTCTGCTCTAATTGGTGAATATAGTCTCTGTTTTTTTCTTTTTTTCTCTCATGCCGTTGCAGTTTTGGCTGTTTGAAAGGAAGCTTGGCACAATATCCATTGTCTTCTCCATTTGTGAATCACCGAGCCGAGTCTGGGCAAGCTGATGTTGCAGAGCAAATCCTGCAAATGTACTGGTCATCCTGAGCCTGGAGAATGCAGTTAAACCCAGCCAAAAGTAATTTCTGGAAAGTCAAGCCTGGTGTACATTCTCTTGACTTTGGCTATGCCAACTTCACCTGAGTCTTATGAAAAAGCAAACAAAAGACTCAAACCAAAACAGACAAAACCTAGAGACAAACGAACCCATGCAAACCAATCAAACAAAGAGACTAAAAAAACCCCAAATAAAACCAAAGGGAATGAAGAGTTAGTATTCGTTTTGAGTTCATCACAGCAGGTAAATGGCTGCTTTCCACAGGATCACCATAAAAAGCCACAGATAACAGCTGCTCCAAAATACACCCAACAGGAGAACCATCAAAGTAATACATAGCAACTCTGGGGGCAGCTCCCCATTAAGGTGAGGGATGAGCACACAGTGCTACAGCTCCAGCCTTCCCCACCCTGCAGGCTGCTCTTTGCTCCTGATGTAAGAGCCTTGCAGGACTGTGGCCCCTCTCGGTGCATTATAAATCATTCCCACAGCTCTCACTTGAGCCACTGGCATGTCCAGAGCGAGATCCAGGCACAATCCTACTGCCCGCTGAGCCTCTCTGGGAGATCCTGAGCATCTTCCTGCCCAGAGCCACAAAAGAGCTCAGGCTCTGCCTGAACTGGGTTTTCAGGGGAGGTTTCCATATCCCTGCGAGATGTGCTCATCCTTCATCAGGCTGTGCCCAGCCTGGATCAGGGCAGGTTGGATGCCACATGGGATCCATCCTTTGCCCTGCCATGTGATCCTCCATGCAGTGGGGATAAAAAGCCCAGCACTGGGGAACCCCAGGTGCTGCAGCAGTGATAGTTTTGGGAGAAACACGGAGCTGTGCATGGCCAGCTTGAAGTCTGCACTGCTGTGAGCACCAGGCCTGCCATGCTGAGCCCAGGGCCACAACCAGTGCTCACCCGGGCTGGGACATTGAGTCCCAACATGGGATCCCATGGGACAGGGCATGCTGGGATTCGCCCCTGCAGCTCCCCAGTGTGTCCAGAGAGACAGCAAGGAGACAGTGACCTCTGTCAGCGGGACCCTCTGAGTGGGACAACCACTGCTGGGGTGGCTGTGCCAGCTCCCCCATGAACCTCCAGTCCTGGGATCCGGGAGGAAGTGGAAAACACAACTTGGCCAATACTGCCTGTGCCGGAAGCAAATGGAAAGAGAACTGGGGTGTGAAAACCCAAGGTTGTTTATTTACATAAGAACAGCAATGAAAACACAGAACACATTTACTTTTGTAAGAATATTTGAAATAACTACAATTTATAGAATGTATATACCTAAGAACATATCTAACAACAATATTTGAAATGTATTTACAGAAGACAAAACCAAGCCCTAAAACCTATATGGCAAAAACAAGAACAAACTCTAAAAACTATGTACAAAAGGGTGCCATTTCAGTCCAGGATCTCCATCAGTCCGGGAAGAAAAGCAGGTGCCGTGGTCACTCCAGTCAGGCACAGAGGGCTCTTCCGTGTGTCCCTAGGCTGGCACACTGGGACTCTGCTGCCAGAGCTGAGGCTGGCTGGGTCTGGGGGCTGGGCCCCAGGCACTGCCATGGGGCTTGTGTGGCCCAAAGCAAGCACAGGACAGGCTGGGCATGGCCAGCAGAACCCAAGGCACTGGGTACCACGTGCCTGAGCAGGGACCACCCAGCCCAATCCCGCCCCAGCCTGGCTGCAGGGAACCCACTGTGCCTGTGGGGACCACATGCCTGTCCTGCTGCTGGCATCGCTCTTCATCCCAGGACCATGGCCTCCTCTTCATCTTCCTCATCAATGTCCATCTCCTCGGTGTACTCTTCCATTTCCACGTCCATCTCCTCATCCTCATCAACCTCCATCGCTTCCTCTCCAGTCTGTTCTCCATCCACCTCCATCTCCTCCTCCGTATGCATTATTGTGTTCACCTCCATCTCTTCCTCTCCTCTCTTTTCTCCCTCCACTTCCATCTTCTCCTCTCTATCAGTCTGTCTGTCCACCTCCATCTTGTTTTCTCTACCTGCAACAGCCTGCAGTGGTAGAAAACCTCAGAGTGGGGTCCCTGTCCCACCCCATCCCCCCAGAACTCCAGCCCACACCCGGGCAGCTGGGGGGATCCACCTCCATGGAATGGCACTGTACCTTCCTCAGGACAAATGTGAGCATCCTGCAGGGATGGATGACACAATCCAGGCCTTAGGCAGCTTTTGAGACTGATGAGATGATGTCTCGGGGGCAGGAACAAGAAGGGTGACAGGAGCAGCAGGAGCAGCGTGCAGCGTGTGCTGAGCCCAGGGCCAGCGGTTGTGTTGTGCTGCTTGCTGGCTGCTGGCAGTTCCAGATGGGACATGGATTGTGACATGACCACTGAGCTAGAGAGCCTTTGGTTCCATGCTTAGCAACGTTCCCCCAGACCATGGTGCTCAGAGCCCTGTTCCCAAGGATGGAGCATCCACAGCCTGGGCCAGTGCCTCAGCACCCTCAGTGGAAGAGAGCAGCTTCCTCAGATCCAACTTCAATCACCTCCTGCAGCTGAAAGCCGTCCCCCCTTGTCCTGTTGCCACAGGCCCTGTGGAACACCCTGTCCCAATCTTTCTTGTGGCACCCTTGCAGTCCTGCAGAGCTGCAGTGAGGCCTCCCCAGGGTCTCCTCTTTTCGAGGCTGAGCATCCCCAGCCCCACGTGGAAAGCAGGCAGTGTGATCTGGGGGAGTCCAGGCTGGAGTCAAATGGCATCAGGAACTGAGAGACGGAAGCTTTAGGCCCAGGTTTGCCTCTCAATGTACAAAATTAATAAGAGTGGAGGGCAAGATGATGGGACACTGCTTCTGCTCTAATTGGTGAATATAGTCTCTGTTTTTTTCTTTTTTTCTCTCATGCCGTTGCAGTTTTGGCTGTTTGAAAGGAAGCTTGGCACAATATCCATTGTCTTCTCCATTTGTGAATCACCGAGCCGAGTCTGGGCAAGCTGATGTTGCAGAGCAAATCCTGCAAATGTACTGGTCATCCTGAGCCTGGAGAATGCAGTTAAACCCAGCCAAAAGTAATTTCTGGAAAGTCAAGCCTGGTGTACATTCTCTTGACTTTGGCTATGCCAACTTCACCTGAGTCTTATGAAAAAGCAAACAAAAGACTCAAACCAAAACAGACAAAACCTAGAGACAAACGAACCCATGCAAACCAATCAAACAAAGAGACTAAAAAAACCCCAAATAAAACCAAAGGGAATGAAGAGTTAGTATTCGTTTTGAGTTCATCACAGCAGGTAAATGGCTGCTTTCCACAGGATCACCATAAAAAGCCACAGATAACAGCTGCTCCAAAATACACCCAACAGGAGAACCATCAAAGTAATACATAGCAACTCTGGGGGCAGCTCCCCATTAAGGTGAGGGATGAGCACACAGTGCTACAGCTCCAGCCTTCCCCACCCTGCAGGCTGCTCTTTGCTCCTGATGTAAGAGCCTTGCAGGACTGTGGCCCCTCTCGGTGCATTATAAATCATTCCCACAGCTCTCACTTGAGCCACTGGCATGTCCAGAGCGAGATCCAGGCACAATCCTACTGCCCGCTGAGCCTCTCTGGGAGATCCTGAGCATCTTCCTGCCCAGAGCCACAAAAGAGCTCAGGCTCTGCCTGAACTGGGTTTTCAGGGGAGGTTTCCATATCCCTGCGAGATGTGCTCATCCTTCATCAGGCTGTGCCCAGCCTGGATCAGGGCAGGTTGGATGCCACATGGGATCCATCCTTTGCCCTGCCATGTGATCCTCCATGCAGTGGGGATAAAAAGCCCAGCACTGGGGAACCCCAGGTGCTGCAGCAGTGATAGTTTTGGGAGAAACACGGAGCTGTGCATGGCCAGCTTGAAGTCTGCACTGCTGTGAGCACCAGGCTTGCCATGCTGAGCCCAGGGCCACAACCAGTGCTCACCCGGGCTGGGACATTGAGTCCCAACATGGGATCCCATGGGACAGGGCACGCTGGGATTCGCCCCTGCAGCTCCCCAGTGTGTCCAGAGAGACAGCAAGGAGACAGTGACCTCTGTCAGCGGGGCCCTCTGAGTGGGACAACCACTGCTGGGGTGGCTGTGCCAGCTCCCCCACGAACCTCCAGTCCTGGGATCCGGGAGCAAGTGGAAAACACAACTTGGCCAATACTGCCTGTGCCGGAAGCAAATGGAAAGAGAACTGGGGTGTGAAAACCCAAGGTTGTTTATTTACATAAGAACAGCAATGAAAACACAGAACACATTTACTTTTGTAAGAATATTTGTAATAACAACAATTTATAGAATGTATATACCTAAGAACATATCTAACAACAATATTTGAAATGTATTTACAGAAGACAAAACCAAGCCCTAAAACCTATATGGCAAAAACAAGAACAAACTCTAAAAACTATGTACAAAAGGGTGCCATTTCAGTCCATCAGTCCGGGAAGAAAAGCAGGTGCCATGGTCACTCCAGTCAGGCACAGAGGGCTCTTCCGTGTGTCCCCAGGCTGGCACACTGGGACTCTGCTGCCAGAGCTGAGGCTGGCTGGGTCTGGGGGCTGGGCCCCAGGCACTGCCATGGGGCTTGTGTGGCCCAAAGCAAGCACAGGACAGGCTGGGCATGGCCAGCAGAACCCAAGGCACTGGGTACCACGTGCCTGAGCAGGGACCACCCAGCCCAATCCCGCCCCAGCCTGGCTGCAGGGAACCCACTGTGCCTGTGGGGACCACATGCCTGTCCTGCTGCTGGCATCGCTCTTCATCCCAGGACCATGGCCTCCTCTTCATCTTCCTCATCAATGTCCATCTCCTCGGTGTACTCTTCCATTTCCACGTCCATCTCCTCATCCTCATCAACCTCCATCTCTTCCTCTCCAGTCTGTTCTCCATCCACCTCCATCTCCTCCTCCGTATCCATTATTGTGTCCACCTCCATCTCTTCCTCTCCTCTCTTTTCTCCCTCCACTTCCATCTTCTCCTCTCTATCAGTCTGTCTGTCCACCTCCATCTTGTCTTCTCTACCTGCAACAGCCTGCAGAGGTAGCAAAACCTCAGAGTGGGGTCCCTGTCCCACCCCATCCCCCCAGAACTCCAGCCCACACCCGGGCAGCTGGGGGGATCCACCTCCATGGAATGGCACTGTACCTTCCTCAGGACAAATGTGAGCATCCTGCAGGGATGGATGACACAATCCAGGCCTTAGGCAGCTTTTGAGACTGATGAGATGATGTCTCGGGGGCAGGAACAAGAAGGGTGACAGGAGCAGCAGGAGCAGCGTGCAGCGTGTGCTGAGCCCAGGGCCAGCGGTTGTGTTGTGCTGCTTGCTGGCTGCTGGCAGTTCCAGATGGGACATGGATTGTGACATGACCACTGAGCTAGAGAGCCTTTGGTTCCATGCTTAGCAACGTTCCCCCAGACCATGGTGCTCAGAGCCCTGTTCCCAAGGATGGAGCATCCACAGCCTGGGCCAGTGCCTCAGCACCCTCAGTGGAAGAGAGCAGCTTCCTCAGATCCAACTTCAATCACCTCCTGCAGCTGAAAGCCGTCCCCCCTTGTCCTGTTGCCACAGGCCCTGTGGAACACCCTGTCCCAATCTTTCTTGTGGCACCCTTGCAGTCCTGCAGAGCTGCAGTGAGGCCTCCCCAGGGTCTCCTCTTTTCGAGGCTGAGCATCCCCAGCCCCACGTGGAAAGCAGGCAGTGTGATCTGGGGGAGTCCAGGCTGGAGTCAAATGGCATCAGGAACTGAGAGACGGAAGCTTTAGGCCCAGGTTTGCCTCTCAATGTACAAAATTAATAAGAGTGGAGGGCAAGATGATGGGACACTGCTTCTGCTCTAATTGGTGAATATAGTCTCTGTTTTTTTCTTTTTTTCTCTCATGCCGTTGCAGTTTTGGCTGTTTGAAAGGAAGCTTGGCACAATATCCATTGTCTTCTCCATTTGTGAATCACTGAGCAGAGTCTGGGCAAGCTGATGTTGCAGAGCAAATCCTGCAAATGTACTGGTCATCCTGAGCCTGGAGAATGCAGTTAAACCCAGCCAAAAGTAATTTCTGGAAAGTCAAGCCTGGTGTATATTCTCTTGACTTTGGCTATGCCAACTTCACCTGAGTCTTATGAAAAAGCAAACAAAAGACTCAAACCAAAACAGACAAAACCTAGAGACAAACGAACCCATGCAAACCAATCAAACAAAGAGAATGAAAAAACCCCAAATAAAACCAAAGGGAATGAAGAGTTAGTATTAGTTTTGAGTTCATCACAGCAGGTAAATGGCTGCTTTCCACAGGATCACCATAAAAAGCCACAGATAACAGCTGCTCCAAAATACACCCAACAGGAGAACCATCAAAGTAATACATAGCAACTCTGGGGGCAGCTCCCCATTAAGGTGAGGGATGAGCACACAGTGCTACAGCTCCAGCCTTCCCCACCCTGCAGGCTGCTCTTTGCTCCTGATGTAAGAGCCTTGCAGGACTGTGGCCCCTCTTGGTGCATTATAAATCATTCCCACAGCTCTCACTTGAGCCACTGGCATGTCCAGAGCGAGATCCAGGCACAATCCTACTGCCCGCTGAGCCTCTCTGGGAGATCCTGAGCATCTTCCTGCCCAGAGCCACAAAAGAGCTCAGGCTCTGCCTGAACTGGGTTTTCAGGGGAGGTTTCCATATCCCTGCGAGATGTGCTCATCCTTCATCAGGCTGTGCCCAGCCTGGATCAGGGCAGGTTGGATGCCACATGGGATCCATCCTTTGCCCTGCCATGTGATCCTCCATGCAGTGGGGATAAAAAGCCCAGCACTGGGGAACCCCAGGTGCTGCAGCAGTGATAGTTTTGGGAGAAACACGGAGCTGTGCATGGCCAGCTTGAAGTCTGCACTGCTGTGAGCACCAGGCTTGCCATGCTGAGCCCAGGGCCACAACCAGTGCTCACCCGGGCTGGGACATTGAGTCCCAACATGGGATCCCATGGGACAGGGCACGCTGGGATTCGCCCCTGCAGCTCCCCAGTGTGTCCAGAGAGACAGCAAGGAGACAGTGACCTCTGTCAGCGGGACCCTCTGAGTGGGACAACCACTGCTGGGGTGGCTGTGCCAGCTCCCCCATGAACCTCCAGTCCTGGGATCCGGGAGCAAGTGGAAAACACAACTTGGCCAATACTGCCTGTGCCGGAAGCAAATGGAAAGAGAACTGGGGTGTGAAAACCCAAGGTTGTTTATTTACATAAGAACAGCAATGAAAACACAGAACACATTTACTTTTGTAAGAATATTTGAAATAACAACAATTTATAGAATGTATATACCTAAGAACATATCTAACAACAATATTTGAAATGTATTTACAGAAGACAAAACCAAGCCCTAAAACCTATATGGCAAAAACAAGAACAAACTCTAAAAACTATGTACAAAAGGGTGCCATTTCAGTCCAGGATCTCCATCAGTCCGGGAAGAAAAGCAGGTGCCGTGGTCACTCCAGTCAGGCACAGAGGGCTCTTCCGTGTGTCCCCAGGCTGGCACACTGGGACTCTGCTGCCAGAGCTGAGGCTGGCTGGGTCTGGGGGCTGGGCCCCAGGCACTGCCATGGGGCTTGTGTGGCCCAAAGCAAGCACAGGACAGGCTGGGCATGGCCAGCAGAACCCAAGGCACTGGGTACCACGTGCCTGAGCAGGGACCACCCAGCCCAATCCCGCCCCAGCCTGGCTGCAGGGAACCCACTGTGCCTGTGGGGACCACGTGCCTGTCGTGCTGCTGGCATCGCTCTTCATCCCAGGACCATGGCCTCCTCTTCATCTTCCTCATCAATGTCCATCTCCTCGGTGTACTCTTCCATTTCCACGTCCATCTCCTCATCCTCATCAACCTCCATCTCTTCCTCTCCAGTCTGTTCTCCATCCACCTCCATCTCCTCCTCCGTATGCATTATTGTGTTCACCTCCATCTCTTCCTCTCCTCTCTTTTCTCCCTCCACTTCCATCTTCTCCTCTCTATCAGTCTGTCTGTCCACCTCCATCTTGTCTTCTCTACCTGCAACAGCCTGCAGAGGTAGCAAAACCTCAGAGTGGGGTCCCTGTCCCACCCCATCCCCCCAGAACTCCAGCCCACACCCGGGCAGCTGGGGGGATCCACCTCCATGGAATGGCACTGTACCTTCCTCAGGACAAATGTGAGCATCCTGCAGGGATGGATGACACAATCCAGGCCTTAGGCAGCTTTTGAGACTGATGAGATGATGTCTCGGGGGCAGGAACAAGAAGGGTGACAGGAGCAGCAGGAGCAGCGTGCAGCGTGTGCTGAGCCCAGGGCCAGCGGTTGTGTTGTGCTGCTTGCTGGCTGCTGGCAGTTCCAGATGGGACATGGATTGTGACATGACCACTGAGCTAGAGAGCCTTTGGTTCCATGCTTAGCAACGTTCCCCCAGACCATGGTGCTCAGAGCCCTGTTCCCAAGGATGGAGCATCCACAGCCTGGGCCAGTGCCTCAGCACCCTCAGTGGAAGAGAGCAGCTTCCTCAGATCCAACTTCAATCACCTCCTGCAGCTGAAAGCCGTCCCCCCTTGTCCTGTTGCCACAGGCCCTGTGGAACACCCTGTCCCAATCTTTCTTGTGGCACCCTTGCAGTCCTGCAGAGCTGCAGTGAGGCCTCCCCAGGGTCTCCTCTTTTCGAGGCTGAGCATCCCCAGCCCCACGTGGAAAGCAGGCAGTGTGATCTGGGGGAGTCCAGGCTGGAGTCAAATGGCATCAGGAACTGAGAGACGGAAGCTTTAGGCCCAGGTTTGCCTCTCAATGTACAAAATTAATAAGAGTGGAGGGCAAGATGATGGGACACTGCTTCTGCTCTAATTGGTGAATATAGTCTCTGTTTTTTTTCTTTTTTTCTCTCATACTCTTGCAGTTTTGGCTGTTTGAAAGGAAGCTTGGCACAATATCCATTGTCTTCTCCATTTGTGAATCACTGAGCAGAGTCTGGGCAAGCTGATGTTGCAGAGCAAATCCTGCAAATGTACTGGTCATCCTGAGCCTGGAGAATGCAGTTAAACCCAGCCAAAAGTAATTTCTGGAAAGTCAAGCCTGGTGTATATTCTCTTGACTTTGGCTATGCCAACTTCACCTGAGTCTTATGAAAAAGCAAACAAAAGACTCAAACCAAAACAGACAAAACCTAGAGACAAACAAACCCATGCAAACCAATCAAACAAAGAGACTAAAAAAACCCCAAATAAAACCAAAGGGAATGAAGAGTTAGTATTCGTTTTGAGTTCATCACAGCAGGTAAATGGCTGCTTTCCACAGGATCACCATAAAAAGCCACAGATAACAGCTGCTCCAAAATACACCCAACAGGAGAACCATCAAAGTAATACATAGCAACTCTGGGGGCAGCTCCCCATTAAGGTGAGGGATGAGCACACAGTGCTACAGCTCCAGCCTTCCCCACCCTGCAGGTTGCTCTTTGCTCCTGATGTAAGAGCCTTGCAGGACTGTGGCCCCTCTCGGTGCATTATAAATCATTCCCACAGCTCTCACTTGAGCCACTGGCATGTCCAGAGCGAGATCCAGGCACAATCCTACTGCCCGCTGAGCCTCTCTGGGAGATCCTGAGCATCTTCCTGCCCAGAGCCACAAAAGAGCTCAGGCTCTGCCTGAACTGGGTTTTCAGGGGAGGTTTCCATATCCCTGCGAGATGTGCTCATCCTTCATCAGGCTGTGCCCAGCCTGGATCAGGGCAGGTTGGATGCCACATGGGATCCATCCTTTGCCCTGCCATGTGATCCTCCATGCAGTGGGGATAAAAAGCCCAGCACTGGGGAACCCCAGGTGCTGCAGCAGTGATAGTTTTGGGAGACACACGGAGCTGTGCATGGCCAGCTTGAAGTCTGCACTGCTGCGAGCACCAGGCCTGCCATGCTGAGCCCAGGGCCACAACCAGTGCTCACCCGGGCTGGGACATTGAGTCCCAACATGGGATCCCATGGGACAGGGCACGCTGGGATTCGCCCCTGCAGCTCCCCAGTGTGTCCAGAGAGACAGCAAGGAGACAGTGACCTCTGTCAGCGGGACCCTCTGAGTGGGACAACCACTGCTGGGGTGGCTGTGCCAGCTCCCCCATGAACCTCCAGCCCTGGGAACCGGGAGCAAGTGGAAAACACAACTTGGCCAATACTGCCTGTGCCGGAAGCAAATGGAAAGAGAACTGGGGTGTGAAAACCCAAGGTTGTTTATTTACATAAGAACAGCAATGAAAACACAGAACACATTTACTTTTGTAAGAATATTTGTAATAACAACAATTTATAGAATGTATATACCTAAGAACATATCTAACAACAATATTTGAAATGTATTTACAGAAGACAAAACCAAGCCCTAAAACCTATATGGCAAAAACAAGAACAAACTCTAAAAACTATGTACAAAAGGGTTCCATTTCAGTCCAGGATCTCCATCAGTCCGGGAAGAAAAGCAGGTGCCGTGGTCACTCCAGTCAGGCACAGAGAGCTCTTCCGTGTGTCCCCAGGCTGGCACACTGGGACTCTGCTGCCAGAGCTGAGGCTGGCTGGGTCTGGGGGCTGGGCCCCAGGCACTGCCATGGGGCTTGTGTGGCCCAAAGCAAGCACAGGACAGGCTGGGCATGGCCAGCAGAACCCAAGGCATTGGGTACCACGTGCCTGAGCAGGGACCACCCAGCCCAATCCCGCCCCAGCCTGGCTGCGGGGAACCCACTGTGCCTGTGGGGACCACATGCCTGTCGTGCTGCTGGCATCGCTCTTCATCCCAGGACCATGGCCTCCTCTTCATCTTCCTCATCAATGTCCATCTCCTCGGTGTACTCTTCCATTTCCACGTCCATCTCCTCATCCTCATCAACCTCCATCTCTTCCTCTCCAGTCTGTTCTCCATCCACCTCCATCTCCTCCTCCGTATCCATTATTGTGTCGACCTCCATCTCTTCCTCTCCTCTCTTTTCTCCCTCCACTTCCATCTTCTCCTCTCTATCAGTTTGTCTGTCCACCTCCATCTTGTCTTCTCTACCTGCAACAGCCTGCAGAGGTAGCAAAACCTCAGAGTGGGGTCCCTGTCCCACCCCATCCCCCCAGAACTCCAGCCCACACCCGGGCAGCTGGGGGGATCCACCTCCATGGAATGGCACCGTACCTTCCTCAGGACAAATGTGAGCATCCTGCAGGGATGGATGACACAATCCAGGCCTTAGGCAGCTTTTGAGACTGATGAGATGAGGTCTCGGGGGCAGGAACAAGAAGGGTGACAGGAGCAGCAGGAGCAGCGTGCAGCGTGTGCTGAGCCCAGGGCCAACGGTCGTGTTGTGCTGCTTGCTGGCTGCTGGCAGTTCCAGATGGGACATGGATTGTGACATGACCACTGAGCTAGAGAGCCTTTGGTTCCATGCTTAGCAACATTCCCCCAGACCATGGTGCTCAGAGCCCTGTTCCCAAGGATGGAGCATCCACAGCCTGGGCCAGTGCCTCAGCACCCTCAGTGGAAGAGAGCAGCTTCCTCAGATCCAACTTCAATCAGCCTCCTGCAGCTGAAAGCCGTCCCCCCTTGTCCTGTTGCCACAGGCCCTGTGGAACACCCTGTCCCAATCTTTCTTGTGGCACCCTTGCAGTCCTGCAGAGCTGCAGTGAGGCCTCCCCAGGGTCTCCTCTTTCCAGGCTGAGCATCCCCAGCCCCACGTGGAAAGCAGGCAGTGTGATCTGGGGGAGTCCAGGCTGGAGTCAAATGGCATCAGGAAATGAGAGACGGAAGCTTGAGGCCCAGGTTTGCCTCTCAATGTACAAAATTAATAAGAGTGGAGGGCAACATGGTGGGACACTGCTTCTGCTCTAATTGGTGAATATAGTCTCTGTTTTTTTTCTTTTTTTCTCTCATGCCGTTGCAGTTTTGGCTGTTTGAAAGGAAGCTTGGCACAATATCCATTGTCTTCTCCATTTGTGAATCACCGAGCAGAGTCTGGGCAAGCTGATGTTGCAGAGCAAATCCTGCAAATGTACTGGTCATCCTGAGCCTGGAGAATGCAGTTAAACCCAGCCAAAAGTAATTTCTGGAAAGTCAAGCCTGGTGTACATTCTCTTGACTTTGGCTATGCCAACTTCACCTGAGTCTTATGAAAAAGCAAACAAAAGACTCAAACCAAAACAGACAAAACCTAGAAACAAACAAACCCATGCAAACCAATCAAACAAAGAGACTAAAAAAACCCCAAATAAAACCAAAGGGAATGAAGAGTTAGTATTAGTTTTGAGTTCATCACAGCAGGTAAATGGCTGCTTTCCACAGGATCACCATAAAAAGCCACAGATAACAGCTGCTCCAAAATACACCCAACCGGAGAACCATCAAAGTGATACATAGCAACTCTGGGGGCAGCTCCCCATTAAGGTGAAGGATGAGCACACAGTGCTACAGCTCCAGCCTTCCCCACCCTGCAGGCTGCTCTTTGCTCCTGATGTAAGAGCCTTGCAGGACTGTGGCCCCTCTCGGTGCATTATAAATCATTCCCACAGCTCTCACTTGAGCCACTGGCATGTCCAGAGCGAGATCCAGACACAATCCTACTGCCCGCTGAGCCTCTCTGGGAGATCCTGAGCATCTTCCTGCCCAGAGCCACAAAAGAGCTCAGGCTCTGCCTGAACTGGGTTTTCAGGGGAGGTTTCCATATCCCTGCAAGATGTGCTCATCCTTCATCAGGCTGTGCCCAGCCTGGATCAGGGCAGGTTGGATGCCACATGGGATCCATCCTTTGCCCTGCCATGTGATCCTCCATGCAGTGGGGATAAAAAGCCCAGCACTGGGGAACCCCAGGTGCTGCAGCAGTGGTAGTTTTGGGAGAAACACGGAGCTGTGCATGGCCAGCTTGAAGTCTGCACTGCTGCGAGCACCAGGCCTGCCATGCTGAGCCCAGGGCCACAACCAGTGCTCACCCGGGCTGGGACATTGAGTCCCAACATGGGATCCCATGGGACAGGGCACGCTGGGATTCGCCCCTGCAGCTCCCCAGTGTGTCCAGAGAGACAGCAAGGAGACAGTGACCTCTGTCAGCGGGACCCTCTGAGTGGGACAACCACTGCTGGGGTGGCTGTGCCAGCTCCCCCATGAACCTCCAGCCCTGGGAACCGGGAGCAAGTGGAAAACACAACTTGGCCAATACTGCCTGTGCCGGAAGCAAATGGAAAGAGAACTGGGGTGTGAAAACCCAAGGTTGTTTATTTACATAAGAACAGCAATGAAAACACAGAACACATTTACTTTTGTAAGAATATTTGTAATAACAACAATTTATAGAATGTATATACCTAAGAACATATCTAACAACAATATTTGAAATGTATTTACAGAAGACAAAACAAAGCCCTAAAACCTATATGGCAAAAACAAGAACAAACTCTAAAAACTATGTACAAAAGGGTGCCATTTCAGTCCAGGATCTCCATCAGTCCGGGAAGAAAAGCAGGTGCCGTGGTCACTCCAGTCAGGCACAGAGAGCTCTTCCGTGTGTCCCCAGGCTGGCACACTGGGACTCTGCTGCCAGAGCTGAGGCTGGCTGGGTCTGGGGGCTGGGCCCCAGGCACTGCCATGGGGCTTGTGTGGCCCAAAGCAAGCACAGGACAGGCTGGGCATGGCCAGCAGAACCCAAGGCACTGGGTACCACGTGCCTGAGCAGGGACCAGCCAGCCCAATCCCGCCCCAGCCTGGCTGCGGGGAACCCACTGTGCCTGTGGGGACCACATGCCTGTCGTGCTGCTGGCATCGCTCTTCATCCCAGGACCATGGCCTCCTCTTCATCTTCCTCATCAATGTCCATCTCCTCGGTGTACTCTTCCATTTCCACGTCCATCTCCTCATCCTCATCAACCTCCATCTCTTCCTCTCCAGTCTGTTCTCCATCCACCTCCATCTCCTCCTCCGTATCCATTATTGTGTCGACCTCCATCTCTTCCTCTCCTCTCTTTTCTCCCTCCACTTCCATCTTCTCCTCTCTATCAGTTTGTCTGTCCACCTCCATCTTGTCTTCTCTACCTGCAACAGCCTGCAGAGGTAGCAAAACCTCAGAGTGGGGTCCCTGTCCCACCCCATCCCCCCAGAACTCCAGCCCACACCCGGGCAGCTGGGGGGATCCACCTCCATGGAATGGCACCGTACCTTCCTCAGGACAAATGTGAGCATCCTGCAGGGATGGATGACACAATCCAGGCCTTAGGCAGCTTTTGAGACTGATGAGATGAGGTCTCGGGGGCAGGAACAAGAAGGGTGACAGGAGCAGCAGGAGCAGCGTGCAGCGTGTGCTGAGCCCAGGGCCAACGGTCGTGTTGTGCTGCTTGCTGGCTGCTGGCAGTTCCAGATGGGACATGGATTGTGACATGACCACTGAGCTAGAGAGCCTTTGGTTCCATGCTTAGCAACATTCCCCCAGACCATGGTGCTCAGAGCCCTGTTCCCAAGGATGGAGCATCCACAGCCTGGGCCAGTGCCTCAGCACCCTCAGTGGAAGAGAGCAGCTTCCTCAGATCCAACTTCAATCAGCCTCCTGCAGCTGAAAGCCGTCCCCCCTTGTCCTGTTGCCACAGGCCCTGTGGAACACCCTGTCCCAATCTTTCTTGTGGCACCCTTGCAGTCCTGCAGAGCTGCAGTGAGGCCTCCCCAGGGTCTCCTCTTTCCAGGCTGAGCATCCCCAGCCCCACGTGGAAAGCAGGCAGTGTGATCTGGGGGAGTCCAGGCTGGAGTCAAATGGCATCAGGAAATGAGAGACGGAAGCTTGAGGCCCAGGTTTGCCTCTCAATGTACAAAATTAATAAGAGTGGAGGGCAACATGGTGGGACACTGCTTCTGCTCTAATTGGTGAATATAGTCTCTGTTTTTTTTCTTTTTTTCTCTCATGCCGTTGCAGTTTTGGCTGTTTGAAAGGAAGCTTGGCACAATATCCATTGTCTTCTCCATTTGTGAATCACCGAGCAGAGTCTGGGCAAGCTGATGTTGCAGAGCAAATCCTGCAAATGTACTGGTCATCCTGAGCCTGGAGAATGCAGTTAAACCCAGCCAAAAGTAATTTCTGGAAAGTCAAGCCTGGTGTACATTCTCTTGACTTTGGCTATGCCAACTTCACCTGAGTCTTATGAAAAAGCAAACAAAAGACTCAAACCAAAACAGACAAAACCTAGAAACAAACAAACCCATGCAAACCAATCAAACAAAGAGACTAAAAAAACCCCAAATAAAACCAAAGGGAATGAAGAGTTAGTATTAGTTTTGAGTTCATCACAGCAGGTAAATGGCTGCTTTCCACAGGATCACCATAAAAAGCCACAGATAACAGCTGCTCCAAAATACACCCAACCGGAGAACCATCAAAGTGATACATAGCAAGTCTGGGGGCAGCTCCCCATTAAGGTGAAGGATGAGCACACAGTGCTACAGCTCCAGCCTTCCCCACCCTGCAGGCTGCTCTTTGCTCCTGATGTAAGAGCCTTGCAGGACTGTGGCCCCTCTCGGTGCATTATAAATCATTCCCACAGCTCTCACTTGAGCCACTGGCATGTCCAGAGCGAGATCCAGGCACAATCCTACTGCCCGCTGAGCCTCTCTGGGAGATCCTGAGCATCTTCCTGCCCAGAGCCACAAAAGAGCTCAGGCTCTGCCTGAACTGGGTTTTCAGGGGAGGTTTCCATATCCCTGCAAGATGTGCTCATCCTTCATCAGGCTGTGCCCAGCCTGGATCAGGGCAGGTTGGATGCCACATGGGATCCATCCTTTGCCCTGCCATGTGATCCTCCATGCAGTGGGGATAAAAAGCCCAGCACTGGGGAACCCCAGGTGCTGCAGCAGTGATAGTTTTGGGAGAAACACGGAGCTGTGCATGGCCAGCTTGAAGTCTGCACTGCTGCGAGCACCAGGCCTGCCATGCTGAGCCCAGGGCCACAACCAGTGCTCACCCGGGCTGGGACATTGAGTCCCAACATGGGATCCCATGGGACAGGGCACGCTGGGATTCGCCCCTGCAGCTCCCCAGTGTGTCCAGAGAGACAGCAAGGAGACAGTGACCTCTGTCAGCGGGACCCTCTGAGTGGGACAACCACTGCTGGGGTGGCTGTGCCAGCTCCCCCATGAACCTCCAGCCCTGGGAACCGGGAGCAAGTGGAAAACACAACTTGGCCAATACTGCCTGTGCCGGAAGCAAATGGAAAGAGAACTGGGGTGTGAAAACCCAAGGTTGTTTATTTACATAAGAACAGCAATGAAAACACAGAACACATTTACTTTTGTAAGAATATTTGTAATAACAACAATTTATAGAATGTATATACCTAAGAACATATCTAACAACAATATTTGAAATGTATTTACAGAAGACAAAACCAAGCCCTAAAACCTATATGGCAAAAACAAGAACAAACTCTAAAAACTATGTACAAAAGGGTTCCATTTCAGTCCAGGATCTCCATCAGTCCGGGAAGAAAAGCAGGTGCCGTGGTCACTCCAGTCAGGCACAGAGAGCTCTTCCGTGTGTCCCCAGGCTGGCACACTGGGACTCTGCTGCCAGAGCTGAGGCTGGCTGGGTCTGGGGGCTGGGCCCCAGGCACTGCCATGGGGCTTGTGTGGCCCAAAGCAAGCACAGGACAGGCTGGGCATGGCCAGCAGAACCCAAGGCATTGGGTACCACGTGCCTGAGCAGGGACCACCCAGCCCAATCCCGCCCCAGCCTGGCTGCGGGGAACCCACTGTGCCTGTGGGGACCACATGCCTGTCGTGCTGCTGGCATCGCTCTTCATCCCAGGACCATGGCCTCCTCTTCATCTTCCTCATCAATGTCCATCTCCTCGGTGTACTCTTCCATTTCCACGTCCATCTCCTCATCCTCATCAACCTCCATCTCTTCCTCTCCAGTCTGTTCTCCATCCACCTCCATCTCCTCCTCCGTATCCATTATTGTGTCGACCTCCATCTCTTCCTCTCCTCTCTTTTCTCCCTCCACTTCCATCTTCTCCTCTCTATCAGTTTGTCTGTCCACCTCCATCTTGTCTTCTCTACCTGCAACAGCCTGCAGAGGTAGCAAAACCTCAGAGTGGGGTCCCTGTCCCACCCCATCCCCCCAGAACTCCAGCCCACACCCGGGCAGCTGGGGGGATCCACCTCCATGGAATGGCACCGTACCTTCCTCAGGACAAATGTGAGCATCCTGCAGGGATGGATGACACAATCCAGGCCTTAGGCAGCTTTTGAGACTGATGAGATGAGGTCTCGGGGGCAGGAACAAGAAGGGTGACAGGAGCAGCAGGAGCAGCGTGCAGCGTGTGCTGAGCCCAGGGCCAACGGTCGTGTTGTGCTGCTTGCTGGCTGCTGGCAGTTCCAGATGGGACATGGATTGTGACATGACCACTGAGCTAGAGAGCCTTTGGTTCCATGCTTAGCAACGTTCCCCCAGACCATGGTGCTCAGAGCCCTGTTCCCAAGGATGGAGCATCCACAGCCTGGGCCAGTGCCTCAGCACCCTCAGTGGAAGAGAGCAGCTTCCTCAGATCCAACTTCAATCAGCCTCCTGCAGCTGAAAGCCGTCCCCCCTTGTCCTGTTGCCACAGGCCCTGTGGAACACCCTGTCCCAATCTTTCTTGTGGCACCCTTGCAGTCCTGCAGAGCTGCAGTGAGGCCTCCCCAGGGTCTCCTCTTTCCAGGCTGAGCATCCCCAGCCCCACGTGGAAAGCAGGCAGTGTGATCTGGGGGAGTCCAGGCTGGAGTCAAATGGCATCAGGAAATGAGAGACGGAAGCTTGAGGCCCAGGTTTGCCTCTCAATGTACAAAATTAATAAGAGTGGAGGGCAAGATGGTGGGACACTACTTCTGCTCTAATTGGTGAATATAGTCTCTGTTTTTTTTCTTTTTTTCTCTCATGCCGTTGCAGTTTTGGCTGTTTGAAAGGAAGCTTGGCACAATATCCATTGTCTTCTCCATTTGTGAATCACCGAGCAGAGTCTGGGCAAGCTGATGTTGCAGAGCAAATCCTGCAAATGTACTGGTCATCCTGAGCCTGGATAATGCAGTTAAACCCAGCCAAAAGTAATTTCTGGAAAGTCAAGCCTGGTGTACATTCTCTTGATTTTGGCTATGCCAACTTCACCTGAGTCTTATGAAAAAGCAAACAAAAGACTCAAACCAAAACAGACAAAACCTAGAAACAAACGAACCCATGCAAACCAATCAAACAAAGAGACTAAAAAAACCCCAAATAAAACCAAAGGGAATGAAGAGTTAGTATTAGTTTTGAGTTCATCACAGCAGGTAAATGGCTGCTTTCCACAGGATCACCATAAAAAGCCACAGATAACAGCTGCTCCAAAATACACCCAACAGGAGAACCATCAAAGTAATACATAGCAACTCTGGGGGCAGCTCCCCATTAAGGTGAGGGATGAGCACACAGTGCTACAGCTCCAGCCTTCCCCACCCTGCAGGCTGCTCTTTGCTCCTGATGTAAGAGCCTTGCAGGACTGTGGCCCCTCTCGGTGCATTATAAATCATTCCCACAGCTCTCACTTGAGCCACTGGCATGTCCAGAGCGAGATCCAGGCACAATCCTACTGCCCGCTGAGCCTCTCTGGGAGATCCTGAGCATCTTCCTGCCCAGAGCCACAAAAGAGCTCAGGCTCTGCCTGAACTGGGTTTTCAGGGGTGGTTTCCATATCCCTGCGAGATGTGCTCATCCTTCATCAGGCTGTGCCCAGCCTGGATCAGGGCAGGTTGGATGCCACATGGGATCCATCCTTTGCCCTGCCATGTGATCCTCCATGCAGTGGGGATAAAAAGCCCAGCACTGGGGAACCCCAGGTGCTGCAGCAGTGATAGTTTTGGGAGAAACACGGAGCTGTGCATGGCCAGCTTGAAGTCTGCACTGCTGTGAGCACCAGGCTTGCCATGCTGAGCCCAGGGCCACAACCAGTGCTCACCCGGGCTGGGACATTGAGTCCCAACATGGGATCCCATGGGACAGGGCACGCTGGGATTCGCCCCTGCAGCTCCCCAGTGTGTCCAGAGAGACAGCAAGGAGACAGTGACCTCTGTCAGCGGAACCCTCTGAGTGGGACAACCACTGTTGGGGTGGCTGTGCCAGCTCCCCCATGAACCTCCAGCCCTGGGATCCGGGAGGAAGTGGAAAACACAACTTGGCCAATACTGCCTGTGCCGGAAGCAAATGGAAAGAGAACTGGGGTGTGAAAACCCAAGGTTGTTTATTTACATAAGAACAGCAATGAAAACACAGAACACATTTACTTTTGTAAGAATATTTGTAATAACAACAATTTATAGAATGTATATACCTAAGAACATATCTAACAACAATATTTGAAATGTATTTACAGAAGACAAAACGAAGCCCTAAAACCTATATGCCAAAAAGAAGAACAAACTCTAAAAACTATGTACAAAAGGGTGCCATTTCAGTCCAGGATCTCCATCAGTCCGGGAAGAAAAGCAGGTGCCATGGTCACTCCAGTCAGGCACAGAGGGCTCTTCCGTGTGTCCCCAGGCTGGCACACTGGGACTCTGCTGCCAGAGCTGAGGCTGGCTGGGTCTGGGGGCTGGGCCCCAGGCACTGCCATGGGGCTTGTGTGGCCCAAAGCAAGCACAGGACAGGCTGGGCATGGCCAGCAGAACCCAAGGCACTGGGTACCACGTGCCTGAGCAGGGACCACCCAGCCCAATCCCGCCCCAGCCTGGCTGCAGGGAACCCACTGTGCCTGTGGGGACCACGTGCCTGTCGTGCTGCTGGCATTGCTCTTCATCCCAGGACCATGGCCTCCTCTTCATCTTCCTCATCAATGTCCATCTCCTCGGTGTACTCTTCCATTTCCACGTCCATCTCCTCATCCTCATCAACCTCCATCTCTTCCTCTCCAGTCTGTTCTCCATCCACCTCCATCTCCTCCTCCGTATGCGTTATTGTGTCCACCTCCATCTCTTCCTCTCCTCTCTTTTCTCCCTCCACTTCCATCTTCTCCTCTCTATCAGTCTGTCTGTCCACCTCCATCTTGTCTTCTCTACCTGCAACAGCCTGCAGAGGTAGCAAAACCTCAGAGTGGGGTCCCTGTCCCACCCCATCCCCCCAGAACTCCAGCCCACACCCGGGCAGCTGGGGGGATCCACCTCCATGGAATGGCACCGTACCTTCCTCAGGACAAATGTGAGCATCCTGCAGGGATGGATGACACAATCCAGGCCTTAGGCAGCTTTTGAGACTGATGAGATGAGGTCTCGGGGGCAGGAACAAGAAGGGTGACAGGAGAAGCAGGAGCAGCGTGCAGCGTGTGCTGAGCCCAGGGCCAACGGTCGTGTTTTGCTGCTTGCTGGCTGCTGGCAGTTCCAGATGGGACATGGATTGTGACATGACCACTGAGCTAGAGAGCCTTTGGTTCCATGCTTAGCAACGTTCCCCCAGACCATGGTGCTCAGAGCCCTGTTCCCAAGGATGGAGCATCCACAGCCTGGGCCAGTGCCTCAGCACCCTCAGTGGAAGAGAGCAGCTTCCTCAGATCCAACTTCAATCAGCCTCCTGCAGCTGAAAGCCGTCCCCCCTTGTCCTGTTGCCACAGGCCCTGTGGAACACCCTGTCCCAATCTTTCTTGTGGCACCCTTGCAGTCCTGCAGAGCTGCAGTGAGGCCTCCCCAGGGTCTCCTCTTTCCAGGCTGAGCATCCCCAGCCCCACGTGGAAAGCAGGCAGTGTGATCTGGGGGAGTCCAGGCTGGAGTCAAATGGCATCAGGAACTGAGAGACGGAAGCTTTAGGCCCAGGTTTGCCTCTCAATGTACAAAATTAATAAGAGTGGAGGGCAAGATGGTGGGACACTGCTTCTGCTCTAATTGGTGAATATAGTCTCTGTTTTTTTTCTTTTTTTCTCTCATGCCCTTGCAGTTTTGGCTGTTTGAAAGGAAGCTTGGCACAATATCCATTGTCTTCTCCATTTGTGAATCACCGAGCAGAGTCTGGGCAAGCTGATGTTGCAGAGCAAATCCTGCAAATGTACTGGTCATCCTGAGCCTGGAGAATGCAGTTAAACCCAGCCAAAAGTAATTTCTGGAAAGTCAAGCCTGGTGTACATTCTCTTGACTTTGGCTATGCCAACTTCACCTGAGTCTTATGAAAAAGCAAACAAAAGACTCAAACCAAAACAGACAAAACCTAGAGACAAACGAACCCATGCAAACCAATCAAACAAAGAGACTAAAAAAACCCCAAATAAAACCAAAGGGAATGAAGAGTTAGTATTAGTTTTGAGTTCATCACAGCAGGTAAATGGCTGCTTTCCACAGGATCACCATAAAAAGCCACAGATAACAGCTGCTCCAAAATACACCCAACCGGAGAACCATCAAAGTGATACATAGCAACTCTGGGGGCAGCTCCCCATTAAGGTGAGGGATGAGCACACAGTGCTACAGCTCCAGCCTTCCCCACCCTGCAGGCTGCTCTTTGCTCCTGATGTAAGAGCCTTGCAGGACTGTGGCCCCTCTCGGTGCATTATAAATCATTCCCACAGCTCTCACTTGAGCCACTGGCATGTCCAGAGCGAGATCCAGGCACAATCCTACTGCCTGCTGAGCCTCTCTGGGAGATCCTGAGCATCTTCCTGCCCAGAGCCACAAAAGAGCTCAGGCTCTGCCTGAACTGGGTTTTCAGGGGAGGTTTCCATATCCCTGCAAGATGTGCTCATCCTTCATCAGGCTGTGCCCAGCCTGGATCAGGGCAGGTTGGATGCCACATGGGATCCATCCTTTGCCCTGCCATGTGATCCTCCATGCAGTGGGGATAAAAAGCCCAGCACTGGGGAACCCCAGGTGCTGCAGCAGTGATAGTTTTGGGAGAAACACGGAGCTGTGCATGGCCAGCTTGAAGTCTGCACTGCTGCGAGCACCAGGCCTGCCATGCTGAGCCCAGGGCCACAACCAGTGCTCACCCGGGCTGGGACATTGAGTCCCAACATGGGATCCCATGGGACAGGGCACGCTGGGATTCGCCCCTGCAGCTCCCCAGTGTGTCCAGAGAGACAGCAAGGAGACAGTGACCTCTGTCAGCGGGACCCTCTGAGTGGGACAACCACTGCTGGGGTGGCTGTGCCAGCTCCCCCATGAACCTCCAGCCCTGGGAACCGGGAGCAAGTGGAAAACACAACTTGGCCAATACTGCCTGTGCCGGAAGCAAATGGAAAGAGAACTGGGGTGTGAAAACCCAAGGTTGTTTATTTACATAAGAACAGCAATGAAAACACAGAACACATTTACTTTTGTAAGAATATTTGTAATAACAACAATTTATAGAATGTATATACCTAAGAACATATCTAACAACAATATTTGAAATGTATTTACAGAAGACAAAACCAAGCCCTAAAACCTATATGGCAAAAACAAGAACAAACTCTAAAAACTATGTACAAAAGGGTTCCATTTCAGTCCAGGATCTCCATCAGTCCGGGAAGAAAAGCAGGTGCCGTGGTCACTCCAGTCAGGCACTGAGAGCTCTTCCGTGTGTCCCCAGGCTGGCACACTGGGACTCTGCTGCCAGAGCTGAGGCTGGCTGGGTCTGGGGGCTGGGCCCCAGGCACTGCCATGGGGCTTGTGTGGCCCAAAGCAAGCACAGGACAGGCTGGGCATGGCCAGCAGAACCCAAGGCATTGGGTACCACGTGCCTGAGCAGGGACCACCCAGCCCAATCCCGCCCCAGCCTGGCTGCGGGGAACCCACTGTGCCTGTGGGGACCACATGCCTGTCGTGCTGCTGGCATCGCTCTTCATCCCAGGACCATGGCCTCCTCTTCATCTTCCTCATCAATGTCCATCTCCTCGGTGTACTCTTCCATTTCCACGTCCATCTCCTCATCCTCATCAACCTCCATCTCTTCCTCTCCAGTCTGTTCTCCATCCACCTCCATCTCCTCCTCCGTATCCATTATTGTGTCCACCTCCATCTCTTCCTCTCCTCTCTTTTCTCCCTCCACTTCCATCTTCTCCTCTCTATCAGTTTGTCTGTCCACCTCCATCTTGTCTTCTCTACCTGCAACAGCCTGCAGAGGTAGCAAAACCTCAGAGTGGGGTCCCTGTCCCACCCCATCCCCCCAGAACTCCAGCCCACACCCGGGCAGCTGGGGGGATCCACCTCCATGGAATGGCACCGTACCTTCCTCAGGACAAATGTGAGCATCCTGCAGGGATGGATGACACAATCCAGGCCTTAGGCAGCTTTTGAGACTGATGAGATGAGGTCTCGGGGGCAGGAACAAGAAGGGTGACAGGAGCAGCAGGAGCAGCGTGCAGCGTGTGCTGAGCCCAGGGCCAACGGTCGTGTTGTGCTGCTTGCTGGCTGCTGGCAGTTCCAGATGGGACATGGATTGTGACATGACCACTGAGCTAGAGAGCCTTTGGTTCCATGCTTAGCAACGTTCCCCCAGACCATGGTGCTCAGAGCCCTGTTCCCAAGGATGGAGCATCCACAGCCTGGGCCAGTGCCTCAGCACCCTCAGTGGAAGAGAGCAGCTTCCTCAGATCCAACTTCAATCAGCCTCCTGCAGCTGAAAGCCGTCCCCCCTTGTCCTGTTGCCACAGGCCCTGTGGAACACCCTGTCCCAATCTTTCTTGTGGCACCCTTGCAGTCCTGCAGAGCTGCAGTGAGGCCTCCCCAGGGTCTCCTCTTTCCAGGCTGAGCATCCCCAGCCCCACGTGGAAAGCAGGCAGTGTGATCTGGGGGAGTCCAGGCTGGAGTCAAATGGCATCAGGAAATGAGAGACGGAAGCTTGAGGCCCAGGTTTGCCTCTCAATGTACAAAATTAATAAGAGTGGAGGGCAAGATGGTGGGACACTGCTTCTGCTCTAATTGGTGAATATAGTCTCTGTTTTTTTTCTTTTTTTCTCTCATGCCGTTGCAGTTTTGGCTGTTTGAAAGGAAGCTTGGCACAATATCCATTGTCTTCTCCATTTGTGAATCACCGAGCAGAGTCTGGGCAAGCTGATGTTGCAGAGCAAATCCTGCAAATGTACTGGTCATCCTGAGCCTGGAGAATGCAGTTAAACCCAGCCAAAAGTAATTTCTGGAAAGTCAAGCCTGGTGTACATTCTCTTGACTTTGGCTATGCCAACTTCACCTGAGTCTTATGAAAAAGCAAACAAAAGACTCAAACCAAAACAGACAAAACCTAGAAACAAACAAACCCATGCAAACCAATCAAACAAAGAGACTAAAAAAACCCCAAATAAAACCAAAGGGAATGAAGAGTTAGTATTAGTTTTGAGTTCATCACAGCAGGTAAATGGCTGCTTTCCACAGGATCACCATAAAAAGCCACAGATAACAGCTGCTCCAAAATACACCCAACCGGAGAACCATCAAAGTGATACATAGCAACTCTGGGGGCAGCTCCCCATTAAGGTGAAGGATGAGCACACAGTGCTACAGCTCCAGCCTTCCCCACCCTGCAGGCTGCTCTTTGCTCCTGATGTAAGAGCCTTGCAGGACTGTGGCCCCTCTCGGTGCATTATAAATCATTCCCACAGCTCTCACTTGAGCCACTGGCATGTCCAGAGCGAGATCCAGGCACAATCCTACTGCCCGCTGAGCCTCTCTGGGAGATCCTGAGCATCTTCCTGCCCAGAGCCACAAAAGAGCTCAGGCTCTGCCTGAACTGGGTTTTCAGGGGAGGTTTCCATATCCCTGCAAGATGTGCTCATCCTTCATCAGGCTGTGCCCAGCCTGGATCAGGGCAGGTTGGATGCCACATGGGATCCATCCTTTGCCCTGCCATGTGATCCTCCATGCAGTGGGGATAAAAAGCCCAGCACTGGGGAACCCCAGGTGCTGCAGCAGTGATAGTTTTGGGAGAAACACGGAGCTGTGCATGGCCAGCTTGAAGTCTGCACTGCTGCGAGCACCAGGCCTGCCATGCTGAGCCCAGGGCCACAACCAGTGCTCACCCGGGCTGGGACATTGAGTCCCAACATGGGATCCCATGGGACAGGGCACGCTGGGATTCGCCCCTGCAGCTCCCCAGTGTGTCCAGAGAGACAGCAAGGAGACAGTGACCTCTGTCAGCGGGACCCTCTGAGTGGGACAACCACTGCTGGGGTGGCTGTGCCAGCTCCCCCATGAACCTCCAGCCCTGGGAACCGGGAGCAAGTGGAAAACACAACTTGGCCAATACTGCCTGTGCCGGAAGCAAATGGAAAGAGAACTGGGGTGTGAAAACCCAAGGTTGTTTATTTACATAAGAACAGCAATGAAAACACAGAACACATTTACTTTTGTAAGAATATTTGTAATAACAACAATTTATAGAATGTATATACCTAAGAACATATCTAACAACAATATTTGAAATGTATTTACAGAAGACAAAACAAAGCCCTAAAACCTATATGGCAAAAACAAGAACAAACTCTAAAAACTATGTACAAAAGGGTTCCATTTCAGTCCAGGATCTCCATCAGTCCGGGAAGAAAAGCAGGTGCCGTGGTCACTCCAGTCAGGCACAGAGAGCTCTTCCGTGTGTCCCCAGGCTGGCACACTGGGACTCTGCTGCCAGAGCTGAGGCTGGCTGGGTCTGGGGGCTGGGCCCCAGGCACTGCCATGGGGCTTGTGTGGCCCAAAGCAAGCACAGGACAGGCTGGGCATGGCCAGCAGAACCCAAGGCAGTGGGTACCACGTGCCTGAGCAGGGACCACCCAGCCCAATCCCGCCCCAGCCTGGCTGCGGGGAACCCACTGTGCCTGTGGGGACCACATGCCTGTCGTGCTGCTGGCATCGCTCTTCATCCCAGGACCATGGCCTCCTCTTCATCTTCCTCATCAATGTCCATCTCCTCGGTGTACTCTTCCATTTCCACGTCCATCTCCTCATCCTCATCAACCTCCATCTCTTCCTCTCCAGTCTGTTCTCCATCCACCTCCATCTCCTCCTCCGTATCCATTATTGTGTCGACCTCCATCTCTTCCTCTCCTCTCTTTTCTCCCTCCACTTCCATCTTCTCCTCTCTATCAGTTTGTCTGTCCACCTCCATCTTGTCTTCTCTACCTGCAACAGCCTGCAGAGGTAGCAAAACCCCAGAGTGGGGTCCCTGTCCCACCCCATCCCCCCAGAACTCCAGCCCACACCCGGGCAGCTGGGGGGATCCACCTCCATGGAATGGCACCGTACCTTCCTCAGGACAAATGTGAGCATCCTGCAGGGATGGATGACACAATCCAGGCCTTAGGCAGCTTTTGAGACTGATGAGATGAGGTCTCGGGGGCAGGAACAAGAAGGGTGACAGGAGCAGCAGGAGCAGCGTGCAGCGTGTGCTGAGCGCAGGGCCAATGGCTGTGTTGTGCTGCTTGCTGGCTGCTGGCAGTTCCAGATGGGACATGGATTGTGACATGACCACTGAGCTAGAGAGCCTTTGGTTCCATGCTTAGCAACATTCCCCCAGACCATGGTGCTCAGAGCCCTGTTCCCAAGGATGGAGCATCCACAGCCTGGGCCAGTGCCTCAGCACCCTCAGTGGAAGAGAGCAGCTTCCTCAGATCCAACTTCAATCAGCCTCCTGCAGCTGAAAGCCGTCCCCCCTTGTCCTGTTGCCACAGGCCCTGTGGAACACCCTGTCCCAATCTTTCTTGTGGCACCCTTGCAGTCCTGCAGAGCTGCAGTGAGGCCTCCCCAGGGTCTCCTCTTTCCAGGCTGAGCATCCCCAGCCCCACGTGGAAAGCAGGCAGTGTGATCTGGAGGAGTCCAGGCTGGAGTCAAATGGCATCAGGAAATGAGAGACGGAAGCTTGAGGCCCAGGTTTGCCTCTCAATGTACAAAATTAATAAGAGTGGAGGGCAAGATGGTGGGACACTGCTTCTGCTCTAATTGGTGAATATAGTCTCTGTTTTTTTTCTTTTTTTCTCTCATGCCCTTGCAGTTTTGGCTGTTTGAAAGGAAGCTTGGCACAATATCCATTGTCTTCTCCATTTGTGAATCACCGAGCAGAGTCTGGGCAAGCTGATGTTGCAGAGCAAATCCTGCAAATGTACTGGTCATCCTGAGCCTGGAGAATGCAGTTAAACCCAGCCAAAAGTAATTTCTGGAAAGTCAAGCCTGGTGTACATTCTCTTGACTTTGGCTATGCCAACTTCACCTGAGTCTTATGAAAAAGCAAACAAAAGACTCAAACCAAAACAGACAAAACCTAGAAACAAACAAACCCATGCAAACCAATCAAACAAAGAGACTAAAAAAACCCCAAATAAAACCAAAGGGAATGAAGAGTTAGTATTAGTTTTGAGTTCATCACAGCAGGTAAATGGCTGCTTTCCACAGGATCACCATAAAAAGCCACAGATAACAGCTGCTCCAAAATACACCCAACCGGAGAACCATCAAAGTGATACATAGCAACTCTGGGGGCAGCTCCCCATTAAGGTGAAGGATGAGCACACAGTGCTACAGCTCCAGCCTTCCCCACCCTGCAGGCTGCTCTTTGCTCCTGATGTAAGAGCCTTGCAGGACTGTGGCCCCTCTCGGTGCATTATAAATCATTCCCACAGCTCTCACTTGAGCCACTGGCATGTCCAGAGCGAGATCCAGGCACAATCCTACTGCCCGCTGAGCCTCTCTGGGAGATCCTGAGCATCTTCCTGCCCAGAGCCACAAAAGAGCTCAGGCTCTGCCTGAACTGGGTTTTCAGGGGAGGTTTCCATATCCCTGCAAGATGTGCTCATCCTTCATCAGGCTGTGCCCAGCCTGGATCAGGGCAGGTTGGATGCCACATGGGATCCATCCTTTGCCCTGCCATGTGATCCTCCATGCAGTGGGGATAAAAAGCCCAGCACTGGGGAACCCCAGGTGCTGCAGCAGTGATAGTTTTGGGAGAAACACGGAGCTGTGCATGGCCAGCTTGAAGTCTGCACTGCTGCGAGCACCAGGCCTGCCATGCTGAGCCCAGGGCCACAACCAGTGCTCACCCGGGCTGGGACATTGAGTCCCAACATGGGATCCCATGGGACAGGGCACGCTGGGATTCGCCCCTGCAGCTCCCCAGTGTGTCCAGAGAGACAGCAAGGAGACAGTGACCTCTGTCAGCGGGACCCTCTGAGTGGGACAACCACTGCTGGGGTGGCTGTGCCAGCTCCCCCATGAACCTCCAGCCCTGGGAACCGGGAGCAAGTGGAAAACACAACTTGGCCAATACTGCCTGTGCCGGAAGCAAATGGAAAGAGAACTGGGGTGTGAAAACCCAAGGTTGTTTATTTACATAAGAACAGCAATGAAAACACAGAACACATTTACTTTTGTAAGAATATTTGTAATAACAACAATTTATAGAATGTATATACCTAAGAACATATCTAACAACAATATTTGAAATGTATTTACAGAAGACAAAACCAAGCCCTAAAACCTATATGGCAAAAACAAGAACAAACTCTAAAAACTATGTACAAAAGGGTTCCATTTCAGTCCAGGATCTCCATCAGTCCGGGAAGAAAAGCAGGTGCCGTGGTCACTCCAGTCAGGCACAGAGAGCTCTTCCGTGTGTCCCCAGGCTGGCACACTGGGACTCTGCTGCCAGAGCTGAGGCTGGCTGGGTCTGGGGGCTGGGCCCCAGGCACTGCCATGGGGCTTGTGTGGCCCAAAGCAAGCACAGGACAGGCTGGGCATGGCCAGCAGAACCCAAGGCACTGGGTACCACGTGCCTGAGCAGGGACCACCCAGCCCAATCCCGCCCCAGCCTGGCTGCGGGGAACCCACTGTGCCTGTGGGGACCACATGCCTGTCCTGCTGCTGGCATCGCTCTTCATCCCAGGACCATGGCCTCCTCTTCATCTTCCTCATCAATGTCCATCTCCTCGGTGTACTCTTCCATTTCCACGTCCATCTCCTCATCCTCATCAACCTCCATCTCTTCCTCTCCAGTCTGTTCTCCATCCACCTCCATCTCCTCCTCCGTATCCATTATTGTGTCGACCTCCATCTCTTCCTCTCCTCTCTTTTCTCCCTCCACTTCCATCTTCTCCTCTCTATCAGTTTGTCTGTCCACCTCCATCTTGTCTTCTCTACCTGCAACAGCCTGCAGAGGTAGCAAAACCTCAGAGTGGGGTCCCTGTCCCACCCCATCCCCCCAGAACTCCAGCCCACACCCGGGCAGCTGGGGGGATCCACCTCCATGGAATGGCACCGTACCTTCCTCAGGACAAATGTGAGCATCCTGCAGGGATGGATGACACAATCCAGGCCTTAGGCAGCTTTTGAGACTGATGAGATGAGGTCTCGGGGGCAGGAACAAGAAGGGTGACAGGAGCAGCAGGAGCAGCGTGCAGCGTGTGCTGAGCCCAGGGCCAACGGTCGTGTTGTGCTGCTTGCTGGCTGCTGGCAGTTCCAGATGGGACATGGATTGTGACATGACCACTGAGCTAGAGAGCCTTTGGTTCCATGCTTAGCAACGTTCCCCCAGACCATGGTGCTCAGAGCCCTGTTCCCAAGGATGGAGCATCCACAGCCTGGGCCAGTGCCTCAGCACCCTCAGTGGAAGAGAGCAGCTTCCTCAGATCCAACTTCAATCAGCCTCCTGCAGCTGAAAGCCGTCCCCCCTTGTCCTGTTGCCACAGGCCCTGTGGAACACCCTGTCCCAATCTTTCTTGTGGCACCCTTGCAGTCCTGCAGAGCTGCAGTGAGGCCTCCCCAGGGTCTCCTCTTTCCAGGCTGAGCATCCCCAGCCCCACGTGGAAAGCAGGCAGTGTGATCTGGGGGAGTCCAGGCTGGAGTCAAATGGCATCAGGAAATGAGAGACGGAAGCTTGAGGCCCAGGTTTGCCTCTCAATGTACAAAATTAATAAGAGTGAAGGGCAAGATGGTGGGACACTGCTTCTGCTCTAATTGGTGAATATAGTCTCTGTTTTTTTTCTTTTTTTCTCTCATGCCGTTGCAGTTTTGGCTGTTTGAAAGGAAGCTTGGCACAATATCCATTGTCTTCTCCATTTGTGAATCACCGAGCAGAGTCTGGGCAAGCTGATGTTGCAGAGCAAATCCTGCAAATGTACTGGTCATCCTGAGCCTGGAGAATGCAGTTAAACCCAGCCAAAAGTAATTTCTGGAAAGTCAAGCCTGGTGTACATTCTCTTGACTTTGGCTATGCCAACTTCACCTGAGTCTTATGAAAAAGCAAACAAAAGACTCAAACCAAAACAGACAAAACCTAGAAACAAACGAACCCATGCAAACCAATCAAACAAAGAGACTAAAAAAACCCCAAATAAAACCAAAGGGAATGAAGAGTTAGTATTAGTTTTGAGTTCATCACAGCAGGTAAATGGCTGCTTTCCACAGGATCACCATAAAAAGCCACAGATAACAGCTGCTCCAAAATACACCCAACCGGAGAACCATCAAAGTGATACATAGCAACTCTGGGGGCAGCTCCCCATTAAGGTGAAGGATGAGCACACAGTGCTACAGCTCCAGCCTTCCCCACCCTGCAGGCTGCTCTTTGCTCCTGATGTAAGAGCCTTGCAGGACTGTGGCCCCTCTCGGTGCATTATAAATCATTCCCACAGCTGTCACTTGAGCCACTGGCATGTCCAGAGCGAGATGCAGGCACAATCCTACTGCCCGCTGAGCCTCTCTGGGAGATCCTGAGCATCTTCCTGCCCAGAGCCACAAAAGAGCTCAGGCTCTGCCTGAACTGGGTTTTCAGGGGAGGTTTCCATATCCCTGCAAGATGTGCTCATCCTTCATCAGGCTGTGCCCAGCCTGGATCAGGGCAGGTTGGATGCCACATGGGATCCATCCTTTGCCCTGCCATGTGATCCTCCATGCAGTGGGGATAAAAAGCCCAGCACTGGGGAACCCCAGGTGCTGCAGCAGTGATAGTTTTGGGAGAAACACGGAGCTGTGCATGGCCAGCTTGAAGTCTGCACTGCTGCGAGCACCAGGCCTGCCATGCTGAGCCCAGGGCCACAACCAGTGCTCACCCGGGCTGGGACATTGAGTCCCAACATGGGATCCCATGGGACAGGGCACGCTGGGATTCGCCCCTGCAGCTCCCCAGTGTGTCCAGAGAGACAGCAAGGAGACAGTGACCTCTGTCAGCGGGACCCTCTGAGTGGGACAACCACTGCTGGGGTGGCTGTGCCAGCTCCCCCATGAACCTCCAGCCCTGGGAACCGGGAGCAAGTGGAAAACACAACTTGGCCAATACTGCCTGTGCCGGAAGCAAATGGAAAGAGAACTGGGGTGTGAAAACCCAAGGTTGTTTATTTACATAAGAACAGCAATGAAAACACAGAACACATTTACTTTTGTAAGAATATTTGTAATAACAACAATTTATAGAATGTATATACCTAAGAACATATCTAACAACAATATTTGAAATGTATTTACAGAAGACAAAACAAAGCCCTAAAACCTATATGGCAAAAACAAGAACAAACTCTAAAAACTATGTACAAAAGGGTTCCATTTCAGTCCAGGATCTCCATCAGTCCGGGAAGAAAAGCAGGTGCCGTGGTCACTCCAGTCAGGCACAGAGAGCTCTTCCGTGTGTCCCCAGGCTGGCACACTGGGACTCTGCTGCCAGAGCTGAGGCTGGCTGGGTCTGGGGGCTGGGCCCCAGGCACTGCCATGGGGCTTGTGTGTCCCAAAGCAAGCACAGGACAGGCTGGGCATGGCCAGCAGAACCCAAGGCATTGGGTACCACGTGCCTGAGCAGGGACCACCCAGCCCAATCCCGCCCCAGCCTGGCTGCGGGGAACCCACTGTGCCTGTGGGGACCACATGCCTGTCGTGCTGCTGGCATCGCTCTTCATCCCAGGACCATGGCCTCCTCTTCATCTTCCTCATCAATGTCCATCTCCTCGGTGTACTCTTCCATTTCCACGTCCATCTCCTCATCCTCATCAACCTCCATCTCTTCCTCTCCAGTCTGTTCTCCATCCACCTCCATCTCCTCCTCCGTATCCATTATTGTGTCCACCTCCATCTCTTCCTCTCCTCTCTTTTCTCCCTCCACTTCCATCTTCTCCTCTCTATCAGTTTGTCTGTCCACCTCCATCTTGTCTTCTCTACCTGCAACAGCCTGCAGAGGTAGCAAAACCCCAGAGTGGGGTCCCTGTCCCACCCCATCCCCCCAGAACTCCAGCCCACACCCGGGCAGCTGGGGGGATCCACCTCCATGGAATGGCACCGTACCTTCCTCAGGACAAATGTGAGCATCCTGCAGGGATGGATGACACAATCCAGGCCTTAGGCAGCTTTTGAGACTGATGAGATGAGGTCTCGGGGGCAGGAACAAGAAGGGTGACAGGAGCAGCAGGAGCAGCGTGCAGCGTGTGCTGAGCGCAGGGCCAATGGCTGTGTTGTGCTGCTTGCTGGCTGCTGGCAGTTCCAGATGGGACATGGATTGTGACATGACCACTGAGCTAGAGAGCCTTTGGTTCCATGCTTAGCAACATTCCCCCAGACCATGGTGCTCAGAGCCCTGTTCCCAAGGATGGAGCATCCACAGCCTGGGCCAGTGCCTCAGCACCCTCAGTGGAAGAGAGCAGCTTCCTCAGATCCAACTTCAATCAGCCTCCTGCAGCTGAAAGCCGTCCCCCCTTGTCCTGTTGCCACAGGCCCTGTGGAACACCCTGTCCCAATCTTTCTTGTGGCACCCTTGCAGTCCTGCAGAGCTGCAGTGAGGCCTCCCCAGGGTCTCCTCTTTCCAGGCTGAGCATCCCCAGCCCCACGTGGAAAGCAGGCAGTGTGATCTGGAGGAGTCCAGGCTGGAGTCAAATGGCATCAGGAAATGAGAGACGGAAGCTTGAGGCCCAGGTTTGCCTCTCAATGTACAAAATTAATAAGAGTGGAGGGCAAGATGGTGGGACACTGCTTCTGCTCTAATTGGTGAATATAGTCTCTGTTTTTTTTCTTTTTTTCTCTCATGCCGTTGCAGTTTTGGCTGTTTGAAAGGAAGCTTGGCACAATATCCATTGTCTTCTCCATTTGTGAATCACCGAGCAGAGTCTGGGCAAGCTGATGTTGCAGAGCAAATCCTGCAAATGTACTGGTCATCCTGAGCCTGGAGAATGCAGTTAAACCCAGCCAAAAGTAATTTCTGGAAAGTCAAGCCTGGTGTACATTCTCTTGACTTTGGCTATGCCAACTTCACCTGAGTCTTATGAAAAAGCAAACAAAAGACTCAAACCAAAACAGACAAAACCTAGAAACAAACAAACCCATGCAAACCAATCAAACAAAGAGACTAAAAAAACCCCAAATAAAACCAAAGGGAATGAAGAGTTAGTATTAGTTTTGAGTTCATCACAGCAGGTAAATGGCTGCTTTCCACAGGATCACCATAAAAAGCCACAGATAACAGCTGCTCCAAAATACACCCAACCGGAGAACCATCAAAGTGATACATAGCAACTCTGGGGGCAGCTCCCCATTAAGGTGAAGGATGAGCACACAGTGCTACAGCTCCAGCCTTCCCCACCCTGCAGGCTGCTCTTTGCTCCTGATGTAAGAGCCTTGCAGGACTGTGGCCCCTCTCGGTGCATTATAAATCATTCCCACAGCTCTCACTTGAGCCACTGGCATGTCCAGAGCGAGATCCAGGCACAATCCTACTGCCCGCTGAGCCTCTCTGGGAGATCCTGAGCATCTTCCTGCCCAGAGCCACAAAAGAGCTCAGGCTCTGCCTGAACTGGGTTTTCAGGGGAGGTTTCCATATCCCTGCAAGATGTGCTCATCCTTCATCAGGCTGTGCCCAGCCTGGATCAGGGCAGGTTGGATGCCACATGGGATCCATCCTTTGCCCTGCCATGTGATCCTCCATGCAGTGGGGATAAAAAGCCCAGCACTGGGGAACCCCAGGTGCTGCAGCAGTGATAGTTTTGGGAGAAACACGGAGCTGTGCATGGCCAGCTTGAAGTCTGCACTGCTGCGAGCACCAGGCCTGCCATGCTGAGCCCAGGGCCACAACCAGTGCTCACCCGGGCTGGGACATTGAGTCCCAACATGGGATCCCATGGGACAGGGCACGCTGGGATTCGCCCCTGCAGCTCCCCAGTGTGTCCAGAGAGACAGCAAGGAGACAGTGACCTCTGTCAGCGGGACCCTCTGAGTGGGACAACCACTGCTGGGGTGGCTGTGCCAGCTCCCCCATGAACCTCCAGCCCTGGGAACCGGGAGCAAGTGGAAAACACAACTTGGCCAATACTGCCTGTGCCGGAAGCAAATGGAAAGAGAACTGGGGTGTGAAAACCCAAGGTTGTTTATTTACATAAGAACAGCAATGAAAACACAGAACACATTTACTTTTGTAAGAATATTTGTAATAACAACAATTTATAGAATGTATATACCTAAGAACATATCTAACAACAATATTTGAAATGTATTTACAGAAGACAAAACCAAGCCCTAAAACCTATATGGCAAAAACAAGAACAAACTCTAAAAACTATGTACAAAAGGGTGCCATTTCAGTCCAGGATCTCCATCAGTCCGGGAAGAAAAGCAGGTGCCGTGGTCACTCCAGTCAGGCACAGAGAGCTCTTCCGTGTGTCCCCAGGCTGGCACACTGGGACTCTGCTGCCAGAGCTGAGGCTGGCTGGGTCTGGGGGCTGGGCCCCAGGCACTGCCATGGGGCTTGTGTGGCCCAAAGCAAGCACAGGACAGGCTGGGCATGGCCAGCAGAACCCAAGGCACTGGGTACCACGTGCCTGAGCAGGGACCACCCAGCCCAATCCCGCCCCAGCCTGGCTGCGGGGAACCCACTGTGCCTGTGGGGACCACATGCCTGTCCTGCTGCTGGCATCGCTCTTCATCCCAGGACCATGGCCTCCTCTTCATCTTCCTCATCAATGTCCATCTCCTCGGTGTACTCTTCCATTTCCACGTCCATCTCCTCATCCTCATCAACCTCCATCTCTTCCTCTCCAGTCTGTTCTCCATCCACCTCCATCTCCTCCTCCGTATCCATTATTGTGTCGACCTCCATCTCTTCCTCTCCTCTCTTTTCTCCCTCCACTTCCATCTTCTCCTCTCTATCAGTTTGTCTGTCCACCTCCATCTTGTCTTCTCTACCTGCAACAGCCTGCAGAGGTAGCAAAACCTCAGAGTGGGGTCCCTGTCCCACCCCATCCCCCCAGAACTCCAGCCCACACCCGGGCAGCTGGGGGGATCCACCTCCATGGAATGGCACCGTACCTTCCTCAGGACAAATGTGAGCATCCTGCAGGGATGGATGACACAATCCAGGCCTTAGGCAGCTTTTGAGACTGATGAGATGAGGTCTCGGGGGCAGGAACAAGAAGGGTGACAGGAGCAGCAGGAGCAGCGTGCAGCGTGTGCTGAGCCCAGGGCCAACGGTCGTGTTGTGCTGCTTGCTGGCTGCTGGCAGTTCCAGATGGGACATGGATTGTGACATGACCACTGAGCTAGAGAGCCTTTGGTTCCATGCTTAGCAACGTTCCCCCAGACCATGGTGCTCAGAGCCCTGTTCCCAAGGATGGAGCATCCACAGCCTGGGCCAGTGCCTCAGCACCCTCAGTGGAAGAGAGCAGCTTCCTCAGATCCAACTTCAATCAGCCTCCTGCAGCTGAAAGCCGTCCCCCCTTGTCCTGTTGCCACAGGCCCTGTGGAACACCCTGTCCCAATCTTTCTTGTGGCACCCTTGCAGTCCTGCAGAGCTGCAGTGAGGCCTCCCCAGGGTCTCCTCTTTCCAGGCTGAGCATCCCCAGCCCCACGTGGAAAGCAGGCAGTGTGATCTGGGGGAGTCCAGGCTGGAGTCAAATGGCATCAGGAAATGAGAGACGGAAGCTTGAGGCCCAGGTTTGCCTCTCAATGTACAAAATTAATAAGAGTGAAGGGCAAGATGGTGGGACACTGCTTCTGCTCTAATTGGTGAATATAGTCTCTGTTTTTTTTCTTTTTTTCTCTCATGCCGTTGCAGTTTTGGCTGTTTGAAAGGAAGCTTGGCACAATATCCATTGTCTTCTCCATTTGTGAATCACCGAGCAGAGTCTGGGCAAGCTGATGTTGCAGAGCAAATCCTGCAAATGTACTGGTCATCCTGAGCCTGGAGAATGCAGTTAAACCCAGCCAAAAGTAATTTCTGGAAAGTCAAGCCTGGTGTACATTCTCTTGACTTTGGCTATGCCAACTTCACCTGAGTCTTATGAAAAAGCAAACAAAAGACTCAAACCAAAACAGACAAAACCTAGAAACAAACGAACCCATGCAAACCAATCAAACAAAGAGACTAAAAAAACCCCAAATAAAACCAAAGGGAATGAAGAGTTAGTATTAGTTTTGAGTTCATCACAGCAGGTAAATGGCTGCTTTCCACAGGATCACCATAAAAAGCCACAGATAACAGCTGCTCCAAAATACACCCAACCGGAGAACCATCAAAGTGATACATAGCAACTCTGGGGGCAGCTCCCCATTAAGGTGAAGGATGAGCACACAGTGCTACAGCTCCAGCCTTCCCCACCCTGCAGGCTGCTCTTTGCTCCTGATGTAAGAGCCTTGCAGGACTGTGGCCCCTCTCGGTGCATTATAAATCATTCCCACAGCTGTCACTTGAGCCACTGGCATGTCCAGAGCGAGATGCAGGCACAATCCTACTGCCCGCTGAGCCTCTCTGGGAGATCCTGAGCATCTTCCTGCCCAGAGCCACAAAAGAGCTCAGGCTCTGCCTGAACTGGGTTTTCAGGGGAGGTTTCCATATCCCTGCAAGATGTGCTCATCCTTCATCAGGCTGTGCCCAGCCTGGATCAGGGCAGGTTGGATGCCACATGGGATCCATCCTTTGCCCTGCCATGTGATCCTCCATGCAGTGGGGATAAAAAGCCCAGCACTGGGGAACCCCAGGTGCTGCAGCAGTGATAGTTTTGGGAGAAACACGGAGCTGTGCATGGCCAGCTTGAAGTCTGCACTGCTGCGAGCACCAGGCCTGCCATGCTGAGCCCAGGGCCACAACCAGTGCTCACCCGGGCTGGGACATTGAGTCCCAACATGGGATCCCATGGGACAGGGCACGCTGGGATTCGCCCCTGCAGCTCCCCAGTGTGTCCAGAGAGACAGCAAGGAGACAGTGACCTCTGTCAGCGGGACCCTCTGAGTGGGACAACCACTGCTGGGGTGGCTGTGCCAGCTCCCCCATGAACCTCCAGCCCTGGGAACCGGGAGCAAGTGGAAAACACAACTTGGCCAATACTGCCTGTGCCGGAAGCAAATGGAAAGAGAACTGGGGTGTGAAAACCCAAGGTTGTTTATTTACATAAGAACAGCAATGAAAACACAGAACACATTTACTTTTGTAAGAATATTTGTAATAACAACAATTTATAGAATGTATATACCTAAGAACATATCTAACAACAATATTTGAAATGTATTTACAGAAGACAAAACAAAGCCCTAAAACCTATATGGCAAAAACAAGAACAAACTCTAAAAACTATGTACAAAAGGGTTCCATTTCAGTCCAGGATCTCCATCAGTCCGGGAAGAAAAGCAGGTGCCGTGGTCACTCCAGTCAGGCACAGAGAGCTCTTCCGTGTGTCCCCAGGCTGGCACACTGGGACTCTGCTGCCAGAGCTGAGGCTGGCTGGGTCTGGGGGCTGGGCCCCAGGCACTGCCATGGGGCTTGTGTGGCCCAAAGCAAGCACAGGACAGGCTGGGCATGGCCAGCAGAACCCAAGGCATTGGGTACCACGTGCCTGAGCAGGGACCACCCAGCCCAATCCCGCCCCAGCCTGGCTGCGGGGAACCCACTGTGCCTGTGGGGACCACATGCCTGTCGTGCTGCTGGCATCGCTCTTCATCCCAGGACCATGGCCTCCTCTTCATCTTCCTCATCAATGTCCATCTCCTCGGTGTACTCTTCCATTTCCACGTCCATCTCCTCATCCTCATCAACCTCCATCTCTTCCTCTCCAGTCTGTTCTCCATCCACCTCCATCTCCTCCTCCGTATCCATTATTGTGTCGACCTCCATCTCTTCCTCTCCTCTCTTTTCTCCCTCCACTTCCATCTTCTCCTCTCTATCAGTTTGTCTGTCCACCTCCATCTTGTCTTCTCTACCTGCAACAGCCTGCAGAGGTAGCAAAACCCCAGAGTGGGGTCCCTGTCCCACCCCATCCCCCCAGAACTCCAGCCCACACCCGGGCAGCTGGGGGGATCCACCTCCATGGAATGGCACCGTACCTTCCTCAGGACAAATGTGAGCATCCTGCAGGGATGGATGACACAATCCAGGCCTTAGGCAGCTTTTGAGACTGATGAGATGAGGTCTCGGGGGCAGGAACAAGAAGGGTGACAGGAGCAGCAGGAGCAGCGTGCAGCGTGTGCTGAGCGCAGGGCCAATGGCTGTGTTGTGCTGCTTGCTGGCTGCTGGCAGTTCCAGATGGGACATGGATTGTGACATGACCACTGAGCTAGAGAGCCTTTGGTTCCATGCTTAGCAACATTCCCCCAGACCATGGTGCTCAGAGCCCTGTTCCCAAGGATGGAGCATCCACAGCCTGGGCCAGTGCCTCAGCACCCTCAGTGGAAGAGAGCAGCTTCCTCAGATCCAACTTCAATCAGCCTCCTGCAGCTGAAAGCCGTCCCCCCTTGTCCTGTTGCCACAGGCCCTGTGGAACACCCTGTCCCAATCTTTCTTGTGGCACCCTTGCAGTCCTGCAGAGCTGCAGTGAGGCCTCCCCAGGGTCTCCTCTTTCCAGGCTGAGCATCCCCAGCCCCACGTGGAAAGCAGGCAGTGTGATCTGGAGGAGTCCAGGCTGGAGTCAAATGGCATCAGGAAATGAGAGACGGAAGCTTGAGGCCCAGGTTTGCCTCTCAATGTACAAAATTAATAAGAGTGGAGGGCAAGATGGTGGGACACTGCTTCTGCTCTAATTGGTGAATATAGTCTCTGTTTTTTTTCTTTTTTTCTCTCATGCCGTTGCAGTTTTGGCTGTTTGAAAGGAAGCTTGGCACAATATCCATTGTCTTCTCCATTTGTGAATCACCGAGCAGAGTCTGGGCAAGCTGATGTTGCAGAGCAAATCCTGCAAATGTACTGGTCATCCTGAGCCTGGATAATGCAGTTAAACCCAGCCAAAAGTAATTTCTGGAAAGTCAAGCCTGGTGTACATTCTCTTGACTTTGGCTATGCCAACTTCACCTGAGTCTTATGAAAAAGCAAACAAAAGACTCAAACCAAAACAGACAAAACCTAGAAACAAACAAACCCATGCAAACCAATCAAACAAAGAGACTAAAAAAACCCCAAATAAAACCAAAGGGAATGAAGAGTTAGTATTAGTTTTGAGTTCATCACAGCAGGTAAATGGCTGCTTTCCACAGGATCACCATAAAAAGCCACAGATAACAGCTGCTCCAAAATACACCCAACCGGAGAACCATCAAAGTGATACATAGCAACTCTGGGGGCAGCTCCCCATTAAGGTGAAGGATGAGCACACAGTGCTACAGCTCCAGCCTTCCCCACCCTGCAGGCTGCTCTTTGCTCCTGATGTAAGAGCCTTGCAGGACTGTGGCCCCTCTCGGTGCATTATAAATCATTCCCACAGCTCTCACTTGAGCCACTGGCATGTCCAGAGCGAGATCCAGGCACAATCCTACTGCCCGCTGAGCCTCTCTGGGAGATCCTGAGCATCTTCCTGCCCAGAGCCACAAAAGAGCTCAGGCTCTGCCTGAACTGGGTTTTCAGGGGAGGTTTCCATATCCCTGCAAGATGTGCTCATCCTTCATCAGGCTGTGCCCAGCCTGGATCAGGGCAGGTTGGATGCCACATGGGATCCATCCTTTGCCCTGCCATGTGATCCTCCATGCAGTGGGGATAAAAAGCCCAGCACTGGGGAACCCCAGGTGCTGCAGCAGTGATAGTTTTGGGAGAAACACGGAGCTGTGCATGGCCAGCTTGAAGTCTGCACTGCTGCGAGCACCAGGCCTGCCATGCTGAGCCCAGGGCCACAACCAGTGCTCACCCGGGCTGGGACATTGAGTCCCAACATGGGATCCCATGGGACAGGGCACGCTGGGATTCGCCCCTGCAGCTCCCCAGTGTGTCCAGAGAGACAGCAAGGAGACAGTGACCTCTGTCAGCGGGACCCTCTGAGTGGGACAACCACTGCTGGGGTGGCTGTGCCAGCTCCCCCATGAACCTCCAGCCCTGGGAACCGGGAGCAAGTGGAAAACACAACTTGGCCAATACTGCCTGTGCCGGAAGCAAATGGAAAGAGAACTGGGGTGTGAAAACCCAAGGTTGTTTATTTACATAAGAACAGCAATGAAAACACAGAACACATTTACTTTTGTAAGAATATTTGTAATAACAACAATTTATAGAATGTATATACCTAAGAACATATCTAACAACAATATTTGAAATGTATTTACAGAAGACAAAACCAAGCCCTAAAACCTATATGGCAAAAACAAGAACAAACTCTAAAAACTATGTACAAAAGGGTTCCATTTCAGTCCAGGATCTCCATCAGTCCGGGAAGAAAAGCAGGTGCCGTGGTCACTCCAGTCAGGCACAGAGAGCTCTTCCGTGTGTCCCCAGGCTGGCACACTGGGACTCTGCTGCCAGAGCTGAGGCTGGCTGGGTCTGGGGGCTGGGCCCCAGGCACTGCCATGGGGCTTGTGTGGCCCAAAGCAAGCACAGGACAGGCTGGGCATGGCCAGCAGAACCCAAGGCACTGGGTACCACGTGCCTGAGCAGGGACCACCCAGCCCAATCCCGCCCCAGCCTGGCTGCGGGGAACCCACTGTGCCTGTGGGGACCACATGCCTGTCCTGCTGCTGGCATCGCTCTTCATCCCAGGACCATGGCCTCCTCTTCATCTTCCTCATCAATGTCCATCTCCTCGGTGTACTCTTCCATTTCCACGTCCATCTCCTCATCCTCATCAACCTCCATCTCTTCCTCTCCAGTCTGTTCTCCATCCACCTCCATCTCCTCCTCCGTATCCATTATTGTGTCGACCTCCATCTCTTCCTCTCCTCTCTTTTCTCCCTCCACTTCCATCTTCTCCTCTCTATCAGTTTGTCTGTCCACCTCCATCTTGTCTTCTCTACCTGCAACAGCCTGCAGAGGTAGCAAAACCTCAGAGTGGGGTCCCTGTCCCACCCCATCCCCCCAGAACTCCAGCCCACACCCGGGCAGCTGGGGGGATCCACCTCCATGGAATGGCACCGTACCTTCCTCAGGACAAATGTGAGCATCCTGCAGGGATGGATGACACAATCCAGGCCTTAGGCAGCTTTTGAGACTGATGAGATGAGGTCTCGGGGGCAGGAACAAGAAGGGTGACAGGAGCAGCAGGAGCAGCGTGCAGCGTGTGCTGAGCCCAGGGCCAACGGCTGTGTTGTGCTGCTTGCTGGCTGCTGGCAGTTCCAGATGGGACATGGATTGTGACATGACCACTGAGCTAGAGAGCCTTTGGTTCCATGCTTAGCAACATTCCCCCAGACCATGGTGCTCAGAGCCCTGTTCCCAAGGATGGAGCATCCACAGCCTGGGCCAGTGCCTCAGCACCCTCAGTGGAAGAGAGCAGCTTCCTCAGATCCAACTTCAATCAGCCTCCTGCAGCTGAAAGCCGTCCCCCCTTGTCCTGTTGCCACAGGCCCTGTGGAACACCCTGTCCCAATCTTTCTTGTGGCACCCTTGCAGTCCTGCAGAGCTGCAGTGAGGCCTCCCCAGGGTCTCCTCTTTCCAGGCTGAGCATCCCCAGCCCCACGTGGAAAGCAGGCAGTGTGATCTGGAGGAGTCCAGGCTGGAGTCAAATGGCATCAGGAAATGAGAGACGGAAGCTTGAGGCCCAGGTTTGCCTCTCAATGTACAAAATTAATAAGAGTGGAGGGCAAGATGGTGGGACACTGCTTCTGCTCTAATTGGTGAATATAGTCTCTGTTTTTTTTCTTTTTTTCTCTCATGCCGTTGCAGTTTTGGCTGTTTGAAAGGAAGCTTGGCACAATATCCATTGTCTTCTCCATTTGTGAATCACCGAGCCGAGTCTGGGCAAGCTGATGTTGCAGTGCAAATCCTGCAAATGTACTGGTCATCCTGAGCCTGGAGAATGCAGTTAAACCCAGTCAAAAGTAATTTCTGGAAAGTCAAGCCTGGTGTACATTCTCTTGATTTTGGCTATGCCAACTTCACCTGAGTCTTATGAAAAAGCAAACAAAAGACTCAAACCAAAACAGACAAAACCTAGAGACAAACGAACCCATGCAAACCAATCAAACAAAGAGACTAAAAAAACCCCAAAGAAAACCAAAGGGAATGAAGAGTTAGTATTCGTTTTGAGTTCATCACAGCAGGTAAATGGCTGCTTTCCACAGGATCACCATAAAAAGCCACAGATAACAGCTGCTCCAAAATACACCCAACAGGAGAACCATCAAAGTAATACATAGCAACTCTGGGGGCAGCTCCCCATTAAGGTGAGGGATGAGCACACAGTGCTACAGCTCCAGCCTTCCCCACCCTGCAGGCTGCTCTTTGCTCCTGATGTAAGAGCCTTGCAGGACTGTGGCCCCTCTCGGTGCATTATAAATCATTCCCACAGCTCTCACTTGAGCCACTGGCATGTCCAGAGCGAGATCCAGGCACAATCCTACTGCCCGCTGAGCCTCTCTGGGAGATCCTGAGCATCTTCCTGCCCAGAGCCACAAAAGAGCTCAGGCTCTGCCTGAACTGGGTTTTCAGGGGAGGTTTCCATATCCCTGCAAGATGTGCTCATCCTTCATCAGGCTGTGCCCAGCCTGGATCAGGGCAGGTTGGATGCCACATGGGATCCATCCTTTGCCCTGCCATGTGATCCTCCATGCAGTGGGGATAAAAAGCCCAGCACTGGGGAACCCCAGGTGCTGCAGCAGTGATAGTTTTGGGAGAAACACGGAGCTGTGCATGGCCAGCTTGAAGTCTGCACTGCTGCGAGCACCAGGCCTGCCATGCTGAGCCCAGGGCCACAACCAGTGCTCACCCGGGCTGGGACATTGAGTCCCAACATGGGATCCCATGGGACAGGGCACGCTGGGATTCGCCCCTGCAGCTCCCCAGTGTGTCCAGAGAGACAGCAAGGAGACAGTGACCTCTGTCAGCGGGACCCTCTGAGTGGGACAACCACTGCTGGGGTGGCTGTGCCAGCTCCCCCATGAACCTCCAGCCCTGGGAACCGGGAGCAAGTGGAAAACACAACTTGGCCAATACTGCCTGTGCCGGAAGCAAATGGAAAGAGAACTGGGGTGTGAAAACCCAAGGTTGTTTATTTACATAAGAACAGCAATGAAAACACAGAACACATTTACTTTTGTAAGAATATTTGTAATAACAACAATTTATAGAATGTATATACCTAAGAACATATATAACAACAATATTTGAAATGTATTTACAGAAGACAAAACCAAGCCCTAAAACCTATATGGCAAAAACAAGAACAAACTCTAAAAACTATGTACAAAAGGGTTCCATTTCAGTCCAGGATCTCCATCAGTCCGGGAAGAAAAGCAGGTGCCGTGGTCACTCCAGTCAGGCACAGAGGGCTCTTCCATGTGTCCCCAGGCTGGCACACTGGGACTCTGCTGCCAGAGCTGAGGCTGGCTGGGTCTGGGGGCTGGGCCCCAGGCACTGCCATGGGGCTTGTGTGGCCCAAAGCAAGCACAGGACAGGCTGGGCATGGCCACCAGAACCAAAGGCACTGGGTACCACGTGCCTGAGCAGGGACCACCCAGCCCAATCCCACCCCAGCCTGGCTGCAGGGAACCCACTGTGCCTGTGGGGACCACATGCCTGTCGTGCTGCTGACATCGCTCTTCATCCCAGAACCATGGCCTCCTCTTCAGCTTCCTCATCAATGTCCATCTCCTCGGTGTACTCTTCCATTTCCACGTCCATCTCCTCATCCTCATCAACCTCCATCTCTTCCTCTCCAGTCTGTTCTCCATCCACCTCCATCTCCTCCTCCGTATCCATTATTGTGTCCACCTCCATCTCTTCCTCTCCTCTCTTTTCTCCCTTCACTTCCATCTTCTCCTCTCTATCAGTCTGTCTGTCCACCTCCATCTTGTCTTCTCTACCTGCAACAGCCTGCAGAGGTAGCAAAACCTCAGAGTGGGGTCCCTGTCCCACCCCATCCCCCCAGAACTCCAGCCCACACCCGGGCAGCTGGGGGGATCCACCTCCATGGAATGGCACCGTACCTTCCTCAGGACAAATGTGAGCATCCTGCAGGGATGGATGACACAATCCAGGCCTTAGGCAGCTTTTGAGACTGATGAGATGAGGTCTCGGGGGCAGGAACAAGAAGGGTGACAGGAGCAGCAGGAGCAGCGTGCAGCGTGTGCTGAGCCCAGGGCCAACGGTCGTGTTGTGCTGCTTGCTGGCTGCTGGCAGTTCCAGATGGGACATGGATTGTGACATGACCACTGAGCTAGAGAGCCTTTGGTTCCATGCTTAGCAACGTTCCCCCAGACCATGGTGCTCAGAGCCCTGTTCCCAAGGATGGAGCATCCACAGCCTGGGCCAGTGCCTCAGCACCCTCAGTGGAAGAGAGCAGCTTCCTCAGATCCAACTTCAATCAGCCTCCTGCAGCTGAAAGCCGTCCCCCCTTGTCCTGTTGCCACAGGCCCTGTGGAACACCCTGTCCCAATCTTTCTTGTGGCACCCTTGCAGTCCTGCAGAGCTGCAGTGAGGCCTCCCCAGGGTCTCCTCTTTCCAGGCTGAGCATCCCCAGCCCCACGTGGAAAGCAGGCAGTGTGATCTGGGGGAGTCCAGGCTGGAGTCAAATGGCATCAGGAAATGAGAGACGGAAGCTTGAGGCCCAGGTTTGCCTCTCAATGTACAAAATTAATAAGAGTGAAGGGCAAGATGGTGGGACACTGCTTCTGCTCTAATTGGTGAATATAGTCTCTGTTTTTTTTCTTTTTTTCTCTCATGCCGTTGCAGTTTTGGCTGTTTGAAAGGAAGCTTGGCACAATATCCATTGTCTTCTCCATTTGTGAATCACCGAGCAGAGTCTGGGCAAGCTGATGTTGCAGAGCAAATCCTGCAAATGTACTGGTCATCCTGAGCCTGGAGAATGCAGTTAAACCCAGCCAAAAGTAATTTCTGGAAAGTCAAGCCTGGTGTACATTCTCTTGACTTTGGCTATGCCAACTTCACCTGAGTCTTATGAAAAAGCAAACAAAAGACTCAAACCAAAACAGACAAAACCTAGAAACAAACGAACCCATGCAAACCAATCAAACAAAGAGACTAAAAAAACCCCAAATAAAACCAAAGGGAATGAAGAGTTAGTATTAGTTTTGAGTTCATCACAGCAGGTAAATGGCTGCTTTCCACAGGATCACCATAAAAAGCCACAGATAACAGCTGCTCCAAAATACACCCAACCGGAGAACCATCAAAGTGATACATAGCAACTCTGGGGGAAGCTCCCCATTAAGGTGAAGGATGAGCACACAGTGCTACAGCTCCAGCCTTCCCCACCCTGCAGGCTGCTCTTTGCTCCTGATGTAAGAGCCTTGCAGGACTGTGGCCCCTCTCGGTGCATTATAAATCATTCCCACAGCTCTCACTTGAGCCACTGGCATGTCCAGAGCGAGATCCAGACACAATCCTACTGCCCGCTGAGCCTCTCTGGGAGATCCTGAGCATCTTCCTGCCCAGAGCCACAAAAGAGCTCAGGCTCTGCCTGAACTGGGTTTTCAGGGGAGGTTTCCATATCCCTGCAAGATGTGCTCATCCTTCATCAGGCTGTGCCCAGCCTGGATCAGGGCAGGTTGGATGCCACATGGGATCCATCCTTTGCCCTGCCATGTGATCCTCCATGCAGTGGGGATAAAAAGCCCAGCACTGGGGAACCCCAGGTGCTGCAGCAGTGATAGTTTTGGGAGAAACACGGAGCTGTGCATGGCCAGCTTGAAGTCTGCACTGCTGTGAGCACCAGGCTTGCCATGCTGAGCCCAGGGCCACAACCAGTGCTCACCCGGGCTGGGACATTGAGTCCCAACATGGGATCCCATGGGACAGGGCACGCTGGGATTCGCCCCTGCAGCTCCCCAGTGTGTCCAGAGAGACAGCAAGGAGACAGTGACCTCTGTCAGCGGAACCCTCTGAGTGGGACAACCACTGTTGGGGTGGCTGTGCCAGCTCCCCCATGAACCTCCAGCCCTGGGAACCGGGAGCAAGTGGAAAACACAACTTGGCCAATACTGCCTGTGCCGGAAGCAAATGGAAAGAGAACTGGGGTGTGAAAACCCAAGGTTGTTTATTTACATAAGAACAGCAATGAAAACACAGAACACATTTACTTTTGTAAGAATATTTGTAATAACAACAATTTATAGAATGTATATACCTAAGAACATATCTAACAACAATATTTGAAATGTATTTACAGAAGACAAAACGAAGCCCTAAAACCTATATGGCAAAAACAAGAACAAACTCTAAAAACTATGTACAAAAGGGTGCCATTTCAGTCCAGGATCTCCATCAGTCCGGGAAGAAAAGCAGGTGCCATGGTCACTCCAGTCAGGCACAGAGGGCTCTTCCGTGTGTCCCCAGGCTGGCACACTGGGACTCTGCTGCCAGAGCTGAGGCTGGCTGGGTCTGGGGGCTGGGCCCCAGGCACTGCCATGGGGCTTGTGTGGCCCAAAGCAAGCACAGGACAGGCTGGGCATGGCCAGCAGAACCCAAGGCACTGGGTACCACGTGCCTGAGCAGGGACCACCCAGCCCAATCCCGCCCCAGCCTGGCTGCAGGGAACCCACTGTGCCTGTGGGGACCACGTGCCTGTCGTGCTGCTGGCATTGCTCTTCATCCCAGGACCATGGCCTCCTCTTCATCTTCCTCATCAATGTCCATCTCCTCGGTGTACTCTTCCATTTCCACGTCCATCTCCTCATCCTCATCAACCTCCATCTCTTCCTCTCCAGTCTGTTCTCCATCCACCTCCATCTCCTCCTCCGTATGCGTTATTGTGTCCACCTCCATCTCTTCCTCTCCTCTCTTTTCTCCCTCCACTTCCATCTTCTCCTCTCTATCAGTCTGTCTGTCCACCTCCATCTTGTCTTCTCTACCTGCAACAGCCTGCAGAGGTAGCAAAACCTCAGAGTGGGGTCCCTGTCCCACCCCATCCCCCCAGAACTCCAGCCCACACCCGGGCAGCTGGGGGGATCCACCTCCATGGAATGGCACCGTACCTTCCTCAGGACAAATGTGAGCATCCTGCAGGGATGGATGACACAATCCAGGCCTTAGGCAGCTTTTGAGACTGATGAGATGAGGTCTCAGGGGCAGGAACAAGAAGGGTGACAGGAGCAGCAGGAGCAGCGTGCAGCGTGTGCTGAGCCCAGGGCCAGCGGTTGTGTTGTGCTGCTTGCTGGCTGCTGGCAGTTCCAGATGGGACATGGATTGTGACATGACCACTGAGCTAGAGAGCCTTTGGTTCCATGCTTAGCAACGTTCCCCCAGACCATGGTGCTCAAGGCCCTGTTCCCAAGGATGGAGCATCCACAGCCTGCGCCAGTGCCTCAGCACCCTCAGTGGAAGAGAGCAGCTTCCTCAGATCCAACTTCAATCAGCCTCCTGCAGCTGAAAGCCGTACCCCCTTGTCCTGTTGCCACAGGCCCTGTGGAACACCCTGTCCCAATCTTTCTTGTGGCACCCTTGCAGTCCTGCAGAGCTGCAGTGAGGCCTCCCCAGAGTCTCCTCTTTCCAGGCTGAGCATCCCCAGCCCCACGTGGAAAGCAGGCAGTGTGATCTGGGGGAGTCCAGGCTGGAGTCAAATGGCATCAGGAACTGAGAGACGGAAGCTTTAGGCCCAGGTTTGCCTCTCAATGTACAAAATTAATAAGAGTGGAGGGCAAGATGGTGGGACACTGCTTCTGCTCTAATTGGTGAATATAGTCTCTGTTTTTTTCTTTTTTTCTCTCATGCCCTTGCAGTTTTGGCTGTTTGAAAGGAAGCTTGGCACAATATCCATTGTCTTCTCCATTTGTGAATCACCGAGCCGAGTCTGGGCAAGCTGATGTTGCAGAGCAAATCCTGCAAATGTACTGGTCATCCTGAGCCTGGAGAATGCAGTTAAACCCAGCCAAAAGTAATTTCTGGAAAGTCAAGCCTGGTGTACATTCTCTTGACTTTGGCTATGCCAACTTCACCTGAGTCTTATGAAAAAGCAAACAAAAGACTCAAACCAAAACAGACAAAACCTAGAAACAAACGAACCCATGCAAACCAATCAAACAAAGAGACTAAAAAAACCCCAAATAAAACCAAAGGGAATGAAGAGTTAGTATTAGTTTTGAGTTCATCACAGCAGGTAAATGGCTGCTTTCCACAGGATCACCATAAAAAGCCACAGATAACAGCTGCTCCAAAATACACCCAAGAGGAGAACCATCAAAGTGATACATAGCAACTCTGGGGGCAGCTCCCCATTAAGGTGAGGGATGAGCACACAGTGCTACAGCTCCAGCCTTCCCCACCCTGCAGGCTGCTCTTTGCTCCTGATGTAAGAGCCTTGCAGGACTGTGGCCCCTCTCGGTGCATTATAAATCATTCCCACAGCTCTCACTTGAGCCACTGGCATGTCCAGAGCGAGATCCAGGCACAATCCTACTGCCCGCTGAGCCTCTCTGGGAGATCCTGAGCATCTTCCTGCCCAGAGCCACAAAAGAGCTCAGGCTCTGCCTGAACTGGGTTTTCAGGGGAGGTTTCCATATCCCTGCGAGATGTGCTCATCCTTCATCAGGCTGTGCCCAGCCTGGATCAGGGCAGGTTGGATGCCACATGGGATCCATCCTTTGCCCTGCCATGTGATCCTCCATGCAGTGGGGATAAAAAGCCCAGCACTGGGGAACCCCAGGTGCTGCAGCAGTGATAGTTTTGGGAGAAACACAGAGCTGTGCATGGCCAGCTTGAAGTCTGCACTGCTGTGAGCACCAGGCCTGCCATGCTGAGCCCAGGGCCACAACCAGTGCTCACCCGGGCTGGGACATTGAGTCCCAACATGGGATCCCATGGGACAGGGCACGCTGGGATTCGCCCCTGCAGCTCCCCAGTGTGTCCAGAGAGACAGCAAGGAGACAGTGACCTCTGTCAGCGGGACCCTCTGAGTGGGACGACCACTGCTGGGGTGGCTGTGCCAGCTCCCCCATGAACCTCCAGCCCTGGGAACCGGGAGCAAGTGGAAAACACAACTTGGCCAATACTGCCTGTGCCGGAAGCAAATGGAAAGAGAACTGGGGTGTGAAAACCCAAGGTTGTTTATTTACATAAGAACAGCAATGAAAACACAGAACACATTTACTTTTGTAAGAATATTTGTAATAACAACAATTTATAGAATGTATATACCTAAGAACATATCTAACAACAATATTTGAAATGTATTTACAGAAGACAAAACCAAGCCCTAAAACCTATATGGCAAAAACAAGAACAAACTCTAAAAACTATGTACAAAAGGGTGCCATTTCAGTCCAGGATCTCCATCAGTCCGGGAAGAAAAGCAGGTGCCATGGTCACTCCAGTCAGGCACAGAGAGCTCTTCCGTGTGTCCCCAGGCTGGCACACTGGGACTCTGCTGCCAGAGCTGAGGCTGGCTGGGTCTGGGGGCTGGGCCCCAGGCACTGCCATGGGGCTTGTGTGGCCCAAAGCAAGAACAGGACAGGCTGGGCATGGCCAGCAGAACCCAAGGCACTGGGTACCACGTGCCTGAGCAGGGACCACCCAGCCCAATCCCGCCCCAGCCTGGCTGCAGGGAACCCACTGTGCCTGTGGGGACCACGTGCCTGTCGTGCTGCTGGCATTGCTCTTCATCCCAGGACCATGGCCTCCTCTTCATCTTCCTCATCAATGTCCATCTCCTCGGTGTACTCTTCCATTTCCACGTCCATCTCCTCATCCTCATCAACCTCCATCTCTTCCTCTCCAGTCTGTTCTCCATCCACCTCCATCTCCTCCTCCGTATCCATTATTGTGTCCACCTCCATCTCTTCCTCTCCTCTCTTTTCTCCCTCCACTTCCATCTTCTCCTCTCTATCAGTCTGTCTGTCCACCTCCATCTTGTCTTCTCTACCTGCAACAGCCTGCAGAGGTAGCAAAACCTCAGAGTGGGGTCCCTGTCCCACCCCATCCCCCCAGAACTCCAGCCCACACCCGGGCAGCTGGGGGGATCCACCTCCATGGAATGGCACTGTACCTTCCTCAGGACAAATGTGAGCATCCTGCAGGGATGGATGACACAATCCAGGCCTTAGGCAGCTTTTGAGACTGATGAGATGAGGTCTCAGGGGCAGGAACAAGAAGGGTGACAGGAGCAGCAGGAGCAGCGTGCAGCGTGTGCTGAGCGCAGGGCCAGCGGTTGTGTTGTGCTGCTTGCTGGCTGCTGGCAGTTCCAGATGGGACATGGATTGTGACATGACCACTGAGCTAGAGAGCCTTTGGTTCCATGCTTAGCAACGTTCCCCCAGACCATGGTGCTCAGAGCCCTGTTCCCAAGGATGGAGCATCCACAGCCTGGGCCAGTGCCTCAGCACCCTCAGTGGAAGAGACCAGCTTGCTCAGATCCAACTTCAATCAGCCTCCTGCAGCTGAAAGCCGTCCCCCCTTGTCCTGTTGCCACAGGCCCTGTGGAACACCCTGTCCCAATCTTTCTTGTGGCACCCTTGCAGTCCTGCAGAGCTGCAGTGAGGCCTCCCCAGGGTCTCCTCTTTCCAGGCTGAGCATCCCCAGCCCCACGTGGAAAGCAGGCAGTGTGATCTGGGGGAGTCCAGGCTGGAGTCAAATGGCATCAGGAACTGAGAGACGGAAGCTTTAGGCCCAGGTTTGCCTCTCAATGTACAAAATTAATAAGAGTGGAGGGCAAGATGGTGGGACACTGCTTCTGCTCTAATTGGTGAATATAGTCTCTGTTTTTTTCTTTGTTTCTCTCATGCCGTTGCAGTTTTGGCTGTTTGAAAGGAAGCTTGGCACAATATCCATTGTCTTCTCCATTTGTGAATCACCGAGCCGAGTCTGGGCAAGCTGATGTTGCAGAGCAAATCCTGCAAATGTACTGGTCATCCTGAGCCTGGAGAATGCAGTTAAACCCAGCCAAAAGTAATTTCTGGAAAGTCAAGCCTGGTGTACATTCTCTTGACTTTGGCTATGCCAACTTCACCTGAGTCTTATGAAAAAGCAAACAAAAGACTCAAACCAAAACAGACAAAACCTAGAGACAAACGAACCCATGCAAACCAATCAAACAAAGAGACTAAAAAAACTCCAAATAAAACCAAAGGGAATGAAGAGTTAGTATTCGTTTTGAGTTCATCACAGCAGGTAAATGGCTGCTTTCCACAGGATCACCATAAAAAGCCACAGATAACAGCTGCTCCAAAATACACCCAAGAGGAGAACCATCAAAGTGATACATAGCAACTCTGGGGGCAGCTCCCCATGAAGGTGAGGGATGAGCACACAGTGCTACAGCTCCAGCCTTCCCCACCCTGCAGGCTGCTCTTTGCTCCTGATGTAAGAGCCTTGCAGGACTGTGGCCCCTCTCGGTGCATTATAAATCATTCCCACAGCTCTCACTTGAGCCACTGGCATGTCCAGAGCGAGATCCAGGCACAATCCTACTGCCCGCTGAGCCTCTCTGGGAGATCCTGAGCATCTTCCTGCCCAGAGCCACAAAAGAGCTCAGGCTCTGCCTGAACTGGGTTTTCAGGGGAGGTTTCCATATCCCTGCGAGATGTGCTCATCCTTCATCAGGCTGTGCCCAGCCTGGATCAGGGCAGGTTGGATGCCACATGGGATCCATCCTTTGCCCTGCCATGTGATCCTCCATGCAGTGGGGATAAAAAGCCCAGCACTGGGGAACCCCAGGTGCTGCAGCAGTGATATTTTTGGGAGAAACACAGAGCTGTGCATGGCCAGCTTGAAGTCTGCACTGCTGTGAGCACCAGGCCTGCCATGCTGAGCCCAGGGCCACAACCAGTGCTCACCCGGGCTGGGACATTGAGTCCCAACATGGGATCCCATGGGACAGGGCACGCTGGGATTCGCCCCTGCAGCTCCCCAGTGTGTCCAGAGAGACAGCAAGGAGACAGTGACCTCTGTCAGCGGGACCCTCTGAGTGGGACAACCACTGCTGGGGTGGCTGTGCCAGCTCCCCCATGAACCTCCAGCCCTGGGAACCGGGAGCAAGTGGAAAACACAACTTGGCCAATACTGCCTGTGCCGGAAGCAAATGGAAAGAGAACTGGGGTGTGAAAACCCAAGGTTGTTTATTTACATAAGAACAGCAATGAAAACACAGAACACATTTACTTTTGTAAGAATATTTGTAATAACAACAATTTATAGAATGTATATACCTAAGAACATATCTAACAACAATATTTGAAATGTATTTACAGAAGACAAAACCAAGCCCTAAAACCTATATGGCAAAAACAAGAACAAACTCTAAAAACTATGTACAAAAGGGTGCCATTTCAGTCCAGGATCTCCATCAGTCCGGGAAGAAAAGCAGGTGCCATGGTCACTCCAGTCAGGCACAGAGAGCTCTTCCGTGTGTCCCCAGGCTGGCACACTGGGACTCTGCTGCCAGAGCTGAGGCTGGCTGGGTCTGGGGGCTGGGCCCCAGGCACTGCCATGGGGCTTGTGTGGCCCAAAGCAAGAACAGGACAGGCTGGGCATGGCCAGCAGAACCCAAGGCACTGGGTACCACGTGCCTGAGCAGGGACCACCCAGCCCAATCCCGCCCCAGCCTGGCTGCAGGGAACCCACTGTGCCTGTGGGGACCACGTGCCTGTCGTGCTGCTGGCATTGCTCTTCATCCCAGGACCATGGCCTCCTCTTCATCTTCCTCATCAATGTCCATCTCCTGGGTGTACTCTTCCATTTCCACGTCCATCTCCTCATCCTCATCAACCTCCATCTCTTCCTCTCCAGTCTGTTCTCCATCCACCTCCATCTCCTCCTCCGTATCCATTATTGTGTCCACCTCCATCTCTTCCTCTCCTCTCTTTTCTCCCTCCACTTCCATCTTCTCCTCTCTATCAGTCTGTCTGTCCACCTCCATCTTGTCTTCTCTACCTGCAACAGCCTGCAGAGGTAGCAAAACCTCAGAGTGGGGTCCCTGTCCCACCCCATCCCCCCAGAACTCCAGCCCACACCCGGGCAGCTGGGGGGATCCACCTCCATGGAATGGCACCGTACCTTCCTCAGGACAAATGTGAGCATCCTGCAGGGATGGATGACACAATCCAGGCCTTAGGCAGCTTTTGAGACTGATGAGATGAGGTCTCGGGGGCAGGAACAAGAAGGGTGACAGGAGCAGCAGGAGCAGCGTGCAGCGTGTGCTGAGCCCAGGGCCAGCGGTTGTGTTGTGCTGCTTGCTGGCTGCTGGCAGTTCCAGATGGGACATGGATTGTGACATGACCACTGAGCTAGAGAGCCTTTGGTTCCATGCTTAGCAACGTTCCCCCAGACCATGGTGCTCAGAGCCCTGTTCCCAAGGATGGAGCATCCACAGCCTGGGCCAGTGCCTCAGCACCCTCAGTGGAAGAGAGCAGCTTGCTCAGATCCAACTTCAATCAGCCTCCTGCAGCTGAAAGCCGTCCCCCCTTGTCCTGTTGCCACAGGCCCTGTGGAACACCCTGTCCCAATCTTTCTTGTGGCACCCTTGCAGTCCTGCAGAGCTGCAGTGAGGCCTCCCCAGGGTCTCCTCTTTCCAGGCTGAGCATCCCCAGCCCCACGTGGAAAGCAGGCAGTGTGATCTGGGGGAGTCCAGGCTGGAGTCAAATGGCATCAGGAACTGAGAGACGGAAGCTTTAGGCCCAGGTTTGCCTCTCAATGTACAAAATTAATAAGAGTGGAGGGCAAGATGGTGGGACACTGCTTCTGCTCTAATTGGTGAATATAGTCTCTGTTTTTTTCTTTGTTTCTCTCATGCCGTTGCAGTTTTGGCTGTTTGAAAGGAAGCTTGGCACAATATCCATTGTCTTCTCCATTTGTGAATCACCGAGCCGAGTCTGGGCAAGCTGATGTTGCAGAGCAAATCCTGCAAATGTACTGGTCATCCTGAGCCTGGAGAATGCAGTTAAACCCAGCCAAAAGTAATTTCTGGAAAGTCAAGCCTGGTGTACATTCTCTTGACTTTGGCTATGCCAACTTCACCTGAGTCTTATGAAAAAGCAAACAAAAGACTCAAACCAAAACAGACAAAACCTAGAGACAAACGAACCCATGCAAACCAATCAAACAAAGAGACTAAAAAAACTCCAAATAAAACCAAAGGGAATGAAGAGTTAGTATTCGTTTTGAGTTCATCACAGCAGGTAAATGGCTGCTTTCCACAGGATCACCATAAAAAGCCACAGATAACAGCTGCTCCAAAATACACCCAAGAGGAGAACCATCAAAGTGATACATAGCAACTCTGGGGGCAGCTCCCCATGAAGGTGAGGGATGAGCACACAGTGCTACAGCTCCAGCCTTCCCCACCCTGCAGGCTGCTCTTTGCTCCTGATGTAAGAGCCTTGCAGGACTGTGGCCCCTCTCGGTGCATTATAAATCATTCCCACAGCTCTCACTTGAGCCACTGGCATGTCCAGAGCGAGATCCAGGCACAATCCTACTGCCCGCTGAGCCTCTCTGGGAGATCCTGAGCATCTTCCTGCCCAGAGCCACAAAAGAGCTCAGGCTCTGCCTGAACTGGGTTTTCAGGGGAGGTTTCCATATCCCTGCGAGATGTGCTCATCCTTCATCAGGCTGTGCCCAGCCTGGATCAGGGCAGGTTGGATGCCACATGGGATCCATCCTTTGCCCTGCCATGTGATCCTCCATGCAGTGGGGATAAAAAGCCCAGCACTGGGGAACCCCAGGTGCTGCAGCAGTGATATTTTTGGGAGAAACACAGAGCTGTGCATGGCCAGCTTGAAGTCTGCACTGCTGTGAGCACCAGGCCTGCCATGCTGAGCCCAGGGCCACAACCAGTGCTCACCCGGGCTGGGACATTGAGTCCCAACATGGGATCCCATGGGACAGGGCACGCTGGGATTCGCCCCTGCAGCTCCCCAGTGTGTCCAGAGAGACAGCAAGGAGACAGTGACCTCTGTCAGCGGGACCCTCTGAGTGGGACAACCACTGCTGGGGTGGCTGTGCCAGCTCCCCCATGAACCTCCAGCCCTGGGAACCGGGAGCAAGTGGAAAACACAACTTGGCCAATACTGCCTGTGCCGGAAGCAAATGGAAAGAGAACTGGGGTGTGAAAACCCAAGGTTGTTTATTTACATAAGAACAGCAATGAAAACACAGAACACATTTACTTTTGTAAGAATATTTGTAATAACAACAATTTATAGAATGTATATACCTAAGAACATATCTAACAACAATATTTGAAATGTATTTACAGAAGACAAAACGAAGCCCTAAAACCTATATGGCAAAACCAAGAACAGACTCTAAAAACTATGTACAAAAGGGTGCCATTTCAGTCCAGGATCTCCATCAGTCCGGGAAGAAAAGCAGGTGCCATGGTCACTCCAGTCAGGCACAGAGGGCTCTTCCGTGTGTCCCCAGGCTGGCACACTGGGACTCTGCTGCCAGAGCTGAGGCTGGCTGGGTCTGGGGGCTGGGCCCCAGGCACTGCCATGGGGCTTGTGTGGCCCAAAGCAAGAACAGGACAGGCTGGGCATGGCCGCCAGAACCCAAGGCACTGGGTACCACGTGCCTGAGCAGGGACCACCCAGCCCAATCCCGCCCCAGCCTGGCTGCAGGGAACCCACTGTGCCTGTGGGGACCACATGCCTGTCGTGCTGCTGGCATTGATCTTCATCCCAGGACCATGGCCTCCTCTTCATCTTCCTCATCAATGTCCATCTCCTCGGTGTACTCTTCCATTTCCACGTCCATCTCCTCATCCTCATCAACCTCCATCTCTTCCTCTCCAGTCTGTTCTCCATCCACCTCCATCTCCTCCTCCGTATCCATTATTGTGTCCACCTCCATCTCTTCCTCTCCTCTCTTTTCTCCCTCCACTTCCATCTTCTCCTCTCTATCAGTCTGTCTGTCCACCTCCATCTTGTCTTCTCTACCTGCAACAGCCTGCAGAGGTAGCAAAACCTCAGAGTGGGGTCCCTGTCCCACCCCATCCCCCCAGAACTCCAGCCCACACCCGGGCAGCTGGGGGGATCCACCTCCATGGAATGGCACCGTACCTTCCTCAGGACAAATGTGAGCATCCTGCAGGGATGGATGACACAATCCAGGCCTTAGGCAGCTTTTGAGACTGATGAGATGAGGTCTCAGGGGCAGGAACAAGAAGGGTGACAGGAGCAGCAGGAGCAGCGTGCAGCGTGTGCTGAGCCCAGGGCCAGCGGTTGTGTTGTGCTGCTTGCTGGCTGCTGGCAGTTCCAGATGGGACATGGATTGTGACATGACCACTGAGCTAGAGAGCCTTTGGTTCCATGCTTAGCAACGTTCCCCCAGACCATGGTGCTCAAGGCCCTGTTCCCAAGGATGGAGCATCCACAGCCTGCGCCAGTGCCTCAGCACCCTCAGTGGAAGAGAGCAGCTTCCTCAGATCCAACTTCAATCAGCCTCCTGCAGCTGAAAGCCGTACCCCCTTGTCCTGTTGCCACAGGCCCTGTGGAACACCCTGTCCCAATCTTTCTTGTGGCACCCTTGCAGTCCTGCAGAGCTGCAGTGAGGCCTCCCCAGAGTCTCCTCTTTCCAGGCTGAGCATCCCCAGCCCCACGTGGAAAGCAGGCAGTGTGATCTGGGGGAGTCCAGGCTGGAGTCAAATGGCATCAGGAACTGAGAGACGGAAGCTTTAGGCCCAGGTTTGCCTCTCAATGTACAAAATTAATAAGAGTGGAGGGCAAGATGGTGGGACACTGCTTCTGCTCTAATTGGTGAATATAGTCTCTGTTTTTTTCTTTGTTTCTCTCATGCCGTTGCAGTTTTGGCTGTTTGAAAGGAAGCTTGGCACAATATCCATTGTCTTCTCCATTTGTGAATCACCGAGCCGAGTCTGGGCAAGCTGATGTTGCAGAGCAAATCCTGCAAATGTACTGGTCATCCTGAGCCTGGAGAATGCAGTTAAACCCAGCCAAAAGTAATTTCTGGAAAGTCAAGCCTGGTGTACATTCTCTTGACTTTGGCTATGCCAACTTCACCTGAGTCTTATGAAAAAGCAAACAAAAGACTCAAACCAAAACAGACAAAACCTAGAGACAAACGAACCCATGCAAACCAATCAAACAAAGAGACTAAAAAAACTCCAAATAAAACCAAAGGGAATGAAGAGTTAGTATTCGTTTTGAGTTCATCACAGCAGGTAAATGGCTGCTTTCCACAGGATCACCATAAAAAGCCACAGATAACAGCTGCTCCAAAATACACCCAAGAGGAGAACCATCAAAGTGATACATAGCAACTCTGGGGGCAGCTCCCCATGAAGGTGAGGGATGAGCACACAGTGCTACAGCTCCAGCCTTCCCCACCCTGCAGGCTGCTCTTTGCTCCTGATGTAAGAGCCTTGCAGGACTGTGGCCCCTCTCGGTGCATTATAAATCATTCCCACAGCTCTCACTTGAGCCACTGGCATGTCCAGAGCGAGATCCAGACACAATCCTACTGCCCGCTGAGCCTCTCTGGGAGATCCTGAGCATCTTCCTGCCCAGAGCCACAAAAGAGCTCAGGCTCTGCCTGAACTGGGTTTTCAGGGGAGGTTTCCATATCCCTGCGAGATGTGCTCATCCTTCATCAGGCTGTGCCCAGCCTGGATCAGGGCAGGTTGGAGGCCACATGGGATCCCATCCTTTGCCCTGCCATGTGATCCTCCATGCAGTGGGGATAAAAAGCCCAGCACTGGGGAACCCCAGGTGCTGCAGCAGTGATAGTTTTGGGAGAAACACGGAGCTGTGCATGGCCAGCTTGAAGTCTGCACTGCTGTGAGCACCAGGCCTGCCATGCTGAGCCCAGGGCCACAACCAGTGCTCACCCGGGCTGGGACATTGAGTCCCAACATGGGATCCCATGGGACAGGGCAGGCTGGGATTCGCCCCTGCAGCTCCCCAGTGTGTCCAGAGAGACAGCAAGGAGACAGTGACCTCTGTCAGCGGAACCCTCTGAGTGGGACGACCACTGCTGGGGTGGCTGTGCCAGCTCCCCCATGAACCTCCAGCCCTGGGAACCGGGAGCAAGTGGAAAACACAACTTGGCCAATACTGCCTGTGCCGGAAGCAAATGGAAAGAGAACTGGGGTGTGAAAACCCAAGGTTGTTTATTTACATAAGAACAGCAATGAAAACACAGAACACATTTACTTTTGTAAGAATATTTGTAATAACAACAATTTATAGAAGGTATATACCTAAGAACATATCTAACAACAATATTTGAAATGTATTTACAGAAGACAAAACGAAGCCCTAAAACCTATATGCCAAAAAGAAGAACAAACTCTAAAAACTATGTACAAAAAGGTGCCATTTCAGTCCAGGATCTCCATAAGTCCGGGAAGAAAAGCAGGTGCCATGGTCACTCCAGTCAGGCACAGAGGGCTCTTCCGTGTGTCCCCAGGCTGGCACACTGGGACTCTGCTGCCAGAGCTGAGGCTGGCTGGGTCTGGGGGCTGGGCCCCAGGCACTGCCATGGGGCTTGTGTGGCCCAAAGCAAGAACAGGACAGGCTGGGCATGGCCAGCAGAACCCAAGGCACTGGGTACCACGTGCCTGAGCAGGGACCAGCCAGCCCAATCCCGCCCCAGCCTGGCTGCAGGGAACCCACTGTGCCTGTGGGGACCACATGCCTGTCCTGCTGCTGGCATCGCTCTTCATCCCAGGACCATGGCCTCCTCTTCATCTTCCTCATCAATGTCCATCTCCTGGGTGTACTCTTCCATTTCCACGTCCATCTCCTCATCCTCATCAACCTCCATCTCTTCCTCTCCAGTCTGTTCTCCATCCACCTCCATCTCCTCCTCCGTATCCATTATGGTGCCCACCTCCATCTCTTCCTCTCCTCTCTTTTCTCCCTCCACTTCCATCTTCTCCTCTCTATCAGTCTGTCTGTCCACCTCCATCTTGTCTTCTCTACCTCCAACAGCCTGCAGAGGTAGCAAAACCTCAGAGTGGGGTCCCTGTCCCACCCCATCCCCCCAGAACTCCAGCCCACACCCGGGCAGCTGGGGGGATCCACCTCCATGGAATGGCACCGTACCTTCCTCAGGACAAATGTGAGCATCCTGCAGGGATGGATGACACAATCCAGGCCTTAGGCAGCTTTTGAGACTGATGAGATGAGGTCTCGGGGGCAGGAACAAGAAGGGTGACAGGAGCAGCAGGAGCAGCGTGCAGCGTGTGCTGAGCGCAGGGCCAACGGCTGTGTTGTGCTGCTTGCTGGCTGCTGGCAGTTCCAGATGGGACATGGATTGTGACATGACCACTGAGCTAGAGAGCCTTTGGTTCCATGCTTAGCAACGTTCCCCCAGACCATGGTGCTCAGAGCCCTGTTCCCAAGGATGGAGCATCCACAGCCTGGGCCAGTGCCTCAGCACCCTCAGTGGAAGAGAGCAGCTTCCTCAGATCCAACTTCAATCAGCCTCCTGCAGCTGAAAGCCGTCCCCCCCTTGTCCTGTTGCCACAGGCCCTGTGGAACACCCTGTCCCAATCTTTCTTGTGGCACCCTTGCAGTCCTGCAGAGCTGCAGTGAGGCCTCCCCAGGGTCTCCTCTTTCCAGGCTGAGCATCCCCAGCCCCACGTGGAAAGCAGGCAGTGTGATCAGGGGGAGACCAGGCTGGAGTCAAATGGCATCAGGAACTGAGAGACGGAAGCTTTAGGCCCAGGATTGCCTCTCAATGTACAAAATTAATAAGAGTGGAGGGCAAGATGGTGGGACACTGCTTCTGCTCTAATTGGTGAATATAGTCTCTGTTTTTTTCTTTTTTTCTCTCATGCCGTTGCAGTTTTGGCTGTTTGAAAGGAAGCTTGGCACAATATCCATTGTCTTCTCCATTTGTGAATCACCGAGCAGAGTCTGGGCAAGCTGATGTTGCAGAGCAAATCCTGCAAATGGACTGGTCATCCTGAGCCTGGAGAATGCAGTTAAACCCAGCCAAAAGTAATTTCTGGAAAGTCAAGCCTGGTGTACATTCTCTTGACTTTGGCTATGCCAACTTCACCTGTGTCTTATGAAAAAGCAAACAAAAGACTCAAACCAAAACAGACAAAACCTAGAAACAAACGAACCCATGCAAACCAATCAAACAAAGAGACTAAAAAAACCCCAAATAAAACCAAAGGGAATGAAGAGTTAGTATTAGTTTTGAGTTCATCACAGCAGGTAAATGGCTGCTTTCCACAGGATCACCATAAAAAGCCACAGATAACAGCTGCTCCAAAATACACCCAACAGGAGAACCATCAAAGTGATACATAGCAACTCTGGGGGCAGCTCCCCATTAAGGTGAGGGATGAGCACAGAGTGGTACAGCTCCAGCCTTCCCCACCCTGCAGGCTGCTCTTTGCTCCTGATGTAAGAGCCTTGCAGGACTGTGGCCCCTCTCGGTGCATTATAAATCATTCCCACAGCTGTCACTTGAGCCACTGGCATGTCCAGAGCGAGATCCAGGCACAATCCTACTGCCCGCTGAGCCTCTCTGGGAGATCCTGAGCATCTTCCTGCCCAGAGCCACAAAAGAGCTCAGGCTCTGCCTGAACTGGGTTTTCAGGGGAGGTTTCCATATCCCTGCGAGATGTGCTCATCCTTCATCAGGCTGTGCCCAGCCTGGATCAGGGCAGGTTGGAGGCCACATGGGATCCCATCCTTTGCCCTGCCATGTGATCCTCCATGCAGTGGGGATAAAAAGCCCAGCACTGGGGAACCCCATGTGCTGCAGCAGTGATATTTTTGGGAGAAACACGGAGCTGTGCATGGCCAGCTTGAAGTCTGCACTGCTGTGAGCACCAGGCCTGCCATGCTGAGCCCAGGGCCACAACCAGTGCTCACCCGGGCTGGGACATTGAGTCCCAACATGGGATCCCATGGGACAGGGCACGCTGGGATTCGCCCCTGCAGCTCCCCAGTGTGTCCAGAGAGACAGCAAGGAGACAGTGACCTCTGTCAGCGGAACCCTCTGAGTGGGACGACCACTGCTGGGGTGGCTGTGCCAGCTCCCCCATGAACCTCCAGCCCTGGGAACCGGGAGCAAGTGGAAAACACAACTTGGCCAATACTGCCTGTGCCGGAAGCAAATGGAAAGAGAACTGGGGTGTGAAAACCCAAGGTTGTTTATTTACATAAGAACAGCAATGAAAACACAGAACACATTTACTTTTGTAAGAATATTTGTAATAACAACAATTTATAGAAGGTATATACCTAAGAACATATCTAACAACAATATTTGAAATGTATTTACAGAAGACAAAACGAAGCCCTAAAACCTATATGCCAAAAAGAAGAACAAACTCTAAAAACTATGTACAAAAAGGTGCCATTTCAGTCCAGGATCTCCATAAGTCCGGGAAGAAAAGCAGGTGCCATGGTCACTCCAGTCAGGCACAGAGGGCTCTTCCGTGTGTCCCCAGGCTGGCACACTGGGACTCTGCTGCCAGAGCTGAGGCTGGCTGGGTCTGGGGGCTGGGCCCCAGGCACTGCCATGGGGCTTGTGTGGCCCAAAGCAAGAACAGGACAGGCTGGGCATGGCCAGCAGAACCCAAGGCACTGGGTACCACGTTCCTGAGCAGGGACCAGCCAGCCCAATCCCGCCCCAGCCTGGCTGCAGGGAACCCACTGTGCCTGTGGGGACCACATGCCTGTCCTGCTGCTGGCATCGCTCTTCATCCCAGGACCATGGCCTCCTCTTCATCTTCCTCATCAATGTCCATCTCCTGGGTGTACTCTTCCATTTCCACGTCCATCTCCTCATCCTCATCAACCTCCATCTCTTCCTCTCCAGTCTGTTCTCCATCCACCTCCATCTCCTCCTCCGTATCCATTATGGTGCCCACCTCCATCTCTTCCTCTCCTCTCTTTTCTCCCTCCACTTCCATCTTCTCCTCTCTATCAGTCTGTCTGTCCACCTCCATCTTGTCTTCTCTACCTGCAACAGCCTGCAGAGGTAGCAAAACCTCAGAGTGGGGTCCCTGTCCCACCCCATCCCCCCAGAACTCCAGCCCACACCCGGGCAGCTGGGGGGATCCACCTCCATGGAATGGCACCGTACCTTCCTCAGGACAAATGTGAGCATCCTGCAGGGATGGATGACACAATCCAGGCCTTAGGCAGCTTTTGAGACTGATGAGATGAGGTCTCGGGGGCAGGAACAAGAAGGGTGACAGGAGCAGCAGGAGCAGCGTGCAGCGTGTGCTGAGCCCAGGGCCAACGGCTGTGTTGTGCTGCTTGCTGGCTGCTGGCAGTTCCAGATGGGACATGGATTGTGACATGACCACTGAGCTAGAGAGCCTTTGGTTCCATGCTTAGCAACGTTCCCCCAGACCATGGTGCTCAGAGCCCTGTTCCCAAGGATGGAGCATCCACAGCCTGGGCCAGTGCCTCAGCACCCTCAGTGGAAGAGAGCAGCTTCCTCAGATCCAACTTCAATCAGCCTCCTGCAGCTGAAAGCCGTCCCCCCCTTGTCCTGTTGCCACAGGCCCTGTGGAACACCCTGTCCCAATCTTTCTTGTGGCACCCTTGCAGTCCTGCAGAGCTGCAGTGAGGCCTCCCCAGGGTCTCCTCTTTCCAGGCTGAGCATCCCCAGCCCCACGTGGAAAGCAGGCAGTGTGATCAGGGGGAGACCAGGCTGGAGTCAAATGGCATCAGGAACTGAGAGACGGAAGCTTTAGGCCCAGGATTGCCTCTCAATGTACAAAATTAATAAGAGTGGAGGGCAAGATGGTGGGACACTGCTTCTGCTCTAATTGGTGAATATAGTCTCTGTTTTTTTCTTTTTTTCTCTCATGCCGTTGCAGTTTTGGCTGTTTGAAAGGAAGCTTGGCACAATATCCATTGTCTTCTCCATTTGTGAATCACCGAGCAGAGTCTGGGCAAGCTGATGTTGCAGAGCAAATCCTGCAAATGGACTGGTCATCCTGAGCCTGGAGAATGCAGTTAAACCCAGCCAAAAGTAATTTCTGGAAAGTCAAGCCTGGTGTACATTCTCTTGACTTTGGCTATGCCAACTTCACCTGTGTCTTATGAAAAAGCAAACAAAAGACTCAAACCAAAACAGACAAAACCTAGAAACAAACCAACCCATGCAAACCAATCAAACAAAGAGACTAAAAAAACCCCAAATAAAACCAAAGGGAATGAAGAGTTAGTATTAGTTTTGAGTTCATCACAGCAGGTAAATGGCTGCTTTCCACAGGATCACCATAAAAAGCCACAGATAACAGCTGCTCCAAAATACACCCAACAGGAGAACCATCAAAGTGATACATAGCAAGTCTGGGGGCAGCTCCCCATGAAGGTGAGGGATGAGCACACAGTGCTACAGCTCCAGCCTTCCCCACCCTGCAGGCTGCTCTTTGCTCCTGATGTAAGAGCCTTGCAGGACTGTGGCCCCTCTCGGTGCATTATAAATCATTCCCACAGCTGTCACTTGAGCCACTGGCATGTCCAGAGCGAGATGCAGGCACAATCCTACTGCCCGCTGAGCCTCTCTGGGAGATCCTGAGCATCTTCCTGCCCAGAGCCACAAAAGAGCTCAGGCTCTGCCTGAACTGGGTTTTCAGGGGAGGTTTCCATATCCCTGCGAGATGTGCTCATCCTTCATCAGGCTGTGCCCAGCCTGGATCAGGGCAGGTTGGATGCCACATGGGATCCCATCCTTTGCCCTGCCATGTGATCCTCCATGCAGTGGGGATAAAAAGCCCAGCACTGGGGAACCCCATGTGCTGCAGCAGTGATATTTTTGGGAGAAACACGGAGCTGTGCATGGCCAGCTTGAAGTCTGCACTGCTGTGAGCACCAGGCCTGCCATGCTGAGCCCAGGGCCACAACCAGTGCTCACCCGGGCTGGGACATTGAGTCCCAACATGGGATCCCATGGGACAGGGCACGCTGGGATTCGCCCCTGCAGCTCCCCAGTGTGTCCAGAGAGACAGCAAGGAGACAGTGACCTCTGTCAGCGGAACCCTCTGAGTGGGACGACCACTGCTGGGGTGGCTGTGCCAGCTCCCCCATGAACCTCCAGCCCTGGGAACCGGGAGCAAGTGGAAAACACAACTTGGCCAATACTGCCTGTGCCGGAAGCAAATGGAAAGAGAACTGGGGTGTGAAAACCCAAGGTTGTTTATTTACATAAGAACAGCAATGAAAACACAGAACACATTTACTTTTGTAAGAATATTTGTAATAACAACAATTTATAGAAGGTATATACCTAAGAACATATCTAACAACAATATTTGAAATGTATTTACAGAAGACAAAACGAAGCCCTAAAACCTATATGCCAAAAAGAAGAACAAACTCTAAAAACTATGTACAAAAAGGTGCCATTTCAGTCCAGGATCTCCATAAGTCCGGGAAGAAAAGCAGGTGCCATGGTCACTCCAGTCAGGCACAGAGGGCTCTTCCGTGTGTCCCCAGGCTGGCACACTGGGACTCTGCTGCCAGAGCTGAGGCTGGCTGGGTCTGGGGGCTGGGCCCCAGGCACTGCCATGGGGCTTGTGTGGCCCAAAGCAAGAACAGGACAGGCTGGGCATGGCCAGCAGAACCCAAGGCACTGGGTACCACGTTCCTGAGCAGGGACCAGCCAGCCCAATCCCGCCCCAGCCTGGCTGCAGGGAACCCACTGTGCCTGTGGGGACCACATGCCTGTCCTGCTGCTGGCATCGCTCTTCATCCCAGGACCATGGCCTCCTCTTCATCTTCCTCATCAATGTCCATCTCCTGGGTGTACTCTTCCATTTCCACGTCCATCTCCTCATCCTCATCAACCTCCATCTCTTCCTCTCCAGTCTGTTCTCCATCCACCTCCATCTCCTCCTCCGTATCCATTATGGTGCCCACCTCCATCTCTTCCTCTCCTCTCTTTTCTCCCTCCACTTCCATCTTCTCCTCTCTATCAGTCTGTCTGTCCACCTCCATCTTGTCTTCTCTACCTCCAACAGCCTGCAGAGGTAGCAAAACCTCAGAGTGGGGTCCCTGTCCCACCCCATCCCCCCAGAACTCCAGCCCACACCCGGGCAGCTGGGGGGATCCACCTCCATGGAATGGCACCGTACCTTCCTCAGGACAAATGTGAGCATCCTGCAGGGATGGATGACACAATCCAGGCCTTAGGCAGCTTTTGAGACTGATGAGATGAGGTCTCGGGGGCAGGAACAAGAAGGGTGACAGGAGCAGCAGGAGCAGCGTGCAGCGTGTGCTGAGCCCAGGGCCAACGGCTGTGTTGTGCTGCTTGCTGGCTGCTGGCAGTTCCAGATGGGACATGGATTGTGACATGACCACTGAGCTAGAGAGCCTTTGGTTCCATGCTTAGCAACGTTCCCCCAGACCATGGTGCTCAGAGCCCTGTTCCCAAGGATGGAGCATCCACAGCCTGGGCCAGTGCCTCAGCACCCTCAGTGGAAGAGAGCAGCTTCCTCAGATCCAACTTCAATCAGCCTCCTGCAGCTGAAAGCCGTCCCCCCCTTGTCCTGTTGCCACAGGCCCTGTGGAACACCCTGTCCCAATCTTTCTTGTGGCACCCTTGCAGTCCTGCAGAGCTGCAGTGAGGCCTCCCCAGGGTCTCCTCTTTCCAGGCTGAGCATCCCCAGCCCCACGTGGAAAGCAGGCAGTGTGATCAGGGGGAGACCAGGCTGGAGTCAAATGGCATCAGGAACTGAGAGACGGAAGCTTTAGGCCCAGGATTGCCTCTCAATGTACAAAATTAATAAGAGTGGAGGGCAAGATGGTGGGACACTGCTTCTGCTCTAATTGGTGAATATAGTCTCTGTTTTTTTCTTTTTTTCTCTCATGCCGTTGCAGTTTTGGCTGTTTGAAAGGAAGCTTGGCACAATATCCATTGTCTTCTCCATTTGTGAATCACCGAGCAGAGTCTGGGCAAGCTGATGTTGCAGAGCAAATCCTGCAAATGGACTGGTCATCCTGAGCCTGGAGAATGCAGTTAAACCCAGCCAAAAGTAATTTCTGGAAAGTCAAGCCTGGTGTACATTCTCTTGACTTTGGCTATGCCAACTTCACCTGTGTCTTATGAAAAAGCAAACAAAAGACTCAAACCAAAACAGACAAAACCTAGAAACAAACCAACCCATGCAAACCAATCAAACAAAGAGACTAAAAAAACCCCAAATAAAACCAAAGGGAATGAAGAGTTAGTATTAGTTTTGAGTTCATCACAGCAGGTAAATGGCTGCTTTCCACAGGATCACCATAAAAAGCCACAGATAACAGCTGCTCCAAAATACACCCAACAGGAGAACCATCAAAGTGATACATAGCAAGTCTGGGGGCAGCTCCCCATGAAGGTGAGGGATGAGCACACAGTGCTACAGCTCCAGCCTTCCCCACCCTGCAGGCTGCTCTTTGCTCCTGATGTAAGAGCCTTGCAGGACTGTGGCCCCTCTCGGTGCATTATAAATCATTCCCACAGCTGTCACTTGAGCCACTGGCATGTCCAGAGCGAGATGCAGGCACAATCCTACTGCCCGCTGAGCCTCTCTGGGAGATCCTGAGCATCTTCCTGCCCAGAGCCACAAAAGAGCTCAGGCTCTGCCTGAACTGGGTTTTCAGGGGAGGTTTCCATATCCCTGCGAGATGTGCTCATCCTTCATCAGGCTGTGCCCAGCCTGGATCAGGGCAGGTTGGATGCCACATGGGATCCCATCCTTTGCCCTGCCATGTGATCCTCCATGCAGTGGGGATAAAAAGCCCAGCACTGGGGAACCCCATGTGCTGCAGCAGTGATATTTTTGGGAGAAACACGGAGCTGTGCATGGCCAGCTTGAAGTCTGCACTGCTGTGAGCACCAGGCCTGCCATGCTGAGCCCAGGGCCACAACCAGTGCTCACCCGGGCTGGGACATTGAGTCCCAACATGGGATCCCATGGGACAGGGCACGCTGGGATTCGCCCCTGCAGCTCCCCAGTGTGTCCAGAGAGACAGCAAGGAGACAGTGACCTCTGTCAGCGGAACCCTCTGAGTGGGACGACCACTGCTGGGGTGGCTGTGCCAGCTCCCCCATGAACCTCCAGCCCTGGGAACCGGGAGCAAGTGGAAAACACAACTTGGCCAATACTGCCTGTGCCGGAAGCAAATGGAAAGAGAACTGGGGTGTGAAAACCCAAGGTTGTTTATTTACATAAGAACAGCAATGAAAACACAGAACACATTTACTTTTGTAAGAATATTTGTAATAACAACAATTTATAGAAGGTATATACCTAAGAACATATCTAACAACAATATTTGAAATGTATTTACAGAAGACAAAACGAAGCCCTAAAACCTATATGCCAAAAAGAAGAACAAACTCTAAAAACTATGTACAAAAAGGTGCCATTTCAGTCCAGGATCTCCATAAGTCCGGGAAGAAAAGCAGGTGCCATGGTCACTCCAGTCAGGCACAGAGGGCTCTTCCGTGTGTCCCCAGGCTGGCACACTGGGACTCTGCTGCCAGAGCTGAGGCTGGCTGGGTCTGGGGGCTGGGCCCCAGGCACTGCCATGGGGCTTGTGTGGCCCAAAGCAAGAACAGGACAGGCTGGGCATGGCCAGCAGAACCCAAGGCACTGGGTACCACGTGCCTGAGCAGGGACCAGCCAGCCCAATCCCGCCCCAGCCTGGCTGCAGGGAACCCACTGTGCCTGTGGGGACCACATGCCTGTCCTGCTGCTGGCATCGCTCTTCATCCCAGGACCATGGCCTCCTCTTCATCTTCCTCATCAATGTCCATCTCCTGGGTGTACTCTTCCATTTCCACGTCCATCTCCTCATCCTCATCAACCTCCATCTCTTCCTCTCCAGTCTGTTCTCCATCCACCTCCATCTCCTCCTCCGTATCCATTATGGTGCCCACCTCCATCTCTTCCTCTCCTCTCTTTTCTCCCTCCACTTCCATCTTCTCCTCTCTATCAGTCTGTCTGTCCACCTCCATCTTGTCTTCTCTACCTGCAACAGCCTGCAGAGGTAGCAAAACCTCAGAGTGGGGTCCCTGTCCCACCCCATCCCCCCAGAACTCCAGCCCACACCCGGGCAGCTGGGGGGATCCACCTCCATGGAATGGCACCGTACCTTCCTCAGGACAAATGTGAGCATCCTGCAGGGATGGATGACACAATCCAGGCCTTAGGCAGCTTTTGAGACTGATGAGATGAGGTCTCGGGGCCAGGAACAAGAAGGCTGACAGGAGCAGCAGGAGCAGCGTGCAGCGTGTGCTGAGCCCAGGGCCAACGGCTGTGTTGTGCTGCTTGCTGGCTGCTGGCAGTTCCAGATGGGACATGGATTGTGACATGACCACTGAGCTAGAGAGCCTTTGGTTCCATGCTTAGCAACGTTCCCCCAGACCATGGTGCTCAGAGCCCTGTTCCCAAGGATGGAGCATCCACAGCCTGGGCCAGTGCCTCAGCACCCTCAGTGGAAGAGAGCAGCTTCCTCAGATCCAACTTCAATCAGCCTCCTGCAGCTGAAAGCCGTCCCCCCCTTGTCCTGTTGCCACAGGCCCTGTGGAACACCCTGTCCCAATCTTTCTTGTGGCACCCTTGCAGTCCTGCAGAGCTGCAGTGAGGCCTCCCCAGGGTCTCCTCTTTCCAGGCTGAGCATCCCCAGCCCCACGTGGAAAGCAGGCAGTGTGATCAGGGGGAGACCAGGCTGGAGTCAAATGGCATCAGGAACTGAGAGACGGAAGCTTTAGGCCCAGGATTGCCTCTCAATGTACAAAATTAATAAGAGTGGAGGGCAAGATGGTGGGACACTGCTTCTGCTCTAATTGGTGAATATAGTCTCTGTTTTTTTCTTTTTTTCTCTCATGCCGTTGCAGTTTTGGCTGTTTGAAAGGAAGCTTGGCACAATATCCATTGTCTTCTCCATTTGTGAATCACCGAGCAGAGTCTGGGCAAGCTGATGTTGCAGAGCAAATCCTGCAAATGGACTGGTCATCCTGAGCCTGGAGAATGCAGTTAAACCCAGCCAAAAGTAATTTCTGGAAAGTCAAGCCTGGTGTACATTCTCTTGACTTTGGCTATGCCAACTTCACCTGTGTCTTATGAAAAAGCAAACAAAAGACTCAAACCAAAACAGACAAAACCTAGAAACAAACCAACCCATGCAAACCAATCAAACAAAGAGACTAAAAAAACCCCAAATAAAACCAAAGGGAATGAAGAGTTAGTATTAGTTTTGAGTTCATCACAGCAGGTAAATGGCTGCTTTCCACAGGATCACCATAAAAAGCCACAGATAACAGCTGCTCCAAAATACACCCAACAGGAGAACCATCAAAGTGATACATAGCAAGTCTGGGGGCAGCTCCCCATGAAGGTGAGGGATGAGCACACAGTGCTACAGCTCCAGCCTTCCCCACCCTGCAGGCTGCTCTTTGCTCCTGATGTAAGAGCCTTGCAGGACTGTGGCCCCTCTCGGTGCATTATAAATCATTCCCACAGCTGTCACTTGAGCCACTGGCATGTCCAGAGCGAGATGCAGGCACAATCCTACTGCCCGCTGAGCCTCTCTGGGAGATCCTGAGCATCTTCCTGCCCAGAGCCACAAAAGAGCTCAGGCTCTGCCTGAACTGGGTTTTCAGGGGAGGTTTCCATATCCCTGCGAGATGTGCTCATCCTTCATCAGGCTGTGCCCAGCCTGGATCAGGGCAGGTTGGATGCCACATGGGATCCCATCCTTTGCCCTGCCATGTGATCCTCCATGCAGTGGGGATAAAAAGCCCAGCACTGGGGAACCCCATGTGCTGCAGCAGTGATATTTTTGGGAGAAACACGGAGCTGTGCATGGCCAGCTTGAAGTCTGCACTGCTGTGAGCACCAGGCCTGCCATGCTGAGCCCAGGGCCACAACCAGTGCTCACCCGGGCTGGGACATTGAGTCCCAACATGGGATCCCATGGGACAGGGCACGCTGGGATTCGCCCCTGCAGCTCCCCAGTGTGTCCAGAGAGACAGCAAGGAGACAGTGACCTCTGTCAGCGGAACCCTCTGAGTGGGACGACCACTGCTGGGGTGGCTGTGCCAGCTCCCCCATGAACCTCCAGCCCTGGGAACCGGGAGCAAGTGGAAAACACAACTTGGCCAATACTGCCTGTGCCGGAAGCAAATGGAAAGAGAACTGGGGTGTGAAAACCCAAGGTTGTTTATTTACATAAGAACAGCAATGAAAACACAGAACACATTTACTTTTGTAAGAATATTTGTAATAACAACAATTTATAGAAGGTATATACCTAAGAACATATCTAACAACAATATTTGAAATGTATTTACAGAAGACAAAACGAAGCCCTAAAACCTATATGCCAAAAAGAAGAACAAACTCTAAAAACTATGTACAAAAAGGTGCCATTTCAGTCCAGGATCTCCATAAGTCCGGGAAGAAAAGCAGGTGCCATGGTCACTCCAGTCAGGCACAGAGGGCTCTTCCGTGTGTCCCCAGGCTGGCACACTGGGACTCTGCTGCCAGAGCTGAGGCTGGCTGGGTCTGGGGGCTGGGCCCCAGGCACTGCCATGGGGCTTGTGTGGCCCAAAGCAAGAACAGGACAGGCTGGGCATGGCCAGCAGAACCCAAGGCACTGGGTACCACGTGCCTGAGCAGGGACCAGCCAGCCCAATCCCGCCCCAGCCTGGCTGCAGGGAACCCACTGTGCCTGTGGGGACCACATGCCTGTCCTGCTGCTGGCATCGCTCTTCATCCCAGGACCATGGCCTCCTCTTCATCTTCCTCATCAATGTCCATCTCCTGGGTGTACTCTTCCATTTCCACGTCCATCTCCTCATCCTCATCAACCTCCATCTCTTCCTCTCCAGTCTGTTCTCCATCCACCTCCATCTCCTCCTCCGTATCCATTATGGTGCCCACCTCCATCTCTTCCTCTCCTCTCTTTTCTCCCTCCACTTCCATCTTCTCCTCTCTATCAGTCTGTCTGTCCACCTCCATCTTGTCTTCTCTACCTGCAACAGCCTGCAGAGGTAGCAAAACCTCAGAGTGGGGTCCCTGTCCCACCCCATCCCCCCAGAACTCCAGCCCACACCCGGGCAGCTGGGGGGATCCACCTCCATGGAATGGCACCGTACCTTCCTCAGGACAAATGTGAGCATCCTGCAGGGATGGATGACACAATCCAGGCCTTAGGCAGCTTTTGAGACTGATGAGATGAGGTCTCGGGGGCAGGAACAAGAAGGCTGACAGGAGCAGCAGGAGCAGCGTGCAGCGTGTGCTGAGCCCAGGGCCAACGGCTGTGTTGTGCTGCTTGCTGGCTGCTGGCAGTTCCAGATGGGACATGGATTGTGACATGACCACTGAGCTAGAGAGCCTTTGGTTCCATGCTTAGCAACGTTCCCCCAGACCATGGTGCTCAGAGCCCTGTTCCCAAGGATGGAGCATCCACAGCCTGGGCCAGTGCCTCAGCACCCTCAGTGGAAGAGAGCAGCTTCCTCAGATCCAACTTCAATCAGCCTCCTGCAGCTGAAAGCCGTCCCCCCCTTGTCCTGTTGCCACAGGCCCTGTGGAACACCCTGTCCCAATCTTTCTTGTGGCACCCTTGCAGTCCTGCAGAGCTGCAGTGAGGCCTCCCCAGGGTCTCCTCTTTCCAGGCTGAGCATCCCCAGCCCCACGTGGAAAGCAGGCAGTGTGATCAGGGGGAGACCAGGCTGGAGTCAAATGGCATCAGGAACTGAGAGACGGAAGCTTTAGGCCCAGGATTGCCTCTCAATGTACAAAATTAATAAGAGTGGAGGGCAAGATGGTGGGACACTGCTTCTGCTCTAATTGGTGAATATAGTCTCTGTTTTTTTCTTTTTTTCTCTCATGCCGTTGCAGTTTTGGCTGTTTGAAAGGAAGCTTGGCACAATATCCATTGTCTTCTCCATTTGTGAATCACCGAGCAGAGTCTGGGCAAGCTGATGTTGCAGAGCAAATCCTGCAAATGGACTGGTCATCCTGAGCCTGGAGAATGCAGTTAAACCCAGCCAAAAGTAATTTCTGGAAAGTCAAGCCTGGTGTACATTCTCTTGACTTTGGCTATGCCAACTTCACCTGTGTCTTATGAAAAAGCAAACAAAAGACTCAAACCAAAACAGACAAAACCTAGAAACAAACGAACCCATGCAAACCAATCAAACAAAGAGACTAAAAAAACCCCAAATAAAACCAAAGGGAATGAAGAGTTAGTATTAGTTTTGAGTTCATCACAGCAGGTAAATGGCTGCTTTCCACAGGATCACCATAAAAAGCCACAGATAACAGCTGCTCCAAAATACACCCAACAGGAGAACCATCAAAGTGATACATAGCAAGTCTGGGGGCAGCTCCCCATGAAGGTGAGGGATGAGCACACAGTGCTACAGCTCCAGCCTTCCCCACCCTGCAGGCTGCTCTTTGCTCCTGATGTAAGAGCCTTGCAGGACTGTGGCCCCTCTCGGTGCATTATAAATCATTCCCACAGCTGTCACTTGAGCCACTGGCATGTCCAGAGCGAGATGCAGGCACAATCCTACTGCCCGCTGAGCCTCTCTGGGAGATCCTGAGCATCTTCCTGCCCAGAGCCACAAAAGAGCTCAGGCTCTGCCTGAACTGGGTTTTCAGGGGAGGTTTCCATATCCCTGCGAGATGTGCTCATCCTTCATCAGGCTGTGCCCAGCCTGGATCAGGGCAGGTTGGATGCCACATGGGATCCCATCCTTTGCCCTGCCATGTGATCCTCCATGCAGTGGGGATAAAAAGCCCAGCACTGGGGAACCCCATGTGCTGCAGCAGTGATATTTTTGGGAGAAACACGGAGCTGTGCATGGCCAGCTTGAAGTCTGCACTGCTGTGAGCACCAGGCCTGCCATGCTGAGCCCAGGGCCACAACCAGTGCTCACCCGGGCTGGGACATTGAGTCCCAACATGGGATCCCATGGGACAGGGCACGCTGGGATTCGCCCCTGCAGCTCCCCAGTGTGTCCAGAGAGACAGCAAGGAGACAGTGACCTCTGTCAGCGGAACCCTCTGAGTGGGACGACCACTGCTGGGGTGGCTGTGCCAGCTCCCCCATGAACCTCCAGCCCTGGGAACCGGGAGCAAGTGGAAAACACAACTTGGCCAATACTGCCTGTGCCGGAAGCAAATGGAAAGAGAACTGGGGTGTGAAAACCCAAGGTTGTTTATTTACATAAGAACAGCAATGAAAACACAGAACACATTTACTTTTGTAAGAATATTTGTAATAACAACAATTTATAGAAGGTATATACCTAAGAACATATCTAACAACAATATTTGAAATGTATTTACAGAAGACAAAACGAAGCCCTAAAACCTATATGCCAAAAAGAAGAACAAACTCTAAAAACTATGTACAAAAAGGTGCCATTTCAGTCCAGGATCTCCATAAGTCCGGGAAGAAAAGCAGGTGCCATGGTCACTCCAGTCAGGCACAGAGGGCTCTTCCGTGTGTCCCCAGGCTGGCACACTGGGACTCTGCTGCCAGAGCTGAGGCTGGCTGGGTCTGGGGGCTGGGCCCCAGGCACTGCCATGGGGCTTGTGTGGCCCAAAGCAAGAACAGGACAGGCTGGGCATGGCCAGCAGAACCCAAGGCACTGGGTACCACGTGCCTGAGCAGGGACCAGCCAGCCCAATCCCGCCCCAGCCTGGCTGCAGGGAACCCACTGTGCCTGTGGGGACCACATGCCTGTCCTGCTGCTGGCATTGCTCTTCATCCCAGGACCATGGCCTCCTCTTCATCTTCCTCATCAATGTCCATCTCCTGGGTGTACTCTTCCATTTCCACGTCCATCTCCTCATCCTCATCAACCTCCATCTCTTCCTCTCCAGTCTGTTCTCCATCCACCTCCATCTCCTCCTCCGTATCCATTATGGTGCCCACCTCCATCTCTTCCTCTCCTCTCTTTTCTCCCTCCACTTCCATCTTCTCCTCTCTATCAGTCTGTCTGTCCACCTCCATCTTGTCTTCTCTACCTGCAACAGCCTGCAGAGGTAGCAAAACCTCAGAGTGGGGTCCCTGTCCCACCCCATCCCCCCAGAACTCCAGCCCACACCCGGGCAGCTGGGGGGATCCACCTCCATGGAATGGCACCGTACCTTCCTCAGGACAAATGTGAGCATCCTGCAGGGATGGATGACACAATCCAGGCCTTAGGCAGCTTTTGAGACTGATGAGATGAGGTCTCGGGGGCAGGAACAAGAAGGGTGACAGGAGCAGCAGGAGCAGCGTGCAGCGTGTGCTGAGCCCAGGGCCAACGGCTGTGTTGTGCTGCTTGCTGGCTGCTGGCAGTTCCAGATGGGACATGGATTGTGACATGACCACTGAGCTAGAGAGCCTTTGGTTCCATGCTTAGCAACGTTCCTCCAGACCATGGTGCTCAGAGCCCTGTTCCCAAGGATGGAGCATCCACAGCCTGGGCCAGTGCCTCAGCACCCTCAGTGGAAGAGAGCAGCTTCCTCAGATCCAACTTCAATCAGCCTCCTGCAGCTGAAAGCCGTCCCCCCCTTGTCCTGTTGCCACAGGCCCTGTGGAACACCCTGTCCCAATCTTTCTTGTGGCACCCTTGCAGTCCTGCAGAGCTGCAGTGAGGCCTCCCCAGGGTCTCCTCTTTCCAGGCTGAGCATCCCCAGCCCCACGTGGAAAGCAGGCAGTGTGATCAGGGGGAGACCAGGCTGGAGTCAAATGGCATCAGGAACTGAGAGACGGAAGCTTTAGGCCCAGGATTGCCTCTCAATGTACAAAATTAATAAGAGTGGAGGGCAAGATGGTGGGACACTGCTTCTGCTCTAATTGGTGAATATAGTCTCTGTTTTTTTCTTTTTTTCTCTCATGCCGTTGCACTTTTGGCTGTTTGAAAGGAAGCTTGGCACAATATCCATTGTCTTCTCCATTTGTGAATCACCGAGCAGAGTCTGGGCAAGCTGATGTTGCAGAGCAAATCCTGCAAATGGACTGGTCATCCTGAGCCTGGAGAATGCAGTTAAACCCAGCCAAAAGTAATTTCTGGAAAGTCAAGCCTGGTGTACATTCTCTTGACTTTGGCTATGCCAACTTCACCTGTGTCTTATGAAAAAGCAAACAAAAGACTCAAACCAAAACAGACAAAACCTAGAAACAAACGAACCCATGCAAACCAATCAAACAAAGAGACTAAAAAAACCCCAAATAAAACCAAAGGGAATGAAGAGTTAGTATTAGTTTTGAGTTCATCACAGCAGGTAAATGGCTGCTTTCCACAGGATCACCATAAAAAGCCACAGATAACAGCTGCTCCAAAATACACCCAACAGGAGAACCATCAAAGTGATACATAGCAAGTCTGGGGGCAGCTCCCCATGAAGGTGAGGGATGAGCACACAGTGCTACAGCTCCAGCCTTCCCCACCCTGCAGGCTGCTCTTTGCTCCTGATGTAAGAGCCTTGCAGGACTGTGGCCCCTCTCGGTGCATTATAAATCATTCCCACAGCTCTCACTTGAGCCACTGGCATGTCCAGAGCGAGATGCAGGCACAATCCTACTGCCCGCTGAGCCTCTCTGGGAGATCCTGAGCATCTTCCTGCCCAGAGCCACAAAAGAGCTCAGGCTCTGCCTGAACTGGGTTTTCAGGGGAGGTTTCCATATCCCTGCGAGATGTGCTCATCCTTCATCAGGCTGTGCCCAGCCTGGATCAGGGCAGGTTGGATGCCACATGGGATCCCATCCTTTGCCCTGCCATGTGATCCTCCATGCAGTGGGGATAAAAAGCCCAGCACTGGGGAACCCCATGTGCTGCAGCAGTGATATTTTTGGGAGAAACACGGAGCTGTGCATGGCCAGCTTGAAGTCTGCACTGCTGTGAGCACCAGGCCTGCCATGCTGAGCCCAGGGCCACAACCAGTGCTCACCCGGGCTGGGACATTGAGTCCCAACATGGGATCCCATGGGACAGGGCACGCTGGGATTCGCCCCTGCAGCTCCCCAGTGTGTCCAGAGAGACAGCAAGGAGACAGTGACCTCTGTCAGCGGAACCCTCTGAGTGGGACGACCACTGCTGGGGTGGCTGTGCCAGCTCCCCCATGAACCTCCAGCCCTGGGAACCGGGAGCAAGTGGAAAACACAACTTGGCCAATACTGCCTGTGCCGGAAGCAAATGGAAAGAGAACTGGGGTGTGAAAACCCAAGGTTGTTTATTTACATAAGAACAGCAATGAAAACACAGAACACATTTACTTTTGTAAGAATATTTGTAATAACAACAATTTATAGAAGGTATATACCTAAGAACATATCTAACAACAATATTTGAAATGTATTTACAGAAGACAAAACGAAGCCCTAAAACCTATATGCCAAAAAGAAGAACAAACTCTAAAAACTATGTACAAAAAGGTGCCATTTCAGTCCAGGATCTCCATAAGTCCGGGAAGAAAAGCAGGTGCCATGGTCACTCCAGTCAGGCACAGAGGGCTCTTCCGTGTGTCCCCAGGCTGGCACACTGGGACTCTGCTGCCAGAGCTGAGGCTGGCTGGGTCTGGGGGCTGGGCCCCAGGCACTGCCATGGGGCTTGTGTGGCCCAAAGCAAGAACAGGACAGGCTGGGCATGGCCAGCAGAACCCAAGGCACTGGGTACCACGTGCCTGAGCAGGGACCAGCCAGCCCAATCCCGCCCCAGCCTGGCTGCAGGGAACCCACTGTGCCTGTGGGGACCACATGCCTGTCCTGCTGCTGGCATTGCTCTTCATCCCAGGACCATGGCCTCCTCTTCATCTTCCTCATCAATGTCCATCTCCTGGGTGTACTCTTCCATTTCCACGTCCATCTCCTCATCCTCATCAACCTCCATCTCTTCCTCTCCAGTCTGTTCTCCATCCACCTCCATCTCCTCCTCCGTATCCATTATGGTGCCCACCTCCATCTCTTCCTCTCCTCTCTTTTCTCCCTCCACTTCCATCTTCTCCTCTCTATCAGTCTGTCTGTCCACCTCCATCTTGTCTTCTCTACCTGCAACAGCCTGCAGAGGTAGCAAAACCTCAGAGTGGGGTCCCTGTCCCACCCCATCCCCCCAGAACTCCAGCCCACACCCGGGCAGCTGGGGGGATCCACCTCCATGGAATGGCACCGTACCTTCCTCAGGACAAATGTGAGCATCCTGCAGGGATGGATGACACAATCCAGGCCTTAGGCAGCTTTTGAGACTGATGAGATGAGGTCTCGGGGGCAGGAACAAGAAGGGTGACAGGAGCAGCAGGAGCAGCGTGCAGCGTGTGCTGAGCCCAGGGCCAACGGCTGTGTTGTGCTGCTTGCTGGCTGCTGGCAGTTCCAGATGGGACATGGATTGTGACATGACCACTGAGCAAGAGAGCCTTTGGTTCCATGCTTAGCAACGTTCCCCCAGACCATGGTGCTCAGAGCCCTGTTCCCAAGGATGGAGCATCCACAGCCTGGGCCAGTGCCTCAGCACCCTCAGTGGAAGAGAGCAGCTTCCTCAGATCCAACTTCAATCAGCCTCCTGCAGCTGAAAGCCGTCCCCCCCTTGTCCTGTTGCCACAGGCCCTGTGGAACACCCTGTCCCAATCTTTCTTGTGGCACCCTTGCAGTCCTGCAGAGCTGCAGTGAGGCCTCCCCAGGGTCTCCTCTTTCCAGGCTGAGCATCCCCAGCCCCACGTGGAAAGCAGGCAGTGTGATCAGGGGGAGACCAGGCTGGAGTCAAATGGCATCAGGAACTGAGAGACGGAAGCTTTAGGCCCAGGATTGCCTCTCAATGTACAAAATTAATAAGAGTGGAGGGCAAGATGGTGGGACAGTGCTTCTGCTCTAATTGGTGAATATAGTCTCTGTTTTTTTCTTTTTTTCTCTCATGCCGTTGCAGTTTTGGCTGTTTGAAAGGAAGCTTGGCACAATATCCATTGTCTTCTCCATTTGTGAATCACCGAGCAGAGTCTGGGCAAGCTGATGTTGCAGAGCAAATCCTGCAAATGGACTGGTCATCCTGAGCCTGGAGAATGCAGTTAAACCCAGCCAAAAGTAATTTCTGGAAAGTCAAGCCTGGTGTACATTCTCTTGACTTTGGCTATGCCAACTTCACCTGTGTCTTATGAAAAAGCAAACAAAAGACTCAAACCAAAACAGACAAAACCTAGAAACAAACGAACCCATGCAAACCAATCAAACAAAGAGACTAAAAAAACCCCAAATAAAACCAAAGGGAATGAAGAGTTAGTATTAGTTTTGAGTTCATCACAGCAGGTAAATGGCTGCTTTCCACAGGATCACCATAAAAAGCCACAGATAACAGCTGCTCCAAAATACACCCAACAGGAGAACCATCAAAGTGATACATAGCAAGTCTGGGGGCAGCTCCCCATGAAGGTGAGGGATGAGCACACAGTGCTACAGCTCCAGCCTTCCCCACCCTGCAGGCTGCTCTTTGCTCCTGATGTAAGAGCCTTGCAGGACTGTGGCCCCTCTCGGTGCATTATAAATCATTCCCACAGCTGTCACTTGAGCCACTGGCATGTCCAGAGCGAGATCCAGGCACAATCCTACTGCCCGCTGAGCCTCTCTGGGAGATCCTGAGCATCTTCCTGCCCAGAGCCACAAAAGAGCTCAGGCTCTGCCTGAACTGGGTTTTCAGGGGAGGTTTCCATATCCCTGCGAGATGTGCTCATCCTTCATCAGGCTGTGCCCAGCCTGGATCAGGGCAGGTTGGAGGCCACATGGGATCCCATCCTTTGCCCTGCCATGTGATCCTCCATGCAGTGGGGATAAAAAGCCCAGCACTGGGGAACCCCAGGTGCTGCAGCAGTGATATTTTTGGGAGAAACACGGAGCTGTGCATGGCCAGCTTGAAGTCTGCACTGCTGTGAGCACCAGGCCTGCCATGCTGAGCCCAGGGCCACAACCAGTGCTCACCCGGGCTGGGACATTGAGTCCCAACATGGGATCCCATGGGACAGGGCACGCTGGGATTCGCCCCTGCAGCTCCCCAGTGTGTCCAGAGAGACAGCAAGGAGACAGTGACCTCTGTCAGCGGAACCCTCTGAGTGGGACGACCACTGCTGGGGTGGCTGTGCCAGCTCCCCCATGAACCTCCAGCCCTGGGAACCGGGAGCAAGTGGAAAACACAACTTGGCCAATACTGCCTGTGCCGGAAGCAAATGGAAAGAGAACTGGGGTGTGAAAACCCAAGGTTGTTTATTTACATAAGAACAGCAATGAAAACACAGAACACATTTACTTTTGTAAGAATATTTGTAATAACAACAATTTATAGAAGGTATATACCTAAGAACATATCTAACAACAATATTTGAAATGTATTTACAGAAGACAAAACGAAGCCCTAAAACCTATATGCCAAAAAGAAGAACAAACTCTAAAAACTATGTACAAAAAGGTGCCATTTCAGTCCAGGATCTCCATAAGTCCGGGAAGAAAAGCAGGTGCCATGGTCACTCCAGTCAGGCACAGAGGGCTCTTCCGTGTGTCCCCAGGCTGGCACACTGGGACTCTGCTGCCAGAGCTGAGGCTGGCTGGGTCTGGGGGCTGGGCCCCAGGCACTGCCATGGGGCTTGTGTGGCCCAAAGCAAGAACAGGACAGGCTGGGCATGGCCAGCAGAACCCAAGGCACTGGGTACCACGTGCCTGAGCAGGGACCAGCCAGCCCAATCCCGCCCCAGCCTGGCTGCAGGGAACCCACTGTGCCTGTGGGGACCACATGCCTGTCCTGCTGCTGGCATCGCTCTTCATCCCAGGACCATGGCCTCCTCTTCATCTTCCTCATCAATGTCCATCTCCTGGGTGTACTCTTCCATTTCCACGTCCATCTCCTCATCCTCATCAACCTCCATCTCTTCCTCTCCAGTCTGTTCTCCATCCACCTCCATCTCCTCCTCCGTATCCATTATGGTGCCCACCTCCATCTCTTCCTCTCCTCTCTTTTCTCCCTCCACTTCCATCTTCTCCTCTCTATCAGTCTGTCTGTCCACCTCCATCTTGTCTTCTCTACCTGCAACAGCCTGCAGAGGTAGCAAAACCTCAGAGTGGGGTCCCTGTCCCACCCCATCCCCCCAGAACTCCAGCCCACACCCGGGCAGCTGGGGGGATCCACCTCCATGGAATGGCACCGTACCTTCCTCAGGACAAATGTGAGCATCCTGCAGGGATGGATGACACAATCCAGGCCTTAGGCAGCTTTTGAGACTGATGAGATGAGGTCTCGGGGGCAGGAACAAGAAGGGTGACAGGAGCAGCAGGAGCAGCGTGCAGCGTGTGCTGAGCCCAGGGCCAACGGCTGTGTTGTGCTGCTTGCTGGCTGCTGGCAGTTCCAGATGGGACATGGATTGTGACATGACCACTGAGCAAGAGAGCCTTTGGTTCCATGCTTAGCAACGTTCCCCCAGACCATGGTGCTCAGAGCCCTGTTCCCAAGGATGGAGCATCCACAGCCTGGGCCAGTGCCTCAGCACCCTCAGTGGAAGAGAGCAGCTTCCTCAGATCCAACTTCAATCAGCCTCCTGCAGCTGAAAGCCGTCCCCCCCTTGTCCTGTTGCCACAGGCCCTGTGGAACACCCTGTCCCAATCTTTCTTGTGGCACCCTTGCAGTCCTGCAGAGCTGCAGTGAGGCCTCCCCAGAGTCTCCTCTTTCCAGGCTGAGCATCCCCAGCCCCACGTGGAAAGCAGGCAGTGTGATCAGGGGGAGACCAGGCTGGAGTCAAATGGCATCAGGAACTGAGAGACGGAAGCTTTAGGCCCAGGATTGCCTCTCAATGTACAAAATTAATAAGAGTGGAGGGCAAGATGGTGGGACAGTGCTTCTGCTCTAATTGGTGAATATAGTCTCTGTTTTTTTCTTTTTTTCTCTCATGCCGTTGCAGTTTTGGCTGTTTGAAAGGAAGCTTGGCACAATATCCATTGTCTTCTCCATTTGTGAATCACCGAGCAGAGTCTGGGCAAGCTGATGTTGCAGAGCAAATCCTGCAAATGGACTGGTCATCCTGAGCCTGGAGAATGCAGTTAAACCCAGCCAAAAGTAATTTCTGGAAAGTCAAGCCTGGTGTACATTCTCTTGACTTTGGCTATGCCAACTTCACCTGAGTCTTATGAAAAAGCAAACAAAAGACTCAAACCAAAACAGACAAAACCTAGAAACAAACCAACCCATGCAAACCAATCAAACAAAGAGACTAAAAAAACCCCAAATAAAACCAAAGGGAATGAAGAGTTAGTATTAGTTTTGAGTTCATCACAGCAGGTAAATGGCTGCTTTCCACAGGATCACCATAAAAAGCCACAGATAACAGCTGCTCCAAAATACACCCAACAGGAGAACCATCAAAGTGATACATAGCAAGTCTGGGGGCAGCTCCCCATGAAGGTGAGGGATGAGCACACAGTGCTACAGCTCCAGCCTTCCCCACCCTGCAGGCTGCTCTTTGCTCCTGATGTAAGAGCCTTGCAGGACTGTGGCCCCTCTCGGTGCATTATAAATCATTCCCACAGCTGTCACTTGAGCCACTGGCATGTCCAGAGCGAGATGCAGGCACAATCCTACTGCCCGCTGAGCCTCTCTGGGAGATCCTGAGCATCTTCCTGCCCAGAGCCACAAAAGAGCTCAGGCTCTGCCTGAACTGGGTTTTCAGGGGAGGTTTCCATATCCCTGCGAGATGTGCTCATCCTTCATCAGGCTGTGCCCAGCCTGGATCAGGGCAGGTTGGAGGCCACATGGGATCCCATCCTTTGCCCTGCCATGTGATCCTCCATGCAGTGGGGATAAAAAGCCCAGCACTGGGGAACCCCAGGTGCTGCAGCAGTGATAGTTTTGGGAGAAACACGGAGCTGTGCATGGCCAGCTTGAAGTCTGCACTGCTGTGAGCACCAGGCCTGCCATGCTGAGCCCAGGGCCACAACCAGTGCTCACCCGGGCTGGGACATTGAGTCCCAACATGGGATCCCATGGGACAGGGCAGGCTGGGATTCGCCCCTGCAGCTCCCCAGTGTGTCCAGAGAGACAGCAAGGAGACAGTGACCTCTGTCAGCGGAACCCTCTGAGTGGGACGACCACTGCTGGGGTGGCTGTGCCAGCTCCCCCATGAACCTCCAGCCCTGGGAACCGGGAGCAAGTGGAAAACACAACTTGGCCAATACTGCCTGTGCCGGAAGCAAATGGAAAGAGAACTGGGGTGTGAAAACCCAAGGTTGTTTATTTACATAAGAACAGCAATGAAAACACAGAACACATTTACTTTTGTAAGAATATTTGTAATAACAACAATTTATAGAAGGTATATACCTAAGAACATATCTAACAACAATATTTGAAATGTATTTACAGAAGACAAAACAAAGCCCTAAAACCTATATGCCAAAAAGAAGAACAAACTCTAAAAACTATGTACAAAAAGGTGCCATTTCAGTCCAGGATCTCCATAAGTCCGGGAAGAAAAGCAGGTGCCATGGTCACTCCAGTCAGGCACAGAGGGCTCTTCCGTGTGTCCCCAGGCTGGCACACTGGGACTCTGCTGCCAGAGCTGAGGCTGGCTGGGTCTGGGGGCTGGGCCCCAGGCACTGCCATGGGGCTTGTGTGGCCCAAAGCAAGAACAGGACAGGCTGGGCATGGCCAGCAGAACCCAAGGCACTGGGTACCACGTGCCTGAGCAGGGACCAGCCAGCCCAATCCCGCCCCAGCCTGGCTGCAGGGAACCCACTGTGCCTGTGGGGACCACATGCCTGTCCTGCTGCTGGCATCGCTCTTCATCCCAGGACCATGGCCTCCTCTTCATCTTCCTCATCAATGTCCATCTCCTGGGTGTACTCTTCCATTTCCACGTCCATCTCCTCATCCTCATCAACCTCCATCTCTTCCTCTCCAGTCTGTTCTCCATCCACCTCCATCTCCTCCTCCGTATCCATTATGGTGCCCACCTCCATCTCTTCCTCTCCTCTCTTTTCTCCCTCCACTTCCATCTTCTCCTCTCTATCAGTCTGTCTGTCCACCTCCATCTTGTCTTCTCTACCTCCAACAGCCTGCAGAGGTAGCAAAACCTCAGAGTGGGGTCCCTGTCCCACCCCATCCCCCCAGAACTCCAGCCCACACCCGGGCAGCTGGGGGGATCCACCTCCATGGAATGGCACCGTACCTTCCTCAGGACAAATGTGAGCATCCTGCAGGGATGGATGACACAATCCAGGCCTTAGGCAGCTTTTGAGACTGATGAGATGAGGTCTCGGGGGCAGGAACAAGAAGGGTGACAGGAGCAGCAGGAGCAGCGTGCAGCGTGTGCTGAGCGCAGGGCCAACGGCTGTGTTGTGCTGCTTGCTGGCTGCTGGCAGTTCCAGATGGGACATGGATTGTGACATGACCACTGAGCTAGAGAGCCTTTGGTTCCATGCTTAGCAACGTTCCCCCAGACCATGGTGCTCAGAGCCCTGTTCCCAAGGATGGAGCATCCACAGCCTGGGCCAGTGTCTCAGCACCCTCAGTGGAAGAGAGCAGCTTCCTCAGATCCAACTTCAATCAGCCTCCTGCAGCTGAAAGCCGTCCCCCCCTTGTCCTGTTGCCACAGGCCCTGTGGAACACCCTGTGCCAATCTTTCTTGTGGCACCCTTGCAGTCCTGCAGAGCTGCAGTGAGGCCTCCCCAGGGTCTCCTCTTTCCAGGCTGAGCATCCCCAGCCCCACGTGGAAAGCAGGCAGTGTGATCAGGGGGAGACCAGGCTGGAGTCAAATGGCATCAGGAACTGAGAGACGGAAGCTTTAGGCCCAGGATTGCCTCTCAATGTACAAAATTAATAAGAGTGGAGGGCAAGATGGTGGGACACTGCTTCTGCTCTAATTGGTGAATATAGTCTCTGTTTTTTTCTTTTTTTCTCTCATGCCGTTGCACTTTTGGCTGTTTGAAAGGAAGCTTGGCACAATATCCATTGTCTTCTCCATTTGTGAATCACCGAGCAGAGTCTGGGCAAGCTGATGTTGCAGAGCAAATCCTGCAAATGGACTGGTCATCCTGAGCCTGGAGAATGCAGTTAAACCCAGCCAAAAGTAATTTCTGGAAAGTCAAGCCTGGTGTACATTCTCTTGACTTTGGCTATGCCAACTTCACCTGAGTCTTATGAAAAAGCAAACAAAAGACTCAAACCAAAACAGACAAAACCTAGAAACAAACGAACCCATGCAAACCAATCAAACAAAGAGACTAAAAAAACCCCAAATAAAACCAAAGGGAATGAAGAGTTAGTATTAGTTTTGAGTTCATCACAGCAGGTAAATGGCTGCTTTCCACAGGATCACCATAAAAAGCCACAGATAACAGCTGCTCCAAAATACACCCAACAGGAGAACCATCAAAGTGATACATAGCAAGTCTGGGGGCAGCTCCCCATGAAGGTGAGGGATGAGCACACAGTGCTACAGCTCCAGCCTTCCCCACCCTGCAGGCTGCTCTTTGCTCCTGATGTAAGAGCCTTGCAGGACTGTGGCCCCTCTCGGTGCATTATAAATCATTCCCACAGCTGTCACTTGAGCCACTGGCATGTCCAGAGCGAGATGCAGGCACAATCCTACTGCCCGCTGAGCCTCTCTGGGAGATCCTGAGCATCTTCCTGCCCAGAGCCACAAAAGAGCTCAGGCTCTGCCTGAACTGGGTTTTCAGGGGAGGTTTCCATATCCCTGCGAGATGTGCTCATCCTTCATCAGGCTGTGCCCAGCCTGGATCAGGGCAGGTTGGAGGCCACATGGGATCCCATCCTTTGCCCTGCCATGTGATCCTCCATGCAGTGGGGATAAAAAGCCCAGCACTGGGGAACCCCAGGTGCTGCAGCAGTGATAGTTTTGGGAGAAACACGGAGCTGTGCATGGCCAGCTTGAAGTCTGCACTGCTGTGAGCACCAGGCCTGCCATGCTGAGCCCAGGGCCACAACCAGTGCTCACCCGGGCTGGGACATTGAGTCCCAACATGGGATCCCATGGGACAGGGCAGGCTGGGATTCGCCCCTGCAGCTCCCCAGTGTGTCCAGAGAGACAGCAAGGAGACAGTGACCTCTGTCAGCGGAACCCTCTGAGTGGGACGACCACTGCTGGGGTGGCTGTGCCAGCTCCCCCATGAACCTCCAGCCCTGGGAACCGGGAGCAAGTGGAAAACACAACTTGGCCAATACTGCCTGTGCCGGAAGCAAATGGAAAGAGAACTGGGGTGTGAAAACCCAAGGTTGTTTATTTACATAAGAACAGCAATGAAAACACAGAACACATTTACTTTTGTAAGAATATTTGTAATAACAACAATTTATAGAAGGTATATACCTAAGAACATATCTAACAACAATATTTGAAATGTATTTACAGAAGACAAAACAAAGCCCTAAAACCTATATGCCAAAAAGAAGAACAAACTCTAAAAACTATGTACAAAAAGGTGCCATTTCAGTCCAGGATCTCCATAAGTCCGGGAAGAAAAGCAGGTGCCATGGTCACTCCAGTCAGGCACAGAGGGCTCTTCCGTGTGTCCCCAGGCTGGCACACTGGGACTCTGCTGCCAGAGCTGAGGCTGGCTGGGTCTGGGGGCTGGGCCCCAGGCACTGCCATGGGGCTTGTGTGGCCCAAAGCAAGAACAGGACAGGCTGGGCATGGCCAGCAGAACCCAAGGCACTGGGTACCACGTGCCTGAGCAGGGACCAGCCAGCCCAATCCCGCCCCAGCCTGGCTGCAGGGAACCCACTGTGCCTGTGGGGACCACATGCCTGTCCTGCTGCTGGCATCGCTCTTCATCCCAGGACCATGGCCTCCTCTTCATCTTCCTCATCAATGTCCATCTCCTGGGTGTACTCTTCCATTTCCACGTCCATCTCCTCATCCTCATCAACCTCCATCTCTTCCTCTCCAGTCTGTTCTCCATCCACCTCCATCTCCTCCTCCGTATCCATTATGGTGCCCACCTCCATCTCTTCCTCTCCTCTCTTTTCTCCCTCCACTTCCATCTTCTCCTCTCTATCAGTCTGTCTGTCCACCTCCATCTTGTCTTCTCTACCTGCAACAGCCTGCAGAGGTAGCAAAACCTCAGAGTGGGGTCCCTGTCCCACCCCATCCCCCCAGAACTCCAGCCCACACCCGGGCAGCTGGGGGGATCCACCTCCATGGAATGGCACCGTACCTTCCTCAGGACAAATGTGAGCATCCTGCAGGGATGGATGACACAATCCAGGCCTTAGGCAGCTTTTGAGACTGATGAGATGAGGTCTCGGGGGCAGGAACAAGAAGGGTGACAGGAGCAGCAGGAGCAGCGTGCAGCGTGTGCTGAGCGCAGGGCCAACGGCTGTGTTGTGCTGCTTGCTGGCTGCTGGCAGTTCCAGATGGGACATGGATTGTGACATGACCACTGAGCTAGAGAGCCTTTGGTTCCATGCTTAGCAACGTTCCCCCAGACCATGGTGCTCAGAGCCCTGTTCCCAAGGATGGAGCATCCACAGCCTGGGCCAGTGTCTCAGCACCCTCAGTGGAAGAGAGCAGCTTCCTCAGATCCAACTTCAATCAGCCTCCTGCAGCTGAAAGCCGTCCCCCCCTTGTCCTGTTGCCACAGGCCCTGTGGAACACCCTGTGCCAATCTTTCTTGTGGCACCCTTGCAGTCCTGCAGAGCTGCAGTGAGGCCTCCCCAGGGTCTCCTCTTTCCAGGCTGAGCATCCCCAGCCCCACGTGGAAAGCAGGCAGTGTGATCAGGGGGAGACCAGGCTGGAGTCAAATGGCATCAGGAACTGAGAGACGGAAGCTTTAGGCCCAGGATTGCCTCTCAATGTACAAAATTAATAAGAGTGGAGGGCAAGATGGTGGGACACTGCTTCTGCTCTAATTGGTGAATATAGTCTCTGTTTTTTTCTTTTTTTCTCTCATGCCGTTGCACTTTTGGCTGTTTGAAAGGAAGCTTGGCACAATATCCATTGTCTTCTCCATTTGTGAATCACCGAGCAGAGTCTGGGCAAGCTGATGTTGCAGAGCAAATCCTGCAAATGGACTGGTCATCCTGAGCCTGGAGAATGCAGTTAAACCCAGCCAAAAGTAATTTCTGGAAAGTCAAGCCTGGTGTACATTCTCTTGACTTTGGCTATGCCAACTTCACCTGAGTCTTATGAAAAAGCAAACAAAAGACTCAAACCAAAACAGACAAAACCTAGAAACAAACGAACCCATGCAAACCAATCAAACAAAGAGACTAAAAAAACCCCAAATAAAACCAAAGGGAATGAAGAGTTAGTATTAGTTTTGAGTTCATCACAGCAGGTAAATGGCTGCTTTCCACAGGATCACCATAAAAAGCCACAGATAACAGCTGCTCCAAAATACACCCAACAGGAGAACCATCAAAGTGATACATAGCAAGTCTGGGGGCAGCTCCCCATGAAGGTGAGGGATGAGCACACAGTGCTACAGCTCCAGCCTTCCCCACCCTGCAGGCTGCTCTTTGCTCCTGATGTAAGAGCCTTGCAGGACTGTGGCCCCTCTCGGTGCATTATAAATCATTCCCACAGCTGTCACTTGAGCCACTGGCATGTCCAGAGCGAGATGCAGGCACAATCCTACTGCCCGCTGAGCCTCTCTGGGAGATCCTGAGCATCTTCCTGCCCAGAGCCACAAAAGAGCTCAGGCTCTGCCTGAACTGGGTTTTCAGGGGAGGTTTCCATATCCCTGCGAGATGTGCTCATCCTTCATCAGGCTGTGCCCAGCCTGGATCAGGGCAGGTTGGAGGCCACATGGGATCCCATCCTTTGCCCTGCCATGTGATCCTCCATGCAGTGGGGATAAAAAGCCCAGCACTGGGGAACCCCAGGTGCTGCAGCAGTGATATTTTTGGGAGAAACACGGAGCTGTGCATGGCCAGCTTGAAGTCTGCACTGCTGTGAGCACCAGGCCTGCCATGCTGAGCCCAGGGCCACAACCAGTGCTCACCCGGGCTGGGACATTGAGTCCCAACATGGGATCCCATGGGACAGGGCACGCTGGGATTCGCCCCTGCAGCTCCCCAGTGTGTCCAGAGAGACAGCAAGGAGACAGTGACCTCTGTCAGCGGAACCCTCTGAGTGGGACGACCACTGCTGGGGTGGCTGTGCCAGCTCCCCCATGAACCTCCAGCCCTGGGAACCGGGAGCAAGTGGAAAACACAACTTGGCCAATACTGCCTGTGCCGGAAGCAAATGGAAAGAGAACTGGGGTGTGAAAACCCAAGGTTGTTTATTTACATAAGAACAGCAATGAAAACACAGAACACATTTACTTTTGTAAGAATATTTGTAATAACAACAATTTATAGAAGGTATATACCTAAGAACATATCTAACAACAATATTTGAAATGTATTTACAGAAGACAAAACGAAGCCCTAAAACCTATATGCCAAAAAGAAGAACAAACTCTAAAAACTATGTACAAAAAGGTGCCATTTCAGTCCAGGATCTCCATCAGTCCGGGAAGAAAAGCAGGTGCCATGGTCACTCCAGTCAGGCACAGAGGGCTCTTCCGTGTGTCCCCAGGCTGGCACACTGGGACTCTGCTGCCAGAGCTGAGGCTGGCTGGGTCTGGGGGCTGGGCCCCAGGCACTGCCATAGGGCTTGTGTGGCCCAAAGCAAGAACAGGACAGGCTGGGCATGGCCAGCAGAACCCAAGGCACTGGGTACCACGTTCCTGAGCAGGGACCAGCCAGCCCAATCCCGCCCCAGCCTGGCTGCAGGGAACCCACTGTGCCTGTGGGGACCACATGCCTGTCCGGCTGCTGGCATCGCTCTTCATCCCAGGACCATGGCCTCCTCTTCATCTTCCTCATCAATGTCCATCTCCTGGGTGTACTCTTCCATTTCCACGTCCATCTCCTCATCCTCATCAACCTCCATCTCTTCCTCTCCAGTCTGTTCTCCATCCACCTCCATCTCCTCCTCCGTATCCATTATGGTGCCCACCTCCATCTCTTCCTCTCCTCTCTTTTCTCCCTCCACTTCCATCTTCTCCTCTCTATCAGTCTGTCTGTCCACCTCCATCTTGTCTTCTCTACCTCCAACAGCCTGCAGAGGTAGCAAAACCTCAGAGTGGGGTCCCTGTCCCACCCCATCCCCCCAGAACTCCAGCCCACACCCGGGCAGCTGGGGGGATCCACCTCCATGGAATGGCACCGTACCTTCCTCAGGACAAATGTGAGCATCCTGCAGGGATGGATGACACAATCCAGGCCTTAGGCAGCTTTTGAGACTGATGAGATGAGGTCTCGGGGGCAGGAACAAGAAGGGTGACAGGAGCAGCAGGAGCAGCGTGCAGCGTGTGCTGAGCGCAGGGCCAACGGCTGTGTTGTGCTGCTTGCTGGCTGCTGGCAGTTCCAGATGGGACATGGATTGTGACATGACCACTGAGCTAGAGAGCCTTTGGTTCCATGCTTAGCAACGTTCCCCCAGACCATGGTGCTCAGAGCCCTGTTCCCAAGGATGGAGCATCCACAGCCTGGGCCAGTGCCTCAGCACCCTCAGTGGAAGAGAGCAGCTTCCTCAGATCCAACTTCAATCAGCCTCCTGCAGCTGAAAGCCGTCCCCCCCTTGTCCTGTTGCCACAGGCCCTGTGGAACACCCTGTCCCAATCTTTCTTGTGGCACCCTTGCAGTCCTGCAGAGCTGCAGTGAGGCCTCCCCAGGGTCTCCTCTTTCCAGGCTGAGCATCCCCAGCCCCACGTGGAAAGCAGGCAGTGTGATCTGGGGGAGTCCAGGCTGGAGTCAAATGGCATCAGGAACTGAGAGACGGAAGCTTTAGGCCCAGGATTGCCTCTCAATGTACAAAATTAATAAGAGTGGAGGGCAAGATGGTGGGACACTGCTTCTGCTCTAATTGGTGAATATAGTCTCTGTTTTTTTCTTTTTTTCTCTCATGCCGTTGCAGTTTTGGCTGTTTGAAAGGAAGCTTGGCACAATATCCATTGTCTTCTCCATTTGTGAATCACCGAGCAGAGTCTGGGCAAGCTGATGTTGCAGAGCAAATCCTGCAAATGGACTGGTCATCCTGAGCCTGGAGAATGCAGTTAAACCCAGCCAAAAGTAATTTCTGGAAAGTCAAGCCTGGTGTACATTCTCTTGACTTTGGCTATGCCAACTTCACCTGTGTCTTATGAAAAAGCAAACAAAAGACTCAAACCAAAACAGACAAAACCTAGAAACAAACGAACCCATGCAAACCAATCAAAAAAAGAGACTAAAAAAACCCCAAATAAAACCAAAGGGAATGAAGAGTTAGTATTAGTTTTGAGTTCATCACAGCAGGTAAATGGCTGCTTTCCACAGGATCACCATAAAAAGCCACAGATAACAGCTGCTCCAAAATACACCCAACAGGAGAACCATCAAAGTGATACATAGCAAGTCTGGGGGCAGCTCCCCATGAAGGTGAGGGATGAGCACAGAGTGGTAGAGCTCCAGCCTTCCCCACCCTGCAGGCTGCTCTTTGCTCCTGATGTAAGAGCCTTGCAGGACTGTGGCCCCTCTCGGTGCATTATAAATCATTCCCACAGCTGTCACTTGAGCCACTGGCATGTCCAGAGCGAGATGCAGGCACAATCCTACTGCCCGCTGAGCCTCTCTGGGAGATCCTGAGCATCTTCCTGCCCAGAGCCACAAAAGAGCTCAGGCTCGGCCTGAACTGGGTTTTCAGGGGAGGTTTCCATATCCCTGCGAGATGTGCTCATCCTTCATCAGGCTGTGCCCAGCCTGGATCAGGGCAGGTTGGAGGCCACATGGGATCCCATCCTTTGCCCTGCCATGTGATCCTCCATGCAGTGGGGATAAAAAGCCCAGCACTGGGGAACCCCAGGTGCTGCAGCAGTGATATTTTTGGGAGAAACACGGAGCTGTGCATGGCCAGCTTGAAGTCTGCACTGCTGTGAGCACCAGGCCTGCCATGCTGAGCCCAGGGCCACAACCAGTGCTCACCCGGGCTGGGACATTGAGTCCCAACATGGGATCCCATGGGACAGGGCAGGCTGGGATTCGCCCCTGCAGCTCCCCAGTGTGTCCAGAGAGACAGCAAGGAGACAGTGACCTCTGTCAGCGGAACCCTCTGAGTGGGACGACCACTGCTGGGGTGGCTGTGCCAGCTCCCCCATGAACCTCCAGCCCTGGGAACCGGGAGCAAGTGGAAAACACAACTTGGCCAATACTGCCTGTGCCGGAAGCAAATGGAAAGAGAACTGGGGTGTGAAAACCCAAGGTTGTTTATTTACATAAGAACAGCAATGAAAACACAGAACACATTTACTTTTGTAAGAATATTTGTAATAACAACAATTTATAGAAGGTATATACCTAAGAACATATCTAACAACAATATTTGAAATGTATTTACAGAAGACAAAACGAAGCCCTAAAACCTATATGCCAAAAAGAAGAACAAACTCTAAAAACTATGTACAAAAAGGTGCCATTTCAGTCCAGGATCTCCATCAGTCCGGGAAGAAAAGCAGGTGCCATGGTCACTCCAGTCAGGCACAGAGGGCTCTTCCGTGTGTCCCCAGGCTGGCACACTGGGACTCTGCTGCCAGAGCTGAGGCTGGCTGGGTCTGGGGGCTGGGCCCCAGGCACTGCCATGGGGCTTGTGTGGCCCAAAGCAAGAACAGGACAGGCTGGGCATGGCCAGCAGAACCCAAGGCACTGGGTACCACGTTCCTGAGCAGGGACCAGCCAGCCCAATCCCGCCCCAGCCTGGCTGCAGGGAACCCACTGTGCCTGTGGGGACCACATGCCTGTCCGGCTGCTGGCATCGCTCTTCATCCCAGGACCATGGCCTCCTCTTCATCTTCCTCATCAATGTCCATCTCCTGGGTGTACTCTTCCATTTCCACGTCCATCTCCTCATCCTCATCAACCTCCATCTCTTCCTCTCCAGTCTGTTCTCCATCCACCTCCATCTCCTCCTCCGTATCCATTATGGTGCCCACCTCCATCTCTTCCTCTCCTCTCTTTTCTCCCTCCACTTCCATCTTCTCCTCTCTATCAGTCTGTCTGTCCACCTCCATCTTGTCTTCTCTACCTGCAACAGCCTGCAGAGGTAGCAAAACCTCAGAGTGGGGTCCCTGTCCCACCCCATCCCCCCAGAACTCCAGCCCACACCCGGGCAGCTGGGGGGATCCACCTCCATGGAATGGCACCGTACCTTCCTCAGGACAAATGTGAGCATCCTGCAGGGATGGATGACACAATCCAGGCCTTAGGCAGCTTTTGAGACTGATGAGATGAGGTCTCGGGGGCAGGAACAAGAAGGGTGACAGGAGCAGCAGGAGCAGCGTGCAGCGTGTGCTGAGCGCAGGGCCAACGGCTGTGTTGTGCTGCTTGCTGGCTGCTGGCAGTTCCAGATGGGACATGGATTGTGACATGACCACTGAGCTAGAGAGCCTTTGGTTCCATGCTTAGCAACGTTCCCCCAGACCATGGTGCTCAGAGCCCTGTTCCCAAGGATGGAGCATCCACAGCCTGGGCCAGTGCCTCAGCACCCTCAGTGGAAGAGAGCAGCTTCCTCAGATCCAACTTCAATCAGCCTCCTGCAGCTGAAAGCCGTCCCCCCCTTGTCCTGTTGCCACAGGCCCTGTGGAACACCCTGTCCCAATCTTTCTTGTGGCACGCTTGCAGTCCTGCAGAGCTGCAGTGAGGCCTCCCCAGGGTCTCCTCTTTCCAGGCTGAGCATCCCCAGCCCCACGTGGAAAGCAGGCAGTGTGATCTGGGGGAGTCCAGGCTGGAGTCAAATGGCATCAGGAACTGAGAGACGGAAGCTTTAGGCCCAGGATTGCCTCTCAATGTACAAAATTAATAAGAGTGGAGGGCAAGATGGTGGGACACTGCTTCTGCTCTAATTGGTGAATATAGTCTCTGTTTTTTTCTTTTTTTCTCTCATGCCGTTGCAGTTTTGGCTGTTTGAAAGGAAGCTTGGCACAATATCCATTGTCTTCTCCATTTGTGAATCACCGAGCAGAGTCTGGGCAAGCTGATGTTGCAGAGCAAATCCTGCAAATGGACTGGTCATCCTGAGCCTGGAGAATGCAGTTAAACCCAGCCAAAAGTAATTTCTGGAAAGTCAAGCCTGGTGTACATTCTCTTGACTTTGGCTATGCCAACTTCACCTGTGTCTTATGAAAAAGCAAACAAAAGACTCAAACCAAAACAGACAAAACCTAGAAACAAACGAACCCATGCAAACCAATCAAAAAAAGAGACTAAAAAAACCCCAAATAAAACCAAAGGGAATGAAGAGTTAGTATTAGTTTTGAGTTCATCACAGCAGGTAAATGGCTGCTTTCCACAGGATCACCATAAAAAGCCACAGATAACAGCTGCTCCAAAATACACCCAACAGGAGAACCATCAAAGTGATACATAGCAAGTCTGGGGGCAGCTCCCCATGAAGGTGAGGGATGAGCACAGAGTGGTAGAGCTCCAGCCTTCCCCACCCTGCAGGCTGCTCTTTGCTCCTGATGTAAGAGCCTTGCAGGACTGTGGCCCCTCTCGGTGCATTATAAATCATTCCCACAGCTGTCACTTGAGCCACTGGCATGTCCAGAGCGAGATGCAGGCACAATCCTACTGCCCGCTGAGCCTCTCTGGGAGATCCTGAGCATCTTCCTGCCCAGAGCCACAAAAGAGCTCAGGCTCGGCCTGAACTGGGTTTTCAGGGGAGGTTTCCATATCCCTGCGAGATGTGCTCATCCTTCATCAGGCTGTGCCCAGCCTGGATCAGGGCAGGTTGGAGGCCACATGGGATCCCATCCTTTGCCCTGCCATGTGATCCTCCATGCAGTGGGGATAAAAAGCCCAGCACTGGGGAACCCCAGGTGCTGCAGCAGTGATATTTTTGGGAGAAACACGGAGCTGTGCATGGCCAGCTTGAAGTCTGCACTGCTGTGAGCACCAGGCCTGCCATGCTGAGCCCAGGGCCACAACCAGTGCTCACCCGGGCTGGGACATTGAGTCCCAACATGGGATCCCATGGGACAGGGCAGGCTGGGATTCGCCCCTGCAGCTCCCCAGTGTGTCCAGAGAGACAGCAAGGAGACAGTGACCTCTGTCAGCGGAACCCTCTGAGTGGGACGACCACTGCTGGGGTGGCTGTGCCAGCTCCCCCATGAACCTCCAGCCCTGGGAACCGGGAGCAAGTGGAAAACACAACTTGGCCAATACTGCCTGTGCCGGAAGCAAATGGAAAGAGAACTGGGGTGTGAAAACCCAAGGTTGTTTATTTACATAAGAACAGCAATGAAAACACAGAACACATTTACTTTTGTAAGAATATTTGTAATAACAACAATTTATAGAAGGTATATACCTAAGAACATATCTAACAACAATATTTGAAATGTATTTACAGAAGACAAAACGAAGCCCTAAAACCTATATGCCAAAAAGAAGAACAAACTCTAAAAACTATGTACAAAAAGGTGCCATTTCAGTCCAGGATCTCCATCAGTCCGGGAAGAAAAGCAGGTGCCATGGTCACTCCAGTCAGGCACAGAGGGCTCTTCCGTGTGTCCCCAGGCTGGCACACTGGGACTCTGCTGCCAGAGCTGAGGCTGGCTGGGTCTGGGGGCTGGGCCCCAGGCACTGCCATGGGGCTTGTGTGGCCCAAAGCAAGAACAGGACAGGCTGGGCATGGCCAGCAGAACCCAAGGCACTGGGTACCACGTGCCTGAGCAGGGACCAGCCAGCCCAATCCCGCCCCAGCCTGGCTGCAGGGAACCCACTGTGCCTGTGGGAACCACATGCCTGTCCGGCTGCTGGCATCGCTCTTCATCCCAGGACCATGGCCTCCTCTTCATCTTCCTCATCAATGTCCATCTCCTGGGTGTACTCTTCCATTTCCACGTCCATCTCCTCATCCTCATCAACCTCCATCTCTTCCTCTCCAGTGTGTTCTCCATCCACCTCCATCTCCTCCTCCGTATCCATTATGGTGCCCACCTCCATCTCTTTCTCTCCTCTCTTTTCTCCCTCCACTTCCATCTTCTCCTCTCTATCAGTCTGTCTGTCCACCTCCATCTTGTCTTCTCTACCTCCAACAGCCTGCAGAGGTAGCAAAACCTCAGAGTGGGGTCCCTGTCCCACCCCATCCCCCCAGAACTCCAGCCCACACCCGGGCAGCTGGGGGGATCCACCTCCATGGAATGGCACCGTACCTTCCTCAGGACAAATGTGAGCATCCTGCAGGGATGGATGACACAATCCAGGCCTTAGGCAGCTTTTGAGACTGATGAGATGAGGTCTCGGGGGCAGGAACAAGAAGGGTGACAGGAGCAGCAGGAGCAGCGTGCAGCGTGTGCTGAGCCCAGGGCCAACGGCTGTGTTGTGCTGCTTGCTGGCTGCTGGCAGTTCCAGATGGGACATGGATTGTGACATGACCACTGAGCTAGAGAGCCTTTGGTTCCATGCTTAGCAACGTTCCCCCAGACCATGGTGCTCAGAGCCCTGTTCCCAAGGATGGAGCATCCACAGCCTGGGCCAGTGCCTCAGCACCCTCAGTGGAAGAGAGCAGCTTCCTCAGATCCAACTTCAATCAGCCTCCTGCAGCTGAAAGCCATCCCCCCCTTGTCCTGTTGCCACAGGCCCTGTGGAACACCCTGTCCCAATCTTTCTTGTGGCACCCTTGCAGTCCTGCAGAGCTGCAGTGAGGCCTCCCCAGGGTCTCCTCTTTCCAGGCTGAGCATCCCCAGCCCCACGTGGAAAGCAGGCAGTGTGATCAGGGGGAGTCCAGGCTGGAGTCAAATGGCATCAGGAACTGAGAGACGGAAGCTTTAGGCCCAGGATTGCCTCTCAATGTACAAAATTAATAAGAGTGGAGGGCAAGATGGTGGGACACTGCTTCTGCTCTAATTGGTGAATATAGTCTCTGTTTTTTTCTTTTTTTCTCTCATGCCGTTGCAGTTTTGGCTGTTTGAAAGGAAGCTTGGCACAATATCCATTGTCTTCTCCATTTGTGAATCACCGAGCAGAGTCTGGGCAAGCTGATGTTGCAGAGCAAATCCTGCAAATGGACTGGTCATCCTGAGCCTGGAGAATGCAGTTAAACCCAGCCAAAAGTAATTTCTGGAAAGTCAAGCCTGGTGTACATTCTCTTGACTTTGGCTATGCCAACTTCACCTGTGTCTTATGAAAAAGCAAACAAAAGACTCAAACCAAAACAGACAAAACCTAGAAACAAACGAACCCATGCAAACCAATCAAACAAAGAGACTAAAAAAACCCCAAATAAAACCAAAGGGAATGAAGAGTTAGTATTAGTTTTGCGTTCATCACAGCAGGTAAATGGCTGCTTTCCACAGGATCACCATAAAAAGCCACAGATAACAGCTGCTCCAAAATACACCCAACAGGAGAACCATCAAAGTGATACATAGCAAGTCTGGGGGCAGCTCCCCATGAAGGTGAGGGATGAGCACACAGTGTACAGCTCCAGCCTTCCCCACCCTGCAGGCTGCTCTTTGCTCCTGATGTAAGAGCCTTGCAGGACTGTGGCCCCTCTCGGTGCATTATAAATCATTCCCACAGCTGTCACTTGAGCCACTGGCATGTCCAGAGCGAGATGCAGGCACAATCCTACTGCCCGCTGAGCCTCTCTGGGAGATCCTGAGCATCTTCCTGCCCAGAGCCACAAAAGAGCTCAGGCTCTGCCTGAACTGGGTTTTCAGGGGAGGTTTCCATATCCCTGCGAGATGTGCTCATCCTTCATCAGGCTGTGCCCAGCCTGGATCAGGGCAGGTTGGAGGCCACATGGGATCCCATCCTTTGCCCTGCCATGTGATCCTCCATGCAGTGGGGATAAAAAGCCCAGCACTGGGGAACCCCAGGTGCTGCAGCAGTGATATTTTTGGGAGAAACACGGAGCTGTGCATGGCCAGCTTGAAGTCTGCACTGCTGTGAGCACCAGGCCTGCCATGCTGAGCCCAGGGCCACAACCAGTGCTCACCCGGGCTGGGACATTGAGTCCCAACATGGGATCCCATGGGACAGGGCAGGCTGGGATTCGCCCCTGCAGCTCCCCAGTGTGTCCAGAGAGACAGCAAGGAGACAGTGACCTCTGTCAGCGGAACCCTCTGAGTGGGACGACCACTGCTGGGGTGGCTGTGCCAGCTCCCCCATGAACCTCCAGCCCTGGGAACCGGGAGCAAGTGGAAAACACAACTTGGCCAATACTGCCTGTGCCGGAAGCAAATGGAAAGAGAACTGGGGTGTGAAAACCCAAGGTTGTTTATTTACATAAGAACAGCAATGAAAACACAGAACACATTTACTTTTGTAAGAATATTTGTAATAACAACAATTTATAGAAGGTATATACCTAAGAACATATCTAACAACAATATTTGAAATGTATTTACAGAAGACAAAACGAAGCCCTAAAACCTATATGCCAAAAAGAAGAACAAACTCTAAAAACTATGTACAAAAAGGTGCCATTTCAGTCCAGGATCTCCATAAGTCCGGGAAGAAAAGCAGGTGCCATGGTCACTCCAGTCAGGCACAGAGGGCTCTTCCGTGTGTCCCCAGGCTGGCACACTGGGACTCTGCTGCCAGAGCTGAGGCTGGCTGGGTCTGGGGGCTGGGCCCCAGGCACTGCCATGGGGCTTGTGTGGCCCAAAGCAAGAACAGGACAGGCTGGGCATGGCCAGCAGAACCCAAGGCACTGGGTACCACGTGCCTGAGCAGGGACCAGCCAGCCCAATCCCGCCCCAGCCTGGCTGCAGGGAACCCACTGTGCCTGTGGGGACCACATGCCTGTCCTGCTGCTGGCATTGCTCTTCATCCCAGGACCATGGCCTCCTCTTCATCTTCCTCATCAATGTCCATCTCCTGGGTGTACTCTTCCATTTCCACGTCCATCTCCTCATCCTCATCAACCTCCATCTCTTCCTCTCCAGTCTGTTCTCCATCCACCTCCATCTCCTCCTCCGTATCCATTATGGTGCCCACCTCCATCTCTTCCTCTCCTCTCTTTTCTCCCTCCACTTCCATCTTCTCCTCTCTATCAGTCTGTCTGTCCACCTCCATCTTGTCTTCTCTACCTGCAACAGCCTGCAGAGGTAGCAAAACCTCAGAGTGGGGTCCCTGTCCCACCCCATCCCCCCAGAACTCCAGCCCACACCCGGGCAGCTGGGGGGATCCACCTCCATGGAATGGCACCGTACCTTCCTCAGGACAAATGTGAGCATCCTGCAGGGATGGATGACACAATCCAGGCCTTAGGCAGCTTTTGAGACTGATGAGATGAGGTCTCGGGGGCAGGAACAAGAAGGGTGACAGGAGCAGCAGGAGCAGCGTGCAGCGTGTGCTGAGCCCAGGGCCAACGGCTGTGTTGTGCTGCTTGCTGGCTGCTGGCAGTTCCAGATGGGACATGGATTGTGACATGACCACTGAGCAAGAGAGCCTTTGGTTCCATGCTTAGCAACGTTCCCCCAGACCATGGTGCTCAGAGCCCTGTTCCCAAGGATGGAGCATCCACAGCCTGGGCCAGTGCCTCAGCACCCTCAGTGGAAGAGAGCAGCTTCCTCAGATCCAACTTCAATCAGCCTCCTGCAGCTGAAAGCCGTCCCCCCCTTGTCCTGTTGCCACAGGCCCTGTGGAACACCCTGTCCCAATCTTTCTTGTGGCACCCTTGCAGTCCTGCAGAGCTGCAGTGAGGCCTCCCCAGAGTCTCCTCTTTCCAGGCTGAGCATCCCCAGCCCCACGTGGAAAGCAGGCAGTGTGATCAGGGGGAGACCAGGCTGGAGTCAAATGGCATCAGGAACTGAGAGACGGAAGCTTTAGGCCCAGGATTGCCTCTCAATGTACAAAATTAATAAGAGTGGAGGGCAAGATGGTGGGACACTGCTTCTGCTCTAATTGGTGAATATAGTCTCTGTTTTTTTCTTTTTTTCTCTCATGCCGTTGCACTTTTGGCTGTTTGAAAGGAAGCTTGGCACAATATCCATTGTCTTCTCCATTTGTGAATCACCGAGCAGAGTCTGGGCAAGCTGATGTTGCAGAGCAAATCCTGCAAATGGACTGGTCATCCTGAGCCTGGAGAATGCAGTTAAACCCAGCCAAAAGTAATTTCTGGAAAGTCAAGCCTGGTGTACATTCTCTTGACTTTGGCTATGCCAACTTCACCTGAGTCTTATGAAAAAGCAAACAAAAGACTCAAACCAAAACAGACAAAACCTAGAAACAAACGAACCCATGCAAACCAATCAAACAAAGAGACTAAAAAAACCCCAAATAAAACCAAAGGGAATGAAGAGTTAGTATTAGTTTTGAGTTCATCACAGCAGGTAAATGGCTGCTTTCCACAGGATCACCATAAAAAGCCACAGATAACAGCTGCTCCAAAATACACCCAACAGGAGAACCATCAAAGTGATACATAGCAACTCTGGGGGCAGCTCCCCATGAAGGTGAGGGATGAGCACACAGTGCTAGAGCTCCAGCCTTCCCCACCCTGCAGGCTGCTCTTTGCTCCTGATGTAAGAGCCTTGCAGGACTGTGGCCCCTCTCGGTGCATTATAAATCATTCCCACAGCTGTCACTTGAGCCACTGGCATGTCCAGAGCGAGATGCAGGCACAATCCTACTGCCCGCTGAGCCTCTCTGGGAGATCCTGAGCATCTTCCTGCCCAGAGCCACAAAAGAGCTCAGGCTCGGCCTGAACTGGGTTTTCAGGGGAGGTTTCCATATCCCTGCGAGATGTGCTCATCCTTCATCAGGCTGTGCCCAGCCTGGATCAGGGCAGGTTGGAGGCCACATGGGATCCCATCCTTTGCCCTGCCATGTGATCCTCCATGCAGTGGGGATAAAAAGCCCAGCACTGGGGAACCCCAGGTGCTGCAGCAGTGATAGTTTTGGGAGAAACACGGAGCTGTGCATGGCCAGCTTGAAGTCTGCACTGCTGTGAGCACCAGGCCTGCCATGCTGAGCCCAGGGCCACAACCAGTGCTCACCCGGGCTGGGACATTGAGTCCCAACATGGGATCCCATGGGACAGGGCAGGCTGGGATTCGCCCCTGCAGCTCCCCAGTGTGTCCAGAGAGACAGCAAGGAGACAGTGACCTCTGTCAGCGGAACCCTCTGAGTGGGACGACCACTGCTGGGGTGGCTGTGCCAGCTCCCCCATGAACCTCCAGCCCTGGGAACCGGGAGCAAGTGGAAAACACAACTTGGCCAATACTGCCTGTGCCGGAAGCAAATGGAAAGAGAACTGGGGTGTGAAAACCCAAGGTTGTTTATTTACATAAGAACAGCAATGAAAACACAGAACACATTTACTTTTGTAAGAATATTTGTAATAACAACAATTTATAGAAGGTATATACCTAAGAACATATCTAACAACAATATTTGAAATGTATTTACAGAAGACAAAACGAAGCCCTAAAACCTATATGCCAAAAAGAAGAACAAACTCTAAAAACTATGTACAAAAAGGTGCCATTTCAGTCCAGGATCTCCGTAAGTCCGGGAAGAAAAGCAGGTGCCATGGTCACTCCAGTCAGGCACAGAGGGCTCTTCCGTGTGTCCCCAGGCTGGCACACTGGGACTCTGCTGCCAGAGCTGAGGCTGGCTGGGTCTGGGGCCTGGGCCCCAGGCACTGCCATGGGGCTTGTGTGGCCCAAAGCAAGAACAGGACAGGCTGGGCATGGCCAGCAGAACCCAAGGCACTGGGTACCACGTGCCTGAGCAGGGACCAGCCAGCCCAATCCCGCCCCAGCCTGGCTGCAGGGAACCCACTGTGCCTGTGGGGACCACATGCCTGTCCTGCTGCTGGCATTGCTCTTCATCCCAGGACCATGGCCTCCTCTTCATCTTCCTCATCAATGTCCATCTCCTGGGTGTACTCTTCCATTTCCACGTCCATCTCCTCATCCTCATCAACCTCCATCTCTTCCTCTCCAGTCTGTTCTCCATCCACCTCCATCTCCTCCTCCGTATCCATTATGGTGCCCACCTCCATCTCTTCCTCTCCTCTCTTTTCTCCCTCCACTTCCATCTTCTCCTCTCTATCAGTCTGTCTGTCCACCTCCATCTTGTCTTCTCTACCTGCAACAGCCTGCAGAGGTAGCAAAACCTCAGAGTGGGGTCCCTGTCCCACCCCATCCCCCCAGAACTCCAGCCCACACCCGGGCAGCTGGGGGGATCCACCTCCATGGAATGGCACCGTACCTTCCTCAGGACAAATGTGAGCATCCTGCAGGGATGGATGACACAATCCAGGCCTTAGGCAGCTTTTGAGACTGATGAGATGAGGTCTCGGGGGCAGGAACAAGAAGGGTGACAGGAGCAGCAGGAGCAGCGTGCAGCGTGTGCTGAGCCCAGGGCAAACGGCTGTGTTGTGCTGCTTGCTGGCTGCTGGCAGTTCCAGATGGGACATGGATTGTGACATGACCACTGAGCAAGAGAGCCTTTGGTTCCATGCTTAGCAACGTTCCCCCAGACCATGGTGCTCAGAGCCCTGTTCCCAAGGATGGAGCATCCACAGCCTGGGCCAGTGCCTCAGCACCCTCAGTGGAAGAGAGCAGCTTCCTCAGATCCAACTTCAATCAGCCTCCTGCAGCTGAAAGCCGTCCCCCCCTTGTCCTGTTGCCACAGGCCCTGTGGAACACCCTGTCCCAATCTTTCTTGTGGCACCCTTGCAGTCCTGCAGAGCTGCAGTGAGGCCTCCCCAGAGTCTCCTCTTTCCAGGCTGAGCATCCCCAGCCCCACGTGGAAAGCAGGCAGTGTGATCAGGGGGAGACCAGGCTGGAGTCAAATGGCATCAGGAACTGAGAGACGGAAGCTTTAGGCCCAGGATTGCCTCTCAATGTACAAAATTAATAAGAGTGGAGGGCAAGATGGTGGGACACTGCTTCTGCTCTAATTGGTGAATATAGTCTCTGTTTTTTTCTTTTTTTCTCTCATGCCGTTGCACTTTTGGCTGTTTGAAAGGAAGCTTGGCACAATATCCATTGTCTTCTCCATTTGTGAATCACCGAGCAGAGTCTGGGCAAGCTGATGTTGCAGAGCAAATCCTGCAAATGGACTGGTCATCCTGAGCCTGGAGAATGCAGTTAAACCCAGCCAAAAGTAATTTCTGGAAAGTCAAGCCTGGTGTACATTCTCTTGACTTTGGCTATGCCAACTTCACCTGAGTCTTATGAAAAAGCAAACAAAAGACTCAAACCAAAACAGACAAAACCTAGAAACAAACGAACCCATGCAAACCAATCAAACAAAGAGACTAAAAAAACCCCAAATAAAACCAAAGGGAATGAAGAGTTAGTATTAGTTTTGAGTTCATCACAGCAGGTAAATGGCTGCTTTCCACAGGATCACCATAAAAAGCCACAGATAACAGCTGCTCCAAAATACACCCAACAGGAGAACCATCAAAGTGATACATAGCAACTCTGGGGGCAGCTCCCCATGAAGGTGAGGGATGAGCACACAGTGCTACAGCTCCAGCCTTCCCCACCCTGCAGGCTGCTCTTTGCTCCTGATGTAAGAGCCTTGCAGGACTGTGGCCCCTCTCGGTGCATTATAAATCATTCCCACAGCTGTCACTTGAGCCACTGGCATGTCCAGAGCGAGATGCAGGCACAATCCTACTGCCCGCTGAGCCTCTCTGGGAGATCCTGAGCATCTTCCTGCCCAGAGCCACAAAAGAGCTCAGGCTCGGCCTGAACTGGGTTTTCAGGGGAGGTTTCCATATCCCTGCGAGATGTGCTCATCCTTCATCAGGCTGTGCCCAGCCTGGATCAGGGCAGGTTGGAGGCCACATGGGATCCCATCCTTTGCCCTGCCATGTGATCCTCCATGCAGTGGGGATAAAAAGCCCAGCACTGGGGAACCCCAGGTGCTGCAGCAGTGATATTTTTGGGAGAAACACGGAGCTGTGCATGGCCAGCTTGAAGTCTGCACTGCTGTGAGCACCAGGCCTGCCATGCTGAGCCCAGGGCCACAACCAGTGCTCACCCGGGCTGGGACATTGAGTCCCAACATGGGATCCCATGGGACAGGGCACGCTGGGATTCGCCCCTGCAGCTCCCCAGTGTGTCCAGAGAGACAGCAAGGAGACAGTGACCTCTGTCAGCGGAACCCTCTGAGTGGGACGACCACTGCTGGGGTGGCTGTGCCAGCTCCCCCATGAACCTCCAGCCCTGGGAACCGGGAGCAAGTGGAAAACACAACTTGGCCAATACTGCCTGTGCCGGAAGCAAATGGAAAGAGAACTGGGGTGTGAAAACCCAAGGTTGTTTATTTACATAAGAACAGCAATGAAAACACAGAACACATTTACTTTTGTAAGAATATTTGTAATAACAACAATTTATAGAAGGTATATACCTAAGAACATATCTAACAACAATATTTGAAATGTATTTACAGAAGACAAAACGAAGCCCTAAAACCTATATGCCAAAAAGAAGAACAAACTCTAAGAACTATGTACAAAAAGGTGCCATTTCAGTCCAGGATCTCCATAAGTCCGGGAAGAAAAGCAGGTGCCATGGTCACTCCAGTCAGGCACAGAGGGCTCTTCCGTGTGTCCCCAGGCTGGCACACTGGGACTCTGCTGCCAGAGCTGAGGCTGGCTGGGTCTGGGGGCTGGGCCCCAGGCACTGCCATGGGGCTTGTGTGGCCCAAAGCAAGAACAGGACAGGCTGGGCATGGCCAGCAGAACCCAAGGCACTGGGTACCACGTGCCTGAGCAGGGACCAGCCAGCCCAATCCCGCCCCAGCCTGGCTGCAGGGAACCCACTGTGCCTGTGGGGACCACATGCCTGTCCTGCTGCTGGCATCGCTCTTCATCCCAGGACCATGGCCTCCTCTTCATCTTCCTCATCAATGTCCATCTCCTGGGTGTACTCTTCCATTTCCACGTCCATCTCCTCATCCTCATCAACCTCCATCTCTTCCTCTCCAGTCTGTTCTCCATCCACCTCCATCTCCTCCTCCGTATCCATTATGGTGCCCACCTCCATCTCTTCCTCTCCTCTCTTTTCTCCCTCCACTTCCATCTTCTCCTCTCTATCAGTCTGTCTGTCCACCTCCATCTTGTCTTCTCTACCTGCAACAGCCTGCAGAGGTAGCAAAACCTCAGAGTGGGGTCCCTGTCCCACCCCATCCCCCCAGAACTCCAGCCCACACCCGGGCAGCTGGGGGGATCCACCTCCATGGAATGGCACCGTACCTTCCTCAGGACAAATGTGAGCATCCTGCAGGGATGGATGACACAATCCAGGCCTTAGGCAGCTTTTGAGACTGATGAGATGAGGTCTCAGGGGCAGGAACAAGAAGGGTGACAGGAGCAGCAGGAGCAGCGTGCAGCGTGTGCTGAGCCCAGGGCCAACGGCTGTGTTGTGCTGCTTGCTGGCTGCTGGCAGTTCCAGATGGGACATGGATTGTGACATGACCACTGAGCAAGAGAGCCTTTGGTTCCATGCTTAGCAACGTTCCCCCAGACCATGGTGCTCAGAGCCCTGTTCCCAAGGATGGAGCATCCACAGCCTGGGCCAGTGCCTCAGCACCCTCAGTGGAAGAGAGCAGCTTCCTCAGATCCAACTTCAATCAGCCTCCTGCAGCTGAAAGCCGTCCCCCCCTTGTCCTGTTGCCACAGGCCCTGTGGAACACCCTGTCCCAATCTTTCTTGTGGCACCCTTGCAGTCCTGCAGAGCTGCAGTGAGGCCTCCCCAGAGTCTCCTCTTTCCAGGCTGAGCATCCCCAGCCCCACGTGGAAAGCAGGCAGTGTGATCAGGGGGAGACCAGGCTGGAGTCAAATGGCATCAGGAACTGAGAGACGGAAGCTTTAGGCCCAGGATTGCCTCTCAATGTACAAAATTAATAAGAGTGGAGGGCAAGATGGTGGGACACTGCTTCTGCTCTAATTGGTGAATATAGTCTCTGTTTTTTTCTTTTTTTCTCTCATGCCGTTGCACTTTTGGCTGTTTGAAAGGAAGCTTGGCACAATATCCATTGTCTTCTCCATTTGTGAATCACCGAGCAGAGTCTGGGCAAGCTGATGTTGCAGAGCAAATCCTGCAAATGGACTGGTCATCCTGAGCCTGGAGAATGCAGTTAAACCCAGCCAAAAGTAATTTCTGGAAAGTCAAGCCTGGTGTACATTCTCTTGACTTTGGCTATGCCAACTTCACCTGTGTCTTATGAAAAAGCAAACAAAAGACTCAAACCAAAACAGACAAAACCTAGAAACAAACGAACCCATGCAAACCAATCAAACAAAGAGACTAAAAAAACCCCAAATAAAACCAAAGGGAATGAAGAGTTAGTATTAGTTTTGAGTTCATCACAGCAGGTAAATGGCTGCTTTCCACAGGATCACCATAAAAAGCCACAGATAACAGCTGCTCCAAAATACACCCAACAGGAGAACCATCAAAGTGATACATAGCAACTCTGGGGGCAGCTCCCCATTAAGGTGAGGGATGAGCACAGAGTGGTACAGCTCCAGCCTTCCCCACCCTGCAGGCTGCTCTTTGCTCCTGATGTAAGAGCCTTGCAGGACTGTGGCCCCTCTCGGTGCATTATAAATCATTCCCACAGCTGTCACTTGAGCCACTGGCATGTCCAGAGCGAGATGCAGGCACAATCCTACTGCCCGCTGAGCCTCTCTGGGAGATCCTGAGCATCTTCCTGCCCAGAGCCACAAAAGAGCTCAGGCTCGGCCTGAACTGGGTTTTCAGGGGAGGTTTCCATATCCCTGCGAGATGTGCTCATCCTTCATCAGGCTGTGCCCAGCCTGGATCAGGGCAGGTTGGAGGCCACATGGGATCCCATCCTTTGCCCTGCCATGTGATCCTCCATGCAGTGGGGATAAAAAGCCCAGCACTGGGGAACCCCAGGTGCTGCAGCAGTGATAGTTTTGGGAGAAACACGGAGCTGTGCATGGCCAGCTTGAAGTCTGCACTGCTGTGAGCACCAGGCCTGCCATGCTGAGCCCAGGGCCACAACCAGTGCTCACCCGGGCTGGGACATTGAGTCCCAACATGGGATCCCATGGGACAGGGCAGGCTGGGATTCGCCCCTGCAGCTCCCCAGTGTGTCCAGAGAGACAGCAAGGAGACAGTGACCTCTGTCAGCGGAACCCTCTGAGTGGGACGACCACTGCTGGGGTGGCTGTGCCAGCTCCCCCATGAACCTCCAGCCCTGGGAACCGGGAGCAAGTGGAAAACACAACTTGGCCAATACTGCCTGTGCCGGAAGCAAATGGAAAGAGAACTGGGGTGTGAAAACCCAAGGTTGTTTATTTACATAAGAACAGCAATGAAAACACAGAACACATTTACTTTTGTAAGAATATTTGTAATAACAACAATTTATAGAAGGTATATACCTAAGAACATATCTAACAACAATATTTGAAATGTATTTACAGAAGACAAAACGAAGCCCTAAAACCTATATGCCAAAAAGAAGAACAAACTCTAAAAACTATGTACAAAAAGGTGCCATTTCAGTCCAGGATCTCCATAAGTCCGGGAAGAAAAGCAGGTGCCATGGTCACTCCAGTCAGGCACAGAGGGCTCTTCCGTGTGTCCCCAGGCTGGCACACTGGGACTCTGCTGCCAGAGCTGAGGCTGGCTGGGTCTGGGGGCTGGGCCCCAGGCACTGCCATGGGGCTTGTGTGGCCCAAAGCAAGAACAGGACAGGCTGGGCATGGCCAGCAGAACCCAAGGCACTGGGTACCACGTGCCTGAGCAGGGACCAGCCAGCCCAATCCCGCCCCAGCCTGGCTGCAGGGAACCCACTGTGCCTGTGGGGACCACATGCCTGTCCTGCTGCTGGCATTGCTCTTCATCCCAGGACCATGGCCTCCTCTTCATCTTCCTCATCAATGTCCATCTCCTGGGTGTACTCTTCCATTTCCACGTCCATCTCCTCATCCTCATCAACCTCCATCTCTTCCTCTCCAGTCTGTTCTCCATCCACCTCCATCTCCTCCTCCGTATCCATTATGGTGCCCACCTCCATCTCTTCCTCTCCTCTCTTTTCTCCCTCCACTTCCATCTTCTCCTCTCTATCAGTCTGTCTGTCCACCTCCATCTTGTCTTCTCTACCTGCAACAGCCTGCAGAGGTAGCAAAACCTCAGAGTGGGGTCCCTGTCCCACCCCATCCCCCCAGAACTCCAGCCCACACCCGGGCAGCTGGGGGGATCCACCTCCATGGAATGGCACCGTACCTTCCTCAGGACAAATGTGAGCATCCTGCAGGGATGGATGACACAATCCAGGCCTTAGGCAGCTTTTGAGACTGATGAGATGAGGTCTCGGGGGCAGGAACAAGAAGGGTGACAGGAGCAGCAGGAGCAGCGTGCAGCGTGTGCTGAGCCCAGGGCCAACGGCTGTGTTGTGCTGCTTGCTGGCTGCTGGCAGTTCCAGATGGGACATGGATTGTGACATGACCACTGAGCAAGAGAGCCTTTGGTTCCATGCTTAGCAACGTTCCCCCAGACCATGGTGCTCAGAGCCCTGTTCCCAAGGATGGAGCATCCACAGCCTGGGCCAGTGTCTCAGCACCCTCAGTGGAAGAGAGCAGCTTCCTCAGATCCAACTTCAATCAGCCTCCTGCAGCTGAAAGCCGTCCCCCCCTTGTCCTGTTGCCACAGGCCCTGTGGAACACCCTGTCCCAATCTTTCTTGTGGCACCCTTGCAGTCCTGCAGAGCTGCAGTGAGGCCTCCCCAGAGTCTCCTCTTTCCAGGCTGAGCATCCCCAGCCCCACGTGGAAAGCAGGCAGTGTGATCAGGGGGAGACCAGGCTGGAGTCAAATGGCATCAGGAACTGAGAGACGGAAGCTTTAGGCCCAGGATTGCCTCTCAATGTACAAAATTAATAAGAGTGGAGGGCAAGATGGTGGGACACTGCTTCTGCTCTAATTGGTGAATATAGTCTCTGTTTTTTTCTTTTTTTCTCTCATGCCGTTGCACTTTTGGCTGTTTGAAAGGAAGCTTGGCACAATATCCATTGTCTTCTCCATTTGTGAATCACCGAGCAGAGTCTGGGCAAGCTGATGTTGCAGAGCAAATCCTGCAAATGGACTGGTCATCCTGAGCCTGGAGAATGCAGTTAAACCCAGCCAAAAGTAATTTCTGGAAAGTCAAGCCTGGTGTACATTCTCTTGACTTTGGCTATGCCAACTTCACCTGAGTCTTATGAAAAAGCAAACAAAAGACTCAAACCAAAACAGACAAAACCTAGAAACAAACGAACCCATGCAAACCAATCAAACAAAGAGACTAAAAAAACCCCAAATAAAACCAAAGGGAATGAAGAGTTAGTATTAGTTTTGAGTTCATCACAGCAGGTAAATGGCTGCTTTCCACAGGATCACCATAAAAAGCCACAGATAACAGCTGCTCCAAAATACACCCAACAGGAGAACCATCAAAGTGATACATAGCAACTCTGGGGGCAGCTCCCCATGAAGGTGAGGGATGAGCACACAGTGCTAGAGCTCCAGCCTTCCCCACCCTGCAGGCTGCTCTTTGCTCCTGATGTAAGAGCCTTGCAGGACTGTGGCCCCTCTCGGTGCATTATAAATCATTCCCACAGCTGTCACTTGAGCCACTGGCATGTCCAGAGCGAGATGCAGGCACAATCCTACTGCCCGCTGAGCCTCTCTGGGAGATCCTGAGCATCTTCCTGCCCAGAGCCACAAAAGAGCTCAGGCTCTGCCTGAACTGGGTTTTCAGGGGAGGTTTCCATATCCCTGCGAGATGTGCTCATCCTTCATCAGGCTGTGCCCAGCCTGGATCAGGGCAGGTTGGAGGCCACATGGGATCCCATCCTTTGCCCTGCCATGTGATCCTCCATGCAGTGGGGATAAAAAGCCCAGCACTGGGGAACCCCAGGTGCTGCAGCAGTGATAGTTTTGGGAGAAACACGGAGCTGTGCATGGCCAGCTTGAAGTCTGCACTGCTGTGAGCACCAGGCCTGCCATGCTGAGCCCAGGGCCACAACCAGTGCTCACCCGGGCTGGGACATTGAGTCCCAACATGGGATCCCATGGGACAGGGCAGGCTGGGATTCGCCCCTGCAGCTCCCCAGTGTGTCCAGAGAGACAGCAAGGAGACAGTGACCTCTGTCAGCGGAACCCTCTGAGTGGGACGACCACTGCTGGGGTGGCTGTGCCAGCTCCCCCATGAACCTCCAGCCCTGGGAACCGGGAGCAAGTGGAAAACACAACTTGGCCAATACTGCCTGTGCCGGAAGCAAATGGAAAGAGAACTGGGGTGTGAAAACCCAAGGTTGTTTATTTACATAAGAACAGCAATGAAAACACAGAACACATTTACTTTTGTAAGAATATTTGTAATAACAACAATTTATAGAAGGTATATACCTAAGAACATATCTAACAACAATATTTGAAATGTATTTACAGAAGACAAAACGAAGCCCTAAAACCTATATGCCAAAAAGAAGAACAAACTCTAAAAACTATGTACAAAAAGGTGCCATTTCAGTCCAGGATCTCCATAAGTCCGGGAAGAAAAGCAGGTGCCATGGTCACTCCAGTCAGGCACAGAGGGCTCTTCCGTGTGTCCCCAGGCTGGCACACTGGGACTCTGCTGCCAGAGCTGAGGCTGGCTGGGTCTGGGGGCTGGGCCCCAGGCACTGCCATGGGGCTTGTGTGGCCCAAAGCAAGAACAGGACAGGCTGGGCATGGCCAGCAGAACCCAAGGCACTGGGTACCACGTGCCTGAGCAGGGACCAGCCAGCCCAATCCCGCCCCAGCCTGGCTGCAGGGAACCCACTGTGCCTGTGGGGACCACATGCCTGTCCTGCTGCTGGCATTGCTCTTCATCCCAGGACCATGGCCTCCTCTTCATCTTCCTCATCAATGTCCATCTCCTGGGTGTACTCTTCCATTTCCACGTCCATCTCCTCATCCTCATCAACCTCCATCTCTTCCTCTCCAGTCTGTTCTCCATCCACCTCCATCTCCTCCTCCGTATCCATTATGGTGCCCACCTCCATCTCTTCCTCTCCTCTCTTTTCTCCCTCCACTTCCATCTTCTCCTCTCTATCAGTCTGTCTGTCCACCTCCATCTTGTCTTCTCTACCTGCAACAGCCTGCAGAGGTAGCAAAACCTCAGAGTGGGGTCCCTGTCCCACCCCATCCCCCCAGAACTCCAGCCCACACCCGGGCAGCTGGGGGGATCCACCTCCATGGAATGGCACCGTACCTTCCTCAGGACAAATGTGAGCATCCTGCAGGGATGGATGACACAATCCAGGCCTTAGGCAGCTTTTGAGACTGATGAGATGAGGTCTCGGGGGCAGGAACAAGAAGGGTGACAGGAGCAGCAGGAGCAGCGTGCAGCGTGTGCTGAGCCCAGGGCCAACGGCTGTGTTGTGCTGCTTGCTGGCTGCTGGCAGTTCCAGATGGGACATGGATTGTGACATGACCACTGAGCAAGAGAGCCTTTGGTTCCATGCTTAGCAACGTTCCCCCAGACCATGGTGCTCAGAGCCCTGTTCCCAAGGATGGAGCATCCACAGCCTGGGCCAGTGCCTCAGCACCCTCAGTGGAAGAGAGCAGCTTCCTCAGATCCAACTTCAATCAGCCTCCTGCAGCTGAAAGCCGTCCCCCCCTTGTCCTGTTGCCACAGGCCCTGTGGAACACCCTGTCCCAATCTTTCTTGTGGCACCCTTGCAGTCCTGCAGAGCTGCAGTGAGGCCTCCCCAGAGTCTCCTCTTTCCAGGCTGAGCATCCCCAGCCCCACGTGGAAAGCAGGCAGTGTGATCAGGGGGAGACCAGGCTGGAGTCAAATGGCATCAGGAACTGAGAGACGGAAGCTTTAGGCCCAGGATTGCCTCTCAATGTACAAAATTAATAAGAGTGGAGGGCAAGATGGTGGGACAGTGCTTCTGCTCTAATTGGTGAATATAGTCTCTGTTTTTTTCTTTTTTTCTCTCATGCCGTTGCAGTTTTGGCTGTTTGAAAGGAAGCTTGGCACAATATCCATTGTCTTCTCCATTTGTGAATCACCGAGCAGAGTCTGGGCAAGCTGATGTTGCAGAGCAAATCCTGCAAATGGACTGGTCATCCTGAGCCTGGAGAATGCAGTTAAACCCAGCCAAAAGTAATTTCTGGAAAGTCAAGCCTGGTGTACCTTCTCTTGACTTTGGCTATGCCAACTTCACCTGTGTCTTATGAAAAAGCAAACAAAAGACTCAAACCAAAACAGACAAAACCTAGAAACAAACGAACCCATGCAAACCAATCAAACAAAGAGACTAAAAAAACCCCAAATAAAACCAAAGGGAATGAAGAGTTAGTATTAGTTTTGAGTTCATCACAGCAGGTAAATGGCTGCTTTCCACAGGATCACCATAAAAAGCCACAGATAACAGCTGCTCCAAAATACACCCAACAGGAGAACCATCAAAGTGATACATAGCAACTCTGGGGGCAGCTCCCCATGAAGGTGAGGGATGAGCACACAGTGCTACAGCTCCAGCCTTCCCCACCCTGCAGGCTGCTCTTTGCTCCTGATGTAAGAGCCTTGCAGGACTGTGGCCCCTCTCGGTGCATTATAAATCATTCCCACAGCTCTCACTTGAGCCACTGGCATGTCCAGAGCGAGATGCAGGCACAATCCTACTGCCCGCTGAGCCTCTCTGGGAGATCCTGAGCATCTTCCTGCCCAGAGCCACAAAAGAGCTCAGGCTCTGCCTGAACTGGGTTTTCAGGGGAGGTTTCCATATCCCTGCGAGATGTGCTCATCCTTCATCAGGCTGTGCCCAGCCTGGATCAGGGCAGGTTGGAGGCCACATGGGATCCCATCCTTTGCCCTGCCATGTGATCCTCCATGCAGTGGGGATAAAAAGCCCAGCACTGGGGAACCCCAGGTGCTGCAGCAGTGATATTTTTGGGAGAAACACGGAGCTGTGCATGGCCAGCTTGAAGTCTGCACTGCTGTGAGCACCAGGCCTGCCATGCTGAGCCCAGGGCCACAACCAGTGCTCACCCGGGCTGGGACATTGAGTCCCAACATGGGATCCCATGGGACAGGGCACGCTGGGATTCGCCCCTGCAGCTCCCCAGTGTGTCCAGAGAGACAGCAAGGAGACAGTGACCTCTGTCAGCGGAACCCTCTGAGTGGGACGACCACTGCTGGGGTGGCTGTGCCAGCTCCCCCATGAACCTCCAGCCCTGGGAACCGGGAGCAAGTGGAAAACACAACTTGGCCAATACTGCCTGTGCCGGAAGCAAATGGAAAGAGAACTGGGGTGTGAAAACCCAAGGTTGTTTATTTACATAAGAACAGCAATGAAAACACAGAACACATTTACTTTTGTAAGAATATTTGTAATAACAACAATTTATAGAAGGTATATACCTAAGAACATATCTAACAACAATATTTGAAATGTATTTACAGAAGACAAAACGAAGCCCTAAAACCTATATGCCAAAAAGAAGAACAAACTCTAAAAACTATGTACAAAAAGGTGCCATTTCAGTCCAGAATCTCCATAAGTCCGGGAAGAAAAGCAGGTGCCATGGTCACTCCAGTCAGGCACAGAGGGCTCTTCCGTGTGTCCCCAGGCTGGCACACTGGGACTCTGCTGCCAGAGCTGAGGCTGGCTGGGTCTGGGGGCTGGGCCCCAGGCACTGCCATGGGGCTTGTGTGGCCCAAAGCAAGAACAGGACAGGCTGGGCATGGCCAGCAGAACCCAAGGCACTGGGTACCACGTGCCTGAGCAGGGACCAGCCAGCCCAATCCCGCCCCAGCCTGGCTGCAGGGAACCCACTGTGCCTGTGGGGACCACATGCCTGTCCTGCTGCTGGCATCGCTCTTCATCCCAGGACCATGGCCTCCTCTTCATCTTCCTCATCAATGTCCATCTCCTGGGTGTACTCTTCCATTTCCACGTCCATCTCCTCATCCTCATCAACCTCCATCTCTTCCTCTCCAGTCTGTTCTCCATCCACCTCCATCTCCTCCTCCGTATCCATTATGGTGCCCACCTCCATCTCTTCCTCTCCTCTCTTTTCTCCCTCCACTTCCATCTTCTCCTCTCTATCAGTCTGTCTGTCCACCTCCATCTTGTCTTCTCTACCTGCAACAGCCTGCAGAGGTAGCAAAACCTCAGAGTGGGGTCCCTGTCCCACCCCATCCCCCCAGAACTCCAGCCCACACCCGGGCAGCTGGGGGGATCCACCTCCATGGAATGGCACCGTACCTTCCTCAGGACAAATGTGAGCATCCTGCAGGGATGGATGACACAATCCAGGCCTTAGGCAGCTTTTGAGACTGATGAGATGAGGTCTCGGGGGCAGGAACAAGAAGGGTGACAGGAGCAGCAGGAGCAGCGTGCAGCGTGTGCTGAGCCCAGGGCCAACGGCTGTGTTGTGCTGCTTGCTGGCTGCTGGCAGTTCCAGATGGGACATGGATTGTGACATGACCACTGAGCTAGAGAGCCTTTGGTTCCATGCTTAGCAACGTTCCCCCAGACCATGGTGCTCAGAGCCCTGTTCCCAAGGATGGAGCATCCACAGCCTGGGCCAGTGCCTCAGCACCCTCAGTGGAAGAGAGCAGCTTCCTCAGATCCAACTTCAATCAGCCTCCTGCAGCTGAAAGCCGTCCCCCCCTTGTCCTGTTGCCACAGGCCCTGTGGAACACCCTGTGCCAATCTTTCTTGTGGCACCCTTGCAGTCCTGCAGAGCTGCAGTGAGGCCTCCCCAGGGTCTCCTCTTTCCAGGCTGAGCATCCCCAGCCCCACGTGGAAAGCAGGCAGTGTGATCAGGGGGAGTCCAGGCTGGAGTCAAATGGCATCAGGAACTGAGAGACGGAAGCTTTAGGCCCAGGATTGCCTCTCAATGTACAAAATTAATAAGAGTGGAGGGCAAGATGGTGGGACACTGCTTCTGCTCTAATTGGTGAATATAGTCTCTGTTTTTTTCTTTTTTTCTCTCATGCCGTTGCAGTTTTGGCTGTTTGAAAGGAAGCTTGGCACAATATCCATTGTCTTCTCCATTTGTGAATCACCGAGCAGAGTCTGGGCAAGCTGATGTTGCAGAGCAAATCCTGCAAATGGACTGGTCATCCTGAGCCTGGAGAATGCAGTTAAACCCAGCCAAAAGTAATTTCTGGAAAGTCAAGCCTGGTGTACATTCTCTTGACTTTGGCTATGCCAACTTCACCTGTGTCTTATGAAAAAGCAAACAAAAGACTCAAACCAAAACAGACAAAACCTAGAAACAAACCAACCCATGCAAACCAATCAAACAAAGAGACTAAAAAAACCCCAAATAAAACCAACGGGAATGAAGAGTTAGTATTAGTTTTGAGTTCATCACAGCAGGTAAATGGCTGCTTTCCACAGGATCACCATAAAAAGCCACAGATAACAGCTGCTCCAAAATACACCCAACAGGAGAACCATCAAAGTGATACATAGCAAGTCTGGGGGCAGCTCCCCATGAAGGTGAGGGATGAGCACACAGTGCTAGAGCTCCAGCCTTCCCCACCCTGCAGGCTGCTCTTTGCTCCTGATGTAAGAGCCTTGCAGGACTGTGGCCCCTCTCGGTGCATTATAAATCATTCCCACAGCTGTCACTTGAGCCACTGGCATGTCCAGAGCGAGATGCAGGCACAATCCTACTGCCCGCTGAGCCTCTCTGGGAGATCCTGAGCATCTTCCTGCCCAGAGCCACAAAAGAGCTCAGGCTCTGCCTGAACTGGGTTTTCAGGGGAGGTTTCCATATCCCTGCGAGATGTGCTCATCCTTCATCAGGCTGTGCCCAGCCTGGATCAGGGCAGGTTGGAGGCCACATGGGATCCCATCCTTTGCCCTGCCATGTGATCCTCCATGCAGTGGGGATAAAAAGCCCAGCACTGGGGAACCCCAGGTGCTGCAGCAGTGATATTTTTGGGAGAAACACGGAGCTGTGCATGGCCAGCTTGAAGTCTGCACTGCTGTGAGCACCAGGCCTGCCATGCTGAGCCCAGGGCCACAACCAGTGCTCACCCGGGCTGGGACATTGAGTCCCAACATGGGATCCCATGGGACAGGGCACGCTGGGATTCGCCCCTGCAGCTCCCCAGTGTGTCCAGAGAGACAGCAAGGAGACAGTGACCTCTGTCAGCGGAACCCTCTGAGTGGGACGACCACTGCTGGGGTGGCTGTGCCAGCTCCCCCATGAACCTCCAGCCCTGGGAACCGGGAGCAAGTGGAAAACACAACTTGGCCAATACTGCCTGTGCCGGAAGCAAATGGAAAGAGAACTGGGGTGTGAAAACCCAAGGTTGTTTATTTACATAAGAACAGCAATGAAAACACAGAACACATTTACTTTTGTAAGAATATTTGTAATAACAACAATTTATAGAAGGTATATACCTAAGAACATATCTAACAACAATATTTGAAATGTATTTACAGAAGACAAAACAAAGCCCTAAAACCTATATGCCAAAAAGAAGAACAAACTCTAAAAACTATGTACAAAAAGGTGCCATTTCAGTCCAGGATCTCCATAAGTCCGGGAAGAAAAGCAGGTGCCATGGTCACTCCAGTCAGGCACAGAGGGCTCTTCCGTGTGTCCCCAGGCTGGCACAGCGGGACTCTGCTGCCAGAGCTGAGGCTGGCTGGGTCTGGGGGCTGGGCCCCAGGCACTGCCATGGGGCTTGTGTGGCCCAAAGCAAGAACAGGACAGGCTGGGCATGGCCAGCAGAACCCAAGGCACTGGGTACCACGTGCCTGAGCAGGGACCAGCCAGCCCAATCCCGCCCCAGCCTGGCTGCAGGGAACCCACTGTGCCTGTGGGGACCACATGCCTGTCCTGCTGCTGGCATTGCTCTTCATCCCAGGACCATGGCCTCCTCTTCATCTTCCTCATCAATGTCCATCTCCTGGGTGTACTCTTCCATTTCCACGTCCATCTCCTCATCCTCATCAACCTCCATCTCTTCCTCTCCAGTCTGTTCTCCATCCACCTCCATCTCCTCCTCCGTATCCATTATGGTGCCCACCTCCATCTCTTCCTCTCCTCTCTTTTCTCCCTCCACTTCCATCTTCTCCTCTCTATCAGTCTGTCTGTCCACCTCCATCTTGTCTTCTCTACCTGCAACAGCCTGCAGAGGTAGCAAAACCTCAGAGTGGGGTCCCTGTCCCACCCCATCCCCCCAGAACTCCAGCCCACACCCGGGCAGCTGGGGGGATCCACCTCCATGGAATGGCACCGTACCTTCCTCAGGACAAATGTGAGCATCCTGCAGGGATGGATGACACAATCCAGGCCTTAGGCAGCTTTTGAGACTGATGAGATGAGGTCTCGGGGGCAGGAACAAGAAGGGTGACAGGAGCAGCAGGAGCAGCGTGCAGCGTGTGCTGAGCCCAGGGCCAACGGCTGTGTTGTGCTGCTTGCTGGCTGCTGGCAGTTCCAGATGGGACATGGATTGTGACATGACCACTGAGCTAGAGAGCCTTTGGTTCCATGCTTAGCAACGTTCCCCCAGACCATGGTGCTCAGAGCCCTGTTCCCAAGGATGGAGCATCCACAGCCTGGGCCAGTGCCTCAGCACCCTCAGTGGAAGAGAGCAGCTTCCTCAGATCCAACTTCAATCAGCCTCCTGCAGCTGAAAGCCGTCCCCCCCTTGTCCTGTTGCCACAGGCCCTGTGGAACACCCTGTGCCAATCTTTCTTGTGGCACCCTTGCAGTCCTGCAGAGCTGCAGTGAGGCCTCCCCAGGGTCTCCTCTTTCCAGGCTGAGCATCCCCAGCCCCACGTGGAAAGCAGGCAGTGTGATCAGGGGGAGTCCAGGCTGGAGTCAAATGGCATCAGGAACTGAGAGACGGAAGCTTTAGGCCCAGGATTGCCTCTCAATGTACAAAATTAATAAGAGTGGAGGGCAAGATGGTGGGACACTGCTTCTGCTCTAATTGGTGAATATAGTCTCTGTTTTTTTCTTTTTTTCTCTCATGCCGTTGCAGTTTTGGCTGTTTGAAAGGAAGCTTGGCACAATATCCATTGTCTTCTCCATTTGTGAATCACCGAGCAGAGTCTGGGCAAGCTGATGTTGCAGAGCAAATCCTGCAAATGGACTGGTCATCCTGAGCCTGGAGAATGCAGTTAAACCCAGCCAAAAGTAATTTCTGGAAAGTCAAGCCTGGTGTACATTCTCTTGACTTTGGCTATGCCAACTTCACCTGTGTCTTATGAAAAAGCAAACAAAAGACTCAAACCAAAACAGACAAAACCTAGAAACAAACGAACCCATGCAAACCAATCAAACAAAGAGACTAAAAAAACCCCAAATAAAACCAACGGGAATGAAGAGTTAGTATTAGTTTTGAGTTCATCACAGCAGGTAAATGGCTGCTTTCCACAGGATCACCATAAAAAGCCACAGATAACAGCTGCTCCAAAATACACCCAACAGGAGAACCATCAAAGTGATACATAGCAAGTCTGGGGGCAGCTCCCCATGAAGGTGAGGGATGAGCACACAGTGCTACAGCTCCAGCCTTCCCCACCCTGCAGGCTGCTCTTTGCTCCTGATGTAAGAGCCTTGCAGGACTGTGGCCCCTCTCGGTGCATTATAAATCATTCCCACAGCTCTCACTTGAGCCACTGGCATGTCCAGAGCGAGATGCAGGCACAATCCTACTGCCCGCTGAGCCTCTCTGGGAGATCCTGAGCATCTTCCTGCCCAGAGCCACAAAAGAGCTCAGGCTCTGCCTGAACTGGGTTTTCAGGGGAGGTTTCCATATCCCTGCGAGATGTGCTCATCCTTCATCAGGCTGTGCCCAGCCTGGATCAGGGCAGGTTGGAGGCCACATGGGATCCCATCCTTTGCCCTGCCATGTGATCCTCCATGCAGTGGGGATAAAAAGCCCAGCACTGGGGAACCCCAGGTGCTGCAGCAGTGATATTTTTGGGAGAAACACGGAGCTGTGCATGGCCAGCTTGAAGTCTGCACTGCTGTGAGCACCAGGCCTGCCATGCTGAGCCCAGGGCCACAACCAGTGCTCACCCGGGCTGGGACATTGAGTCCCAACATGGGATCCCATGGGACAGGGCAGGCTGGGATTCGCCCCTGCAGCTCCCCAGTGTGTCCAGAGAGACAGCAAGGAGACAGTGACCTCTGTCAGCGGAACCCTCTGAGTGGGACGACCACTGCTGGGGTGGCTGTGCCAGCTCCCCCATGAACCTCCAGCCCTGGGAACCGGGAGCAAGTGGAAAACACAACTTGGCCAATACTGCCTGTGCCGGAAGCAAATGGAAAGAGAACTGGGGTGTGAAAACCCAAGGTTGTTTATTTACATAAGAACAGCAATGAAAACACAGAACACATTTACTTTTGTAAGAATATTTGTAATAACAACAATTTATAGAAGGTATATACCTAAGAACATATCTAACAACAATATTTGAAATGTATTTACAGAAGACAAAACGAAGCCCTAAAACCTATATGCCAAAAAGAAGAACAAACTCTAAAAACTATGTACAAAAAGGTGCCATTTCAGTCCAGGATCTCCATCAGTCCGGGAAGAAAAGCAGGTGCCATGGTCACTCCAGTCAGGCACAGAGGGCTCTTCCGTGTGTCCCCAGGCTGGCACACTGGGACTCTGCTGCCAGAGCTGAGGCTGGCTGGGTCTGGGGGCTGGGCCCCAGGCACTGCCATGGGGCTTGTGTGGCCCAAAGCAAGAACAGGACAGGCTGGGCATGGCCAGCAGAACCCAAGGCACTGGGTACCACGTGCCTGAGCAGGGACCAGCCAGCCCAATCCCGCCCCAGCCTGGCTGCAGGGAACCCACTGTGCCTGTGGGGACCACATGCCTGTCCTGCTGCTGGCATTGCTCTTCATCCCAGGACCATGGCCTCCTCTTCATCTTCCTCATCAATGTCCATCTCCTGGGTGTACTCTTCCATTTCCACGTCCATCTCCTCATCCTCATCAACCTCCATCTCTTCCTCTCCAGTCTGTTCTCCTTCCACCTCCATCTCCTCCTCCGTATCCATTATGGTGCCCACCTCCATCTCTTCCTCTCCTCTCTTTTCTCCCTCCACTTCCATCTTCTCCTCTCTATCAGTCTGTCTGTCCACCTCCATCTTGTCTTCTCTACCTGCAACAGCCTGCAGAGGTAGCAAAACCTCAGAGTGGGGTCCCTGTCCCACCCCATGCCCCCAGAACTCCAGCCCACACCCGGGCAGCTGGGGGGATCCACCTCCATGGAATGGCACCGTACCTTCCTCAGGACAAATGTGAGCATCCTGCAGGGATGGATGACACAATCCAGGCCTTAGGCAGCTTTTGAGACTGATGAGATGAGGTCTCGGGGGCAGGAACAAGAAGGGTGACAGGAGCAGCAGGAGCAGCGTGCAGCGTGTGCTGAGCCCAGGGCCAACGGCTGTGTTGTGCTGCTTGCTGGCTGCTGGCAGTTCCAGATGGGACATGGATTGTGACATGACCACTGAGCAAGAGAGCCTTTGGTTCCATGCTTAGCAACGTTCCCCCAGACCATGGTGCTCAGAGCCCTGTTCCCAAGGATGGAGCATCCACAGCCTGGGCCAGTGCCTCAGCACCCTCAGTGGAAGAGAGCAGCTTCCTCAGATCCAACTTCAATCAGCCTCCTGCAGCTGAAAGCCGTCCCCCCCTTGTCCTGTTGCCACAGGCCCTGTGGAACACCCTGTCCCAATCTTTCTTGTGGCACCCTTGCAGTCCTGCAGAGCTGCAGTGAGGCCTCCCCAGAGTCTCCTCTTTCCAGGCTGAGCATCCCCAGCCCCACGTGGAAAGCAGGCAGTGTGATCAGGGGGAGACCAGGCTGGAGTCAAATGGCATCAGGAACTGAGAGACGGAAGCTTTAGGCCCAGGATTGCCTCTCAATGTACAAAATTAATAAGAGTGGAGGGCAAGATGGTGGGACACTGCTTCTGCTCTAATTGGTGAATATAGTCTCTGTTTTTTTCTTTTTTTCTCTCATGCCGTTGCAGTTTTGGCTGTTTGAAAGGAAGCTTGGCAAAATATCCATTGTCTTCTCCATTTGTGAATCACCGAGCAGAGTCTGGGCAAGCTGATGTTGCAGAGCAAATCCTGCAAATGGACTGGTCATCCTGAGCCTGGATGTCATGGTTTGACACTGGCACAATGCCAGTGCCCCCATGAAAATGTGATCCCTACCTGGAATGCTGTGAAGTGGAATCTAGAATAGAGCAAAGCAGGCCCAAGCTTGATAACAGGAAAAAACTTTATTAAACTACCACTACAAAAGAAAAGAGAAAACTAAAGAAGGGAAAAAAAAAACACACAAAGATCCAAATGAAAACCTTGCAAAACATTCCTCCCCTCCACCACCCAACTCCAACAAACCACAGTGAGACACAATCTGGACCCCAATCAGGTTTCCACCCTTCAAACAACCGATACTCAGTCCATCGAGGGAACAGAGTCTCTCCTGTGCCACAGACCCCCCAAGAAACACAGCTCCACATCCTGTGTTTCCATGTCACACATGGCACCGCCCGGAGAAAAAAGTTTGCCATGGTGACCCTTCTCCTTTCCATGCACAGTGCTCTCACCACCAATGCATGGATGGTCAGACTGCCTTTAGGATTTTTCCTTTCAAGGATGCCCTGCCAAGAGGGGAGAAAACAACAGTTCAGTTTTTCATTGTTTGGGACCACAGTCCCCCCCATTTTCCCCTGGGGCCGAGGGCTCAAGAACAGAGATCTTCTTCTCTTCTCTTTTCCTTTCCAGGGCAAGGGGGCGCCACCACAAACCCCCTAACCTTTTCTCTGTTCACTCCACTTTTGTCTTTTTCTCAGCCGAAGCAGGTCTCCCGACTCACTGGCATCCTCCCAAAACACAGTCCCTCTTGACGGAGAAGATTTGGTTCAGGTTGTGGCTAACACAGAAAAGTCCAGCCAAAAGCCACTCCTTGTCCCCCTCCCATCCAGAATTCCTCCTTCCAACATCCCATCCCAGGGTCCAAGGTGTCCCTCTTCCTCTCTTTCAAACCGAGGAGGGGAAAGGAAAATTCACAAAGCTTTCATTTCTCAAGGAAGGGTTAAAAGTCCGAACTCCCAGGATGGCTCGATGCCCGGACATCCAGCAACTCCTACACAACTGGGCACCTTGCAGCTTCCCCCCCGCTCCTCCTTCCTTGCGGCTTTCTCTCTCCCTCTCAGGAGAGGAACTCTGGGGGGGGAAATGGAGACATCCCAGATTTCTTCCACCCTTCCATCTGCAGGGGCCAGCCCGATTCCAGTCCTTTCACCACCCTTGGGGCCTTCGGCCTACCTTTCTCAGGCCATGGGCTTCCCCTCCCCCACCCAGCTCGTGGCTGGGCAGGGGAAGGTCTGCACTGCACGCTGACCGGAACCAAAGAGAGCGAGTTCCCCTGGGAATTCTGCTTTCAACCCCTCTGTGTTCTCAGAGGCGTGTCTACTTTCAATTGGTCAATATCTAAATTGACCCCTTCCTTCCGGAAAAAATTATCTTTCCGTGTCAAACCACGACATTCCACCCTTCGCCTCTGAGAACACAGACTACAGAAAAATCATTATCAAAATTACATTCAACACATTCTACATAAAACAGCAACTTACACTAAATCTCCACCCCAATTCATCTCAAAACCCAACACATGCTTTGCTCTTATTCCTCCTGATCCCATTTCACAACATTCACCTTATCACCATCTTATCTTATCTTATCTTATCTTATCTTATCTTATCTTATCTTATCTTATCTTATCTTATCTTATCTTATCTTATCTTATCTTATCTTATCTTACCTTATCTTATCTTACCTTATCTTATCTTATCTTTTCCCGGTCAGGGAACCAAATGTCATGGTTTGACACTGGCACAATGCCAGTGCCCCCATGAAAATGTGATCCCTACCTGGAATGCTGTGAAGTGGAATCTAGAATAGAGCAAAGCAGGCCCAAGCTTGATAACAGGAAAAAACTTTATTAAACTACCACTACAAAAGAAAAGAGAAAACTAAAGAAGGGAAAAAAAAAACACACAAAGATCCAAATGAAAACCTTGCAAAACATTCCTCCCCTCCACCACCCAACTCCAACAAACCACAGTGAGACACAATCTGGACCCCAATCAGGTTTCCACCCTTCAAACAACCGATACTCAGTCCATCGAGGGAACAGAGTCTCTCCTGTGCCACAGACCCCCCAAGAAACACAGCTCCACATCCTGTGTTTCCATGTCACACATGGCACCGCCCGGAGAAAAAAGTTTGCCATGGTGACCCTTCTCCTTTCCATGCACAGTGCTCTCACCACCAATGCATGGATGGTCAGACTGCCTTTAGGATTTTTCCTTTCAAGGATGCCCTGCCAAGAGGGGAGAAAACAACAGTTCAGTTTTTCATTGTTTGGGACCACAGTCCCCCCCATTTTCCCCTGGGGCCGAGGGCTCAAGAACAGAGATCTTCTTCTCTTCTCTTTTCCTTTCCAGGGCAAGGGGGCGCCACCACAAACCCCCTAACCTTTTCTCTGTTCACTCCACTTTTGTCTTTTTCTCAGCCGAAGCAGGTCTCCCGACTCACTGGCATCCTCCCAAAACACAGTCCCTCTTGACGGAGAAGATTTGGTTCAGGTTGTGGCTAACACAGAAAAGTCCAGCCAAAAGCCACTCCTTGTCCCCCTCCCATCCAGAATTCCTCCTTCCAACATCCCATCCCAGGGTCCAAGGTGTCCCTCTTCCTCTCTTTCAAACCGAGGAGGGGAAAGGAAAATTCACAAAGCTTTCATTTCTCAAGGAAGGGTTAAAAGTCCGAACTCCCAGGATGGCTCGATGCCCGGACATCCAGCAACTCCTACACAACTGGGCACCTTGCAGCTTCCCCCCCGCTCCTCCTTCCTTGCGGCTTTCTCTCTCCCTCTCAGGAGAGGAACTCTGGGGGGGGAAATGGAGACATCCCAGATTTCTTCCACCCTTCCATCTGCAGGGGCCAGCCCGATTCCAGTCCTTTCACCACCCTTGGGGCCTTCGGCCTACCTTTCTCAGGCCATGGGCTTCCCCTCCCCCACCCAGCTCGTGGCTGGGCAGGGGAAGGTCTGCACTGCACGCTGACCGGAACCAAAGAGAGCGAGTTCCCCTGGGAATTCTGCTTTCAACCCCTCTGTGTTCTCAGAGGCGTGTCTACTTTCAATTGGTCAATATCTAAATTGACCCCTTCCTTCCGGAAAAAATTATCTTTCCGTGTCAAACCACGACACTGGAGAATGCAGTTAAACCCAGCCAAAAGTAATTTCTGGAAAGTCAAGCCTGGTGTACATTCTCTTGACTTTGGCTATGCCAACTTCACCTGTGTCTTATGAAAAAGCAAACAAAAGACTCAAACCAAAACAGACAAAACCTAGAAACAAACGAACCCATGCAAACCAATCAAACAAAGAGACTAAAAAAACCCCAAATAAAACCAAAGGGAATGAAGAGTTAGTATTAGTTTTGAGTTCATCACAGCAGGTAAATGGCTGCTTTCCACAGGATCACCATAAAAAGCCACAGATAACAGCTGCTCCAAAATACACCCAACAGGAGAACCATCAAAGTGATACATAGCAAGTCTGGGGGCAGCTCCCCATGAAGGTGAGGGATGAGCACACAGTGCTACAGCTCCAGCCTTCCCCACCCTGCAGGCTGCTCTTTGCTCCTGATGTAAGAGCCTTGCAGGACTGTGGCCCCTCTCGGTGCATTATAAATCATTCCCACAGCTGTCACTTGAGCCACTGGCATGTCCAGAGCGAGATGCAGGCACAATCCTACTGCCCGCTGAGCCTCTCTGGGAGATCCTGAGCATCTTCCTGCCCAGAGCCACAAAAGAGCTCAGGCTCTGCCTGAACTGGGTTTTCAGGGGAGGTTTCCATATCCCTGCGAGATGTGCTCATCCTTCATCAGGCTGTGCCCAGCCTGGATCAGGGCAGGTTGGAGGCCACATGGGATCCCATCCTTTGCCCTGCCATGTGATCCTCCATGCAGTGGGGATAAAAAGCCCAGCACTGGGGAACCCCAGGTGCTGCAGCAGTGATAGTTTTGGGAGAAACACGGAGCTGTGCATGGCCAGCTTGAAGTCTGCACTGCTGTGAGCACCAGGCCTGCCATGCTGAGCCCAGGGCCACAACCAGTGCTCACCCGGGCTGGGACATTGAGTCCCAACATGGGATCCCATGGGACAGGGCAGGCTGGGATTCGCCCCTGCAGCTCCCCAGTGTGTCCAGAGAGACAGCAAGGAGACAGTGACCTCTGTCAGCGGAACCCTCTGAGTGGGACGACCACTGCTGGGGTGGCTGTGCCAGCTCCCCCATGAACCTCCAGCCCTGGGAACCGGGAGCAAGTGGAAAACACAACTTGGCCAATACTGCCTGTGCCGGAAGCAAATGGAAAGAGAACTGGGGTGTGAAAACCCAAGGTTGTTTATTTACATAAGAACAGCAATGAAAACACAGAACACATTTACTTTTGTAAGAATATTTGTAATAACAACAATTTATAGAAGGTATATACCTAAGAACATATCTAACAACAATATTTGAAATGTATTTACAGAAGACAAAACGAAGCCCTAAAACCTATATGCCAAAAAGAAGAACAAACTCTAAAAACTATGTACAAAAAGGTGCCATTTCAGTCCAGGATCTCCATCAGTCCGGGAAGAAAAGCAGGTGCCATGGTCACTCCAGTCAGGCACAGAGGGCTCTTCCGTGTGTCCCCAGGCTGGCACACTGGGACTCTGCTGCCAGAGCTGAGGCTGGCTGGGTCTGGGGGCTGGGCCCCAGGCACTGCCATGGGGCTTGTGTGGCCCAAAGCAAGAACAGGACAGGCTGGGCATGGCCAGCAGAACCCAAGGCACTGGGTACCACGTGCCTGAGCAGGGACCAGCCAGCCCAATCCCGCCCCAGCCTGGCTGCAGGGAACCCACTGTGCCTGTGGGGACCACATGCCTGTCCTGCTGCTGGCATCGCTCTTCATCCCAGGACCATGGCCTCCTCTTCATCTTCCTCATCAATGTCCATCTCCTGGGTGTACTCTTCCATTTCCACGTCCATCTCCTCATCCTCATCAACCTCCATCTCTTCCTCTCCAGTCTGTTCTCCATCCACCTCCATCTCCTCCTCCGTATCCATTATGGTGCCCACCTCCATCTCTTCCTCTCCTCTCTTTTCTCCCTCCACTTCCATCTTCTCCTCTCTATCAGTCTGTCTGTCCACCTCCATCTTGTCTTCTCTACCTGCAACAGCCTGCAGAGGTAGCAAAACCTCAGAGTGGGGTCCCTGTCCCACCCCATCCCCCCAGAACTCCAGCCCACACCCGGGCAGCTGGGGGGATCCACCTCCATGGAATGGCACCGTACCTTCCTCAGGACAAATGTGAGCATCCTGCAGGGATGGATGACACAATCCAGGCCTTAGGCAGCTTTTGAGACTGATGAGATGAGGTCTCGGGGGCAGGAACAAGAAGGGTGACAGGAGCAGCAGGAGCAGCGTGCAGCGTGTGCTGAGCCCAGGGCCAACGGCTGTGTTGTGCTGCTTGCTGGCTGCTGGCAGTTCCAGATGGGACATGGATTGTGACATGACCACTGAGCTAGAGAGCCTTTGGTTCCATGCTTAGCAACGTTCCCCCAGACCATGGTGCTCAGAGCCCTGTTCCCAAGGATGGAGCATCCACAGCCTGGGCCAGTGCCTCAGCACCCTCAGTGGAAGAGAGCAGCTTCCTCAGATCCAACTTCAATCAGCCTCCTGCAGCTGAAAGCCGTCCCCCCCTTGTCCTGTTGCCACAGGCCCTGTGGAACACCCTGTGCCAATCTTTCTTGTGGCACCCTTGCAGTCCTGCAGAGCTGCAGTGAGGCCTCCCCAGGGTCTCCTCTTTCCAGGCTGAGCATCCCCAGCCCCACGTGGAAAGCAGGCAGTGTGATCAGGGGGAGTCCAGGCTGGAGTCAAATGGCATCAGGAACTGAGAGACGGAAGCTTTAGGCCCAGGATTGCCTCTCAATGTACAAAATTAGTAAGAGTGGAGGGCAAGATGGTGGGACAGTGCTTCTGCTCTAATTGGTGAATATAGTCTCTGTTTTTTTCTTTTTTTCTCTCATGCCGTTGCAGTTTTGGCTGTTTGAAAGGAAGCTTGGCACAATATCCATTGTCTTCTCCATTTGTGAATCACCGAGCAGAGTCTGGGCAAGCTGATGTTGCAGAGCAAATCCTGCAAATGGACTGGTCATCCTGAGCCTGGAGAATGCAGTTAAACCCAGCCAAAAGTAATTTCTGGAAAGTCAAGCCTGGTGTACATTCTCTTGACTTTGGCTATGCCAACTTCACCTGAGTCTTATGAAAAAGCAAACAAAAGACTCAAACCAAAACAGACAAAACCTAGAAACAAACGAACCCATGCAAACCAATCAAACAAAGAGACTAAAAAAACCCCAAATAAAACCAAAGGGAATGAAGAGTTAGTATTAGTTTTGAGTTCATCACAGCAGGTAAATGGCTGCTTTCCACAGGATCACCATAAAAAGCCACAGATAACAGCTGCTCCAAAATACACCCAACAGGAGAACCATCAAAGTGATACATAGCAACTCTGGGGGCAGCTCCCCATGAAGGTGAGGGATGAGAACACAGTGCTAGAGCTCCAGCCTTCCCCACCCTGCAGGCTGCTCTTTGCTCCTGATGTAAGAGCCTTGCAGGACTGTGGCCCCTCTCGGTGCATTATAAATCATTCCCACAGCTGTCACTTGAGCCACTGGCATGTCCAGAGCGAGATGCAGGCACAATCCTACTGCCCGCTGAGCCTCTCTGGGAGATCCTGAGCATCTTCCTGCCCAGAGCCACAAAAGAGCTCAGGCTCTGCCTGAACTGGGTTTTCAGGGGAGGTTTCCATATCCCTGCGAGATGTGCTCATCCTTCATCAGGCTGTGCCCAGCCTGGATCAGGGCAGGTTGGAGGCCACATGGGATCCCATCCTTTGCCCTGCCATGTGATCCTCCATGCAGTGGGGATAAAAAGCCCAGCACTGGGGAACCCCAGGTGCTGCAGCAGTGATATTTTTGGGAGAAACACGGAGCTGTGCATGGCCAGCTTGAAGTCTGCACTGCTGTGAGCACCAGGCCTGCCATGCTGAGTCCAGGGCCACAACCAGTGCTCACCCGGGCTGGGACATTGAGTCCCAACATGGGATCCCATGGGACAGGGCACGCTGGGATTCGCCCCTGCAGCTCCCCAGTGTGTCCAGAGAGACAGCAAGGAGACAGTGACCTCTGTCAGCGGAACCCTCTGAGTGGGACGACCACTGCTGGGGTGGCTGTGCCAGCTCCCCCATGAACCTCCAGCCCTGGGAACCGGGAGCAAGTGGAAAACACAACTTGGCCAATACTGCCTGTGCCGGAAGCAAATGGAAAGAGAACTGGGGTGTGAAAACCCAAGGTTGTTTATTTACATAAGAACAGCAATGAAAACACAGAACACATTTACTTTTGTAAGAATATTTGTAATAACAACAATTTATAGAAGGTATATACCTAAGAACATATCTAACAACAATATTTGAAATGTATTTACAGAAGACAAAACGAAGCCCTAAAACCTATATGCCAAAAAGAAGAACAAACTCTAAAAACTATGTACAAAAAGGTGCCATTTCAGTCCAGGATCTCCATCAGTCCGGGAAGAAAAGCAGGTGCCATGGTCACTCCAGTCAGGCACAGAGGGCTCTTCCGTGTGTCCCCAGGCTGGCACACTGGGACTCTGCTGCCAGAGCTGAGGCTGGCTGGGTCTGGGGGCTGGGCCCCAGGCACTGCCATGGGGCTTGTGTGGCCCAAAGCAAGAACAGGACAGGCTGGGCATGGCCAGCAGAACCCAAGGCACTGGGTACCACGTGCCTGAGCAGGGACCAGCCAGCCCAATCCCGCCCCAGCCTGGCTGCAGGGAACCCACTGTGCCTGTGGGGACCACATGCCTGTCCTGCTGCTGGCATCGCTCTTCATCCCAGGACCATGGCCTCCTCTTCATCTTCCTCATCAATGTCCATCTCCTCGGTGTACTCTTCCATTTCCACGTCCATCTCCTCATCCTCATCAACCTCCATCTCTTCCTCTCCAGTCTGTTCTCCATCCACCTCCATCTCCTCCTCCGTATCCATTATGGTGCCCACCTCCATCTCTTCCTCTCCTCTCTTTTCTCCCTCCACTTCCATCTTCTCCTCTCTATCAGTCTGTCTGTCCACCTCCATCTTGTCTTCTCTACCTGCAACAGCCTGCAGAGGTAGCAAAACCTCAGAGTGGGGTCCCTGTCCCACCCCATCCCCCCAGAACTCCAGCCCACACCCGGGCAGCTGGGGGGATCCACCTCCATGGAATGGCACCGTACCTTCCTCAGGACAAATGTGAGCATCCTGCAGGGATGGATGACACAATCCAGGCCTTAGGCAGCTTTTGAGACTGATGAGATGAGGTCTCGGGGGCAGGAACAAGAAGGGTGACAGGAGCAGCAGGAGCAGCGTGCAGCGTGTGCTGAGCCCAGGGCCAACGGCTGTGTTGTGCTGCTTGCTGGCTGCTGGCAGTTCCAGATGGGACATGGATTGTGACATGACCACTGAGCAAGAGAGCCTTTGGTTCCATGCTTAGCAACGTTCCCCCAGACCATGGTGCTCAGAGCCCTGTTCCCAAGGATGGAGCATCCACAGCCTGGGCCAGTGCCTCAGCACCCTCAGTGGAAGAGAGCAGCTTCCTCAGATCCAACTTCAATCAGCCTCCTGCAGCTGAAAGCCGTCCCCCCCTTGTCCTGTTGCCACAGGCCCTGTGGAACACCCTGTCCCAATCTTTCTTGTGGCACCCTTGCAGTCCTGCAGAGCTGCAGTGAGGCCTCCCCAGAGTCTCCTCTTTCCAGGCTGAGCATCCCCAGCCCCACGTGGAAAGCAGGCAGTGTGATCAGGGGGAGACCAGGCTGGAGTCAAATGGCATCAGGAACTGAGAGACGGAAGCTTTAGGCCCAGGATTGCCTCTCAATGTACAAAATTAATAAGAGTGGAGGGCAAGATGGTGGGACACTGCTTCTGCTCTAATTGGTGAATATAGTCTCTGTTTTTTTCTTTTTTTCTCTCATGCCGTTGCAGTTTTGGCTGTTTGAAAGGAAGCTTGGCACAATATCCATTGTCTTCTCCATTTGTGAATCACCGAGCAGAGTCTGGGCAAGCTGATGTTGCAGAGCAAATCCTGCAAATGGACTGGTCATCCTGAGCCTGGAGAATGCAGTTAAACCCAGCCAAAAGTAATTTCTGGAAAGTCAAGCCTGGTGTACATTCTCTTGACTTTGGCTATGCCAACTTCACCTGAGTCTTATGAAAAAGCAAACAAAAGACTCAAACCAAAACAGACAAAACCTAGAAACAAACGAACCCATGCAAACCAATCAAACAAAGAGACTAAAAAAACCCCAAATAAAACCAAAGGGAATGAAGAGTTAGTATTAGTTTTGAGTTCATCACAGCAGGTAAATGGCTGCTTTCCACAGGATCACCATAAAAAGCCACAGATAACAGCTGCTCCAAAATACACCCAACAGGAGAACCATCAAAGTGATACATAGCAAGTCTGGGGGCAGCTCCCCATGAAGGTGAGGGATGAGCACACAGTGCTACAGCTCCAGCCTTCCCCACCCTGCAGGCTGCTCTTTGCTCCTGATGTAAGAGCCTTGCAGGACTGTGGCCCCTCTCGGTGCATTATAAATCATTCCCACAGCTGTCACTTGAGCCACTGGCATGTCCAGAGCGAGATGCAGGCACAATCCTACTGCCCGCTGAGCCTCTCTGGGAGATCCTGAGCATCTTCCTGCCCAGAGCCACAAAAGAGCTCAGGCTCTGCCTGAACTGGGTTTTCAGGGGAGGTTTCCATATCCCTGCGAGATGTGCTCATCCTTCATCAGGCTGTGCCCAGCCTGGATCAGGGCAGGTTGGAGGCCACATGGGATCCCATCCTTTGCCCTGCCATGTGATCCTCCATGCAGTGGGGATAAAAAGCCCAGCACTGGGGAACCCCAGGTGCTGCAGCAGTGATATTTTTGGGAGAAACACGGAGCTGTGCATGGCCAGCTTGAAGTCTGCACTGCTGTGAGCACCAGGCCTGCCATGCTGAGCCCAGGGCCACAACCAGTGCTCACCCGGGCTGGGACATTGAGTCCCAACATGGGATCCCATGGGACAGGGCACGCTGGGATTCGCCCCTGCAGCTCCCCAGTGTGTCCAGAGAGACAGCAAGGAGACAGTCACCTCTGTCAGCGGAACCCTCTGAGTGGGACGACCACTGCTGGGGTGGCTGTGCCAGCTCCCCCATGAACCTCCAGCCCTGGGAACCGGGAGCAAGTGGAAAACACAACTTGGCCAATACTGCCTGTGCCGGAAGCAAATGGAAAGAGAACTGGGGTGTGAAAACCCAAGGTTGTTTATTTACATAAGAACAGCAATGAAAACACAGAACACATTTACTTTTGTAAGAATATTTGTAATAACAACAATTTATAGAAGGTATATACCTAAGAACATATCTAACAACAATATTTGAAATGTATTTACAGAAGACAAAACGAAGCCCTAAAACCTATATGCCAAAAAGAAGAACAAACTCTAAAAACTATGTACAAAAAGGTGCCATTTCAGTCCAGGATCTCCATCAGTCCGGGAAGAAAAGCAGGTGCCATGGTCACTCCAGTCAGGCACAGAGGGCTCTTCCGTGTGTCCCCAGGCTGGCACACTGGGACTCTGCTGCCAGAGCTGAGGCTGGCTGGGTCTGGGGGCTGGGCCCCAGGCACTGCCATGGGGCTTGTGTGGCCCAAAGCAAGAACAGGACAGGCTGGGCATGGCCAGCAGAACCCAAGGCACTGGGTACCACGTGCCTGAGCAGGGACCAGCCAGCCCAATCCCGCCCCAGCCTGGCTGCAGGGAACCCACTGTGCCTGTGGGGACCACATGCCTGTCCTGCTGCTGGCATTGCTCTTCATCCCAGGACCATGGCCTCCTCTTCATCTTCCTCATCAATGTCCATCTCCTGGGTGTACTCTTCCATTTCCACGTCCATCTCCTCATCCTCATCAACCTCCATCTCTTCCTCTCCAGTCTGTTCTCCATCCACCTCCATCTCCTCCTCCGTATCCATTATGGTGCCCACCTCCATCTCTTCCTCTCCTCTCTTTTCTCCCTCCACTTCCATCTTCTCCTCTCTATCAGTCTGTCTGTCCACCTCCATCTTGTCTTCTCTACCTGCAACAGCCTGCAGAGGTAGCAAAACCTCAGAGTGGGGTCCCTGTCCCACCCCATCCCCCCAGAACTCCAGCCCACACCCGGGCAGCTGGGGGGATCCACCTCCATGGAATGGCACCGTACCTTCCTCAGGACAAATGTGAGCATCCTGCAGGGATGGATGACACAATCCAGGCCTTAGGCAGCTTTTGAGACTGATGAGATGAGGTCTCGGGGGCAGGAACAAGAAGGGTGACAGGAGCAGCAGGAGCAGCGTGCAGCGTGTGCTGAGCCCAGGGCCAACGGCTGTGTTGTGCTGCTTGCTGGCTGCTGGCAGTTCCAGATGGGACATGGATTGTGACATGACCACTGAGCTAGAGAGCCTTTGGTTCCATGCTTAGCAACGTTCCCCCAGACCATGGTGCTCAGAGCCCTGTTCCCAAGGATGGAGCATCCACAGCCTGGGCCAGTGCCTCAGCACCCTCAGTGGAAGAGAGCAGCTTCCTCAGATCCAACTTCAATCAGCCTCCTGCAGCTGAAAGCCGTCCCCCCCTTGTCCTGTTGCCACAGGCCCTGTGGAACACCCTGTGCCAATCTTTCTTGTGGCACCCTTGCAGTCCTGCAGAGCTGCAGTGAGGCCTCCCCAGGGTCTCCTCTTTCCAGGCTGAGCATCCCCAGCCCCACGTGGAAAGCAGGCAGTGTGATCAGGGGGGAGTCCAGGCTGGAGTCAAATGGCATCAGGAACTGAGAGACGGAAGCTTTAGGCCCAGGATTGCCTCTCAATGTACAAAATTAATAAGAGTGGAGGGCAAGATGGTGGGACACTGCTTCTGCTCTAATTGGTGAATATAGTCTCTGTTTTTTTCTTTTTTTCTCTCATGCCGTTGCAGTTTTGGCTGTTTGAAAGGAAGCTTGGCACAATATCCATTGTCTTCTCCATTTGTGAATCACCGAGCAGAGTCTGGGCAAGCTGATGTTGCAGAGCAAATCCTGCAAATGGACTGGTCATCCTGAGCCTGGAGAATGCAGTTAAACCCAGCCAAAAGTAATTTCTGGAAAGTCAAGCCTGGTGTACATTCTCTTGACTTTGGCTATGCCAACTTCACCTGAGTCTTATGAAAAAGCAAACAAAAGACTCAAACCAAAACAGACAAAACCTAGAAACAAACGAACCCATGCAAACCAATCAAACAAAGAGACTAAAAAAACCCCAAATAAAACCAACGGGAATGAAGAGTTAGTATTAGTTTTGAGTTCATCACAGCAGGTAAATGGCTGCTTTCCACAGGATCACCATAAAAAGCCACAGATAACAGCTGCTCCAAAATACACCCAACAGGAGAACCATCAAAGTGATACATAGCAAGTCTGGGGGCAGCTCCCCATGAAGGTGAGGGATGAGCACACAGTGCTAGAGCTCCAGCCTTCCCCACCCTGCAGGCTGCTCTTTGCTCCTGATGTAAGAGCCTTGCAGGACTGTGGCCCCTCTCGGTGCATTATAAATCATTCCCACAGCTGTCACTTGAGCCACTGGCATGTCCAGAGCGAGATGCAGGCACAATCCTACTGCCCGCTGAGCCTCTCTGGGAGATCCTGAGCATCTTCCTGCCCAGAGCCACAAAAGAGCTCAGGCTCTGCCTGAACTGGGTTTTCAGGGGAGGTTTCCATATCCCTGCGAGATGTGCTCATCCTTCATCAGGCTGTGCCCAGCCTGGATCAGGGCAGGTTGGAGGCCACATGGGATCCCATCCTTTGCCCTGCCATGTGATCCTCCATGCAGTGGGGATAAAAAGCCCAGCACTGGGGAACCCCAGGTGCTGCAGCAGTGATATTTTTGGGAGAAACACGGAGCTGTGCATGGCCAGCTTGAAGTCTGCACTGCTGTGAGCACCAGGCCTGCCATGCTGAGCCCAGGGCCACAACCAGTGCTCACCCGGGCTGGGACATTGAGTCCCAACATGGGATCCCATGGGACAGGGCACGCTGGGATTCGCCCCTGCAGCTCCCCAGTGTGTCCAGAGAGACAGCAAGGAGACAGTGACCTCTGTCAGCGGAACCCTCTGAGTGGGACGACCACTGCTGGGGTGGCTGTGCCAGCTCCCCCATGAACCTCCAGCCCTGGGAACCGGGAGCAAGTGGAAAACACAACTTGGCCAATACTGCCTGTGCCGGAAGCAAATGGAAAGAGAACTGGGGTGTGAAAACCCAAGGTTGTTTATTTACATAAGAACAGCAATGAAAACACAGAACACATTTACTTTTGTAAGAATATTTGTAATAACAACAATTTATAGAAGGTATATACCTAAGAACATATCTAACAACAATATTTGAAATGTATTTACAGAAGACAAAACGAAGCCCTAAAACCTATATGCCAAAAAGAAGAACAAACTCTAAAAACTATGTACAAAAAGGTGCCATTTCAGTCCAGGATCTCCATAAGTCCGGGAAGAAAAGCAGGTGCCATGGTCACTCCAGTCAGGCACAGAGGGCTCTTCCGTGTGTCCCCAGGCTGGCACACTGGGACTCTGCTGCCAGAGCTGAGGCTGGCTGGGTCTGGGGGCTGGGCCCCAGGCACTGCCATGGGGCTTGTGTGGCCCAAAGCAAGAACAGGACAGGCTGGGCATGGCCAGCAGAACCCAAGGCACTGGGTACCACGTGCCTGAGCAGGGACCAGCCAGCCCAATCCCGCCCCAGCCTGGCTGCAGGGAACCCACTGTGCCTGTGGGGACCACATGCCTGTCCTGCTGCTGGCATTGCTCTTCATCCCAGGACCATGGCCTCCTCTTCATCTTCCTCATCAATGTCCATCTCCTGGGTGTACTCTTCCATTTCCACGTCCATCTCCTCATCCTCATCAACCTCCATCTCTTCCTCTCCAGTCTGTTCTCCATCCACCTCCATCTCCTCCTCCGTATCCATTATGGTGCCCACCTCCATCTCTTCCTCTCCTCTCTTTTCTCCCTCCACTTCCATCTTCTCCTCTCTATCAGTCTGTCTGTCCACCTCCATCTTGTCTTCTCTACCTGCAACAGCCTGCAGAGGTAGCAAAACCTCAGAGTGGGGTCCCTGTCCCACCCCATCCCCCCAGAACTCCAGCCCACACCCGGGCAGCTGGGGGGATCCACCTCCATGGAATGGCACCGTACCTTCCTCAGGACAAATGTGAGCATCCTGCAGGGATGGATGACACAATCCAGGCCTTAGGCAGCTTTTGAGACTGATGAGATGAGGTCTCGGGGGCAGGAACAAGAAGGGTGACAGGAGCAGCAGGAGCAGCGTGCAGCGTGTGCTGAGCCCAGGGCCAACGGCTGTGTTGTGCTGCTTGCTGGCTGCTGGCAGTTCCAGATGGGACATGGATTGTGACATGACCACTGAGCAAGAGAGCCTTTGGTTCCATGCTTAGCAACGTTCCCCCAGACCATGGTGCTCAGAGCCCTGTTCCCAAGGATGGAGCATCCACAGCCTGGGCCAGTGCCTCAGCACCCTCAGTGGAAGAGAGCAGCTTCCTCAGATCCAACTTCAATCAGCCTCCTGCAGCTGAAAGCCGTCCCCCCCTTGTCCTGTTGCCACAGGCCCTGTGGAACACCCTGTCCCAATCTTTCTTGTGGCACCCTTGCAGTCCTGCAGAGCTGCAGTGAGGCCTCCCCAGAGTCTCCTCTTTCCAGGCTGAGCATCCCCAGCCCCACGTGGAAAGCAGGCAGTGTGATCAGGGGGAGACCAGGCTGGAGTCAAATGGCATCAGGAACTGAGAGACGGAAGCTTTAGGCCCAGGATTGCCTCTCAATGTACAAAATTAATAAGAGTGGAGGGCAAGATGGTGGGACAGTGCTTCTGCTCTAATTGGTGAATATAGTCTCTGTTTTTTTCTTTTTTTCTCTCATGCCGTTGCAGTTTTGGCTGTTTGAAAGGAAGCTTGGCACAATATCCATTGTCTTCTCCATTTGTGAATCACCGAGCAGAGTCTGGGCAAGCTGATGTTGCAGAGCAAATCCTGCAAATGGACTGGTCATCCTGAGCCTGGAGAATGCAGTTAAACCCAGCCAAAAGTAATTTCTGGAAAGTCAAGCCTGGTGTACATTCTCTTGACTTTGGCTATGCCAACTTCACCTGTGTCTTATGAAAAAGCAAACAAAAGACTCAAACCAAAACAGACAAAACCTAGAAACAAACGAACCCATGCAAACCAATCAAACAAAGAGACTAAAAAAACCCCAAATAAAACCAAAGGGAATGAAGAGTTAGTATTAGTTTTGAGTTCATCACAGCAGGTAAATGGCTGCTTTCCACAGGATCACCATAAAAAGCCACAGATAACAGCTGCTCCAAAATACACCCAACAGGAGAACCATCAAAGTGATACATAGCAAGTCTGGGGGCAGCTCCCCATGAAGGTGAGGGATGAGCACACAGTGCTAGAGCTCCAGCCTTCCCCACCCTGCAGGCTGCTCTTTGCTCCTGATGTAAGAGCCTTGCAGGACTGTGGCCCCTCTCGGTGCATTATAAATCATTCCCACAGCTGTCACTTGAGCCACTGGCATGTCCAGAGCGAGATGCAGGCACAATCCTACTGCCCGCTGAGCCTCTCTGGGAGATCCTGAGCATCTTCCTGCCCAGAGCCACAAAAGAGCTCAGGCTCTGCCTGAACTGGGTTTTCAGGGGAGGTTTCCATATCCCTGCGAGATGTGCTCATCCTTCATCAGGCTGTGCCCAGCCTGGATCAGGGCAGGTTGGAGGCCACATGGGATCCCATCCTTTGCCCTGCCATGTGATCCTCCATGCAGTGGGGATAAAAAGCCCAGCACTGGGGAACCCCAGGTGCTGCAGCAGTGATATTTTTGGGAGAAACACGGAGCTGTGCATGGCCAGCTTGAAGTCTGCACTGCTGTGAGCACCAGGCCTGCCATGCTGAGTCCAGGGCCACAACCAGTGCTCACCCGGGCTGGGACATTGAGTCCCAACATGGGATCCCATGGGACAGGGCATGCTGGGATTCGCCCCTGCAGCTCCCCAGTGTGTCCAGAGAGACAGCAAGGAGACAGTGACCTCTGTCAGCGGAACCCTCTGAGTGGGACGACCACTGCTGGGGTGGCTGTGCCAGCTCCCCCATGAACCTCCAGCCCTGGGAACCGGGAGCAAGTGGAAAACACAACTTGGCCAATACTGCCTGTGCCGGAAGCAAATGGAAAGAGAACTGGGGTGTGAAAACCCAAGGTTGTTTATTTACATAAGAACAGCAATGAAAACACAGAACACATTTACTTTTGTAAGAATATTTGTAATAACAACAATTTATAGAAGGTATATACCTAAGAACATATCTAACAACAATATTTGAAATGTATTTACAGAAGACAAAACGAAGCCCTAAAACCTATATGCCAAAAAGAAGAACAAACTCTAAAAACTATGTACAAAAAGGTGCCATTTCAGTCCAGGATCTCCATAAGTCCGGGAAGAAAAGCAGGTGCCATGGTCACTCCAGTCAGGCACAGAGGGCTCTTCCGTGTGTCCCCAGGCTGGCACACTGGGACTCTGCTGCCAGAGCTGAGGCTGGCTGGGTCTGGGGGCTGGGCCCCAGGCACTGCCATGGGGCTTGTGTGGCCCGCAGCAAGAAAAGGACAGGCTAGGCATGGCCAGCAGAACCCAAGGCACTGGGTACCACGTGCCTGAGCAGGGACCAGCCAGCCCAATCCCGCCCCAGCCTGGCTGCAGGGAACCCACTGTGCCTGTGGGGACCACATGCCTGTCCTGCTGCTGGCATTGCTCTTCATCCCAGGACCATGGCCTCCTCTTCATCTTCCTCATCAATGTCCATCTCCTGGGTGTACTCTTCCATTTCCACGTCCATCTCCTCATCCTCATCAACCTCCATCTCTTCCTCTCCTGTCTGTTCTCCATCCACCTCCATCTCCTCCTCCGTATCCATTATGGTGCCCACCTCCATCTCTTCCTCTCCTCTCTTTTCTCCCTCCACTTCCATCTTCTCCTCTCTATCAGTCTGTCTGTCCACCTCCATCTTGTCTTCTCTACCTGCAACAGCCTGCAGAGGTAGCAAAACCTCAGAGTGGGGTCCCTGTCCCACCCCATCCCCCCAGAACTCCAGCCCACACCCGGGCAGCTGGGGGGATCCACCTCCATGGAATGGCACCGTACCTTCCTCAGGACAAATGTGAGCATCCTGCAGGGATGGATGACACAATCCAGGCCTTAGGCAGCTTTTGAGACTGATGAGATGAGGTCTCGGGGGCAGGAACAAGAAGGGTGACAGGAGCAGCAGGAGCAGCGTGCAGCGTGTGCTGAGCCCAGGGCCAACGGCTGTGTTGTGCTGCTTGCTGGCTGCTGGCAGTTCCAGATGGGACATGGATTGTGACATGACCACTGAGCTAGAGAGCCTTTGGTTCCATGCTTAGCAACGTTCCCCCAGACCATGGTGCTCAGAGCCCTGTTCCCAAGGATGGAGCATCCACAGCCTGGGCCAGTGCCTCAGCACCCTCAGTGGAAGAGAGCAGCTTCCTCAGATCCAACTTCAATCAGCCTCCTGCAGCTGAAAGCCGTCCCCCCCTTGTCCTGTTGCCACAGGCCCTGTGGAACACCCTGTGCCAATCTTTCTTGTGGCACCCTTGCAGTCCTGCAGAGCTGCAGTGAGGCCTCCCCAGGGTCTCCTCTTTCCAGGCTGAGCATCCCCAGCCCCACGTGGAAAGCAGGCAGTGTGATCAGGGGGAGTCCAGGCTGGAGTCAAATGGCATCAGGAACTGAGAGACGGAAGCTTTAGGCCCAGGATTGCCTCTCAATGTACAAAATTAATAAGAGTGGAGGGCAAGATGGTGGGACAGTGCTTCTGCTCTAATTGGTGAATATAGTCTCTGTTTTTTTCTTTTTTTCTCTCATGCCGTTGCAGTTTTGGCTGTTTGAAAGGAAGCTTGGCACAATATCCATTGTCTTCTCCATTTGTGAATCACCGAGCAGAGTCTGGGCAAGCTGATGTTGCAGAGCAAATCCTGCAAATGGACTGGTCATCCTGAGCCTGGAGAATGCAGTTAAACCCAGCCAAAAGTAATTTCTGGAAAGTCAAGCCTGGTGTACATTCTCTTGACTTTGGCTATGCCAACTTCACCTGAGTCTTATGAAAAAGCAAACAAAAGACTCAAACCAAAACAGACAAAACCTAGAAACAAACGAACCCATGCAAACCAATCAAACAAAGAGACTAAAAAAACCCCAAATAAAACCAAAGGGAATGAAGAGTTAGTATTAGTTTTGAGTTCATCACAGCAGGTAAATGGCTGCTTTCCACAGGATCACCATAAAAAGCCACAGATAACAGCTGCTCCAAAATACACCCAACAGGAGAACCATCAAAGTGATACATAGCAAGTCTGGGGGCAGCTCCCCATGAAGGTGAGGGATGAGCACACAGTGCTAGAGCTCCAGCCTTCCCCACCCTGCAGGCTGCTCTTTGCTCCTGATGTAAGAGCCTTGCAGGACTGTGGCCCCTCTCGGTGCATTATAAATCATTCCCACAGCTGTCACTTGAGCCACTGGCATGTCCAGAGCGAGATGCAGGCACAATCCTACTGCCCGCTGAGCCTCTCTGGGAGATCCTGAGCATCTTCCTGCCCAGAGCCACAAAAGAGCTCAGGCTCTGCCTGAACTGGGTTTTCAGGGGAGGTTTCCATATCCCTGCGAGATGTGCTCATCCTTCATCAGGCTGTGCCCAGCCTGGATCAGGGCAGGTTGGAGGCCACATGGGATCCCATCCTTTGCCCTGCCATGTGATCCTCCATGCAGTGGGGATAAAAAGCCCAGCACTGGGGAACCCCAGGTGCTGCAGCAGTGATATTTTTGGGAGAAACACGGAGCTGTGCATGGCCAGCTTGAAGTCTGCACTGCTGCGAGCACCAGGCCTGCCATGCTGAGTCCAGGGCCACAACCAGTGCTCACCCGGGCTGGGACATTGAGTCCCAACATGGGATCCCATGGGACAGGGCACGCTGGGATTCGCCCCTGCAGCTCCCCAGTGTGTCCAGAGAGACAGCAAGGAGACAGTGACCTCTGTCAGCGGAACCCTCTGAGTGGGACGACCACTGCTGGGGTGGCTGTGCCAGCTCCCCCATGAACCTCCAGCCCTGGGAACCGGGAGCAAGTGGAAAACACAACTTGGCCAATACTGCCTGTGCCGGAAGCAAATGGAAAGAGAACTGGGGTGTGAAAACCCAAGGTTGTTTATTTACATAAGAACAGCAATGAAAACACAGAACACATTTACTTTTGTAAGAATATTTGTAATAACAACAATTTATAGAAGGTATATACCTAAGAACATATCTAACAAAAATATTTGAAATGTATTTACAGAAGACAAAACGAAGCCCTAAAACCTATATGCCAAAAAGAAGAACAAACTCTAAAAACTATGTACAAAAAGGTGCCATTTCAGTCCAGGATCTCCATAAGTCCGGGAAGAAAAGCAGGTGCCATGGTCACTCCAGTCAGGCACAGAGGGCTCTTCCGTGTGTCCCCAGGCTGGCACACTGGGACTCTGCTGCCAGAGCTGAGGCTGGCTGGGTCTGGGGGCTGGGCCCCAGGCACTGCCATGGGGCTTGTGTGGCCCAAAGCAAGAACAGGACAGGCTGGGCATGGCCAGCAGAACCCAAGGCACTGGGTACCACGTTCCTGAGCAGGGACCAGCCAGCCCAATCCCGCCCCAGCCTGGCTGCAGGGAACCCACTGTGCCTGTGGGGACCACATGCCTGTCCTGCTGCTGGCATCGCTCTTCATCCCAGGACCATGGCCTCCTCTTCATCTTCCTCATCAATGTCCATCTCCTGGGTGTACTCTTCCATTTCCACGTCCATCTCCTCATCCTCATCAACCTCCATCTCTTCCTCTCCAGTCTGTTCTCCATCCACCTCCATCTCCTCCTCCGTATCCATTATGGTGCCCACCTCCATCTCTTCCTCTCCTCTCTTTTCTCCCTCCACTTCCATCTTCTCCTCTCTATCAGTCTGTCTGTCCACCTCCATCTTGTCTTCTCTACCTGCAACAGCCTGCAGAGGTAGCAAAACCTCAGAGTGGGGTCCCTGTCCCACCCCATCCCCCCAGAACTCCAGCCCACACCCGGGCAGCTGGGGGGATCCACCTCCATGGAATGGCACCGTACCTTCCTCAGGACAAATGTGAGCATCCTGCAGGGATGGATGACACAATCCAGGCCTTAGGCAGCTTTTGAGACTGATGAGATGAGGTCTCGGGGGCAGGAACAAGAAGGGTGACAGGAGCAGCAGGAGCAGCGTGCAGCGTGTGCTGAGCCCAGGGCCAACGGCTGTGTTGTGCTGCTTGCTGGCTGCTGGCAGTTCCAGATGGGACATGGATTGTGACATGACCACTGAGCAAGAGAGCCTTTGGTTCCATGCTTAGCAACGTTCCCCCAGACCATGGTGCTCAGAGCCCTGTTCCCAAGGATGGAGCATCCACAGCCTGGGCCAGTGCCTCAGCACCCTCAGTGGAAGAGAGCAGCTTCCTCAGATCCAACTTCAATCAGCCTCCTGCAGCTGAAAGCCGTCCCCCCCTTGTCCTGTTGCCACAGGCCCTGTGGAACACCCTGTCCCAATCTTTCTTGTGGCACCCTTGCAGTCCTGCAGAGCTGCAGTGAGGCCTCCCCAGAGTCTCCTCTTTCCAGGCTGAGCATCCCCAGCCCCACGTGGAAAGCAGGCAGTGTGATCAGGGGGAGACCAGGCTGGAGTCAAATGGCATCAGGAACTGAGAGACGGAAGCTTTAGGCCCAGGATTGCCTCTCAATGTACAAAATTAATAAGAGTGGAGGGCAAGATGGTGGGACACTGCTTCTGCTCTAATTGGTGAATATAGTCTCTGTTTTTTTCTTTTTTTCTCTCATGCCGTTGCAGTTTTGGCTGTTTGAAAGGAAGCTTGGCACAATATCCATTGTCTTCTCCATTTGTGAATCACCGAGCAGAGTCTGGGCAAGCTGATGTTGCAGAGCAAATCCTGCAAATGGACTGGTCATCCTGAGCCTGGAGAATGCAGTTAAACCCAGCCAAAAGTAATTTCTGGAAAGTCAAGCCTGGTGTACATTCTCTTGACTTTGGCTATGCCAACTTCACCTGAGTCTTATGAAAAAGCAAACAAAAGACTCAAACCAAAACAGACAAAACCTAGAAACAAACGAACCCATGCAAACCAATCAAACAAAGAGACTAAAAAAACCCCAAATAAAACCAAAGGGAATGAAGAGTTAGTATTAGTTTTGAGTTCATCACAGCAGGTAAATGGCTGCTTTCCACAGGATCACCATAAAAAGCCACAGATAACAGCTGCTCCAAAATACACCCAACAGGAGAACCATCAAAGTGATACATAGCAAGTCTGGGGGCAGCTCCCCATGAAGGTGAGGGATGAGCACACAGTGCTACAGCTCCAGCCTTCCCCACCCTGCAGGCTGCTCTTTGCTCCTGATGTAAGAGCCTTGCAGGACTGTGGCCCCTCTCGGTGCATTATAAATCATTCCCACAGCTGTCACTTGAGCCACTGGCATGTCCAGAGCGAGATGCAGGCACAATCCTACTGCCCGCTGAGCCTCTCTGGGAGATCCTGAGCATCTTCCTGCCCAGAGCCACAAAAGAGCTCAGGCTCTGCCTGAACTGGGTTTTCAGGGGAGGTTTCCATATCCCTGCGAGATGTGCTCATCCTTCATCAGGCTGTGCCCAGCCTGGATCAGGGCAGGTTGGAGGCCACATGGGATCCCATCCTTTGCCCTGCCATGTGATCCTCCATGCAGTGGGGATAAAAAGCCCAGCACTGGGGAACCCCAGGTGCTGCAGCAGTGATATTTTTGGGAGAAACACGGAGCTGTGCATGGCCAGCTTGAAGTCTGCACTGCTGTGAGCACCAGGCCTGCCATGCTGAGCCCAGGGCCACAACCAGTGCTCACCCGGGCTGGGACATTGAGTCCCAACATGGGAGCCCATGGGACAGGGCAGGCTGGGATTCGCCCCTGCAGCTCCCCAGTGTGTCCAGAGAGACAGCAAGGAGACAGTGACCTCTGTCAGCGGAACCCTCTGAGTGGGGCGACCACTGCTGGGGTGGCTGTGCCAGCTCCCCCATGAACCTCCAGCCCTGGGAACCGGGAGCAAGTGGAAAACACAACTTGGCCAATACTGCCTGTGCCGGAAGCAAATGGAAAGAGAACTGGGGTGTGAAAACCCAAGGTTGTTTATTTACATAAGAACAGCAATGAAAACACAGAACACATTTACTTTTGTAAGAATATTTGTAATAACAACAATTTATAGAAGGTATATACCTAAGAACATATCTAACAACAATATTTGAAATGTATTTACAGAAGACAAAACGAAGCCCTAAAACCTATATGCCAAAAAGAAGAACAAACTCTAAAAACTATGTACAAAAAGGTGCCATTTCAGTCCAGGATCTCCATAAGTCCGGGAAGAAAAGCAGGTGCCATGGTCACTCCAGTCAGGCACAGAGGGCTCTTCCGTGTGTCCCCAGGCTGGCACACTGGGACTCTGCTGCCAGAGCTGAGGCTGGCTGGGTCTGGGGGCTGGGCCCCAGGCACTGCCATGGGGCTTGTGTGGCCCAAAGCAAGAACAGGACAGGCTGGGCATGGCCAGCAGAACCCAAGGCACTGGGTACCACGTGCCTGAGCAGGGACCAGCCAGCCCAATCCCGCCCCAGCCTGGCTGCAGGGAACCCACTGTGCCTGTGGGGACCACATGCCTGTCCTGCTGCTGGCATCGCTCTTCATCCCAGGACCATGGCCTCCTCTTCATCTTCCTCATCAATGTCCATCTCCTGGGTGTACTCTTCCATTTCCACGTCCATCTCCTCATCCTCATCAACCTCCATCTCTTCCTCTCCAGTCTGTTCTCCATCCACCTCCATCTCCTCCTCCGTATCCATTATGGTGCCCACCTCCATCTCTTCCTCTCCTCTCTTTTCTCCCTCCACTTCCATCTTCTCCTCTCTATCAGTCTGTCTGTCCACCTCCATCTTGTCTTCTCTACCTGCAACAGCCTGCAGAGGTAGCAAAACCTCAGAGTGGGGTCCCTGTCCCACCCCATCCCCCCAGAACTCCAGCCCACACCCGGGCAGCTGGGGGGATCCACCTCCATGGAATGGCACCGTACCTTCCTCAGGACAAATGTGAGCATCCTGCAGGGATGGATGACACAATCCAGGCCTTAGGCAGCTTTTGAGACTGATGAGATGAGGTCTCGGGGGCAGGAACAAGAAGGGTGACAGGAGCAGCAGGAGCAGCGTGCAGCGTGTGCTGAGCCCAGGGCCAACGGCTGTGTTGTGCTGCTTGCTGGCTGCTGGCAGTTCCAGATGGGACATGGATTGTGACATGACCACTGAGCAAGAGAGCCTTTGGTTCCATGCTTAGCAACGTTCCCCCAGACCATGGTGCTCAGAGCCCTGTTCCCAAGGATGGAGCATCCACAGCCTGGGCCAGTGCCTCAGCACCCTCAGTGGAAGAGAGCAGCTTCCTCAGATCCAACTTCAATCAGCCTCCTGCAGCTGAAAGCCGTCCCCCCCTTGTCCTGTTGCCACAGGCCCTGTGGAACACCCTGTCCCAATCTTTCTTGTGGCACCCTTGCAGTCCTGCAGAGCTGCAGTGAGGCCTCCCCAGAGTCTCCTCTTTCCAGGCTGAGCATCCCCAGCCCCACGTGGAAAGCAGGCAGTGTGATCAGGGGGAGACCAGGCTGGAGTCAAATGGCATCAGGAACTGAGAGACGGAAGCTTTAGGCCCAGGATTGCCTCTCAATGTACAAAATTAATAAGAGTGGAGGGCAAGATGGTGGGACACTGCTTCTGCTCTAATTGGTGAATATAGTCTCTGTTTTTTTCTTTTTTTCTCTCATGCCGTTGCAGTTTTGGCTGTTTGAAAGGAAGCTTGGCACAATATCCATTGTCTTCTCCATTTGTGAATCACCGAGCAGAGTCTGGGCAAGCTGATGTTGCAGAGCAAATCCTGCAAATGGACTGGTCATCCTGAGCCTGGAGAATGCAGTTAAACCCAGCCAAAAGTAATTTCTGGAAAGTCAAGCCTGGTGTACATTCTCTTGACTTTGGCTATGCCAACTTCACCTGAGTCTTATGAAAAAGCAAACAAAAGACTCAAACCAAAACAGACAAAACCTAGAAACAAACGAACCCATGCAAACCAATCAAACAAAGAGACTAAAAAAACCCCAAATAAAACCAAAGGGAATGAAGAGTTAGTATTAGTTTTGAGTTCATCACAGCAGGTAAATGGCTGCTTTCCACAGGATCACCATAAAAAGCCACAGATAACAGCTGCTCCAAAATACACCCAACAGGAGAACCATCAAAGTGATACATAGCAAGTCTGGGGGCAGCTCCCCATGAAGGTGAGGGATGAGCACACAGTGCTACAGCTCCAGCCTTCCCCACCCTGCAGGCTGCTCTTTGCTCCTGATGTAAGAGCCTTGCAGGACTGTGGCCCCTCTCGGTGCATTATAAATCATTCCCACAGCTGTCACTTGAGCCACTGGCATGTCCAGAGCGAGATGCAGGCACAATCCTACTGCCCGCTGAGCCTCTCTGGGAGATCCTGAGCATCTTCCTGCCCAGAGCCACAAAAGAGCTCAGGCTCTGCCTGAACTGGGTTTTCAGGGGAGGTTTCCATATCCCTGCGAGATGTGCTCATCCTTCATCAGGCTGTGCCCAGCCTGGATCAGGGCAGGTTGGAGGCCACATGGGATCCCATCCTTTGCCCTGCCATGTGATCCTCCATGCAGTGGGGATAAAAAGCCCAGCACTGGGGAACCCCAGGTGCTGCAGCAGTGATATTTTTGGGAGAAACACGGAGCTGTGCATGGCCAGCTTGAAGTCTGCACTGCTGTGAGCACCAGGCCTGCCATGCTGAGCCCAGGGCCACAACCAGTGCTCACCCGGGCTGGGACATTGAGTCCCAACATGGGATCCCATGGGACAGGGCACGCTGGGATTCGCCCCTGCAGCTCCCCAGTGTGTCCAGAGAGACAGCAAGGAGACAGTCACCTCTGTCAGCGGAACCCTCTGAGTGGGACGACCACTGCTGGGGTGGCTGTGCCAGCTCCCCCATGAACCTCCAGCCCTGGGAACCGGGAGCAAGTGGAAAACACAACTTGGCCAATACTGCCTGTGCCGGAAGCAAATGGAAAGAGAACTGGGGTGTGAAAACCCAAGGTTGTTTATTTACATAAGAACAGCAATGAAAACACAGAACACATTTACTTTTGTAAGAATATTTGTAATAACAACAATTTATAGAAGGTATATACCTAAGAACATATCTAACAACAATATTTGAAATGTATTTACAGAAGACAAAACGAAGCCCTAAAACCTATATGCCAAAAAGAAGAACAAACTCTAAAAACTATGTACAAAAAGGTGCCATTTCAGTCCAGGATCTCCATCAGTCCGGGAAGAAAAGCAGGTGCCATGGTCACTCCAGTCAGGCACAGAGGGCTCTTCCGTGTGTCCCCAGGCTGGCACACTGGGACTCTGCTGCCAGAGCTGAGGCTGGCTGGGTCTGGGGGCTGGGCCCCAGGCACTGCCATGGGGCTTGTGTGGCCCAAAGCAAGAACAGGACAGGCTGGGCATGGCCAGCAGAACCCAAGGCACTGGGTACCACGTGCCTGAGCAGGGACCAGCCAGCCCAATCCCGCCCCAGCCTGGCTGCAGGGAACCCACTGTGCCTGTGGGGACCACATGCCTGTCCTGCTGCTGGCATTGCTCTTCATCCCAGGACCATGGCCTCCTCTTCATCTTCCTCATCAATGTCCATCTCCTGGGTGTACTCTTCCATTTCCACGTCCATCTCCTCATCCTCATCAACCTCCATCTCCTCCTCTCCAGTCTGTTCTCCATCCACCTCCATCTCCTCCTCCGTATCCATTATGGTGCCCACCTCCATCTCTTCCTCTCCTCTCTTTTCTCCCTCCACTTCCATCTTCTCCTCTCTATCAGTCTGTCTGTCCACCTCCATCTTGTCTTCTCTACCTGCAACAGCCTGCAGAGGTAGCAAAACCTCAGAGTGGGGTCCCTGTCCCACCCCATCCCCCCAGAACTCCAGCCCACACCCGGGCAGCTGGGGGGATCCACCTCCATGGAATGGCACCGTACCTTCCTCAGGACAAATGTGAGCATCCTGCAGGGATGGATGACACAATCCAGGCCTTAGGCAGCTTTTGAGACTGATGAGATGAGGTCTCGGGGGCAGGAACAAGAAGGGTGACAGGAGCAGCAGGAGCAGCGTGCAGCGTGTGCTGAGCCCAGGGCCAACGGCTGTGTTGTGCTGCTTGCTGGCTGCTGGCAGTTCCAGATGGGACATGGATTGTGACATGACCACTGAGCTAGAGAGCCTTTGGTTCCATGCTTAGCAACGTTCCCCCAGACCATGGTGCTCAGAGCCCTGTTCCCAAGGATGGAGCATCCACAGCCTGGGCCAGTGCCTCAGCACCCTCAGTGGAAGAGAGCAGCTTCCTCAGATCCAACTTCAATCAGCCTCCTGCAGCTGAAAGCCGTCCCCCCCTTGTCCTGTTGCCACAGGCCCTGTGGAACACCCTGTCCCAATCTTTCTTGTGGCACCCTTGCAGTCCTGCAGAGCTGCAGTGAGGCCTCCCCAGGGTCTCCTCTTTCCAGGCTGAGCATCCCCAGCCCCACGTGGAAAGCAGGCAGTGTGATCAGGGGGAGTCCAGGCTGGAGTCAAATGGCATCAGGAACTGAGAGACGGAAGCTTTAGGCCCAGGATTGCCTCTCAATGTACAAAATTAATAAGAGTGGAGGGCAAGATGGTGGGACACTGCTTCTGCTCTAATTGGTGAATATAGTCTCTGTTTTTTTCTTTTTTTCTCTCATGCCGTTGCAGTTTTGGCTGTTTGAAAGGAAGCTTGGCACAATATCCATTGTCTTCTCCATTTGTGAATCACCGAGCAGAGTCTGGGCAAGCTGATGTTGCAGAGCAAATCCTGCAAATGGACTGGTCATCCTGAGCCTGGAGAATGCAGTTAAACCCAGCCAAAAGTAATTTCTGGAAAGTCAAGCCTGGTGTACATTCTCTTGACTTTGGCTATGCCAACTTCACCTGTGTCTTATGAAAAAGCAAACAAAAGACTCAAACCAAAACAGACAAAACCTAGAAACAAACGAACCCATGCAAACCAATCAAACAAAGAGACTAAAAAAACCCCAAATAAAACCAACGGGAATGAAGAGTTAGTATTAGTTTTGAGTTCATCACAGCAGGTAAATGGCTGCTTTCCACAGGATCACCATAAAAAGCCACAGATAACAGCTGCTCCAAAATACACCCAACAGGAGAACCATCAAAGTGATACATAGCAAGTCTGGGGGCAGCTCCCCATGAAGGTGAGGGATGAGCACACAGTGCTAGAGCTCCAGCCTTCCCCACCCTGCAGGCTGCTCTTTGCTCCTGATGTAAGAGCCTTGCAGGACTGTGGCCCCTCTCGGTGCATTATAAATCATTCCCACAGCTGTCACTTGAGCCACTGGCATGTCCAGAGCGAGATGCAGGCACAATCCTACTGCCCGCTGAGCCTCTCTGGGAGATCCTGAGCATCTTCCTGCCCAGAGCCACAAAAGAGCTCAGGCTCTGCCTGAACTGGGTTTTCAGGGGAGGTTTCCATATCCCTGCGAGATGTGCTCATCCTTCATCAGGCTGTGCCCAGCCTGGATCAGGGCAGGTTGGAGGCCACATGGGATCCCATCCTTTGCCCTGCCATGTGATCCTCCATGCAGTGGGGATAAAAAGCCCAGCACTGGGGAACCCCAGGTGCTGCAGCAGTGATATTTTTGGGAGAAACACGGAGCTGTGCATGGCCAGCTTGAAGTCTGCACTGCTGTGAGCACCAGGCCTGCCATGCTGAGCCCAGGGCCACAACCAGTGCTCACCCGGGCTGGGACATTGAGTCCCAACATGGGATCCCATGGGACAGGGCACGCTGGGATTCGCCCCTGCAGCTCCCCAGTGTGTCCAGAGAGACAGCAAGGAGACAGTGACCTCTGTCAGCGGAACCCTCTGAGTGGGACGACCACTGCTGGGGTGGCTGTGCCAGCTCCCCCATGAACCTCCAGCCCTGGGAACCGGGAGCAAGTGGAAAACACAACTTGGCCAATACTGCCTGTGCCGGAAGCAAATGGAAAGAGAACTGGGGTGTGAAAACCCAAGGTTGTTTATTTACATAAGAACAGCAATGAAAACACAGAACACATTTACTTTTGTAAGAATATTTGTAATAACAACAATTTATAGAAGGTATATACCTAAGAACATATCTAACAACAATATTTGAAATGTATTTACAGAAGACAAAACGAAGCCCTAAAACCTATATGCCAAAAAGAAGAACAAACTCTAAAAACTATGTACAAAAAGGTGCCATTTCAGTCCAGGATCTCCATAAGTCCGGGAAGAAAAGCAGGTGCCATGGTCACTCCAGTCAGGCACAGAGGGCTCTTCCGTGTGTCCCCAGGCTGGCACACTGGGACTCTGCTGCCAGAGCTGAGGCTGGCTGGGTCTGGGGGCTGGGCCCCAGGCACTGCCATGGGGCTTGTGTGGCCCAAAGCAAGAACAGGACAGGCTGGGCATGGCCAGCAGAACCCAAGGCACTGGGTACCACGTGCCTGAGCAGGGACCAGCCAGCCCAATCCCGCCCCAGCCTGGCTGCAGGGAACCCACTGTGCCTGTGGGGACCACATGCCTGTCGTGCTGCTGGCATTGCTCTTCATCCCAGGACCATGGCCTCCTCTTCATCTTCCTCATCAATGTCCATCTCCTGGGTGTACTCTTCCATTTCCACGTCCATCTCCTCATCCTCATCAACCTCCATCTCTTCCTCTCCAGTCTGTTCTCCATCCACCTCCATCTCCTCCTCCGTATCCATTATGGTGCCCACCTCCATCTCTTCCTCTCCTCTCTTTTCTCCCTCCACTTCCATCTTCTCCTCTCTATCAGTCTGTCTGTCCACCTCCATCTTGTCTTCTCTACCTGCAACAGCCTGCAGAGGTAGCAAAACCTCAGAGTGGGGTCCCTGTCCCACCCCATCCCCCCAGAACTCCAGCCCACACCCGGGCAGCTGGGGGGATCCACCTCCATGGAATGGCACCGTACCTTCCTCAGGACAAATGTGAGCATCCTGCAGGGATGGATGACACAATCCAGGCCTTAGGCAGCTTTTGAGACTGATGAGATGAGGTCTCGGGGGCAGGAACAAGAAGGGTGACAGGAGCAGCAGGAGCAGCGTGCAGCGTGTGCTGAGCCCAGGGCCAACGGCTGTGTTGTGCTGCTTGCTGGCTGCTGGCAGTTCCAGATGGGACATGGATTGTGACATGACCACTGAGCAAGAGAGCCTTTGGTTCCATGCTTAGCAACGTTCCCCCAGACCATGGTGCTCAGAGCCCTGTTCCCAAGGATGGAGCATCCACAGCCTGGGCCAGTGCCTCAGCACCCTCAGTGGAAGAGAGCAGCTTCCTCAGATCCAACTTCAATCAGCCTCCTGCAGCTGAAAGCCGTCCCCCCCTTGTCCTGTTGCCACAGGCCCTGTGGAACACCCTGTCCCAATCTTTCTTGTGGCACCCTTGCAGTCCTGCAGAGCTGCAGTGAGGCCTCCCCAGAGTCTCCTCTTTCCAGGTTGAGCATCCCCAGCCCCACGTGGAAAGCAGGCAGTGTGATCAGGGGGAGACCAGGCTGGAGTCAAATGGCATCAGGAACTGAGAGACGGAAGCTTTAGGCCCAGGATTGCCTCTCAATGTACAAAATTAATAAGAGTGGAGGGCAAGATGGTGGGACAGTGCTTCTGCTCTAATTGGTGAATATAGTCTCTGTTTTTTTCTTTTTTTCTCTCATGCCGTTGCAGTTTTGGCTGTTTGAAAGGAAGCTTGGCACAATATCCATTGTCTTCTCCATTTGTGAATCACCGAGCAGAGTCTGGGCAAGCTGATGTTGCAGAGCAAATCCTGCAAATGGACTGGTCATCCTGAGCCTGGAGAATGCAGTTAAACCCAGCCAAAAGTAATTTCTGGAAAGTCAAGCCTGGTGTACATTCTCTTGACTTTGGCTATGCCAACTTCACCTGTGTCTTATGAAAAAGCAAACAAAAGACTCAAACCAAAACAGACAAAACCTAGAAACAAACAAACCCATGCAAACCAATCAAACAAAGAGACTAAAAAAACCCCAAATAAAACCAAAGGGAATGAAGAGTTAGTATTAGTTTTGAGTTCATCACAGCAGGTAAATGGCTGCTTTCCACAGGATCACCATAAAAAGCCACAGATAACAGCTGCTCCAAAATACACCCAACAGGAGAACCATCAAAGTGATACATAGCAAGTCTGGGGGCAGCTCCCCATGAAGGTGAGGGATGAGCACACAGTGCTAGAGCTCCAGCCTTCCCCACCCTGCAGGCTGCTCTTTGCTCCTGATGTAAGAGCCTTGCAGGACTGTGGCCCCTCTCGGTGCATTATAAATCATTCCCACAGCTGTCACTTGAGCCACTGGCATGTCCAGAGCGAGATGCAGGCACAATCCTACTGCCCGCTGAGCCTCTCTGGGAGATCCTGAGCATCTTCCTGCCCAGAGCCACAAAAGAGCTCAGGCTCTGCCTGAACTGGGTTTTCAGGGGAGGTTTCCATATCCCTGCGAGATGTGCTCATCCTTCATCAGGCTGTGCCCAGCCTGGATCAGGGCAGGTTGGAGGCCACATGGGATCCCATCCTTTGCCCTGCCATGTGATCCTCCATGCAGTGGGGATAAAAAGCCCAGCACTGGGGAACCCCAGGTGCTGCAGCAGTGATATTTTTGGGAGAAACACGGAGCTGTGCATGGCCAGCTTGAAGTCTGCACTGCTGTGAGCACCAGGCCTGCCATGCTGAGTCCAGGGCCACAACCAGTGCTCACCCGGGCTGGGACATTGAGTCCCAACATGGGATCCCATGGGACAGGGCATGCTGGGATTCGCCCCTGCAGCTCCCCAGTGTGTCCAGAGAGACAGCAAGGAGACAGTGACCTCTGTCAGCGGAACCCTCTGAGTGGGACGACCACTGCTGGGGTGGCTGTGCCAGCTCCCCCATGAACCTCCAGCCCTGGGAACCGGGAGCAAGTGGAAAACACAACTTGGCCAATACTGCCTGTGCCGGAAGCAAATGGAAAGAGAACTGGGGTGTGAAAACCCAAGGTTGTTTATTTACATAAGAACAGCAATGAAAACACAGAACACATTTACTTTTGTAAGAATATTTGTAATAACAACAATTTATAGAAGGTATATACCTAAGAACATATCTAACAACAATATTTGAAATGTATTTACAGAAGACAAAACGAAGCCCTAAAACCTATATGCCAAAAAGAAGAACAAACTCTAAAAACTATGTACAAAAAGGTGCCATTTCAGTCCAGGATCTCCATAAGTCCGGGAAGAAAAGCAGGTGCCATGGTCACTCCAGTCAGGCACAGAGGGCTCTTCCGTGTGTCCCCAGGCTGGCACACTGGGACTCTGCTGCCAGAGCTGAGGCTGGCTGGGTCTGGGGGCTGGGCCCCAGGCACTGCCATGGGGCTTGTGTGGCCCAAAGCAAGAACAGGACAGGCTGGGCATGGCCAGCAGAACCCAAGGCACTGGGTACCACGTGCCTGAGCAGGGACCAGCCAGCCCAATCCCGCCCCAGCCTGGCTGCAGGGAACCCACTGTGCCTGTGGGGACCACATGCCTGTCCTGCTGCTGGCATTGCTCTTCATCCCAGGACCATGGCCTCCTCTTCATCTTCCTCATCAATGTCCATCTCCTGGGTGTACTCTTCCATTTCCACGTCCATCTCCTCATCCTCATCAACCTCCATCTCTTCCTCTCCTGTCTGTTCTCCATCCACCTCCATCTCCTCCTCCGTATCCATTATGGTGCCCACCTCCATCTCTTCCTCTCCTCTCTTTTCTCCCTCCACTTCCATCTTCTCCTCTCTATCAGTCTGTCTGTCCACCTCCATCTTGTCTTCTCTACCTGCAACAGCCTGCAGAGGTAGCAAAACCTCAGAGTGGGGTCCCTGTCCCACCCCATCCCCCCAGAACTCCAGCCCACACCCGGGCAGCTGGGGGGATCCACCTCCATGGAATGGCACCGTACCTTCCTCAGGACAAATGTGAGCATCCTGCAGGGATGGATGACACAATCCAGGCCTTAGGCAGCTTTTGAGACTGATGAGATGAGGTCTCGGGGGCAGGAACAAGAAGGGTGACAGGAGCAGCAGGAGCAGCGTGCAGCGTGTGCTGAGCCCAGGGCCAACGGCTGTGTTGTGCTGCTTGCTGGCTGCTGGCAGTTCCAGATGGGACATGGATTGTGACATGACCACTGAGCTAGAGAGCCTTTGGTTCCATGCTTAGCAACGTTCCCCCAGACCATGGTGCTCAGAGCCCTGTTCCCAAGGATGGAGCATCCACAGCCTGGGCCAGTGCCTCAGCACCCTCAGTGGAAGAGAGCAGCTTCCTCAGATCCAACTTCAATCAGCCTCCTGCAGCTGAAAGCCGTCCCCCCCTTGTCCTGTTGCCACAGGCCCTGTGGAACACCCTGTGCCAATCTTTCTTGTGGCACCCTTGCAGTCCTGCAGAGCTGCAGTGAGGCCTCCCCAGGGTCTCCTCTTTCCAGGCTGAGCATCCCCAGCCCCACGTGGAAAGCAGGCAGTGTGATCAGGGGGAGTCCAGGCTGGAGTCAAATGGCATCAGGAACTGAGAGACGGAAGCTTTAGGCCCAGGATTGCCTCTCAATGTACAAAATTAATAAGAGTGGAGGGCAAGATGGTGGGACAGTGCTTCTGCTCTAATTGGTGAATATAGTCTCTGTTTTTTTCTTTTTTTCTCTCATGCCGTTGCAGTTTTGGCTGTTTGAAAGGAAGCTTGGCACAATATCCATTGTCTTCTCCATTTGTGAATCACCGAGCAGAGTCTGGGCAAGCTGATGTTGCAGAGCAAATCCTGCAAATGGACTGGTCATCCTGAGCCTGGAGAATGCAGTTAAACCCAGCCAAAAGTAATTTCTGGAAAGTCAAGCCTGGTGTACATTCTCTTGACTTTGGCTATGCCAACTTCACCTGAGTCTTATGAAAAAGCAAACAAAAGACTCAAACCAAAACAGACAAAACCTAGAAACAAACGAACCCATGCAAACCAATCAAACAAAGAGACTAAAAAAACCCCAAATAAAACCAAAGGGAATGAAGAGTTAGTATTAGTTTTGAGTTCATCACAGCAGGTAAATGGCTGCTTTCCACAGGATCACCATAAAAAGCCACAGATAACAGCTGCTCCAAAATACACCCAACAGGAGAACCATCAAAGTGATACATAGCAAGTCTGGGGGCAGCTCCCCATGAAGGTGAGGGATGAGCACACAGTGCTAGAGCTCCAGCCTTCCCCACCCTGCAGGCTGCTCTTTGCTCCTGATGTAAGAGCCTTGCAGGACTGTGGCCCCTCTCGGTGCATTATAAATCATTCCCACAGCTGTCACTTGAGCCACTGGCATGTCCAGAGCGAGATGCAGGCACAATCCTACTGCCCGCTGAGCCTCTCTGGGAGATCCTGAGCATCTTCCTGCCCAGAGCCACAAAAGAGCTCAGGCTCTGCCTGAACTGGGTTTTCAGGGGAGGTTTCCATATCCCTGCGAGATGTGCTCATCCTTCATCAGGCTGTGCCCAGCCTGGATCAGGGCAGGTTGGAGGCCACATGGGATCCCATCCTTTGCCCTGCCATGTGATCCTCCATGCAGTGGGGATAAAAAGCCCAGCACTGGGGAACCCCAGGTGCTGCAGCAGTGATATTTTTGGGAGAAACACGGAGCTGTGCATGGCCAGCTTGAAGTCTGCACTGCTGTGAGCACCAGGCCTGCCATGCTGAGCCCAGGGCCACAACCAGTGCTCACCCGGGCTGGGACATTGAGTCCCAACATGGGATCCCATGGGACAGGGCACGCTGGGATTCGCCCCTGCAGCTCCCCAGTGTGTCCAGAGAGACAGCAAGGAGACAGTGACCTCTGTCAGCGGAACCCTCTGAGTGGGACGACCACTGCTGGGGTGGCTGTGCCAGCTCCCCCATGAACCTCCAGCCCTGGGAACCGGGAGCAAGTGGAAAACACAACTTGGCCAATACTGCCTGTGCCGGAAGCAAATGGAAAGAGAACTGGGGTGTGAAAACCCAAGGTTGTTTATTTACATAAGAACAGCAATGAAAACACAGAACACATTTACTTTTGTAAGAATATTTGTAATAACAACAATTTATAGAAGGTATATACCTAAGAACATATCTAACAAAAATATTTGAAATGTATTTACAGAAGACAAAACGAAGCCCTAAAACCTATATGCCAAAAAGAAGAACAAACTCTAAAAACTATGTACAAAAAGGTGCCATTTCAGTCCAGGATCTCCATAAGTCCGGGAAGAAAAGCAGGTGCCATGGTCACTCCAGTCAGGCACAGAGGGCTCTTCCGTGTGTCCCCAGGCTGGCACACTGGGACTCTGCTGCCAGAGCTGAGGCTGGCTGGGTCTGGGGGCTGGGCCCCAGGCACTGCCATGGGGCTTGTGTGGCCCAAAGCAAGAACAGGACAGGCTGGGCATGGCCAGCAGAACCCAAGGCACTGGGTACCACGTGCCTGAGCAGGGACCAGCCAGCCCAATCCCGCCCCAGCCTGGCTGCAGGGAACCCACTGTGCCTGTGGGGACCACATGCCTGTCCTGCTGCTGGCATCGCTCTTCATCCCAGGACCATGGCCTCCTCTTCATCTTCCTCATCAATGTCCATCTCCTGGGTGTACTCTTCCATTTCCACGTCCATCTCCTCATCCTCATCAACCTCCATCTCTTCCTCTCCAGTCTGTTCTCCATCCACCTCCATCTCCTCCTCCGTATCCATTATGGTGCCCACCTCCATCTCTTCCTCTCCTCTCTTTTCTCCCTCCACTTCCATCTTCTCCTCTCTATCAGTCTGTCTGTCCACCTCCATCTTGTCTTCTCTACCTGCAACAGCCTGCAGAGGTAGCAAAACCTCAGAGTGGGGTCCCTGTCCCACCCCATCCCCCCAGAACTCCAGCCCACACCCGGGCAGCTGGGGGGATCCACCTCCATGGAATGGCACCGTACCTTCCTCAGGACAAATGTGAGCATCCTGCAGGGATGGATGACACAATCCAGGCCTTAGGCAGCTTTTGAGACTGATGAGATGAGGTCTCGGGGGCAGGAACAAGAAGGGTGACAGGAGCAGCAGGAGCAGCGTGCAGCGTGTGCTGAGCCCAGGGCCAACGGCTGTGTTGTGCTGCTTGCTGGCTGCTGGCAGTTCCAGATGGGACATGGATTGTGACATGACCACTGAGCAAGAGAGCCTTTGGTTCCATGCTTAGCAACGTTCCCCCAGACCATGGTGCTCAGAGCCCTGTTCCCAAGGATGGAGCATCCACAGCCTGGGCCAGTGCCTCAGCACCCTCAGTGGAAGAGAGCAGCTTCCTCAGATCCAACTTCAATCAGCCTCCTGCAGCTGAAAGCCGTCCCCCCCTTGTCCTGTTGCCACAGGCCCTGTGGAACACCCTGTCCCAATCTTTCTTGTGGCACCCTTGCAGTCCTGCAGAGCTGCAGTGAGGCCTCCCCAGAGTCTCCTCTTTCCAGGCTGAGCATCCCCAGCCCCACGTGGAAAGCAGGCAGTGTGATCAGGGGGAGACCAGGCTGGAGTCAAATGGCATCAGGAACTGAGAGACGGAAGCTTTAGGCCCAGGATTGCCTCTCAATGTACAAAATTAATAAGAGTGGAGGGCAAGATGGTGGGACACTGCTTCTGCTCTAATTGGTGAATATAGTCTCTGTTTTTTTCTTTTTTTCTCTCATGCCGTTGCAGTTTTGGCTGTTTGAAAGGAAGCTTGGCACAATATCCATTGTCTTCTCCATTTGTGAATCACCGAGCAGAGTCTGGGCAAGCTGATGTTGCAGAGCAAATCCTGCAAATGGACTGGTCATCCTGAGCCTGGAGAATGCAGTTAAACCCAGCCAAAAGTAATTTCTGGAAAGTCAAGCCTGGTGTACATTCTCTTGACTTTGGCTATGCCAACTTCACCTGAGTCTTATGAAAAAGCAAACAAAAGACTCAAACCAAAACAGACAAAACCTAGAAACAAACGAACCCATGCAAACCAATCAAACAAAGAGACTAAAAAAACCCCAAATAAAACCAAAGGGAATGAAGAGTTAGTATTAGTTTTGAGTTCATCACAGCAGGTAAATGGCTGCTTTCCACAGGATCACCATAAAAAGCCACAGATAACAGCTGCTCCAAAATACACCCAACAGGAGAACCATCAAAGTGATACATAGCAAGTCTGGGGGCAGCTCCCCATGAAGGTGAGGGATGAGCACACAGTGCTACAGCTCCAGCCTTCCCCACCCTGCAGGCTGCTCTTTGCTCCTGATGTAAGAGCCTTGCAGGACTGTGGCCCCTCTCGGTGCATTATAAATCATTCCCACAGCTGTCACTTGAGCCACTGGCATGTCCAGAGCGAGATGCAGGCACAATCCTACTGCCCGCTGAGCCTCTCTGGGAGATCCTGAGCATCTTCCTGCCCAGAGCCACAAAAGAGCTCAGGCTCTGCCTGAACTGGGTTTTCAGGGGAGGTTTCCATATCCCTGCGAGATGTGCTCATCCTTCATCAGGCTGTGCCCAGCCTGGATCAGGGCAGGTTGGAGGCCACATGGGATCCCATCCTTTGCCCTGCCATGTGATCCTCCATGCAGTGGGGATAAAAAGCCCAGCACTGGGGAACCCCAGGTGCTGCAGCAGTGATATTTTTGGGAGAAACACGGAGCTGTGCATGGCCAGCTTGAAGTCTGCACTGCTGTGAGCACCAGGCCTGCCATGCTGAGCCCAGGGCCACAACCAGTGCTCACCCGGGCTGGGACATTGAGTCCCAACATGGGAGCCCATGGGACAGGGCAGGCTGGGATTCGCCCCTGCAGCTCCCCAGTGTGTCCAGAGAGACAGCAAGGAGACAGTGACCTCTGTCAGCGGAACCCTCTGAGTGGGGCGACCACTGCTGGGGTGGCTGTGCCAGCTCCCCCATGAACCTCCAGCCCTGGGAACCGGGAGCAAGTGGAAAACACAACTTGGCCAATACTGCCTGTGCCGGAAGCAAATGGAAAGAGAACTGGGGTGTGAAAACCCAAGGTTGTTTATTTACATAAGAACAGCAATGAAAACACAGAACACATTTACTTTTGTAAGAATATTTGTAATAACAACAATTTATAGAAGGTATATACCTAAGAACATATCTAACAAAAATATTTGAAATGTATTTACAGAAGACAAAACGAAGCCCTAAAACCTATATGCCAAAAAGAAGAACAAACTCTAAAAACTATGTACAAAAAGGTGCCATTTCAGTCCAGGATCTCCATAAGTCCGGGAAGAAAAGCAGGTGCCATGGTCACTCCAGTCAGGCACAGAGGGCTCTTCCGTGTGTCCCCAGGCTGGCACACTGGGACTCTGCTGCCAGAGCTGAGGCTGGCTGGGTCTGGGGGCTGGGCCCCAGGCACTGCCATGGGGCTTGTGTGGCCCAAAGCAAGAACAGGACAGGCTGGGCATGGCCAGCAGAACCCAAGGCACTGGGTACCACGTGCCTGAGCAGGGACCAGCCAGCCCAATCCCGCCCCAGCCTGGCTGCAGGGAACCCACTGTGCCTGTGGGGACCACATGCCTGTCCTGCTGCTGGCATTGCTCTTCATCCCAGGACCATGGCCTCCTCTTCATCTTCCTCATCAATGTCCATCTCCTGGGTGTACTCTTCCATTTCCACGTCCATCTCCTCATCCTCATCAACCTCCATCTCTTCCTCTCCAGTCTGTTCTCCATCCACCTCCATCTCCTCCTCCGTATCCATTATGGTGCCCACCTCCATCTCTTCCTCTCCTCTCTTTTCTCCCTCCACTTCCATCTTCTCCTCTCTATCAGTCTGTCTGTCCACCTCCATCTTGTCTTCTCTACCTGCAACAGCCTGCAGAGGTAGCAAAACCTCAGAGTGGGGTCCCTGTCCCACCCCATCCCCCCAGAACTCCAGCCCACACCCGGGCAGCTGGGGGGATCCACCTCCATGGAATGGCACCGTACCTTCTTCAGGACAAATGTGAGCATCCTGCAGGGATGGATGACACAATCCAGGCCTTAGGCAGCTTTTGAGACTGATGAGATGAGGTCTCGGGGGCAGGAACAAGAAGGGTGACAGGAGCAGCAGGAGCAGCGTGCAGCGTGTGCTGAGCCCAGGGCCAGCGGTCGTGTTGTGCTGCTTGCTGGCTGCTGGCAGTTCCAGATGGGACATGGATTGTGACATGACCACTGAGCTAGAGAGCCTTTGGTTCCATGCTTAGCAACGTTCCCCCAGACCATGGTGCTCAGAGCCCTGTTCCCAAGGATGGAGCATCCACAGCCTGGGCCAGTGCCTCAGCACCCTCAGTGGAAGAGAGCAGCTTCCTCAGATCCAACTTCAATCAGCCTCCTGCAGCTGAAAGCCGTCCCCCCCCTTGTCCTGTTGCCACAGGCCCTGTGGAACACCCTGTCCCAATCTTTCTTGTGGCACCCTTGCAGTCCTGCAGAGCTGCAGTGAGGCCTCCCCAGAGTCTCCTCTTTCCAGGCTGAGCATCCCCAGCCCCACGTGGAAAGCAGGCAGTGTGATCAGGGGGAGTCCAGGCTGGAGTCAAATGGCATCAGGAACTGAGAGACGGAAGCTTTAGGCCCAGGATTGCCTCTCAATGTACAAAATTAATAAGAGTGGAGGGCAAGATGGTGGGACACTGCTTCTGCTCTAATTGGTGAATATAGTCTCTGTTTTTTTCTTTTTTTCTCTCATGCCGTTGCAGTTTTGGCTGTTTGAAAGGAAGCTTGGCACAATATCCATTGTCTTCTCCATTTGTGAATCACCGAGCAGAGTCTGGGCAAGCTGATGTTGCAGAGCAAATCCTGCAAATGGACTGGTCATCCTGAGCCTGGAGAATGCAGTTAAACCCAGCCAAAAGTAATTTCTGGATAGTCAAGCCTGGTGTACATTCTCTTGACTTTGGCTATGCCAACTTCACCTGAGTCTTATGAAAAAGCAAACAAAAGACTCAAACCAAAACAGACAAAACCTAGAAACAAACGAACCCATGCAAACCAATCAAACAAAGAGACTAAAAAAACCCCAAATAAAACCAAAGGGAATGAAGAGTTAGTATTAGTTTTGAGTTCATCACAGCAGGTAAATGGCTGCTTTCCACAGGATCACCATAAAAAGCCACAGATAACAGCTGCTCCAAAATACACCCAACAGGAGAACCATCAAAGTGATACATAGCAACTCTGGGGGCAGCTCCCCATGAAGGTGAGGGATGAGCACACAGTGCTACAGCTCCAGCCTTCCCCACCCTGCAGGCTGCTCTTTGCTCCTGATGTAAGAGCCTTGCAGGACTGTGGCCCCTCTCGGTGCATTATAAATCATTCCCACAGCTGTCACTTGAGCCACTGGCATGTCCAGAGCGAGATGCAGGCACAATCCTACTGCCCGCTGAGCCTCTCTGGGAGATCCTGAGCATCTTCCTGCCCAGAGCCACAAAAGAGCTCAGGCTCTGCCTGAACTGGGTTTTCAGGGGAGGTTTCCATATCCCTGCGAGATGTGCTCATCCTTCATCAGGCTGTGCCCAGCCTGGATCAGGGCAGGTTGGAGGCCACATGGGATCCCATCCTTTGCCCTTCCATGTGATCCTCCATGCAGTGGGGATAAAAAGCCCAGCACTGGGGAACCCCAGGTGCTGCAGCAGTGATATTTTTGGGAGAAACACGGAGCTGTGCATGGCCAGCTTGAAGTCTGCACTGCTGTGAGCACCAGGCCTGCCATGCTGAGCCCAGGGCCACAACCAGTGCTCACCCGGGCTGGGACATTGAGTCCCAACATGGGATCCCATGGGACAGGGCAGGCTGGGATTCGCCCCTGCAGCTCCCCAGTGTGTCCAGAGAGACAGCAAGGAGACAGTGACCTCTGTCAGCGGAACCCTCTGAGTGGGGCGACCACTGCTGGGGTGGCTGTGCCAGCTCCCCCATGAACCTCCAGCCCTGGGAACCGGGAGCAAGTGGAAAACACAACTTGGCCAATACTGCCTGTGCCGGAAGCAAATGGAAAGAGAACTGGGGTGTGAAAACCCAAGGTTGTTTATTTACGTAAGAACAGCAATGAAAACACAGAACACATTTACTTTTGTAAGAATATTTGTAATAACAACAATTTATAGAAGGTATATACCTAAGAACATATCTAACAACAATATTTGAAATGTATTTACAGAAGACAAAACGAAGCCCTAAAACCTATATGCCAAAAAGAAGAACAAACTCTAAAAATTATGTACAAAAAGGTGCCATTTCAGTCCAGGATCTCCATAAGTCCAGGAAGAAAAGCAGGTGCCATGGTCACTCCAGTCAGGCACAGAGGGCTCTTCCGTGTGTCCCCAGGCTGGCACACTGGGACTCTGCTGCCAGAGCTGAGGCTGGCTGGGTCTGGGGGCTGGGCCCCAGGCACTGCCATGGGGCTTGTGTGGCCCAAAGCAAGAACAGGACAGGCTGGGCATGGCCAGCAGAACCCAAGGCACTGGGTACCACGTTCCTGAGCAGGGACCAGCCAGCCCAATCCCGCCCCAGCCTGGCTGCAGGGAACCCACTGTGCCTGTGGGGACCACATGCCTGTCCTGATGCTGGCATCGCTCTTCATCCCAGGACCATGGCCTCCTCTTCATCTTCCTCATCAATGTCCATCTCCTGGGTGTACTCTTCCATTTCCACGTCCATCTCCTCATCCTCATCAACCTCCATCTCTTCCTCTCCAGTCTGTTCTCCATCCACCTCCATCTCCTCCTCCGTATCCATTATGGTGCCCACCTCCATCTCTTCCTCTCCTCTCTTTTCTCCCTCCACTTCCATCTTCTCCTCTCTATCAGTCTGTCTGTCCACCTCCATCTTGTCTTCTCTACCTGCAACAGCCTGCAGAGGTAGCAAAACCTCAGAGTGGGGTCCCTGTCCCACCCCATCCCCCCAGAACTCCAGCCCACACCCGGGCAGCTGGGGGGATCCACCTCCATGGAATGGCACCGTACCTTCCTCAGGACAAATGTGAGCATCCTGCAGGGATGGATGACACAATCCAGGCCTTAGGCAGCTTTTGAGACTGATGAGATGAGGTCTCGGGGGCAGGAACAAGAAGGGTGACAGGAGCAGCAGGAGCAGCGTGCAGCGTGTGCTGAGCGCAGGGCCAACGGCTGTGTTGTGCTGCTTGCTGGCTGCTGGCAGTTCCAGATGGGACATGGATTGTGACATGACCACTGAGCAAGAGAGCCTTTGGTTCCATGCTTAGCAACGTTTCCCCAGACCATGGTGCTCAGAGCCCTGTTCCCAAGGATGGAGCATCCACAGCCTGGGCCAGTGCCTCAGCACCCTCAGTGGAAGAGAGCAGCTTCCTCAGATCCATCTTCAATCAGCCTCCTGCAGCTGAAAGCCATCCCCCCCTTGTCCTGTTGCCACAGGCCCTGTGGAACACCCTGTCCCAATCTTTCTTGTGGCACCCTTGCAGTCCTGCAGAGCTGCAGTGAGGCCTCCCCAGGGTCTCCTCTTTCCAGGCTGAGCATCCCCAGCCCCACGTGGAAAGCAGGCAGTGTGATCAGGGGGAGTCCAGGCTGGAGTCAAATGGCATCAGGAACTGAGAGACGGAAGCTTTAGGCCCAGGATTGCCTCTCAATGTACAAAATTAATAAGAGTGGAGGGCAAGATGGTGGGACACTGCTTCTGCTCTAATTGGTGAATATAGTCTCTGTTTTTTTCTTTTTTTCTCTCATGCCGTTGCAGTTTTGGCTGTTTGAAAGGAAGCTTGGCACAATATCCATTGTCTTCTCCATTTGTGAATCACCGAGCAGAGTCTGGGCAAGCTGATGTTGCAGAGCAAATCCTGCAAATGGACTGGTCATCCTGAGCCTGGAGAATGCAGTTAAACCCAGCCAAAAGTAATTTCTGGAAAGTCAAGCCTGGTGTACATTCTCTTGACTTTGGCTATGCCAACTTCACCTGAGTCTTATGAAAAAGCAAACAAAAGACTCAAACCAAAACAGACAAAACCTAGAAACAAACGAACCCATGCAAACCAATCAAACAAAGAGACTAAAAAAACCCCAAATAAAACCAAAGGGAATGAAGAGTTAGTATTAGTTTTGAGTTCATCACAGCAGGTAAATGGCTGCTTTCCACAGGATCACCATAAAAAGCCACAGATAACAGCTGCTCCAAAATACACCCAACAGGAGAACCATCAAAGTGATACATAGCAAGTCTGGGGGCAGCTCCCCATGAAGGTGAGGGATGAGCACACAGTGCTAGAGCTCCAGCCTTCCCCACCCTGCAGGCTGCTCTTTGCTCCTGATGTAAGAGCCTTGCAGGACTGTGGCCCCTCTCGGTGCATTATAAATCATTCCCACAGCTGTCACTTGAGCCACTGGCATGTCCAGAGCGAGATGCAGGCACAATCCTACTGCCCGCTGAGCCTCTCTGGGAGATCCTGAGCATCTTCCTGCCCAGAGCCACAAAAGAGCTCAGGCTCTGCCTGAACTGGGTTTTCAGGGGAGGTTTCCATATCCCTGCGAGATGTGCTCATCCTTCATCAGGCTGTGCCCAGCCTGGATCAGGGCAGGTTGGAGGCCACATGGGATCCCATCCTTTGCCCTGCCATGTGATGCTCCATGCAGTGGGGATAAAAAGCCCAGCACTGGGGAACCCCATGTGCTGCAGCAGTGATATTTTTGGGAGAAACACGGAGCTGTGCATGGCCAGCTTGAAGTCTGCACTGCTGTGAGCACCAGGCCTGCCATGCTGAGCCCAGGGCCACAACCAGTGCTCACCCGGGCTGGGACATTGAGTCCCAACATGGGATCCCATGGGACAGGGCACGCTGGGATTCGCCCCTGCAGCTCCCCAGTGTGTCCAGAGAGACAGCAAGGAGACAGTGACCTCTGTCAGCGGAACCCTCTGAGTGGGACGACCACTGCTGGGGTGGCTGTGCCAGCTCCCCCATGAACCTCCAGCCCTGGGAACCGGGAGCAAGTGGAAAACACAACTTGGCCAATACTGCCTGTGCCGGAAGCAAATGGAAAGAGAACTGGGGTGTGAAAACCCAAGGTTGTTTATTTACATAAGAACAGCAATGAAAACACAGAACACATTTGCTTTTGTAAGAATATTTGTAATAACAACAATTTATAGAATGTATATACCTAAGAACATATCTAACAACAATATTTGAAATGTATTTACAGAAGACAAAACCAAGCCCTAAAACCTATATGGCAAAAACAAGAACAAACTCTAAAAACTATGTACAAAAGGGTGCCATTTCAGTCCAGGATCTCCATCAGTCCGGGAAGAAAAGCAGGTGCCATGGTCACTCCAGTCAGGCACAGAGGGCTCTTCCGTGTGTCCCCAGGCTGGCACACTGGGACTCTGCTGCCAGAGCTGAGGCTGGCTGGGTCTGGGGGCTGGGCCCCAGGCACTGCCATGGGGCTTGTGTGGCCCAAAGCAAGAACAGGACAGGCTGGGCATGGCCAGCAGAACCCAAGGCACTGGGTACCACGTGCCTGAGCAGGGACCAGCCAGCCCAATCCCGCCCCAGCCTGGCTGCAGGGAACCCACTGTGCCTGTGGGGACCACATGCCTGTCCTGCTGCTGGCATCGCTCTTCATCCCAGGACCATGGCCTCCTCTTCATCTTCCTCATCAATGTCCATCTCCTCGGTGTACTCTTCCATTTCCACGTCCATCTCCTCATCCTCATCAACCTCCATCTCCTCCTCTCCAGTCTGTTCTCCATCCACCACAATCTCCTCCTCCGTATCCATTATGGTGCCCACCTCCATCTCTTCCTCTCCTCTCTTTTCTCCCTCCACTTCCATCTTCTCCTCTCTATCAGTCTGTCTGTCCACCTCCATCTTGTCTTCTCTTCCTGCAACAGCCTGCAGAGGTAGCAAAATCTCAGAGTGGGGTCCCTGTCCCACCCCATCCCCCCAGAACTCCAGCCCACACCCGGGCAGCTGGGGGGATTCACCTCCATGGAATGGCACCGTACCTTCCTCAGGACAAATGTGAGCATCCTGCAGGGATGGATGACACAATCCAGGCCTTAGGCAGCTTTTGAGACTGATGAGATGAGGTCTCGGGGGCAGGAACAAGAAGGGTGACAGGAGCAGCAGGAGCAGCGTGCAGCGTGTGCTGAGCCCAGGGCCAACGGCTGTGTTGTGCTGCTTGCTGGCTGCTGGCAGTTCCAGATGGGACATGGATTGTGACATGACCACTGAGCAAGAGAGCCTTTGGTTCCATGCTTAGCAACGTTCCCCCAGACCATGGTGCTCAGAGCCCTGTTCCCAAGGATGGAGCATCCACAGCCTGGGCCAGTGCCTCAGCACCCTCAGTGGAAGAGAGCAGCTTCCTCAGATCCAACTTCAATCAGCCTCCTGCAGCTGAAAGCCGTCCCCCCCTTGTCCTGTTGCCACAGGCCCTGTGGAACACCCTGTCCCAATCTTTCTTGTGGCACCCTTGCAGTCCTGCAGAGCTGCAGTGAGGCCTCCCCAGAGTCTCCTCTTTCCAGGCTGAGCATCCCCAGCCCCACGTGGAAAGCAGGCAGTGTGATCAGGGGGAGACCAGGCTGGAGTCAAATGGCATCAGGAACTGAGAGACGGAAGCTTTAGGCCCAGGATTGCCTCTCAATGTACAAAATTAATAAGAGTGGAGGGCAAGATGGTGGGACACTGCTTCTGCTCTAATTGGTGAATATAGTCTCTGTTTTTTTCTTTTTTTCTCTCATGCCGTTGCAGTTTTGGCTGTTTGAAAGGAAGCTTGGCACAATATCCATTGTCTTCTCCATTTGTGAATCACCGAGCAGAGTCTGGGCAAGCTGATGTTGCAGAGCAAATCCTGCAAATGGACTGGTCATCCTGAGCCTGGAGAATGCAGTTAAACCCAGCCAAAAGTAATTTCTGGAAAGTCAAGCCTGGTGTACATTCTCTTGACTTTGGCTATGCCAACTTCACCTGAGTCTTATGAAAAAGCAAACAAAAGACTCAAACCAAAACAGACAAAACCTAGAAACAAACGAACCCATGCAAACCAATCAAACAAAGAGACTAAAAAAACCCCAAATAAAACCAAAGGGAATGAAGAGTTAGTATTAGTTTTGAGTTCATCACAGCAGGTAAATGGCTGCTTTCCACAGGATCACCATAAAAAGCCACAGATAACAGCTGCTCCAAAATACACCCAACAGGAGAACCATCAAAGTGATACATAGCAAGTCTGGGGGCAGCTCCCCATGAAGGTGAGGGATGAGCACACAGTGCTACAGCTCCAGCCTTCCCCACCCTGCAGGCTGCTCTTTGCTCCTGATGTAAGAGCCTTGCAGGACTGTGGCCCCTCTCGGTGCATTATAAATCATTCCCACAGCTGTCACTTGAGCCACTGGCATGTCCAGAGCGAGATGCAGGCACAATCCTACTGCCCGCTGAGCCTCTCTGGGAGATCCTGAGCATCTTCCTGCCCAGAGCCACAAAAGAGCTCAGGCTCTGCCTGAACTGGGTGTTCAGGGGAGGTTTCCATATCCCTGCGAGATGTGCTCATCCTTCATCAGGCTGTGCCCAGCCTGGATCAGGGCAGGTTGGAGGCCACATGGGATCCCATCCTTTGCCCTGCCATGTGATCCTCCATGCAGTGGGGATAAAAAGCCCAGCACTGGGGAACCCCAGGTGCTGCAGCAGTGATATTTTTGGGAGAAACACGGAGCTGTGCATGGCCAGCTTGAAGTCTGCACTGCTGTGAGCACCAGGCCTGCCATGCTGAGCCCAGGGCCACAACCAGTGCTCACCCGGGCTGGGACATTGAGTCCCAACATGGGATCCCATGGGACAGGGCAGGCTGGGATTCGCCCCTGCAGCTCCCCAGTGTGTCCAGAGAGACAGCAAGGAGACAGTGACCTCTGTCAGCGGAACCCTCTGAGTGGGACGACCACTGCTGGGGTGGCTGTGCCAGCTCCCCCATGAACCTCCAGCCCTGGGAACCGGGAGCAAGTGGAAAACACAACTTGGCCAATACTGCCTGTGCCGGAAGCAAATGGAAAGAGAACTGGGGTGTGAAAACCCAAGGTTGTTTATTTACATAAGAACAGCAATGAAAACACAGAACACATTTACTTTTGTAAGAATATTTGTAATAACAACAATTTATAGAATGTATATACCTAAGAACATATCTAACAACAATATTTGAAATGTATTTACAGAAGACAAAACGAAGCCCTAAAACCTATATGCCAAAAAGAAGAACAAACTCTAAAAACTATGTACAAAAGGGTGCCATTTCAGTCCAGGATCTCCATCAGTCCGGGAAGAAAAGCAGGTGCCATGGTCACTCCAGTCAGGCACAGAGGGCTCTTCCGTGTGTCCCCAGGCTGGCACACTGGGACTCTGCTGCCAGAGCTGAGGCTGGCTGGGTCTGGGGGCTGGGCCCCAGGCACTGCCATGGGGCTTGTGTGGCCCAAAGCAAGAACAGGACAGGCTGGGCATGGCCAGCAGAACCCAAGGCACTGGGTACCACGTGCCTGAGCAGGGACCAGCCAGCCCAATCTCGCCCCAGCCTGGCTGCAGGGAACCCACTGTGCCTGTGGGGACCACATGCCTGTCGTGCTGCTGGCATTGCTCTTCATCCCAGGACCATGGCCTCCTCTTCATCTTCCTCATCAATGTCCATCTCCTGGGTGTACTCTTCCATTTCCACGTCCATCTCCTCATCCTCATCAACCTCCATCTCCTCCTCTCCAGTCTGTTCTCCATCCACCACCATCTCCTCCTCCGTATCCATTATGGTGCCCACCTCCATCTCTTCCTCTCCTCTCTTTTCTCCGTCCACTTCCATCTTCTCCTCTCTATCAGTCTGTCTGTCCACCTCCATCTTGTCTTCTCTACCTGCAACAGCCTGCAGAGGTAGCAAAACCTCAGAGTGGGGTCCCTGTCCCACCCCATCCCCCCAGAACTCCAGCCCACACCCGGGCAGCTGGGGGGATCCACCTCCATGGAATGGCACCGTACCTTCCTCAGGACAAATGTGAGCATCCTGCAGGGATGGATGACACAATCCAGGCCTTAGGCAGCTTTTGAGACTGATGAGATGAGGTCTCGGGGGCAGGAACAAGAAGGGTGACAGGAGCAGCAGGAGCAGCGTGCAGCGTGTGCTGAGCCCAGGGCCAACGGCTGTGTTGTGCTGCTTGCTGGCTGCTGGCAGTTCCAGATGGGACATGGATTGTGACATGACCACTGAGCAAGAGAGCCTTTGGTTCCATGCTTAGCAACGTTCCCCCAGACCATGGTGCTCAGAGCCCTGTTCCCAAGGATGGAGCATCCACAGCCTGGGCCAGTGCCTCAGCACCCTCAGTGGAAGAGAGCAGCTTCCTCAGATCCAACTTCAATCAGCCTCCTGCAGCTGAAAGCCGTCCCCCCCTTGTCCTGTTGCCACAGGCCCTGTGGAACACCCTGTCCCAATCTTTCTTGTGGCACCCTTGCAGTCCTGCAGAGCTGCAGTGAGGCCTCCCCAGAGTCTCCTCTTTCCAGGCTGAGCATCCCCAGCCCCACGTGGAAAGCAGGCAGTGTGATCAGGGGGAGACCAGGCTGGAGTCAAATGGCATCAGGAACTGAGAGACGGAAGCTTTAGGCCCAGGATTGCCTCTCAATGTACAAAATTAATAAGAGTGGAGGGCAAGATGGTGGGACACTGCTTCTGCTCTAATTGGTGAATATAGTCTCTGTTTTTTTCTTTTTTTCTCTCATGCCGTTGCAGTTTTGGCTGTTTGAAAGGAAGCTTGGCACAATATCCATTGTCTTCTCCATTTGTGAATCACCGAGCAGAGTCTGGGCAAGCTGATGTTGCAGAGCAAATCCTGCAAATGGACTGGTCATCCTGAGCCTGGAGAATGCAGTTAAACCCAGCCAAAAGTAATTTCTGGAAAGTCAAGCCTGGTGTACATTCTCTTGACTTTGGCTATGCCAACTTCACCTGAGTCTTATGAAAAAGCAAACAAAAGACTCAAACCAAAACAGACAAAACCTAGAAACAAACGAACCCATGCAAACCAATCAAACAAAGAGACTAAAAAAACCCCAAATAAAACCAAAGGGAATGAAGAGTTAGTATTAGTTTTGAGTTCATCACAGCAGGTAAATGGCTGCTTTCCACAGGATCACCATAAAAAGCCACAGATAACAGCTGCTCCAAAATACACCCAACAGGAGAACCATCAAAGTGATACATAGCAAGTCTGGGGGCAGCTCCCCATGAAGGTGAGGGATGAGCACACAGTGCTACAGCTCCAGCCTTCCCCACCCTGCAGGCTGCTCTTTGCTCCTGATGTAAGAGCCTTGCAGGACTGTGGCCCCTCTCGGTGCATTATAAATCATTCCCACAGCTGTCACTTGAGCCACTGGCATGTCCAGAGCGAGATGCAGGCACAATCCTACTGCCCGCTGAGCCTCTCTGGGAGATCCTGAGCATCTTCCTGCCCAGAGCCACAAAAGAGCTCAGGCTCTGCCTGAACTGGGTTTTCAGGGGAGGTTTCCATATCCCTGCGAGATGTGCTCATCCTTCATCAGGCTGTGCCCAGCCTGGATCAGGGCAGGTTGGAGGCCACATGGGATCCCATCCTTTGCCCTGCCATGTGATCCTCCATGCAGTGGGGATAAATAAAAAGCCCAGCACTGGGGAACCCCAGGTGCTGCAGCAGTGATATTTTTGGGAGAAACACGGAGCTGTGCATGGCCAGCTTGAAGTCTGCACTGCTGTGAGCACCAGGCCTGCCATGCTGAGCCCAGGGCCACAACCAGTGCTCACCCGGGCTGGGACATTGAGTCCCAACATGGGATCCCATGGGACAGGGCAGGCTGGGATTCGCCCCTGCAGCTCCCCAGTGTGTCCAGAGAGACAGCAAGGAGACAGTGACCTCTGTCAGCGGAACCCTCTGAGTGGGACGACCACTGCTGGGGTGGCTGTGCCAGCTCCCCCATGAACCTCCAGCCCTGGGAACCGGGAGCAAGTGGAAAACACAACTTGGCCAATACTGCCTGTGCCGGAAGCAAATGGAAAGAGAACTGGGGTGTGAAAACCCAAGGTTGTTTATTTACATAAGAACAGCAATGAAAACACAGAACACATTTACTTTTGTAAGAATATTTGTAATAACAACAATTTATAGAAGGTATATACCTAAGAACATATCTAACAACAATATTTGAAATGTATTTACAGAAGACAAAACGAAGCCCTAAAACCTATATGCCAAAAAGAAGAACAAACTCTAAAAACTATGTACAAAAAGGTGCCATTTCAGTCCAGGATCTCCATAAGTCCGGGAAGAAAAGCAGGTGCCATGGTCACTCCAGTCAGGCACAGAGGGCTCTTCCGTGTGTCCCCAGGCTGGCACACTGGGACTCTGCTGCCAGAGCTGAGGCTGGCTGGGTCTGGGGGCTGGGCCCCAGGCACTGCCATGGGGCTTGTGTGGCCCAAAGCAAGAACAGGACAGGCTGGGCATGGCCAGCAGAACCCAAGGCACTGGGTACCACGTGCCTGAGCAGGGACCAGCCAGCCCAATCCCGCCCCAGCCTGGCTGCAGGGAACCCACTGTGCCTGTGGGGACCACATGCCTGTCCTGCTGCTGGCATTGCTCTTCATCCCAGGACCATGGCCTCCTCTTCATCTTCCTCATCAATGTCCATCTCCTGGGTGTACTCTTCCATTTCCACGTCCATCTCCTCATCCTCATCAACCTCCATCTCTTCCTCTCCAGTCTGTTCTCCATCCACCTCCATCTCCTCCTCCGTATCCATTATGGTGCCCACCTCCATCTCTTCCTCTCCTCTCTTTTCTCCCTCCACTTCCATCTTCTCCTCTCTATCAGTCTGTCTGTCCACCTCCATCTTGTCTTCTCTACCTCCAACAGCCTGCAGAGGTAGCAAAACCTCAGAGTGGGGTCCCTGTCCCACCCCATCCCCCCAGAACTCCAGCCCACACCCGGGCAGCTGGGGGGATCCACCTCCATGGAATGGCACCGTACCTTCTTCAGGACAAATGTGAGCATCCTGCAGGGATGGATGACACAATCCAGGCCTTAGGCAGCTTTTGAGACTGATGAGATGAGGTCTCGGGGGCAGGAACAAGAAGGGTGACAGGAGCAGCAGGAGCAGCGTGCAGCGTGTGCTGAGCCCAGGGCCAACGGCTGTGTTGTGCTGCTTGCTGGCTGCTGGCAGTTCCAGATGGGACATGGATTGTGACATGACCACTGAGCTAGAGAGCCTTTGGTTCCATGCTTAGCAACGTTCCCCCAGACCATGGTGCTCAGAGCCCTGTTCCCAAGGATGGAGCATCCACAGCCTGGGCCAGTGCCTCAGCACCCTCAGTGGAAGAGAGCAGCTTCCTCAGATCCAACTTCAATCAGCCTCCTGCAGCTGAAAGCCGTCCCCCCCCTTGTCCTGTTGCCACAGGCCCTGTGGAACACCCTGTCCCAATCTTTCTTGTGGCACCCTTGCAGTCCTGCAGAGCTGCAGTGAGGCCTCCCCAGAGTCTCCTCTTTCCAGGCTGAGCATCCCCAGCCCCACGTGGAAAGCAGGCAGTGTGATCAGGGGGAGTCCAGGCTGGAGTCAAATGGCATCAGGAACTGAGAGACGGAAGCTTTAGGCCCAGGATTGCCTCTCAATGTACAAAATTAATAAGAGTGGAGGGCAAGATGGTGGGACACTGCTTCTGCTCTAATTGGTGAATATAGTCTCTGTTTTTTTCTTTTTTTCTCTCATGCCGTTGCAGTTTTGGCTGTTTGAAAGGAAGCTTGGCACAATATCCATTGTCTTCTCCATTTGTGAATCACCGAGCAGAGTCTGGGCAAGCTGATGTTGCAGAGCAAATCCTGCAAATGGACTGGTCATCCTGAGCCTGGAGAATGCAGTTAAACCCAGCCAAAAGTAATTTCTGGATAGTCAAGCCTGGTGTACATTCTCTTGACTTTGGCTATGCCAACTTCACCTGAGTCTTATGAAAAAGCAAACAAAAGACTCAAACCAAAACAGACAAAACCTAGAAACAAACGAACCCATGCAAACCAATCAAACAAAGAGACTAAAAAAACCCCAAATAAAACCAAAGGGAATGAAGAGTTAGTATTAGTTTTGAGTTCATCACAGCAGGTAAATGGCTGCTTTCCACAGGATCACCATAAAAAGCCACAGATAACAGCTGCTCCAAAATACACCCAACAGGAGAACCATCAAAGTGATACATAGCAAGTCTGGGGGCAGCTCCCCATGAAGGTGAGGGATGAGCACACAGTGCTACAGCTCCAGCCTTCCCCACCCTGCAGGCTGCTCTTTGCTCCTGATGTAAGAGCCTTGCAGGACTGTGGCCCCTCTCGGTGCATTATAAATCATTCCCACAGCTGTCACTTGAGCCACTGGCATGTCCAGAGCGAGATGCAGGCACAATCCTACTGCCCGCTGAGCCTCTCTGGGAGATCCTGAGCATCTTCCTGCCCAGAGCCACAAAAGAGCTCAGGCTCTGCCTGAACTGGGTTTTCAGGGGAGGTTTCCATATCCCTGCGAGATGTGCTCATCCTTCATCAGGCTGTGCCCAGCCTGGATCAGGGCAGGTTGGAGGCCACATGGGATCCCATCCTTTGCCCTGCCATGTGATCCTCCATGCAGTGGGGATAAAAAGCCCAGCACTGGGGAACCCCAGGTGCTGCAGCAGTGATATTTTTGGGAGAAACACGGAGCTGTGCATGGCCAGCTTGAAGTCTGCACTGCTGTGAGCACCAGGCCTGCCATGCTGAGCCCAGGGCCACAACCAGTGCTCACCCGGGCTGGGACATTGAGTCCCAACATGGGATCCCATGGGACAGGGCACGCTGGGATTCGCCCCTGCAGCTCCCCAGTGTGTCCAGAGAGACAGCAAGGAGACAGTGACCTCTGTCAGCGGAACCCTCTGAGTGGGACGACCACTGCTGGGGTGGCTGTGCCAGCTCCCCCATGAACCTCCAGCCCTGGGAACCGGGAGCAAGTGGAAAACACAACTTGGCCAATACTGCCTGTGCCGGAAGCAAATGGAAAGAGAACTGGGGTGTGAAAACCCAAGGTTGTTTATTTACATAAGAACAGCAATGAAAACACAGAACACATTTACTTTTGTAAGAATATTTGTAATAACAACAATTTATAGAAGGTATATACCTAAGAACATATCTAACAACAATATTTGAAATGTATTTACAGAAGACAAAACGAAGCCCTAAAACCTATATGCCAAAAAGAAGAACAAACTCTAAAAACTATGTACAAAAAGGTGCCATTTCAGTCCAGGATCTCCATAAGTCCGGGAAGAAAAGCAGGTGCCATGGTCACTCCAGTCAGGCACAGAGGGCTCTTCCGTGTGTCCCCAGGCTGGCACACTGGGACTCTGCTGCCAGAGCTGAGGCTGGCTGGGTCTGGGGGCTGGGCCCCAGGCACTGCCATGGGGCTTGTGTGGCCCAAAGCAAGCACAGGACAGGCTGGGCATGGCCAGCAGAACCCAAGGCAGTGGGTACCACGTGCCTGAGCAGGGACCACCCAGCCCAATCCCGCCCCAGCCTGGCTGCGGGGAACCCACTGTGCCTGTGGGGACCACATGCCTGTCGTGCTGCTGGCATCGCTCTTCATCCCAGGACCATGGCCTCCTCTTCATCTTCCTCATCAATGTCCATCTCCTGGGTGTACTCTTCCATTTCCACGTCCATCTCCTCATCCTCATCAACCTCCATCTCTTCCTCTCCAGTCTGTTCTCCATCCACCTCCATCTCCTCCTCCGTATCCATTATGGTGCCCACCTCCATCTCTTCCTCTCCTCTCTTTTCTCCCTCCACTTCCATCTTCTCCTCTCTATCAGTCTGTCTGTCCACCTCCATCTTGTCTTCTCTACCTGCAACAGCCTGCAGAGGTAGCAAAACCTCAGAGTGGGGTCCCTGTCCCACCCCATCCCCCCAGAACTCCAGCCCACACCCGGGCAGCTGGGGGGATCCACCTCCATGGAATGGCACCGTACCTTCCTCAGGACAAATGTGAGCATCCTGCAGGGATGGATGACACAATCCAGGCCTTAGGCAGCTTTTGAGACTGATGAGATGAGGTCTCGGGGGCAGGAACAAGAAGGGTGACAGGAGCAGCAGGAGCAGCGTGCAGCGTGTGCTGAGCGCAGGGCCAACGGCTGTGTTGTGCTGCTTGCTGGCTGCTGGCAGTTCCAGATGGGACATGGATTGTGACATGACCACTGAGCAAGAGAGCCTTTGGTTCCATGCTTAGCAACGTTTCCCCAGACCATGGTGCTCAGAGCCCTGTTCCCAAGGATGGAGCATCCACAGCCTGGGCCAGTGCCTCAGCACCCTCAGTGGAAGAGAGCAGCTTCCTCAGATCCATCTTCAATCAGCCTCCTGCAGCTGAAAGCCATCCCCCCCTTGTCCTGTTGCCACAGGCCCTGTGGAACACCCTGTCCCAATCTTTCTTGTGGCACCCTTGCAGTCCTGCAGAGCTGCAGTGAGGCCTCCCCAGGGTCTCCTCTTTCCAGGCTGAGCATCCCCAGCCCCACGTGGAAAGCAGGCAGTGTGATCAGGGGGAGTCCAGGCTGGAGTCAAATGGCATCAGGAACTGAGAGACGGAAGCTTTAGGCCCAGGATTGCCTCTCAATGTACAAAATTAATAAGAGTGGAGGGCAAGATGGTGGGACACTGCTTCTGCTCTAATTGGTGAATATAGTCTCTGTTTTTTTCTTTTTTTCTCTCATGCCGTTGCAGTTTTGGCTGTTTGAAAGGAAGCTTGGCACAATATCCATTGTCTTCTCCATTTGTGAATCACCGAGCAGAGTCTGGGCAAGCTGATGTTGCAGAGCAAATCCTGCAAATGGACTGGTCATCCTGAGCCTGGAGAATGCAGTTAAACCCAGCCAAAAGTAATTTCTGGAAAGTCAAGCCTGGTGTACATTCTCTTGACTTTGGCTATGCCAACTTCACCTGAGTCTTATGAAAAAGCAAACAAAAGACTCAAACCAAAACAGACAAAACCTAGAAACAAACGAACCCATGCAAACCAATCAAACAAAGAGACTAAAAAAACCCCAAATAAAACCAAAGGGAATGAAGAGTTAGTATTAGTTTTGAATTCATCACAGCAGGTAAATGGCTGCTTTCCACAGGATCACCATAAAAAGCCACAGATAACAGCTGCTCCAAAATACACCCAACAGGAGAACCATCAAAGTGATACATAGCAAGTCTGGGGGCAGCTCCCCATGAAGGTGAGGGATGAGCACACAGTGCTAGAGCTCCAGCCTTCCCCACCCTGCAGGCTGCTCTTTGCTCCTGATGTAAGAGCCTTGCAGGACTGTGGCCCCTCTCGGTGCATTATAAATCATTCCCACAGCTGTCACTTGAGCCACTGGCATGTCCAGAGCGAGATGCAGGCACAATCCTACTGCCCGCTGAGCCTCTCTGGGAGATCCTGAGCATCTTCCTGCCCAGAGCCACAAAAGAGCTCAGGCTCTGCCTGAACTGGGTTTTCAGGGGAGGTTTCCATATCCCTGCGAGATGTGCTCATCCTTCATCAGGCTGTGCCCAGCCTGGATCAGGGCAGGTTGGAGGCCACATGGGATCCCATCCTTTGCCCTGCCATGTGATGCTCCATGCAGTGGGGATAAAAAGCCCAGCACTGGGGAATCCCATGTGCTGCAGCAGTGATATTTTTGGGAGAAACACGGAGCTGTGCATGGCCAGCTTGAAGTCTGCACTGCTGTGAGCACCAGGCCTGCCATGCTGAGCCCAGGGCCACAACCAGTGCTCACCCGGGCTGGGACATTGAGTCCCAACATGGGATCCCATGGGACAGGGCACGCTGGGATTCGCCCCTGCAGCTCCCCAGTGTGTCCAGAGAGACAGCAAGGAGACAGTGACCTCTGTCAGCGGAACCCTCTGAGTGGGACGACCACTGCTGGGGTGGCTGTGCCAGCTCCCCCATGAACCTCCAGCCCTGGGAACCGGGAGCAAGTGGAAAACACAACTTGGCCAATACTGCCTGTGCCGGAAGCAAATGGAAAGAGAACTGGGGTGTGAAAACCCAAGGTTGTTTATTTACATAAGAACAGCAATGAAAACACAGAACACATTTGCTTTTGTAAGAATATTTGTAATAACAACAATTTATAGAATGTATATACCTAAGAACATATCTAACAACAATATTTGAAATGTATTTACAGAAGACAAAACGAAGCCCTAAAACCTATATGCCAAAAAGAAGAACAAACTCTAAAAACTATGTACAAAAGGGTGCCATTTCAGTCCAGGATCTCCATCAGTCCGGGAAGAAAAGCAGGTGCCATGGTCACTCCAGTCAGGCACAGAGGGCTCTTCCGTGTGTCCCCAGGCTGGCACACTGGGACTCTGCTGCCAGAGCTGAGGCTGGCTGGGTCTGGGGGCTGGGCCCCAGGCACTGCCATGGGGCTTGTGTGGCCCAAAGCAAGAACAGGACAGGCTGGGCATGGCCAGCAGAACCCAAGGCACTGGGTACCACGTGCCTGAGCAGGGACCAGCCAGCCCAATCCCGCCCCAGCCTGGCTGCAGGGAACCCACTGTGCCTGTGGGGACCACATGCCTGTCCTGCTGCTGGCATCGCTCTTCATCCCAGGACCATGGCCTCCTCTTCATCTTCCTCATCAATGTCCATCTCCTCGGTGTACTCTTCCATTTCCACGTCCATCTCCTCATCCTCATCAACCTCCATCTCCTCCTCTCCAGTCTGTTCTCCATCCACCACCATCTCCTCCTCCGTATCCATTATGGTGCCCACCTCCATCTCTTCCTCTCCTCTCTTTTCTCCCTCCACTTCCATCTTCTCCTCTCTATCAGTCTGTCTGTCCACCTCCATCTTGTCTTCTCTTCCTGCAACAGCCTGCAGAGGTAGCAAAACCTCAGAGTGGGGTCCCTGTCCCACCCCATCCCCCCAGAACTCCAGCCCACACCCGGGCAGCTGGGGGGATTCACCTCCATGGAATGGCACCGTACCTTCCTCAGGACAAATGTGAGCATCCTGCAGGGATGGATGACACAATCCAGGCCTTAGGCAGCTTTTGAGACTGATGAGATGAGGTCTCGGGGGCAGGAACAAGAAGGGTGACAGGAGCAGCAGGAGCAGCGTGCAGCGTGTGCTGAGCCCAGGGCCAACGGCTGTGTTGTGCTGCTTGCTGGCTGCTGGCAGTTCCAGATGGGACATGGATTGTGACATGACCACTGAGCTAGAGAGCCTTTGGTTCCATGCTTAGCAACGTTCCCCCAGACCATGGTGCTCAGAGCCCTGTTCCCAAGGATGGAGCATCCACAGCCTGGGCCAGTGCCTCAGCACCCTCAGTGGAAGAGAGCAGCTTCCTCAGATCCAACTTCAATCAGCCTCCTGCAGCTGAAAGCCGTCCCCCCCTTGTCCTGTTGCCACAGGCCCTGTGGAACACCCTGTCCCAATCTTTCTTGTGGCACCCTTGCAGTCCTGCAGAGCTGCAGTGAGGCCTCCCCAGGGTCTCCTCTTTCCAGGCTGAGCATCCCCAGCCCCACGTGGAAAGCAGGCAGTGTGATCAGGGGGAGTCCAGGCTGGAGTCAAATGGCATCAGGAACTGAGAGACGGAAGCTTTAGGCCCAGGATTGCCTCTCAATGTACAAAATTAATAAGAGTGGAGGGCAAGATGGTGGGACACTGCTTCTGCTCTAATTGGTGAATATAGTCTCTGTTTTTTTCTTTTTTTCTCTCATGCCATTGCAGTTTTGGCTGTTTGAAAGGAAGCTTGGCACAATATCCATTGTCTTCTCCATTTGTGAATCACCGAGCAGAGTCTGGGCAAGCTGATGTTGCAGAGCAAATCCTGCAAATGGACTGGTCATCCTGAGCGTGGAGAATGCAGTTAAACCCAGCCAAAAGTAATTTCTGGAAAGTCAAGCCTGGTGTACATTCTCTTGACTTTGGCTATGCCAACTTCACCTGAGTCTTATGAAAAAGCAAACAAAAGACTCAAACCAAAACAGACAAAACCTAGAAACAAACCAACCCATGCAAACCAATCAAACAAAGAGACTAAAAAAACCCCAAATAAAACCAAAGGGAATGAAGAGTTAGTATTAGTTTTGAGTTCATCACAGCAGGTAAATGGCTGCTTTCCACAGGATCACCATAAAAAGCCACAGATAACAGCTGCTCCAAAATACACCCAACAGGAGAACCATCAAAGTGATACATAGCAAGTCTGGGGGCAGCTCCCCATTAAGGTGAGGGATGAGCACAGAGTGCTACAGCTCCAGCCTTCCCCACCCTGCAGGCTGCTCTTTGCTCCTGATGTAAGAGCCTTGCAGGACTGTGGCCCCTCTCGGGGCATTATAAATCATTCCCACAGCTGTCACTTGAGCCACTGGCATGTCCAGAGCGAGATGCAGGCACAATCCTACTGCCCGCTGAGCCTCTCTGGGAGATCCTGAGCATCTTCCTGCCCAGAGCCACAAAAGAGCTCAGGCTCTGCCTGAACTGGGTGTTCAGGGGAGGTTTCCATATCCCTGCGAGATGTGCTCATCCTTCATCAGGCTGTGCCCAGCCTGGATCAGGGCAGGTTGGAGGCCACATGGGATCCCATCCTTTGCCCTGCCATGTGATCCTCCATGCAGTGGGGATAAAAAGCCCAGCACTGGGGAACCCCAGGTGCTGCAGCAGTGATATTTTTGGGAGAAACACGGAGCTGTGCATGGCCAGCTTGAAGTCTGCACTGCTGTGAGCACCAGGCCTGCCATGCTGAGCCCAGGGCCACAACCAGTGCTCACCCGGGCTGGGACATTGAGTCCCAACATGGGATCCCATGGGACAGGGCAGGCTGGGATTCGCCCCTGCAGCTCCCCAGTGTGTCCAGAGAGACAGCAAGGAGACAGTGACCTCTGTCAGCGGAACCCTCTGAGTGGGACGACCACTGCTGGGGTGGCTGTGCCAGCTCCCCCATGAACCTCCAGCCCTGGGAACCGGGAGGAAGTGGAAAACACAACTTGGCCAATACTGCCTGTGCCGGAAGCAAATGGAAAGAGAACTGGGGTGTGAAAACCCAAGGTTGTTTATTTACATAAGAACAGCAATGAAAACACAGAACACATTTACTTTTGTAAGAATATTTGTAATAACAACAATTTATAGAATGTATATACCTAAGAACATATCTAACAACAATATTTGAAATGTATTTACAGAAGACAAAACGAAGCCCTAAAACCTATATGCCAAAAAGAAGAACAAACTCTAAAAACTATGTACAAAAAGGTGCCATTTCAGTCCAGGATCTCCATAAGTCCGGGAAGAAAAGCAGGTGCCATGGTCACTCCAGTCAGGCACAGAGGGCTCTTCCGTGTGTCCCCAGGCTGGCACACTGGGACTCTGCTGCCAGAGCTGAGGCTGGCTGGGTCTGGGGGCTGGGCCCCAGGCACTGCCATGGGGCTTGTGTGGCCCAAAGCAAGAACAGGACAGGCTGGGCATGGCCAGCAGAACCCAAGGCACTGGGTACCACGTGCCTGAGCAGGGACCAGCCAGCCCAATCCCGCCCCAGCCTGGCTGCAGGGAACCCAGTGTGCCTGTGGGGACCACATGCCTGTCCTGCTGCTGGCATTGCTCTTCATCCCAGGACCATGGCCTCCTCTTCATCTTCCTCATCAATGTCCATCTCCTGGGTGTACTCTTCCATTTCCACGTCCATCTCCTCATCCTCATCAACCTCCATCTCCTCCTCTCCAGTCTGTTCTCCATCCACCACCATCTCCTCCTCCGTATCCATTATGGTGCCCACCTCCATCTCTTCCTCTCCTCTCTTTTCTCCCTCCACTTCCATCTTCTCCTCTCTATCAGTCTGTCTGTCCACCTCCATCTTGTCTTCTCTACCTGCAACAGCCTGCAGAGGTAGCAAAACCTCAGAGTGGGGTCCCTGTCCCACCCCATCCCCCCAGAACTCCAGCCCACACCCGGGCAGCTGGGGGGATTCACCTCCATGGAATGGCACCGTACCTTCCTCAGGGCAAATGTGAGCATCCTGCAGGGATGGATGACACAATCCAGGCCTTAGGCAGCTTTTGAGACTGATGAGATGAGGTCTCGGGGGCAGGAACAAGAAGGGTGACAGGAGCAGCAGGAGCACCGTGCAGCGTGTCCTGAGCCCAGGGCCAACGGCTGTGTTGTGCTGCTTGCTGGCTGCTGGCAGTTCCAGATGGGACATGGATTGTGACATGACCACTGAGCTAGAGAGCCTTTGGTTCCATGCTTAGCAACGTTCCCCCAGACCATGGTGCTCAGAGCCCTGTTCCCAAGGATGGAGCATCCACAGCCTGGGCCAGTGCCTCAGCACCCTCAGTGGAAGAGAGCAGCTTCCTCAGATCCAACTTCAATCAGCCTCCTGCAGCTGAAAGCCATCCCCCCCTTGTCCTGTTGCCACAGGCCCTGTGGAACACCCTGTCCCAATCTTTCTTGTGGCACCCTTGCAGTCCTGCAGAGCTGCAGTGAGGCCTCCCCAGGGTCTTCTCTTTCCAGGCTGAGCATCCCCAGCCCCACGTGGAAAGCAGGCAGTGTGATCTGGGGGAGTCCAGGCTGGAGTCAAATGGCATCAGGAACTGAGAGACGGAAGCTTTAGGCCCAGGATTGCCTCTCAATGTACAAAATTAATAAGAGTGGAGGGCAAGATGGTGGGACACTGCTTCTGCTCTAATTGGTGAATATAGTCTCTGTTTTTTTCTTTTTTTCTCTCATGCCGTTGCAGTTTTGGCTGTTTGAAAGGAAGCTTGGCACAATATCCATTGTCTTCTCCATTTGTGAATCACCGAGCAGAGTCTGGGCAAGCTGATGTTGCAGAGCAAATCCTGCAAATGGACTGGTCATCCTGAGCTTGGAGAATGCAGTTAAACCCAGCCAAAAGTAATTTCTGGAAAGTCAAGCCTGGTGTACATTCTCTTGACTTTGGCTATGCCAACTTCACCTGAGTCTTATGAAAAAGCAAACAAAAGACTCAAACCAAAACAGACAAAACCTAGAAACAAACGAACCCATGCAAACCAATCAAACAAAGAGACTAAAAAAACCCCAAATAAAACCAAAGGGAATGAAGAGTTAGTATTAGTTTTGAGTTCATCACAGCAGGTAAATGGCTGCTTTCCACAGGATCACCATAAAAAGCCACAGATAACAGCTGCTCCAAAATACACCCAACAGGAGAACCATCAAAGTGATACATAGCAAGTCTGGGGGCAGCTCCCCATTAAGGTGAGGGATGAGCACAGAGTGCTACAGCTCCAGCCTTCCCCACCCTGCAGGCTGCTCTTTGCTCCTGATGTAAGAGCCTTGCAGGACTGTGGCCCCTCTCGGTGCATTATAAATCATTCCCACAGCTGTCACTTGAGCCACTGGCATGTCCAGAGCGAGATGCAGGCACAATCCTACTGCCCGCTGAGCCTCTCTGGGAGATCCTGAGCATCTTCCTGCCCAGAGCCACAAAAGAGCTCAGGCTCTGCCTGAACTGGGTGTTCAGGGGAGGTTTCCATATCCCTGCGAGATGTGCTCATCCTTCATCAGGCTGTGCCCAGCCTGGATCAGGGCAGGTTGGAGGCCACATGGGATCCCATCCTTTGCCCTGCCATGTGATCCTCCATGCAGTGGGGATAAAAAGCCCAGCACTGGGGAACCCCAGGTGCTGCAGCAGTGATATTTTTGGGAGAAACACGGAGCTGTGCATGGCCAGCTTGAAGTCTGCACTGCTGTGAGCACCAGGCCTGCCATGCTGAGCCCAGGGCCACAACCAGTGCTCACCCGGGCTGGGACATTGAGTCCCAACATGGGATCCCATGGGACAGGGCAGGCTGGGATTCGCCCCTGCAGCTCCCCAGTGTGTCCAGAGAGACAGCAAGGAGACAGTGACCTCTGTCAGCGGAACCCTCTGAGTGGGACGACCACTGCTGGGGTGGCTGTGCCAGCTCCCCCATGAACCTCCAGCCCTGGGAACCGGGAGCAAGTGGAAAACACAACTTGGCCAATACTGCCTGTGCCGGAAGCAAATGGAAAGAGAACTGGGGTGTGAAAACCCAAGGTTGTTTATTTACATAAGAACAGCAATGAAAACACAGAACACATTTACTTTTGTAAGAATATTTGTAATAACAACAATTTATAGAATGTATATACCTAAGAACATATCTAACAACAATATTTGAAATGTATTTACAGAAGACAAAACGAAGCCCTAAAACCTATATGCCAAAAACAAGAACAAACTCTAAAAACTATGTACAAAAAGGTGCCATTTCAGTCCAGGATCTCCATCAGTCCGGGAAGAAAAGCAGGTGCCATGGTCACTCCAGTCAGGCACAGAGGGCTCTTCCGTGTGTCCCCAGGCTGGCACACTGGGACTCTGCTGCCAGAGCTGAGGCTGGCTGGGTCTGGGGGCTGGGCCCCAGGCACTGCCATGGGGCTTGTGTGGCCCAAAGCAAGAACAGGACAGGCTGGGCATGGCCAGCAGAACCCAAGGCACTGGGTACCACGTGCCTGAGCAGGGACCAGCCAGCCCAATCTCGCCCCAGCCTGGCTGCAGGGAACCCACTGTGCCTGTGGGGACCACATGCCTGTCGTGCTGCTGGCATTGCTCTTCATCCCAGGACCATGGCCTCCTCTTCATCTTCCTCATCAATGTCCATCTCCTGGGTGTACTCTTCCATTTCCACGTCCATCTCCTCATCCTCATCAACCTCCATCTCCTCCTCTCCAGTCTGTTCTCCATCCACCACCATCTCCTCCTCCGTATCCATTATGGTGCCCACCTCCATCTCTTCCTCTCCTCTCTTTTCTCCGTCCACTTCCATCTTCTCCTCTCTATCAGTCTGTCTGTCCACCTCCATCTTGTCTTCTCTTCCTGCAACAGCCTGCAGAGGTAGCAAAACCTCAGAGTGGGGTCCCTGTCCCACCCCATCCCCCCAGAACTCCAGCCCACACCCGGGCAGCTGGGGGGATTCACCTCCATGGAATGGCACCGTACCTTCCTCAGGACAAATGTGAGCATCCTGCAGGGATGGATGACACAATCCAGGCCTTAGGCAGCTTTTGAGACTGATGAGATGAGGTCTCGGGGGCAGGAACAAGAAGGGTGACAGGAGCAGCAGGAGCAGCGTGCAGCGTGTGCTGAGCGCAGGGCCAACGGCTGTGTTGTGCTGCTTGCTGGCTGCTGGCAGTTCCAGATGGGACATGGATTGTGACATGACCACTGAGCTAGAGAGCCTTTGGTTCCATGCTTAGCAACGTTCCCCCAGACCATGGTGCTCAGAGCCCTGTTCCCAAGGATGGAGCATCCACAGCCTGGGCCAGTGCCTCAGCACCCTCAGTGGAAGAGAGCAGCTTCCTCAGATCCAACTTCAATCAGCCTCCTGCAGCTGAAAGCCGTCCCCCCCTTGTCCTGTTGCCACAGGCCCTGTGGAACACCCTGTCCCAATCTTTCTTGTGGCACCCTTGCAGTCCTGCAGAGCTGCAGTGAGGCCTCCCCAGGGTCTCCTCTTTCCAGGCTGAGCATCCCCAGCCCCACGTGGAAAGCAGGCAGTGTGATCTGGGGGAGTCCAGGCTGGAGTCAAATGGCATCAGGAACTGAGAGACGGAAGCTTTAGGCCCAGGATTGCCTCTCAATGTACAAAATTAATAAGAGTGGAGGGCAAGATGGTGGGACACTGCTTCTGCTCTAATTGGTGAATATAGTCTCTGTTTTTTTCTTTTTTTCTCTCATGCCGTTGCAGTTTTGGCTGTTTGAAAGGAAGCTTGGCACAATATCCATTGTCTTCTCCATTTGTGAATCACCGAGCAGAGTCTGGGCAAGCTGATGTTGCAGAGCAAATCCTGCAAATGGACTGGTCATCCTGAGCTTGGAGAATGCAGTTAAACCCAGCCAAAAGTAATTTCTGGAAAGTCAAGCCTGGTGTACATTCTCTTGACTTTGGCTATGCCAACTTCACCTGAGTCTTATGAAAAAGCAAACAAAAGACTCAAACCAAAACAGACAAAACCTAGAAACAAACGAACCCATGCAAACCAATCAAACAAAGAGACTAAAAAAACCCCAAATAAAACCAAAGGGAATGAAGAGTTAGTATTAGTTTTGAGTTCATCACAGCAGGTAAATGGCTGCTTTCCACAGGATCACCATAAAAAGCCACAGATAACAGCTGCTCCAAAATACACCCAACAGGAGAACCATCAAAGTGATACATAGCAACTCTGGGGGCAGCTCCCCATGAAGGTGAGGGATGAGCACACAGTGCTAGAGCTCCAGCCTTCCCCACCCTGCAGGCTGCTCTTTGCTCCTGATGTAAGAGCCTTGCAGGACTGTGGCCCCTCTCGGTGCATTATAAATCATTCCCACAGCTGTCACTTGAGCCACTGGCATGTCCAGAGCGAGATGCAGGCACAATCCTACTGCCCGCTGAGCCTCTCTGGGAGATCCTGAGCATCTTCCTGCCCAGAGCCACAAAAGAGCTCAGGCTCTGCCTGAACTGGGTGTTCAGGGGAGGTTTCCATATCCCTGCGAGATGTGCTCATCCTTCATCAGGCTGTGCCCAGCCTGGATCAGGGCAGGTTGGAGGCCACATGGGATCCCATCCTTTGCCCTGCCATGTGATCCTCCATGCAGTGGGGATAAAAAGCCCAGCACTGGGGAACCCCAGGTGCTGCAGCAGTGATATTTTTGGGAGAAACACGGAGCTGTGCATGGCCAGCTTGAAGTCTGCACTGCTGTGAGCACCAGGCCTGCCATGCTGAGCCCAGGGCCACAACCAGTGCTCACCCGGGCTGGGACATTGAGTCCCAACATGGGATCCCATGGGACAGGGCAGGCTGGGATTCGCCCCTGCAGCTCCCCAGTGTGTCCAGAGAGACAGCAAGGAGACAGTGACCTCTGTCAGCGGAACCCTCTGAGTGGGACGACCACTGCTGGGGTGGCTGTGCCAGCTCCCCCATGAACCTCCAGCCCTGGGAACCGGGAGCAAGTGGAAAACACAACTTGGCCAATACTGCCTGTGCCGGAAGCAAATGGAAAGAGAACTGGGGTGTGAAAACCCAAGGTTGTTTATTTACATAAGAACAGCAATGAAAACACAGAACACATTTACTTTTGTAAGAATATTTGTAATAACAACAATTTATAGAATGTATATACCTAAGAACATATCTAACAACAATATTTGAAATGTATTTACAGAAGACAAAACGAAGCCCTAAAACCTATATGCCAAAAAGAAGAACAAACTCTAAAAACTATGTACAAAAAGGTGCCATTTCAGTCCAGGATCTCCATCAGTCCGGGAAGAAAAGCAGGTGCCATGGTCACTCCAGTCAGGCACAGAGGGCTCTTCCGTGTGTCCCCAGGCTGGCACACTGGGACTCTGCTGCCAGAGCTGAGGCTGGCTGGGTCTGGGGGCTGGGCCCCAGGCACTGCCATGGGGCTTGTGTGGCCCAAAGCAAGAACAGGACAGGCTGGGCATGGCCAGCAGAACCCAAGGCACTGGGTACCACGTGCCTGAGCAGGGACCAGCCAGCCCAATCTCGCCCCAGCCTGGCTGCAGGGAACCCACTGTGCCTGTGGGGACCACATGCCTGTCGTGCTGCTGGCATTGCTCTTCATCCCAGGACCATGGCCTCCTCTTCATCTTCCTCATCAATGTCCATCTCCTGGGTGTACTCTTCCATTTCCACGTCCATCTCCTCATCCTCATCAACCTCCATCTCCTCCTCTCCAGTCTGTTCTCCATCCACCACCATCTCCTCCTCCGTATCCATTATGGTGCCCACCTCCATCTCTTCCTCTCCTCTCTTTTCTCCGTCCACTTCCATCTTCTCCTCTCTATCAGTCTGTCTGTCCACCTCCATCTTGTCTTCTCTTCCTGCAACAGCCTGCAGAGGTAGCAAAACCTCAGAGTGGGGTCCCTGTCCCACCCCATCCCCCCAGAACTCCAGCCCACACCCGGGCAGCTGGGGGGATTCACCTCCATGGAATGGCACCGTACCTTCCTCAGGACAAATGTGAGCATCCTGCAGGGATGGATGACACAATCCAGGCCTTAGGCAGCTTTTGAGACTGATGAGATGAGGTCTCGGGGGCAGGAACAAGAAGGGTGACAGGAGCAGCAGGAGCAGCGTGCAGCGTGTGCTGAGCGCAGGGCCAACGGCTGTGTTGTGCTGCTTGCTGGCTGCTGGCAGTTCCAGATGGGACATGGATTGTGACATGACCACTGAGCTAGAGAGCCTTTGGTTCCATGCTTAGCAACGTTCCCCCAGACCATGGTGCTCAGAGCCCTGTTCCCAAGGATGGAGCATCCACAGCCTGGGCCAGTGCCTCAGCACCCTCAGTGGAAGAGAGCAGCTTCCTGAGATCCAACTTCAATCAGCCTCCTGCAGCTGAAAGCCGTCCCCCCCTTGTCCTGTTGCCACAGGCCCTGTGGAACACCCTGTCCCAATCTTTCTTGTGGCACCCTTGCAGTCCTGCAGAGCTGCAGTGAGGCGTCCCGAGAGTCTCCTCTTTCCAGGCTGAGCATCCCCAGCCCCACGTGGAAAGCAGGCAGTGTGATCTGGGGGAGTCCAGGCTGGAGTCAAATGGCATCAGGAACTGAGAGACGGAAGCTTTAGGCCCAGGATTGCCTCTCAATGTACAAAATTAATAAGAGTGGAGGGCAAGATGGTGGGACACTGCTTCTGCTCTAATTGGTGAATATAGTCTCTGTTTTTTTCTTTTTTTCTCTCATGCCGTTGCAGTTTTGGCTGTTTGAAAGGAAGCTTGGCACAATATCCATTGTCTTCTCCATTTGTGAATCACCGAGCAGAGTCTGGGCAAGCTGATGTTGCAGAGCAAATCCTGCAAATGGACTGGTCATCCTGAGCCTGGAGAATGCAGTTAAACCCAGCCAAAAGTAATTTCTGGAAAGTCAAGCCTGGTGTACATTCTCTTGACTTTGGCTATGCCAACTTCACCTGAGTCTTATGAAAAAGCAAACAAAAGACTCAAACCAAAACAGACAAAACCTAGAAACAAACGAACCCATGCAAACCAATCAAACAAAGAGACTAAAAAAACCCCAAATAAAACCAAAGGGAATGAAGAGTTAGTATTAGTTTTGAGTTCATCACAGCAGGTAAATGGCTGCTTTCCACAGGATCACCATAAAAAGCCACAGATAACAGCTGCTCCAAAATACACCCAACAGGAGAACCATCAAAGTGATACATAGCAACTCTGGGGGCAGCTCCCCATGAAGGTGAGGGATGAGCACACAGTGCTAGAGCTCCAGCCTTCCCCACCCTGCAGGCTGCTCTTTGCTCCTGATGTAAGAGCCTTGCAGGACTGTGGCCCCTCTCGGGGCATTATAAATCATTCCCACAGCTCTCACTTGAGCCACTGGCATGTCCAGAGCGAGATGCAGGCACAATCCTACTGCCCGCTGAGCCTCTCTGGGAGATCCTGAGCATCTTCCTGCCCAGAGCCACAAAAGAGCTCAGGCTCTGCCTGAACTGGGTTTTCAGGGGAGGTTTCCATATCCCTGCGAGATGTGCTCATCCTTCATCAGGCTGTGCCCAGCCTGGATCAGGGCAGGTTGGAGGCCACATGGGATCCCATCCTTTGCCCTGCCATGTGATGCTCCATGCAGTGGGGATAAAAAGCCCAGCACTGGGGAACCCCATGTGCTGCAGCAGTGATATTTTTGGGAGAAACACGGAGCTGTGCATGGCCAGCTTGAAGTCTGCACTGCTGTGAGCACCAGGCCTGCCATGCTGAGCCCAGGGCCACAACCAGTGCTCACCCGGGCTGGGACATTGAGTCCCAACATGGGATCCCATGGGACAGGGCACGCTGGGATTCGCCCCTGCAGCTCCCCAGTGTGTCCAGAGAGACAGCAAGGAGACAGTGACCTCTGTCAGCGGAACCCTCTGAGTGGGACGACCACTGCTGGGGTGGCTGTGCCAGCTCCCCCATGAACCTCTAGCCCTGGGAACCGGGAGCAAGTGGAAAACACAACTTGGCCAATACTGCCTGTGCCGGAAGCAAATGGAAAGAGAACTGGGGTGTGAAAACCCAAGGTTGTTTATTTACATAAGAACAGCAATGAAAACACAGAACACATTTGCTTTTGTAAGAATATTTGTAATAACAACAATTTATAGAATGTATATACCTAAGAACATATCTAACAACAATATTTGAAATGTATTTACAGAAGACAAAACGAAGCCCTAAAACCTATATGCCAAAAACAAGAACAAACTCTAAAAACTATGTACAAAAGGGTGCCATTTCAGTCCAGGATCTCCATCAGTCCGGGAAGAAAAGCAGGTGCCATGGTCACTCCAGTCAGGCACAGAGGGCTCTTCCGTGTGTCCCCAGGCTGGCACACTGGGACTCTGCTGCCAGAGCTGAGGCTGGCTGGGTCTGGGGGCTGGGCCCCAGGCACTGCCATGGGGCTTGTGTGGCCCAAAGCAAGAACAGGACAGGCTGGGCATGGCCAGCAGAACCCAAGGCACTGGGTACCACGTGCCTGAGCAGGGACCAGCCAGCCCAATCTCGCCCCAGCCTGGCTGCAGGGAACCCACTGTGCCTGTGGGGACCACATGCCTGTCCTGCTGCTGGCATCGCTCTTCATCCCAGGACCATGGCCTCCTCTTCATCTTCCTCATCAATGTCCATCTCCTGGGTGTACTCTTCCATTTCCACGTCCATCTCCTCATCCTCATCAACCTCCATCTCTTCCTCTCCTGTCTGTTCTCCATCCACCTCCATCTCCTCCTCCGTATCCATTATGGTGTCCACCTCCATCTCTTCCTCTCCTCTCTTTTCTCCCTCCACTTCCATCTTCTCCTCTCTATCAGTCTGTCTGTCCACCTCCATCTTGTCTTCTCTACCTGCAACAGCCTGCAGAGGTAGCAAAACCTCAGAGTGGGGTCCCTGTCCCACCCCATCCCCCCAGAACTCCAGCCCACACCCGGGCAGCTGGGGGGATCCACCTCCATGGAATGGCACCGTACCTTCCTCAGGACAAATGTGAGCATCCTGCAGGGATGGATGACACAATCCAGGCCTTAGGCAGCTTTTGAGACTGATGAGATGAGGTCTCGGGGGCAGGAACAAGAAGGGTGACAGGAGCAGCAGGAGCAGCGTGCAGCGTGTGCTGAGCGCAGGGCCAACGGCTGTGTTGTGCTGCTTGCTGGCTGCTGGCAGTTCCAGATGGGACATGGATTGTGACATGACCACTGAGCTAGAGAGCCTTTGGTTCCATGCTTAGCAACGTTCCCCCAGACCATGGTGCTCAGAGCCCTGTTCCCAAGGATGGAGCATCCACAGCCTGGGCCAGTGCCTCAGCACCCTCAGTGGAAGAGAGCAGCTTCCTCAGATCCAACTTCAATCAGCCTCCTGCAGCTGAAAGCCGTCCCCCCCTTGTCCTGTTGCCACAGGCCCTGTGGAACACCCTGTCCCAATCTTTCTTGTGGCACCCTTGCAGTCCTGCAGAGCTGCAGTGAGGCCTCCCCAGGGTCTCCTCTTTCCAGGCTGAGCATCCCCAGCCCCACGTGGAAAGCAGGCAGTGTGATCTGGGGGAGTCCAGGCTGGAGTCAAATGGCATCAGGAACTGAGAGACGGAAGCTTTAGGCCCAGGATTGCCTCTCAATGTACAAAATTAATAAGAGTGGAAGGCAAGATGCTGGGACACTGCTTCTGCTCTAATTGGTGAGTATAGTCTCTGTTTTTTTCTTTTTTTCTCTCATGCCGTTGCAGTTTTGGCTGTTTGAAAGGAAGCTTGGCACAATATCCATTGTCTTCTCCATTTGTGAATCACCGAGCAGAGTCTGGGCAAGCTGATGTTGCAGAGCAAATCCTGCAAATGGACTGGTCATCCTGAGCCTGGAGAATGCAGTTAAACCCAGCCAAAAGTAATTTCTGGAAAGGCAAGCCTGGTGTCCATTCTCTTGACTTTGGCTATGCCAACTTCACCTGAGTCTTATGAAAAAGCAAACAAAAGACTCAAACCAAAACAGACAAAACCTAGAAACAAACGAACCCATGCAAACCAATCAAACAAAGAGACTAAAAAAACCCCAAATAAAACCAAAGGGAATGAAGAGTTAGTATTAGTTTTGAGTTCATCACAGCAGGTAAATGGCTGCTTTCCACAGGATCACCATAAAAAGCCACAGATAACAGCTGCTCCAAAATACACCCAACAGGAGAACCATCAAAGTGATACATAGCAAGTCTGGGGGCAGTTCCCCATTAAGGTGAGGGATGAGCACAGAGTGGTAGAGCTCCAGCCTTCCCCACCCTGCAGGCTGCTCTTTGCTCCTGATGTAAGAGCCTTGCAGGACTGTGGCCCCTCTCGGGGCATTATAAATCATTCCCACAGCTGTCACTTGAGCCACTGGCATGTCCAGAGCGAGATGCAGGCACAATCCTACTGCCCGCTGAGCCTCTCTGGGAGATCCTGAGCATCTTCCTGCCCAGAGCCACAAAAGAGCTCAGGCTCTGCCTGAACTGGGTGTTCAGGGGAGGTTTCCATATCCCTGCGAGATGTGCTCATCCTTCATCAGGCTGTGCCCAGCCTGGATCAGGGCAGGTTGGAGGCCACATGGGATCCCATCCTTTGCCCTGCCATGTGATCCTCCATGCAGTGGGGATAAAAAGCCCAGCACTGGGGAACCCCAGGTGCTGCAGCAGTGATATTTTTGGGAGAAACACGGAGCTGTGCATGGCCAGCTTGAAGTCTGCACTGCTGTGAGCACCAGGCCTGCCATGCTGAGCCCAGGGCCACAACCAGTGCTCACCCGGGCTGGGACATTGAGTCCCAACATGGGATCCCATGGGACAGGGCAGGCTGGGATTCGCCCCTGCAGCTCCCCAGTGTGTCCAGAGAGACAGCAAGGAGACAGTGACCTCTGTCAGCGGAACCCTCTGAGTGGGACGACCACTGCTGGGGTGGCTGTGCCAGCTCCCCCATGAACCTCCAGCCCTGGGAACCGGGAGCAAGTGGAAAACACAACTTGGCCAATACTGCCTGTGCCGGAAGCAAATGGAAAGAGAACTGGGGTGTGAAAACCCAAGGTTGTTTATTTACATAAGAACAGCAATGAAAACACAGAACACATTTACTTTTGTAAGAATATTTGTAATAACAACAATTTATAGAAGGTATATACCTAAGAACATATCTAACAAAAATATTTGAAATGTATTTACAGAAGACAAAACGAAGCCCTAAAACCTATATGCCAAAAAGAAGAACAAACTCTAAAAACTATGTACAAAAAGGTGCCATTTCAGTCCAGGATCTCCATCAGTCCGGGAAGAAAAGCAGGTGCCATGGTCACTCCAGTCAGGCACAGAGGGCTCTTCCGTGTGTCCCCAGGCTGGCACACTGGGACTCTGCTGCCAGAGCTGAGGCTGGCTGGGTCTGGGGGCTGGGCCCCAGGCACTGCCATGGGGCTTGTGTGGCCCGCAGCAAGAACAGGACAGGCTGGGCATGGCCAGCAGAACCCAAGGCACTGGGTACCACGTTCCTGAGCAGGGACCAGCCAGCCCAATCCCGCCCCAGCCTGGCTGCAGGGAACCCACTGTGCCTGTGGGGACCACATGCCTGTCCTGCTGCTGGCATTGCTCTTCATCCCAGGACCATGGCCTCCTCTTCATCTTCCTCATCAATGTCCATCTCCTGGGTGTACTCTTCCATTTCCACGTCCATCTCCTCATCCTCATCAACCTCCATCTCCTCCTCTCCAGTCTGTTCTCCATCCACCTCCATCTCCTCCTCCGTATACATTATGGTGCCCACCTCCATCTCTTCCTCTCCTCTCTTTTCTCCCTCCACTTCCATCTTCTCCTCTCTATCAGTCTGTCTGTCCACCTCCATCTTGTCTTCTCTACCTGCAACAGCCTGCAGAGGTAGCAAAACCTCAGAGTGGGGTCCCTGTCCCACCCCATCCCCCCAGAACTCCAGCCCACACCCGGGCAGCTGGGGGGATTCACCTCCATGGAATGGCACCGTACCTTCCTCAGGGCAAATGTGAGCATCCTGCAGGGATGGATGACACAATCCAGGCCTTAGGCAGCTTTTGAGACTGATGAGATGAGGTCTCGGGGGCAGGAACAAGAAGGGTGACAGGAGCAGCAGGAGCAGCGTGCAGCGTGTGCTGAGCCCAGGGCCAACGGCTGTGTTGTGCTGCTTGCTGGCTGCTGGCAGTTCCAGATGGGACATGGATTGTGACATGACCACTGAGCTAGAGAGCCTTTGGTTCCATGCTTAGCAACGTTCCCCCAGACCATGGTGCTCAGAGCCCTGTTCCCAAGGATGGAGCATCCACAGCCTGGGCCAGTGCCTCAGCACCCTCAGTGGAAGAGAGCAGCTTCCTCAGATCCAACTTCAATCAGCCTCCTGCAGCTGAAAGCCGTCCCCCCCTTGTCCTGTTGCCACAGGCCCTGTGGAACACCCTGTCCCAATCTTTCTTGTGGCACCCTTGCAGTCCTGCAGAGCTGCAGTGAGGCCTCCCCAGGGTCTCCTCTTTCCAGGCTGAGCATCCCCAGCCCCACGTGGAAAGCAGGCAGTGTGATCTGGGGGAGTCCAGGCTGGAGTCAAATGGCATCAGGAACTGAGAGACGGAAGCTTTAGGCCCAGGATTGCCTCTCAATGTACAAAATTAATAAGAGTGGAGGGCAAGATGGTGGGACACTGCTTCTGCTCTAATTGGTGAATATAGTCTCTGTTTTTTTCTTTTTTTCTCTCATGCTGTTGCAGTTTTGGCTGTTTGAAAGGAAGCTTGGCACAATATCCATTGTCTTCTCCATTTGTGAATCACCGAGCAGAGTCTGGGCAAGCTGATGTTGCAGAGCAAATCCTGCAAATGGACTGGTCATCCTGAGCTTGGAGAATGCAGTTAAACCCAGCCAAAAGTAATTTCTGGAAAGTCAAGCCTGGTGTACATTCTCTTGACTTTGGCTATGCCAACTTCACCTGAGTCTTATGAAAAAGCAAACAAAAGACTCAAACCAAAACAGACAAAACCTAGAAACAAACGAACCCATGCAAACCAATCAAACAAAGAGACTAAAAAAACCCCAAATAAAACCAAAGGGAATGAAGAGTTAGTATTAGTTTTGAGTTCATCACAGCAGGTAAATGGCTGCTTTCCACAGGATCACCATAAAAAGCCACAGATAACAGCTGCTCCAAAATACACCCAACAGGAGAACCATCAAAGTGATACATAGCAAGTCTGGGGGCAGTTCCCCATTAAGGTGAGGGATGAGCACAGAGTGGTAGAGCTCCAGCCTTCCCCACCCTTCAGGCTGCTCTTTGCTCCTGATGTAAGAGCCTTGCAGGACTGTGGCCCCTCTCGGGGCATTATAAATCATTCCCACAGCTGTCACTTGAGCCACTGGCATGTCCAGAGCAAGATCCAGGCACAATCCTACTGCCCGCTGAGCCTCTCTGGGAGATCCTGAGCATCTTCCTGCCCAGAGCCACAAAAGAGCTCAGGCTCTGCCTGAACTGGGTGTTCAGGGGAGGTTTCCATATCCCTGCGAGATGTGCTCATCCTTCATCAGGCTGTGCCCAGCCTGGATCAGGGCAGGTTGGAGGCCACATGGGATCCCATCCTTTGCCCTGCCATGTGATCCTCCATGCAGTGGGGATAAAAAGCCCAGCACTGGGGAACCCCAGGTGCTGCAGCAGTGATATTTTTGGGAGAAACACGGAGCTGTGCATGGCCAGCTTGAAGTCTGCACTGCTGTGAGCACCAGGCCTGCCATGCTGAGCCCAGGGCCACAACCAGTGCTCACCCGGGCTGGGACATTGAGTCCCAACATGGGATCCCATGGGACAGGGCAGGCTGGGATTCGCCCCTGCAGCTCCCCAGTGTGTCCAGAGAGACAGCAAGGAGACAGTGACCTCTGTCAGCGGAACCCTCTGAGTGGGACGACCACTGCTGGGGTGGCTGTGCCAGCTCCCCCATGAACCTCCAGCCCTGGGAACCGGGAGCAAGTGGAAAACACAACTTGGCCAATACTGCCTGTGCCGGAAGCAAATGGAAAGAGAACTGGGGTGTGAAAACCCAAGGTTGTTTATTTACATAAGAACAGCAATGAAAACACAGAACACATTTACTTTTGTAAGAATATTTGTAATAACAACAATTTATAGAATGTATATACCTAAGAACATATCTAACAACAATATTTGAAATGTATTTACAGAAGACAAAACGAAGCCCTAAAACCTATATGCCAAAAACAAGAACAAACTCTAAAAACTATGTACAAAAAGGTGCCATTTCAGTCCAGGATCTCCATCAGTCCGGGAAGAAAAGCAGGTGCCATGGTCACTCCAGTCAGGCACAGAGGGCTCTTCCGTGTGTCCCCAGGCTGGCACACTGGGACTCTGCTGCCAGAGCTGAGGCTGGCTGGGTCTGGGGGCTGGGCCCCAGGCACTGCCATGGGGCTTGTGTGGCCCAAAGCAAGAACAGGACAGGCTGGGCATGGCCAGCAGAACCCAAGGCACTGGGTACCATGTTCCTGAGCAGGGACCAGCCAGCCCAATCTCGCCCCAGCCTGGCTGCAGGGAACCCACTGTGCCTGTGGGGACCACATGCCTGTCGTGCTGCTGGCATTGCTCTTCATCCCAGGACCATGGCCTCCTCTTCATCTTCCTCATCAATGTCCATCTCCTCGGTGTACTCTTCCATTTCCACGTCCATCTCCTCATCCTCATCAACCTCCATCTCCTCCTCTCCAGTCTGTTCTCCATCCACCACCATCTCCTCCTCCGTATCCATTATGGTGCCCACCTCCATCTCTTCCTCTCCTCTCTTTTCTCCGTCCACTTCCATCTTCTCCTCTCTATCAGTCTGTCTGTCCACCTCCATCTTGTCTTCTCTTCCTGCAACAGCCTGCAGAGGTAGCAAAACCTCAGAGTGGGGTCCCTGTCCCACCCCATCCCCCCAGAACTCCAGCCCACACCCGGGCAGCTGGGGGGATTCACCTCCATGGAATGGCACCGTACCTTCCTCAGGACAAATGTGAGCATCCTGCAGGGATGGATGACACAATCCAGGCCTTAGGCAGCTTTTGAGACTGATGAGATGAGGTCTCGGGGGCAGGAACAAGAAGGGTGACAGGAGCAGCAGGAGCAGCGTGCAGCGTGTGCTGAGCGCAGGGCCAACGGCTGTGTTGTGCTGCTTGCTGGCTGCTGGCAGTTCCAGATGGGACATGGATTGTGACATGACCACTGAGCTAGAGAGCCTTTGGTTCCATGCTTAGCAACGTTCCCCCAGACCATGGTGCTCAGAGCCCTGTTCCCAAGGATGGAGCATCCACAGCCTGGGCCAGTGCCTCAGCACCCTCAGTGGAAGAGAGCAGCTTCCTCAGATCCAACTTCAATCAGCCTCCTGCAGCTGAAAGCCGTCCCCCCCTTGTCCTGTTGCCACAGGCCCTGTGGAACACCCTGTCCCAATCTTTCTTGTGGCACCCTTGCAGTCCTGCAGAGCTGCAGTGAGGCCTCCCCAGGGTCTCCTCTTTCCAGGCTGAGCATCCCCAGCCCCACGTGGAAAGCAGGCAGTGTGATCTGGGGGAGTCCAGGCTGGAGTCAAATGGCATCAGGAACTGAGAGACGGAAGCTTTAGGCCCAGGATTGCCTCTCAATGAACAAAATTAATAAGAGTGGAGGGCAAGATGGTGGGACACTGCTTCTGCTCTAATTGGTGAATATAGTCTCTGTTTTTTTCTTTTTTTCTCTCATGCCGTTGCACTTTTGGCTGTTTGAAAGGAAGCTTGGCACAATATCCATTGTCTTCTCCATTTGTGAATCACCGAGCAGAGTCTGGGCAAGCTGATGTTGCAGAGCAAATCCTGCAAATGGACTGGTCATCCTGAGCCTGGAGAATGCAGTTAAACCCAGCCAAAAGTAATTTCTGGATAGTCAAGCCTGGTGTACATTCTCTTGACTTTGGCTATGCCAACTTCACCTGAGTCTTATGAAAAAGCAAACAAAAGACTCAAACCAAAACAGACAAAACCTAGAAACAAACGAACCCATGCAAACCAATCAAACAAAGAGACTAAAAAAACCCCAAATAAAACCAACGGGAATGAAGAGTTAGTATTAGTTTTGAGTTCATCACAGCAGGTAAATGGCTGCTTTCCACAGGATCACCATAAAAAGCCACAGATAACAGCTGCTCCAAAATACACCCAACAGGAGAACCATCAAAGTGATACATAGCAAGTCTGGGGGCAGCTCCCCATGAAGGTGAGGGATGAGCACACAGTGCTAGAGCTCCAGCCTTCCCCACCCTGCAGGCTGCTCTTTGCTCCTGATGTAAGAGCCTTGCAGGACTGTGGCCCCTCTCGGTGCATTATAAATCATTCCCACAGCTGTCACTTGAGCCACTGGCATGTCCAGAGCGAGATGCAGGCACAATCCTACTGCCCGCTGAGCCTCTCTGGGAGATCCTGAGCATCTTCCTGCCCAGAGCCACAAAAGAGCTCAGGCTCTGCCTGAACTGGGTTTTCAGGGGAGGTTTCCATATCCCTGCGAGATGTGCTCATCCTTCATCAGGCTGTGCCCAGCCTGGATCAGGGCAGGTTGGAGGCCACATGGGATCCCATCCTTTGCCCTGCCATGTGATCCTCCATGCAGTGGGGATAAAAAGCCCAGCACTGGGGAACCCCAGGTGCTGCAGCAGTGATATTTTTGGGAGAAACACGGAGCTGTGCATGGCCAGCTTGAAGTCTGCACTGCTGTGAGCACCAGGCCTGCCATGCTGAGTCCAGGGCCACAACCAGTGCTCACCCGGGCTGGGACATTGAGTCCCAACATGGGATCCCATGGGACAGGGCAGGCTGGGATTCGCCCCTGCAGCTCCCCAGTGTGTCCAGAGAGACAGCAAGGAGACAGTGACCTCTGTCAGCGGAACCCTCTGAGTGGGACGACCACTGCTGGGGTGGCTGTGCCAGCTCCCCCATGAACCTCCAGCCCTGGGAACCGGGAGCAAGTGGAAAACACAACTTGGCCAATACTGCCTGTGCCGGAAGCAAATGGAAAGAGAACTGGGGTGTGAAAACCCAAGGTTGTTTATTTACATAAGAACAGCAATGAAAACACAGAACACATTTACTTTTGTAAGAATATTTGTAATAACAACAATTTATAGAAGGTATATACCTAAGAACATATCTAACAACAATATTTGAAATGTATTTACAGAAGACAAAACGAAGCCCTAAAACCTATATGCCAAAAAGAAGAACAAACTCTAAAAACTATGTACAAAAAGGTGCCATTTCAGTCCAGGATCTCCATCAGTCCGGGAAGAAAAGCAGGTGCCATGGTCACTCCAGTCAGGCACAGAGGGCTCTTCCGTGTGTCCCCAGGCTGGCACACTGGGACTCTGCTGCCAGAGCTGAGGCTGGCTGGGTCTGGGGGCTGGGCCCCAGGCACTGCCATGGGGCTTGTGTGGCCCAAAGCAAGAACAGGACAGGCTGGGCATGGCCAGCAGAACCCAAGGCACTGGGTACCACGTTCCTGAGCAGGGACCAGCCAGCCCAATCCCGCCCCAGCCTGGCTGCAGGGAACCCACTGTGCCTGTGGGGACCACATGCCTGTCCTGCTGCTGGCATTGCTCTTCATCCCAGGACCATGGCCTCCTCTTCATCTTCCTCATCAATGTCCATCTCCTCGGTGTACTCTTCCATTTCCACGTCCATCTCCTCATCCTCATCAACCTCCATCTCTTCCTCTCCAGTCTGTTCTCCATCCACCTCCATCTCCTCCTCCGTATCCATTATGGTGCCCACCTCCATCTCTTCCTCTCCTCTCTTTTCTCCCTCCACTTCCATCTTCTCCTCTCTATCAGTCTGTCTGTCCACCTCCATCTTGTCTTCTCTACCTGCAACAGCCTGCAGAGGTAGCAAAACCTCAGAGTGGGGTCCCTGTCCCACCCCATCCCCCCAGAACTCCAGCCCACACCCGGGCAGCTGGGGGGATCCACCTCCATGGAATGGCACCGTACCTTCCTCAGGACAAATGTGAGCATCCTGCAGGGATGGATGACACAATCCAGGCCTTAGGCAGCTTTTGGGACTGATGAGATGAGGTCTCGGGGGCAGGAACAAGAAGGGTGACAGGAGCAGCAGGAGCAGCGTGCAGCGTGTGCTGAGCGCAGGGCCAACGGCTGTGTTGTGCTGCTTGCTGGCTGCTGGCAGTTCCAGATGGGACATGGATTGTGACATGACCACTGAGCTAGAGAGCCTTTGGTTCCATGCTTAGCAACGTTCCCCCAGACCATGGTGCTCAGAGCCCTGTTCCCAAGGATGGAGCATCCACAGCCTGGGCCAGTGCCTCAGCACCCTCAGTGGAAGAGAGCAGCTTCCTCAGATCCAACTTCAATCAGCCTCCTGCAGCTGAAAGCCGTCCCCCCCTTGTCCTGTTGCCACAGGCCCTGTGGAACACCCTGTCCCAATCTTTCTTGTGGCACCCTTGCAGTCCTGCAGAGCTGCAGTGAGGCCTCCCCAGGGTCTCCTCTTTCCAGGCTGAGCATCCCCAGCCCCACGTGGAAAGCAGGCAGTGTGATCTGGGGGAGTCCAGGCTGGAGTCAAATGGCATCAGGAACTGAGAGACGGAAGCTTTAGGCCCAGGATTGCCTCTCAATGAACAAAATTAATAAGAGTGGAGGGCAAGATGGTGGGACAGTGCTTCTGCTCTAATTGGTGAATATAGTCTCTGTTTTTTTCTTTTTTTCTCTCATGCCGTTGCAGTTTTGGCTGTTTGAAAGGAAGCTTGGCACAATATCCATTGTCTTCTCCATTTGTGAATCACCGAGCAGAGTCTGGGCAAGCTGATGTTGCAGAGCAAATCCTGCAAATGGACTGGTCATCCTGAGCCTGGAGAATGCAGTTAAACCCAGCCAAAAGTAATTTCTGGAAAGTCAAGCCTGGTGTACATTCTCTTGACTTTGGCTATGCCAACTTCACCTGAGTCTTATGAAAAAGCAAACAAAAGACTCAAACCAAAACAGACAAAACCTAGAAACAAACGAACCCATGCAAACCAATCAAACAAAGAGACTAAAAAAACCCCAAATAAAACCAAAGGGAATGAAGAGTTAGTATTAGTTTTGAGTTCATCACAGCAGGTAAATGGCTGCTTTCCACAGGATCACCATAAAAAGCCACAGATAACAGCTGCTCCAAAATACACCCAACAGGAGAACCATCAAAGTGATACATAGCAAGTCTGGGGGCAGCTCCCCATGAAGGTGAGGGATGAGCACACAGTGCTAGAGCTCCAGCCTTCCCCACCCTGCAGGCTGCTCTTTGCTCCTGATGTAAGAGCCTTGCAGGACTGTGGCCCCTCTCGGTGCATTATAAATCATTCCCACAGCTCTCACTTGAGCCACTGGCATGTCCAGAGCGAGATGCAGGCACAATCCTACTGCCCGCTGAGCCTCTCTGGGAGATCCTGAGCATCTTCCTGCCCAGAGCCACAAAAGAGCTCAGGCTCTGCCGGAACTGGGTGTTCAGGGGAGGTTTCCATATCCCTGCGAGATGTGCTCATCCTTCATCAGGCTGTGCCCAGCCTGGATCAGGGCAGGTTGGAGGCCACATGGGATCCCATCCTTTGCCCTGCCATGTGATCCTCCATGCAGTGGGGATAAAAAGCCCAGCACTGGGGAACCCCAGGTGCTGCAGCAGTGATATTTTTGGGAGAAACACGGAGCTGTGCATGGCCAGCTTGAAGTCTGCACTGCTGTGAGCACCAGGCCTGCCATGCTGAGTCCAGGGCCACAACCAGTGCTCACCCGGGCTGGGACATTGAGTCCCAACATGGGATCCCATGGGACAGGGCAGGCTGGGATTCGCCCCTGCAGCTCCCCAGTGTGTCCAGAGAGACAGCAAGGAGACAGTGACCTCTGTCAGCGGAACCCTCTGAGTGGGACGACCACTGCTGGGGTGGCTGTGCCAGCTCCCCCATGAACCTCCAGCCCTGGGAACCGGGAGCAAGTGGAAAACACAACTTGGCCAATACTGCCTGTGCCGGAAGGAAATGGAAAGAGAACTGGGGTGTGAAAACCCAAGGTTGTTTATTTACATAAGAACAGCAATGAAAACACAGAACACATTTACTTTTGTAAGAATATTTGTAATAACAACAATTTATAGAAGGTATATACCTAAGAACATATCTAACAACAATATTTGAAATGTATTTACAGAAGACAAAACGAAGCCCTAAAACCTATATGCCAAAAACAAGAACAAACTCTAAAAACTATGTACAAAAAGGTGCCATTTCAGTCCAGGATCTCCATCAGTCCGGGAAGAAAAGCAGGTGCCATGGTCACTCCAGTCAGGCACAGAGGGCTCTTCCGTGTGTCCCCAGGCTGGCACACTGGGACTCTGCTGCCAGAGCTGAGGCTGGCTGGGTCTGGGGGCTGGGCCCCAGGCACTGCCATGGGGCTTGTGTGGCCCAAAGCAAGAACAGGACAGGCTGGGCATGGCCAGCAGAACCCAAGGCACTGGGTACCACGTTCCTGAGCAGGGACCAGCCAGCCCAATCCCGCCCCAGCCTGGCTGCAGGGAACCCACTGTGCCTGTGGGGACCACATGCCTGTCGTGCTGCTGGCATTGCTCTTCATCCCAGGACCATGGCCTCCTCTTCATCTTCCTCATCAATGTCCATCTCCTCGGTGTACTCTTCCATTTCCACGTCCATCTCCTCATCCTCATCAACCTCCATCTCCTCCTCTCCAGTCTGTTCTCCATCCACCTCCATCTCCTCCTCCGTATCCATTATGGTGCCCACCTCCATCTCTTCCTCTCCTCTCTTTTCTCCCTCCACTTCCATCTTCTCCTCTCTATCAGTCTGTCTGTCCACCTCCATCTTGTCTTCTCTTCCTGCAACAGCCTGCAGAGGTAGCAAAACCTCAGAGTGGGGTCCCTGTCCCACCCCATCCCCCCAGAACTCCAGCCCACACCCGGGCAGCTGGGGGGATCCACCTCCATGGAATGGCACCGTACCTTCCTCAGGACAAATGTGAGCATCCTGCAGGGATGGATGACACAATCCAGGCCTTAGGCAGCTTTTGAGACTGATGAGATGAGGTCTCGGGGGCAGGAACAAGAAGGGTGACAGGAGCAGCAGGAGCAGCGTGCAGCGTGTGCTGAGCCCAGGGCCAACGGCTGTGTTGTGCTGCTTGCTGGCTGCTGGCAGTTCCAGATGGGACATGGATTGTGACATGACCACTGAGCTAGAGAGCCTTTGGTTCCATGCTTAGCAACGTTCCCCCAGACCATGGTGCTCAGAGCCCTGTTCCCAAGGATGGAGCATCCACAGCCTGGGCCAGTGCCTCAGCACCCTCAGTGGAAGAGAGCAGCTTCCTCAGATCCAACTTCAATCAGCCTCCTGCAGCTGAAAGCCGTCCCCCCCTTGTCCTGTTGCCACAGGCCCTGTGGAACACCCTGTCCCAATCTTTCTTGTGGCACCCTTGCAGTCCTGCAGAGCTGCAGTGAGGCCTCCCCAGGGTCTCCTCTTTCCAGGCTGAGCATCCCCAGCCCCACGTGGAAAGCAGGCAGTGTGATCTGGGGGAGTCCAGGCTGGAGTCAAATGGCATCAGGAACTGAGAGACGGAAGCTTTAGGCCCAGGATTGCCTCTCAATGTACAAAATTAATAAGAGTGGAGGGCAAGATGGTGGGACACTGCTTCTGCTCTAATTGGTGAATATAGTCTCTGTTTTTTTCTTTTTTTCTCTCATGCCGTTGCAGTTTTGGCTGTTTGAAAGGAAGCTTGGCACAATATCCATTGTCTTCTCCATTTGTGAATCACCAAGCAGAGTCTGGGCAAGCTGATGTTGCAGAGCAAATCCTGCAAATGGACTGGTCATCCTGAGCTTGGAGAATGCAGTTAAACCCAGCCAAAAGTAATTTCTGGAAAGTCAAGCCTGGTGTACATTCTCTTGACTTTGGCTATGCCAACTTCACCTGAGTCTTATGAAAAAGCAAACAAAAGACTCAAACCAAAACAGACAAAACCTAGAAACAAACGAACCCATGCAAACCAATCAAACAAAGAGACTAAAAAAACCCCAAATAAAACCAAAGGGAATGAAGAGTTAGTATTAGTTTTGAGTTCATCACAGCAGGTAAATGGCTGCTTTCCACAGGATCACCATAAAAAGCCACAGATAACAGCTGCTCCAAAATACACCCAACAGGAGAACCATCAAAGTGATACATAGCAACTCTGGGGGCAGCTCCCCATGAAGGTGAGGGATGAGCACAGAGTGGTAGAGCTCCAGCCTTCCCCACCCTGCAGGCTGCTCTTTGCTCCTGATGTAAGAGCCTTGCAGGACTGTGGCCCCTCTCGGGGCATTATAAATCATTCCCACAGCTGTCACTTGAGCCACTGGCATGTCCAGAGCGAGATGCAGGCACAATCCTACTGCCCGCTGAGCCTCTCTGGGAGATCCTGAGCATCTTCCTGCCCAGAGCCACAAAAGAGCTCAGGCTCTGCCTGAACTGGGTTTTCAGGGGAGGTTTCCATATCCCTGCGAGATGTGCTCATCCTTCATCAGGCTGTGCCCAGCCTGGATCAAGGCAGGCTGGAGGCCACATGGGATCCCATCCTTTGCCCTGCCATGTGATCCTCCATGCAGTGGGGATAAAAAGCCCAGCACTGGGGAACCCCAGGTGCTGCAGCAGTGATATTTTTGGGAGAAACACGGAGCTGTGCATGGCCAGCTTGAAGTCTGCACTGCTGTGAGCACCAGGCCTGCCATGCTGAGTCCAGGGCCACAACCAGTGCTCACCCGGGCTGGGACATTGAGTCCCAACATGGGATCCCATGGGACAGGGCACGCTGGGATTCGCCCCTGCAGCTCCCCAGTGTGTCCAGAGAGACAGCAAGGAGACAGTGACCTCTGTCAGCGGAACCCTCTGAGTGGGACGACCACTGCTGGGGTGGCTGTGCCAGCTCCCCCATGAACCTCCAGCCCTGGGAACCGGGAGCAAGTGGAAAACACAACTTGGCCAATACTGCCTGTGCCGGAAGCAAATGGAAAGAGAACTGGGGTGTGAAAACCAAAGGTTGTTTATTTACATAAGAACAGCAATGAAAACACAGAACACATTTACTTTTGTAAAAATATTTGTAATAACAACAATTTATAGAAGGTATATACCTAAGAACATATCTAACAACAATATTTGAAATGTATTTACAGAAGACAAAACGAAGCCCTAAAACCTATATGCCAAAAACAAGAACAAACTCTAAAAACTATGTACAAAAGGGTGCCATTTCAGTCCAGGATCTCCATCAGTCCGGGAAGAAAAGCAGGTGCCATGGTCACTCCAGTCAGGCACAGAGGGCTCTACCGTGTGTCCCCAGGCTGGCACAGCGGGACTCTGCTGCCAGAGCTGAGGCTGGCTGGGTCTGGGGGCTGGGCCCCAGGCACTGCCATGGGGTTTGTGTGGCCCAAAGCAAGAACAGGACAGGCTGGGCATGGCCAGCAGAACCCAAGGCACTGGGTACCATGTTCCTGAGCAGGGACCACCCAGCCCAATCCCGCCCCAGCCTGGCTGCAGGGAACCCACTGTGCCTGTGGGGACCACATGCCTGTCCTGCTGCTGGCATCGCTCTTCATCCCAGGACCATGGCCTCCTCTTCATCTTCCTCATCAATGTCCATCTCCTGGGTGTACTCTTCCATTTCCACGTCCATCTCCTCATCCTCATCAACCTCCATCTCTTCCTCTCCAGTCTGTTCTCCATCCACCTCCATCTCCTCCTCCGTATCCATTATGGTGTCCACCTCCATCTCTTCCTCTCCTCTCTTTTCTCCCTCCACTTCCATCTTCTCCTCTCTATCAGTCTGTCTGTCCACCTCCATCTTGTCTTCTCTACCTGCAACAGCCTGTAGAGGTAGCAAAACCTCAGAGTGGGATCCCTGTCCCACCCCATCCCCCCAGAACTCCAGCCCACACCCGGGCAGCTGGGGGGATCCACCTCCATGGAATGGCACCGTACCTTCCTCAGGACAAATGTGAGCATCCTGCAGGGATGGATGACACAATCCAGGCCTTAGGCAGCTTTTGAGACTGATGAGATGAGGTCTCGGGGGCAGGAACAAGAAGGGTGACAGGAGCAGCAGGAGCAGCGTGCAGCGTGTGCTGAGCCCAGGGCCAACGGCTGTGTTGTGCTGCTTGCTGGCTGCTGGCAGTTCCAGATGGGACATGGATTGTGACATGACCACTGAGCTAGAGAGCCTTTGGTTCCATGCTTAGCAACGTTCCCCCAGACCATGGTGCTCAGAGCCCTGTTCCCAAGGATGGAGCATCCACAGCCTGGGCCAGTGCCTCAGCACCCTCAGTGGAAGAGAGCAGCTTCCTCAGATCCAACTTCAATCAGCCTCCTGCAGCTGAAAGCCGTCCCCCCCTTGTCCTGTTGCCACAGGCCCTGTGGAACACCCTGTCCCAATCTTTCTTGTGGCACCCTTGCAGTCCTGCAGAGCTGCAGTGAGGCCTCCCCAGGGTCTCCTCTTTCCAGGCTGAGCATCCCCAGCCCCACGTGGAAAGCAGGCAGTGTGATCAGGGGGAGTCCAGGCTGGAGTCAAATGGCATCAGGAACTGAGAGACGGAAGCTTTAGGCCCAGGATTGCCTCTCAATGTACAAAATTAATAAGAGTGGAGGGCAAGATGGTGGGACACTGCTTCTGCTCTAATTGGTGAATATAGTCTCTGTTTTTTTCTTTTTTTCTCTCATGCCGTTGCAGTTTTGGCTGTTTGAAAGGAAGCTTGGCACAATATCCATTGTCTTCTCCATTTGTGAATCACCGAGCAGAGTCTGGGCAAGCTGATGTTGCAGAGCAAATCCTGCAAATGGACTGGTCATCCTGAGCTTGGAGAATGCAGTTAAACCCAGCCAAAAGTAATTTCTGGAAAGTCAAGCCTGGTGTACATTCTCTTGACTTTGGCTATGCCAACTTCACCTGAGTCTTATGAAAAAGCAAACAAAAGAC